>NC_082689.1:58456211-59135586 GCF_949987515.2 Delphinus delphis
ACAGGCGAAGCGCTTCTCGCCCGTGTGAGTCCGCAGGTGCCGCTGCAGCTCGTCCGAGCGCGTGAAGCGCTTGCCGCAGAAAAGCCAGTTGCACACGAAGGGCCGCTCGCCCGTGTGCCAGCGCAGGTGCGCCTTCAGGTGCGACGTCTTGCCGTACACCTTGCCGCAGCCCGGGATGTGGCAGCTGTGCAGGCCCTTGCGCCGCAGACTCGCCCCGGCCGGGCCCAGCCGCTCCGCCTCCTGGCAATTGGGGCAGTCGCAGGTGGCGCGGCCGGAGTAGCGGCGGGCCGAACGCGCCGAGCTCCCCCCGGCGGCGGCGGCCGCGGCGCCCGAGATCATGGCGCTGGCTGCGGCGGCCGCCACGGCGGCGCTGGAGTCCGAGTAGGAGGGCAGCACCGGCTTGAAGCCGTCCTGGGCCAGCAGGTGCTGGCTGGTGGAGAGCAAGTGCGAGGCGGCGGCGGCCGAGGAGCCGAGGCCCGTGGAGCTGAAGGCCGAGTGCGTGAGCGAGCTGAAGTCGGGATTGTAGGTGCCGAGCTGCGAGTGCAGCGAGGCCTGGGGGGCGCCCGAGTGCAGCGAGCTCTGGAGCCCCCCAGCGGGGTTCTGCACCTCCAGCCACGAGCCTGGGCTGCTGTGCACGTCCCACCACGACGACGCCGCGCCGTTGGTCACCTCGCCCGCCGCCAGCGTTGAGTGGAAGCCTGACTTGTACCACGACTCGTACGGGTGCGCCATGCCCACGCGCGGGTACAGGCCGTCGGCCGCCGTCGTGTGCACCTTGGAGATGAAGGCCGACTGGCCGCCCGCCTCTTGCGGGGACACCCCGGCCGCCGCCGCCGCGGCCGCCGCCGAGTTGGAGAAGAGGCCGCCGTAGTCGCTGCTGAAAGCGGACGACGTGGGGGACGTGGAGGCCAAGCAGAAGGCGCTGTTGGCTGCGCCAGAGCCGCCCGCCAGGCCGCCTGAGCCGCGGCCGCCGGTGGCCACGGCGAAGCCCGAGAGGCTGGAGCCGAGGTTGCAGCTGGACGAGGAGCGCTTCCAGGGATGGAAGCCGCCCTTGGCGAAAGCGCTCGACTCCGGCAGCGTCGTCAGCGGGCTCGTGTTGCCGATCTTGTTGCAGGTCGCCGCCAGCATGGCCAACGGGGTCGTTCCGAAGCGCGGCTCTTCCTAGAGTGGGTGGGGTGGGGGAGGGAGCAAGGAGGAGGAGGGCAGGAACAAGTGGGAGGAAGACACAGAGTGCACCCGTGAGCAGCCTCGTCCTCCCGCGGCTGGTCCCGGGGGGTCGTGGCTCCCCGGCTCGCGCCTCCTCCCCGCACGCTCGCCGAGGATGCGCCGCACCCCGCGCGGGGCAGAGGCGATCACAAGGGCGAGGGTCCCGGCGCTGGAAATTTGTTCTTCAGTGGGACTACAAATCAAAGCTGTCTCGGTTCTCCCCGCCTCAGTCGCTGCAAACCCTGCCCCAAACCGGACTCGAGTCGCTCGCCTTCCGTTCGCCATAAGCCCGCTCGTCTCACAGGAGCCCCCAAATCGCCCTTCGGGGTGAAGCACGGAGGTAAACACATCGACAACAAACGCCAGGTGAGGGCAGAGGCGGCCGAAATAGCGACCCGGGGGTGGGGGAAACTTGGGGCACTCTTCCCAAGGGTGGCTAGGACTTGACTTTTTAACAGAAAACATTTTAAATGTTTACACACACACACACACACACACACACACACACATATACACACAATTACGAAAAGAAGAAGTCCGAGTAGAAGCGACCCCCGCGATGGATTTCAGAGTCACAGACAAACTGGGGATCCGCAAAAGTGTAAATGTTTGTTAACGTGACTACATGGACTGCAAAACAATTAACGCTGTTTTCTGGAAACACCAATGTCGCGTAATTGCAACAATCCCCGAAGCAAGGGGGGATGGGGTATAAATCACGAGGGGCAGAAAAGAAACCTCTAAAACCGAATATTAAAAGGACTTGCTTAACAAATCCTTTTCTTACAAAGACACCTCCTGGGTTCCAATAACTTGGGAAGAATCAGTCCTGGAAATGTGGAAAGTGCTAAAAGAAGCTGAGGCTGCAGTCGGGCAGCAACAGTTTCTCCTGAGCCGCGGACCCGGAGAAGCCATAACGAAAAATTACTCCAGTTAAAACAAGCAAATGCCGCACTTCCGACTTACCCCAAGTATAGACGTGGCCATAGCAGGTCCCTGGGCGGCGCGGCGGGGCCGGGAGCGGGGCTGAACCTGGCGGCTGCTCGGGAGAACTGTTCGGGTACCGCACGGCTCCCGTGTCCCCGCGCTCGCGCCGAGCGGACTCCGGGCTCCCGCCGGCTAAACTCAGCCTAAGTGCTAGGAGCACCCGCTTTGAAGTGCCGCTGGCGGCGCCTCTCACCCAATGAGGGCGCAGGCAGAGCAGACTGGAGCTGCCCCGCAGCCAATCAGACGCGCCGAGGGGCCCGAGCCCGGGCTCCTGGCGCGTGCCAGTCACCGCGGCGGGCGGGGGGGGGAGGGGGGGTCGCGGGCTAGAGATTGAAGAAATTACAGCGCAATTAAAAATTTACACACACGCACCAAGCCAGGTTTAACTATCGTTGAGACCGAGCCACAAGCCCCCCGAACCTCCCCGAGATGATGCAAGTTAAGACTGACAGTCCTCGACTCTCCACTTGTGGGAAAGGAGGCAGGAGGGGAGGGGGCCCGAGGCTGAGGCCGCACCAGCAAGACCCAAGTGGAGACGGAAATGTCAACGCTCACTTTGTGTGTCCAGGCTCTCGCCCGCGGAGCACAACTTCAGCTGGAATCCATCATTCTCGCTTGCGATTTTATCATTGTCATTTATCTACCTAGTTCCTTATTCCCACTGGATTCAGTTTTACTCTCAGAGTCACATTGAAGAGAAGGGGGCGAAGGGACAGCTCCTCCGAGAGGAGAGAAATAGGCCTCTCCGTCCAGGTCTACACCCACAGACTTGCTGGGAGGGCCTGGAGCCTCCCGCATCCCGCCATTTCCCTTAGCGGCCTAAGTGACTTCCTAATTGTCGCTCTGGCCTCTGACCCGGGGGGTAATACAAGTGCCACTCACACCAGAAGCTTCTAGTGGTAATTACGGGCACCCTTTGTACCGTTTCGCCAGCGGCTAGATACCAGGCTAACCCAGTTGTCAAATATGACTAAACAGTGGGACGTGCTGTCTGCCGGGTTTCGCTGGGGGCTGGCGTGGGGGTGGGAAGCATCAGCCCATACAACACGCTGCACGAAGCTGCTTATTTTCACAATGTAACGACTTTGGAAACACAGACCCGCGCGAGCCGCGTCCGCCCCCATAGCCACCCCCGCTGAAGCTGAAGCTTGCTAGGCTGTTTGTTTAACCCGGTGAAAATTTGCATGTCACGTTTCAGCCTGGAAGCGAGTTTTCTTGCCCCAGCTCCAGCCCACTCCCACTCCAGACCGCCTAGGCCTAGAGGCTGCTTTGCAGGGCAAGGGCGCCGGGTTGAGAAGTGGGCTCGCCCCTAGCCCTGCTTTCGTGGACGTGCTCAGGGAGATTCTCTCCCGGACCTCTGTCCACGAGTGCCTGGGACGAGGCCACACGTGGGCGCCTCCACATTTTGCAGTCTGGAAGCATCCTGAAGTCCTCTCCGGATCCTGTCGGTGTGAGGAGACACGTCCTCGTACGGACAACTGAGCGTCCTGGAGCCCCTCGGCACCCGCTGAGCTGTTTTTCTTCTTTCTGGGTCTCCCTTTCTCTTTCTTCTTCAGGGCAGCCAGGGGCAGCTTTTGAACCAGAAATACCAGTGCCCTCGACAGACCTGGGTACTGGTTTTAATGTACCACATTCTCCTGAAAGCCCACAACCTGCTTTCAAAGACATTTTAAACCACGAACCTCAGATGCTTGGGTGCAAAAGGCGAGTTGTTGAGGAGGGGGAGCATGTGAGGAGGACATGGAACTATGCCCCCAGCGTTTTCTTCCTTCTTTTGCAATATCTCTTGGCGCAAGAGTGCGACCACCGTGGCTCTTCTCTCGGCACTGAGATGGAGCCTGCGTGTATCCCGGAGCACTCCGTAGGTGGAGAAGGCTATCTGGGTTGCTTTCTTTGCTAGTCGTTAGAATATCTTTGCTCAAAATGCCTCCCCCCGCACTTTGATCTAAGGTGGCGAAAGCACCGAGGCACGTATGACAGAGAAAGGGGAGAGAGTGAGAAGACCGGCGCGGCTATAATGAAACTCTGTGCCCTGGGGGGTTGTGGTAGCAATCGGCGGGGGAAGCGGGGGGGGAAAGGTGTGAAAAGCCCCCGGGACACTCGGGGTGGAGGGGTGAGGGGGAGTCCAAGCAGCCCGGAAGAGCCAGAAAGCCCGGCAGTGGGACCCGGGAGCCCTTCCCAACAGGTGACTTCTGCCCTGGAAGGTCAGACTGGTGCTCGGCTTCGCGTAGAGTCTTCGCGTCGATTTACTAATAGAGGGATTGTTAAGTGGCAGCCAGGCGTTGCCGACTCACCCAGTGCAGCCCCGAGGAGAAGCGCGGAGGTTTTCCCCATCCACATCCTCCCTCACCCCCAACACACGCTCTCCTTAAGGAAACCTGACAAAGTAATAAATAAGACAATCCGAAAAGCCATTTAGCACTCGTGACATTTTCAAGTCAACCATTTAAAACAATTCACGCTGGCACCTCGGGCTCCCGGCGCCTTGGTTGCCTGTCTCTTCTCCTCCTCTTCTTCCTCCTTTCCCCTGCCCCTCCCCCTCCCTCCGTTTTCAGTGTAGTTCCAGCTGTCAGACTCTCTACGTGGGCACTCGGATATTCCTTTAGATACACATCACCGGATCACAATAAAAGTTAGGAAATCTTCCAAACGATCGCAGGCAGACGCTCCGGGCACTTCAACTCTAAAGTGGGGCCCCCATGGAAATCTTTCAGAAGAAGTCCAGTTTGTGTGTGTGTGTGTGTGTGTGTGTGTGTGTGTGTGTGTGTGTGTGACAGTTTTTTTCATTCTCTAAAAAATCTAGTTTTTAAACAAAGATCAATGTGTTATGCTGAAGTGTTGAGCTGACTGTTAAAACATTTGGGGAAATAATGACAATGTAACAAAGGCCTGGTTTGGAGTGAATCATCACCCTTTTAAAAGTTAAAGCAATTTTCAGGAGAATAGCTTTCAGCAAACGCTTTACATTATTCAAAACGGCCAAATAATGCTCTATTATAGCGCCTGAATGCTGCCAGTCAGCCTCTAAGTGCAATTTGTGCAAAGGCCCCGGTGCCTTATCTCCACTTCTTTATAAAGAGGTGAATATAAAACAATTTCTTCCAAACCCAGACAGAGAGCACGAAAATTGCTTCCCTTTCTGCAATCAGGGCAATTTAACTGGAGTGCAATTAGCACTATTAAATGTCGATTCTGCATAAACAAATCTGACTGAGCAGCGAAAGTGGGGTGAGAACCTCATATACACTGAAACTGATTTTTTAAAATTATGTATCCGGGTCCTTTACAATTGATCCATGACGTTTTCATCTTGGAATATATTTACATCGTAAATACACTATGGTTAAATCAACATAATTTTTTTACAAAAAATTTCAATAGGAATCCTAATAAAGAAGAATGGGGTAATTAAAGGAAAGAGTTCACTTCCTTTGAACAAATATTGTTTCCCCCATCCTGCCTCTCCCGAGAGCTTTGATCTGAGCAACTGCTCAAGTTGCTGCATTTAGTGGGCAAAACCGGGGAAACAATTCCGTCATTAGCGCGGATCCGAAGGATTGGAGCTCCTACGCCACAGGAAAAAAAAAAAAAAGCTTCTCCCTGATGCACAGGGAGACGGGGGAGGAACAGTTATCTTCGGAATAACTCGAAATATTAGGTGGCTGCCCAGTCTCCCAGGGGCTTTGGCCAGTCGCAGAGTTGAGCAGCGGATATACTGCACAGGGGTGGGGTGAGGTAGAGTTGGGGAGACTAGAGGATGTGGGCGAGAGGGGAGGAGGAACCGAAGGTTCTCACCTGGGCTCTGCTAGCTGCTGTCAAAGCCTCGGCCACCAGGACCTGGGTGCCCGGGAGCAGGGAAAGGAGAAGGCAGGGAGAGGAGCCCGTAAAAAGCATTTATCTGACCTGTCCTCCTCCCGCATGCCTTTATTTATTTGCTTAGCCACCGCTCTCCCTTTCTGGATAATTTGCGCGATTAATTATGCTTTTCATTTGCATGATCTACACTACAGCAGTGATTATCAGGTCAGCACAGTGTGGGATTTGGGGAGATACATTAATAATGAGTTAAAAAACAAAACAAAAAAACCACACACACGAAAAGCTGCCCTTGTGTACCACAGTCACCTGCCATGAACAGGGGCTGAGGAAGCCAATACAGACTATAGCGCCTGTTGAGTCCAATGAGTCTTTTCCGCAGTTGGAGTTTGTCAGTTATGGGTGAAAATGAAATGCAGCTTTTGATTACAAGGGAATCTTTTATAGTTAACATATCTATATTTTTAAAAGCACTAGCCTTGAGATCATCTGGGTGGAGAAAATAAATTGAAAACTGAGGAACTCTCCCACAATTTCCATTGAGCTTTCATTTAGTATTTGTTCTATAACACCCTCATTCCATCCCAGCCCTTGCAAATAAAAGAGCCAGGAAGGATCACCAGGCCATTGGAACTTTCATCTTTTCTCCATCTCAGAAGTGTTACTGCTATTTAGAGATGGCAGGAGATGCAAATCCGTTTTGTCTATAAGGTCTACTGGAGAAACTGAAAACGCTTAGTCTATTAAGTACACTCCAAACATTTGCTACACAACTAATTTTCTGCTGCTAGATGTATCTGGGCCATATATTTTAAGCCTGCCTTGATCTGTTTATCTGAGCCAAAAATGCATGAACAATTAAAGGAAAGACTCTGGTGTGTCAAAGGAAGGAAGGTGACTGTAGACTGTGTGATGATTTTAATGACTGCAATTATTGGAAGATTATTCGACAAGCATCATAGATTTGTTTACTGCCTTGCTTGGAAACTACGGGGGGCCTATTCGGCTTGGGGTTTTACCTTCCTCCCTCCCTCACCAACTACCACAGAAGGGTATTAGACCTAAGCAAATGTGCCATTCACTGTTGGCTTCCTCCTTCTCTTTTAGGGCATTTCTACCAAAATGGAGCACCTTTGTGTCTCAGCCAACTCTAATCGAACCATCTTTGGAGATATTAAAGCAATCTTTTCACTCAGACCTTAAGCTAATATTTTTTAAAAAGCCAAAGGCCAGGGAATTCTGGTCATTCATCAGCTTCTCCCAGCCAGGGTACCAGTTTCCTCAGTTTTACTCTTTCATAGGCAGGCTTTGAAGAGACTTCCAACTCGCCCTCCTCCTTTCAGGGTTTGAAGGAGGCACAACTGCAAGTTGTGAAACAGGACTTTAGGCATATGTCCAGGACTCCATCCACACTGGAGAAAGTTTGGCTTTTTCTTCCTTCCTTTAACAGTTTCCGCCTCCCCCATATTATTTTCTATCACAATTCCTAATCTTACGCTGTGAGAAATAAGTAAATAAAAAGAAAAGGTATGACTAAGAGCGGTTCGTGGCCAAGGAATTTTTTTACGGTATTATATACAGACACAAGGAATGCCAATAAGGAAGATTTCTTGTCTGATAAAAGCAAAATCATCCTGTCTACACTAATCAATAAATCACAGCCTGGGCTTTGCTCATTAGTGCAATTTGAAAGAAAGAAAGAAAAAAAGGTATAGCAAATATCCCTAGTAAGCCCCCTTTCCTCCCTCCCCTGAGGCTCTGAGACTGCAGATGACCTGGTCACCGTGGTGCTCTTCCTTGGTCTGGAATCGAGAACCTTCCCCGTTCAAACCGGAGCCTTCAGAACTCTGCAAGTGGCAATTAGGAGCCTATTACAAGCCATTAGATTGATCAATGTACCTTAAACAATGCAAATGATTTATATGGCTGATTTATATGGAGAGGAAAAAGAAAAGGGGTGGGGGGAGGAGGACGACTCCATATCCTTCACATTATCGCAATGTTCTGGAGAAAACACGGGTCCAGCCTCTCTTCATCACTGCTTAGACCCACCAGAGCGATTTATTCTGAAAACTTTTCAAGCAAAGACACAGGCTCCCCTGGCTCGTTCGATGGATGGCGAGGTGCCCATTCTTTGCCCCTTTTCTCTTCTTTTTAAGGAAGAGCTTAGAAGGACCGAGGCCGGGGTTCACAGCGACGCCACTCCCCCAGCGGAGGACACTGCCGCGAGCAGTCCCAGCTGCCTCCTTTCCCCGGGTCTGTCCCCGGAGAGGGGGAGGATGACTTACAGATTTGTTTTAACGGAGTGTTCGAGTGCGGTGTGGCCTCCTAATTACGGCAGGAACACACAACCATTAGCCCTTGAAGTTTCAGGCGCGACTCGGGGAGGAGCCGCGACCCAGCTCCCCGCTTGCACACGACGCGGGGGAGGGGGCGGTGGGGAGGGAGAGAACTCCTCGGAACCGACCTCCTCGCTCGGGCTGACTATTTCAGCTAATCTAACTGGCGAAGACAAAATTACAACAGAGCCAAAGCGATCAAAGCAGGCCCCTGCCAGCCCCCTCCTCCCGCCCTCCTTCCCGCCCCAAAGTCTGTTTGTAGTTGTCTCCTGAACTGCAGACTCGTCGGTCTTCTCACGACAAGGAAATTCCAGCCAGTTTTTCCAGAGCCTGAAAGGAGAGGACAGACGCACTTCACACTTCCCAGGGGAGAATTCCCTTTGTCTTATCTCCCCCTCCCCCAGTCCGCCCTCAGCTCTGAAATGGGGGACAGGCAGCGGGCCTAAAGACCCTGGGCGCGGAGGGGGCGATAGTAACCGAACCCCACGTCCAACTCTGTCCCTGTAGATCCCCTCCCCCTTTTCTCCTCTCTCTTCTTCTCTTTCCTAACCTTCTCTTTTCCTTTCTCCCTCCCTTTTTCCAATTCTCTATATCCTCTTACCACTCAAGTCTTCTCGCGGGCTCCAGCGCCTAGAGCCTGGGCAGGCGCAGTTTATTTCCCGGCCTTAGTGGTTTGGCGGGAAAGGGCTTCGTCCTGGCTTGTCCATGGGTGTCTGGGACAAATCATTTTATTTGTGTCTATATGTGGAATGGGAAGCATTCCGGGTTGATAATGGGGCACAGAGGGAAGAGGGGAAAAACAGAGAAACTACATGCATTGGGAGAGTTGCCACCTGTGTCTTTTGCAGCCAACCTGCGATGGGACCCCAGGATACGGAAACTCTTCTAGGCGGATGGTGACCTCACACACACACCCCTCTCCCCACAACCGCTCTCATCTGTCCTTTATTACCCCATATCTTACTCTCCTGAGTTCTTCCTTGAGTTGCTTCCTTTCATTCCCCACCCTGCCTCCCTTCCCAGGACTTCTCAGGGCTCTACAGCTTAGTGAGAGATTGAGAAAGAAGATCGGTTAAGAGTCCCACCAAGCACCCAGGTACTCCTGTGACATCTCCGAGAACAGGCCTGTCCTGGGCCGACACTTTCATGCTTTCTGAATTTCAGCCACTCTAGCGTCCTCTCTTGTCACACCCACCCCCATCGAGAGGCCAGACTGACACCTCCACCCTGACTCGCCTCTTGAAGTATCAAGAGCCGGGTACACGGAGGGGCAGAGGGAGGCTCCGCACACATTAGACACGTGCGCCTCCTCCTGCCCCTCCCACTTCCCCCGCTGCCGCAGGCAGAATGCACATTGATGACACTGACACACTCACTCGGGCACGCGTCAGCGGCGTCGATCCTCCTTCCCTGCCAGGCGGCAGCAGGCGAGACGGCCTTGAGGCAGGTGACATCGCCGCGGGGAGGCAGACTCCGCGCTCCAGATGCCACCCTGGGAGTGGGGATGTTCGGGTCCCCCAAAGCCAGCTGCGGGGCTCCCCTGCCGCGTGGCCGGAGGCCTCGCTGCTGCTGGTCCTCCCCTCCGCCTCTTGCCGCGCTCCCCGCGCCGCCCCCTGCTCTGCGTCCGGCTCCGCACCTTCACCGCCGCAGCCCCCGAGCGCCCGTCTCCAAGAAGCCTGCCGCCCGCCCGCCCGCCCTCCTCCAAGGCTCGGTTACATCTGGGATGCATTGCCCCTTAATTGTCAACCCCATTATTGTGATCAAGTGAACGTTGCTAATCTCTACATTTGTTGTTTAGGTAAATAGAGGCTGCGTTTAATCAATACGCGGGGCCCCAGCCCTCGCAGCGCCAAGTAACTTAAGTCAACGGTGAAGATTTCACTGTGTGTGTGATTACAGAGCACACGGAATATTCACTCCAGCCTAATCCCACATCTCTTCTCCCACCCCGGGGAGCGAGCGGAGGGAACGTGAGGAATCTCCACCCTCCGAGGGATCGAGGGCCAGCTCCCTTCGGGGAGGAAAAGGACTTCGTGGCTGTGACCCCGCGCGCCGGGCGCGGGGGCCTGAGGCTGGACTGGGGACCGCCCTTACATCCGAGGGGCTAAATCCCGCGTTCCGCGCCTTCTCCCCCAGGGCTTCTGGCCCCTCCCCTCCAAATCTGCAGCAGTGAAGAGGGTGGTTCCCCACCCGGCAGGTCCCCGCCACACGGAAAGGCTGAGGGCAGGGCCCCGGGAGACGGGTCGGGCTATTCCTGACGCCCAGGCCTCCGCAAGCGGGCTCCGTCTCTTCATCTCCCTCTGCTCTGAGTTGCCGGGTTCCTCGCCCCGCGGGAGCTCTCGAGAATGCCAGGCTTGGGCGCGCAGAGCTCGGGGTATTTGCGCTTCTTCCTAAACAGCTATTGTTTCCTAATTAAGAGGACCTTAGCCCAGCGCTAGGCGGAGAGACCCGGATTCGCAGCAGGGAATAGGCAGGCCTGGGGAGGTGGGCGGTCCTCTCTGGCGAGGGGTGGTGTCGACTCCTTCCTGCAGCCCGGCTGCGGGAGTGGCCTTGAGAGTGAGGGCCTCTGGGCTTTGCAGGGAAAGGGTTAATTAGCTAGGCCACTTCCCGGCGGCGTTTGGAAGAACCCAACCCCTCCCGACGCCCTGGAGCGGGGCCCAAGAGGCTGAGCCTCTAGTTTAAGGCACTATCTCCTTCGGCACTTGGTCGCTGGAGTTTGTTTCTTCTGGTGTCTCTTTCTCCGCTCCATTCCCGGGAATGTTCGATATAAACAACCAATAACTCCGGTTGTAATCAGATACTCTCCTAGCACGGAATTGACCCGCTTTCAATAAGCTGGATTCTAAAGTCAACTGATGATTTGCAAGTTTAGGGTGTCGGCGTAACCACGGAACTAAATGACAGCTGGGGCTTGAATTGGGGCCCACGGTTTTGGATGGTAGCTGCCTGGTTTTAATTTTTGGAATTGCATGCTCTCGTATAAGGTATCTCTCTCTGCTTTCTCCTTCCCATAAAAGTTGAATAGCATTTAGAACAAGAGGAAAATTAAACACAAATGTCAGGGCAATCCTGAAGTCCTTTTTCTTTCTAATACTTCTTCCTGAGAACCCCCTCTGCCAGCCTCAAGCTCCCACCCAAGCCTGTGACTCTCCTTATCAGATGTGCAGTTCTTTTACCACCCTGCGGCAAACCAGCCTGCCAGGAAGTCCACAGGACAGATAAATACGGTATCGGACTCCTTTGACTGGGGACAACTTAACTTTTTCTGGATTGTGGTTGTTTTTAAGCGAGGACAAGGAAAGAAAGGCAAGGAGGCTGATGGCCAGGGCTCCTGGATAAGCACAAGCCCTTTGGGGCTCTCAGGAGCTGAGTGTGAGTTAAGGTCCACCACTTAATGCTGTGACCTTGGGTGGGCCAGGAAGCTTCTCAGTTTCTTCCTCTGGAAAATGAAGCTAACAATTTCGACTTCGAAGGATTTTTTAGAAAGGTTAAATAAAACTGTGTAGGGAAATTCCTAGCAACTGCTCAATACTTATTAATAGTTGCCTCCCATTTTCCATTGAAATTCCCAACTAAAACTTACTGTGGAACTAAAAGCAAAATCAACAGCAACTATAATACAGAATTTTAGTGCGTGTGGAAAGTACGGGGCCTAGTACAAAATCAGGCTGGAGGAGGACGAATGCAACAACAGCTAGCAGCTGCCTGTTCGGGAAGGAGTGAGGTTAGCTGCTCCAGTCAGCAACACATTTTATGGTCTGGTTTTCACAGGTCTGCACATGGGAAACAGGAGATGTTGTCTCTAACAATAATAGCTGACATTTATTGAGCACCTATTATATGCCAAGCATTCTGCCAAGTGCTTTACACACAGCATGTGATTTAATGAACACAATAATCTTATCAGGTAAGTATTATGAGGATTATTGATATCTCTCTTTTTAAACTTTTATTATGGAAAATCTCAAATATGTATTTAAAACTAGAGAGTATATTATAATGAACCCCTCTATGTTGATCACCCAGCATCAATAATTGTCAGCTCATAGCCAGACTTCTTTAACCCCTACACCATCCATTTCCTCCTCCCTTATTTTAAAGCAAATCTCAGACATCATATCATTTTACTCGTAAATATTCCATTACTATCAAAATATCAAAAGACAACTAAAAAAGAAAACCCAAATCACAATACCATGTTATAATCATACATAAACATATTTGAAATAATTCCTTAATATTATCAGACATCTGATCAGTGTTCAAGTCCCCCCAATTATCTCATAAATGATTTTTACAATTGCTTTTTTTTTTTTCAAAACCAGATCTAAGCAATATCCACACATTTAGTCTCTCATGTCTCTTTTAATCATAGGTCCCTCTCCCTCTTTTTCTTTCCTTGCAATTTGTTTATTGAAGTAACCTAGTCATTTATCCTTTTTGTAAATGAAGACACAGGCTCATAGAGGTTAAAGGAATTTAGTAAGAGATAGAAAAGGTATTCAGACCCAACCATGTCTGACTCCAGAGTCCAAGTGCTTAATGGCTTTATTATAGTCCCTTTAAATCAAATGATGAAAAGCAAGACACAGGAAAAACACAATCACCCATAAAAGATTTCGGAACATGTCTAACTCCCCTAAGTGACTAGTTCCTTTACTAAGCGTCCACAGAAATCTGTTCATTTCAAACCCAGGCAGGGTTTGAATGTGGGAAGAGAAATTGAAAACAGGATAACCCAGTATCCTCCTTCTGTTTTGAATCTGACTAAATAATTCCTGCATTCATATGTATCTGTAACATGGTGAAAGGATTTTTATTTCCAACAAATATTTAGCAAAGCAAAAACATTTCTTAAACGAATCTACCAGTTTCCTTTTTCTTTCTTTCCTCCTTATTTTCCTCCTATATTCCCCTTTTCTCTGTTCTCCATAGCTAGATAAGGAAAAAAACATCTCTTTTAAGTAGTTATTTTAAAATACCAGTCAAATTAACAATTTGGTAGTTTGATATGTGATATCTGGCTTTTGTTACGGTAGTTTTGAAACCACAGTTACCCTAGCAACTGAATACATTTTTTTCTTTAAAAAATTTTTTAGCTGTCTGGAGGAGAAAAAAAAGAAAAAGAAAACTTATTGCCAGAATTTTCCTGTAATAGCCTCCATTAACTGCAGTGACTTCTATTGGAGAGGCCAGCACTGCTGTCTCCTGCTGTCACCCGTCATTCACTGATCTAGCAGATGTTTTGTTTGATAAGGCCAATTTGAGCTTTATAAAACATTTATTTTTTTACCTCCGAGGAGCAAATACCAGTAAGGATGGGATTCAGCATCTATCACTGGATACCATACAAGGGCCTCAACCTGCCAGTGGAGCTTCTAGGTGAGAGGAAACACTAAAACAAACCTAAAGGCTTCATTTATTTAAAAAAAAAGAGGGAGGATGGTTAGAGGGCATTAGATCAGTCCCTTGAGACTTAGCAAGAGGGAAAAAAAAAAAAAGTGAGTAGAAGAGCCAATATGGAATTGGCTATGCCAATATGGAATCTACTATGGAATCTTTCTGGAAACACCTTGGTAGGTGAGCAGTTGCCAAAGTGGGCAATGATACTAGTTAGTGAGATGATGGAATAAGAGAGGGGGTGATGCACATAGCGTTGAGTTTTACAGATTTGATAAAACATGTGTTAGTATTTCAAGGAGGTGAAGTAGAGAAGAATCAGCAAGGAAAAAAGCTCTACATTAGGGCTTTTTGGAGCAACTAGACTGTGAGCATTTGTAAGAATATTCATGCATTTGCTTCTGAATAAAATTCCCCTAGTAATCATGCTTCTAATGCACACAACTCTAGATTCCTTTTTCTTTACAAAACAAACAAACTGACTTTATAAATTACAAATATCCAAATCCTTTTCTCTTGACTAGAAGGAAGATTGGTTTCAAGACCTGGGGCTATGGTGTGAGTAAGCCAAAAGGTAGCAAAAGAAGTGCTGGGCAGTTCTGCTCCTGTTGGTAAGATGCCTCCTCTTATGAGTCTCCTGGGCCAGGAAGTCCTCCTTTGTAATATAATGGCTCGACAAAATGAAGGTTCCAGTCCTTCCTTTTTATTTTAGATGGCCCTACCTATGTAAAATATTTTGACTTGAGGAATTACATTTTGAGCCAGGGTAAGAACTAAAGAAAGAGAGGAAAGAGAGAATGTTGCTTCCATTTGCAGAAAATGTAATTTCTGTACAGTAAACTTACCCTGAACAGCAACAAAATTTTTTGCAAACATATGCACATTCCTCTCTAGGTCAAAATAGGGGAAAAAAAAAAAAAAGCAGAAACAGAAATATCAGCTAGGGCTCTTTCTTAACCACTTGAATCATTAAAGGAATCTACTGCTTCTTTCCCCCCAGCCCCCCCACCCAGCTTTTTTGAGCTATAACTGACACATAACGTTGGGTAAATGTAAGGTATACAACATGTAGATATGATACAAATGTATATTGTGTAATGATTACCACAATAGGGTTAGTTAACACATTCATCACCTCACATAATTACCTTTTTTTTTTTTTTTTTTGGTAGTGGTGATGGTAAGAACATTTGAGATCCACTTTCTTTTAAAATAAATTAATTATTTGTTTTTGGCTGCATTGGGTCTTTGTTGCTGTACGTGGGCTTTCTCTAGATGCGGTGAGCGGGGGCTACTCTTCGTTGCGGTGCATGGTCTTCTCATTGCGGTGGCTTCTCTTGTTGCGGAGCACGGGCTCTAGGAGAGCGGGCTTCAGTAGTTGTGGCACGCAGGCTCAGTAGTTGTGGCTTGCGGGCTCTAGAGCGCAACTCAGTTGTGGCGCACGGGCTTATTTGCTCCATGGCATGTGGGATCTTCCCAGACCAGGGCTCGAACCCGTGTCCCCTGTATTGGCAGGCAGGTTCTTAACCACTGCACCATCAGGGAAGCCCTGAGATCTACTTTTTTAGCAACTTTCAAGTACACAATACAATACTGTTAACTATAGTCACCATGCTGTACATCATTAGATCCCCAGAAATTATTCATCCTATGACTTGGAAGTTTGTACCTTTTGACCAACATCTCCTTGTTTCTCCTCCCCACAGCCAGTCCGGAATTCAGATTGAGTACAGTGGGTATAGATGGCTTGTCTCTGCTCCACCATATTTGAAGCCTCAGCTGGGAAAACTCAAAGAGCAGGGACTAGACTCATCTGGATGAGTCTTCTTCATTCACGCATCTGTCAGTGGATGCTGGTCGGGACATCTATACATGGTCTCTCCACATGGTCTCTCTGCATGGGCTAGTTTGGACTTCCTCACAGCATGCATGTGAATTCCTAGAACCAGTGTCCAAGAGAGCAAGATGAAATAGCATGGTATCTTTGTGATCTCTTGATTGGGACAGTCACAAGTATTTGCCCAGGTTTGAGGGGAAAGGACATAAACTCCACCTCTCCATGGGAGGAGTGTTAAGATCACATTGTAAAAAGAGCACTCAGGATATAAGATACTGTTTCAGTCCCTTTTGGAAAATACTGTCTGCAATAATATATGTATATACATGTAAAGGGAGCTTCCTAACAGAGTGCAGAGAGTTAACATCTGAGAGCTATTTTTCACTGTCTGTGGCAGTTGAAAATTAAAGTCTTTCTGGGACTTCCCTGGTGGTCCAGTGGGTAAGACTCCATGCTCCCAATGCAGGGGGCCCTGGTTTGATCCCTGGTCAGGGAACTAGATCCCGCATGCCGCAACTAAGAGTCCTCATGCTGCAACTAAGACCCCGCATGCTGCAACTGAGACCCGGCACAGCCTAAATAAATAAATATTAAAAAAAAAAAAATAGGGCTTCGCTGGTGGCGCAGTGGTTAAGAATCCGCCTGCCAATGCAAGGGACATGGGTTTGAGCCCCGGTCTAGGAAGATCCCGCATGCCACGGAGCAACTAAGCCCATGTGCCACAACTACTGAACCTGCGCTCTAGAGCCCGTGAGCCACAACTACTGAGCCCATGTGCCACAACTACTGAAGCCCGCACACCTAGAGCCCGTGCTCCACAACAAGAGAAGCCACCGCAATGAGAGGCCTGCACACTGCAACTAAGAGTAGCCCCCGCTCCCCTCAACTAAAAAGAAAGCCCGCACGCAGCAACGAAGACCCAACGCAGCCACAAATAAATAAATAAATAATAAATAAATTTATTTTAAAAAATGAAGTGTTGAAAATAAATAAATAAAATAAAGTCTTTCCTCCGCAGCTGCTCACCAAACATGAACACCCATTTTGGAATTCATAGAAGTGAGAAATAAATATTTTGTGTTATCCATTAAAAAATAATAAAGTCAGTGTGAGATATAAAGCAGGATTTTACATCTTCCCTATGCTTTCTTTTTTTTTTTTTTTTTTTTTTTTTGCGGTACACGGGGCTCTCACTACTGTGGCCTCTCCCCTTGCGGAGCACAGGCTCCGGACGTGCAGGCTCAGCGGCCATGGCTCACGGGCCCAGCCGCTCCACGGCATGTGGGATCTTCCCGAACCAGGGCACGAACCCGTGTCCCCTGCATCGGCAGGCGGACTCTCAACCACTGCGCCACCAGGGAAGCCCCCCTATGCTTTCTTTATTAAGAATTATTTCCTACTAATTTCTTGCAAGTGTAAACTTTGCAGTGTTTTGATTTACATTTTGCTCTCACACGCATAATTGGCAAGTGCATTACAATTCTTTAAACTTCTCATCAGCAGATGAACAACAGCAAGTACAGAATTTCAGTAACTACCAGAGTTTCTCTTTTGGCTTAAAATACTGTAATAAAAGTATTGATCTCATAACTCGATCACTTGCATCTCTTTAAAGTAAAATGTGATAGACTGCTTTAATAGAGAATTACTGATAATAGAAAAATATAATGCCCAGTCTCTCAGTTGTGCATTCCTTTTTATTAGCTTCTATTTGATTACATAATGCAAAGTTTTGGAATATTCGAAATTAGCGGGCACCTTTGAAAGAAACTTTAATACTTTTCTTTGTTACTACAAGTCTTTTTTTTTTTAATATGAAAAAAGACTGAGGAAATGTCTTAATGTTTGGTTAACAAATTAAAAACCCATGTTTAAATGCTTTAATATCCTGGTCCTATTTCACTGTGTCATCAGGGGTTGATTTATCTGCTGTAAAATTCCGTAAGAAATCTTTTAAATGTAGAACTGTTAACAATAGTTCAACTTCTGTACATATACCGTGATCTTCTGATAATGACAATATCAATTGTGACAGATCACTGCAGCTCACCCAGACCAGCTCTGAAATCAGTGATGCATTTTCAGAGATCTGAGACAGGTCACAAGGCTGGACTTGATTTCACTATCCCATGCTTGCTATGCATACAATAGTTCAGGCCCTTTCCACTCTTCTCCAAATCCTTTCTGCAAATCTTATGAACAAAACACTTTTTTCAAGAACCAAACAATTGGTGCGTTTGGGTGATCTTTCAATTAAGAAGACAGAAAAGATGTTGATCATATTACAAGGACAGACTCAATGGAAAGGAGTTTTGGAAGTTGACAATTTGTCATTTTAAAACATCAAGTTGAATGGAATACACCTCAGTGAATAGTTAAATTAGATCTGGAGGCATTAGCTCAGAGCTAACCCCTTTTTCTGTGTGCTGGTTCCATCATATTTGAGGGATGGGGAAGATGTACACAGAAGTGTATAGAAGTTAGGATTCATCTGGCTACATGTGTCAAAACAACCAGAAACCAAGATAAATAACATTGGCTTGAAGTTTACAAAATAGAAACTTACTTCTAAACTGATATGGCAGCTCCATGATCATCAGGGATCTTCCGCCTCTCTTGATGTCTCACCTATTTTATTTAGGACACAGCCTTATAGGTCAAGATGTAAGTTCCAGCTACTGATTCTACATTCTAGTCAGCAAAAAGGAGGAAAGGAAAAGAAAACATAGTCTTTCCCCTTAAGAATGTTACCCAGGGGACTTCCCTGGTGGTCCAGTGGTAAAGAATCCACCTTACAATGCAGGGGATGCAGGTGCAGGTTCGATCCCTGGTCAGGGAACTAAGATCCCATATGCCGCGGGGCAACTAAGCCTGTGTGCCCCAACTAGTGAGCTCGCACGCCTCAACTAGGGCCCATGCACCACAACTACGGAGCCCACGCGCCCTGGAGCCTGTGTGCCACAACTAGAGAGAGAAAACCTGCACGCCACAACTAGAGAAAAGCCTGCACACCACAACGAAGATCCCGCATGCCGCAGCTAAGACCCGACACAGCCAAAAAATAAAGTAAAATAATAATAAATAAATCTTGAAAAAAGAAAGAATGTTACCCAGGAGCTAATTTAACACTTCACTTAACATCTGTAGTAGTAGAATTTACTCACATGGCCACATCCAGCTGCAAGGAATGCTGGGAAATACAGTCTTTATTCCTCATGACCATATTTCTAGATAACAAATCTATAAGGAAAAGGGAGAGATGAGACATTGGAGGCCAAATAGTATCCTCTACCACAAGATATGTGCTTTGGGGGAGGAGGGATGATCTAGAATCCAATAAACTGTTGTGATGAGGCAAATTTGTACAACATTGGGCTAGTCAGTATGTGACTGAATAGCAAAATGATTTTTAAATTTCATTCTATTCCAAGTAAACATCAAAAATTGTATCTAAATGAGACAAAGTAATTATTATTGATATTGTTAAGTGTGAAAATGGCATTGTGGTTATGTTAACATAATGCCTTACTTTTTAAAGATTTATGTTGAGTATGAAGGGATGAAATAACATGATCTCTGGGATTTGCTTAAAATATTTCTGCAAAGGAACAATGGGGGAAAGATGAAGAAAATACGGTCAAAATATTGATAATTTAAAATTTGGGGTTTTAGGTATATAGGATCTATCATCCTACTATTTTTAGTAAGTTTGAAACATTTCATTATAAAATATTTTTTTGTAAATAATCAGGATTGAAATTTCTAGATCCTAAGTGATAATATGAGTTCCTTGTAGCCTTGGCCAAGTTACTTAATGTTACTGAGTCTCAGTTTCTTCATCTGTAAAATGCAGATGATAATAACTTGTCCTAACCATTTAACAGTGCCACAGCGAGGGTCAAACATAAAAATGCCTGTGGAAGTGTTTCGGAACCTATAATGTAGTATGGCATCAGTTATTGTTAATGATATGCTTGCTGTCATTTTTGTTATCATTATTAATGTGAGGGCAAAGGCCATGTCTCATTATTCACTGCTGTATCTCCAGTGACTAGTAAAATGCCTGGCACATAATAGATATGAAATAAATGTCCGATGACTGAGAACAAAAATTGGTAAGCAAAAAATTTGTATCTGCAACTGACATGGGCTAGAAGAGACATGAGAACTTATCCATAGTACATATTAAATGACTGGCTTAAAGTGACACAGGATGGCAAAGGGTCAGTACAGTGGAAAGGCAAAGGCATAGTCATCCTTAAAATTACAAGGGAAACACCAGAGACCCAGAAAAGAATGTTGTTTTCTTTTTAACTACCTTGGGAAAAGCATGCCGTAATATAATCAGGTCACTTCTTGTTAGAGTCCCAAGGAACAGTGCATTTTCTAGCAGTACTCAGTTTTGTTTTGTTAACTACTATTTCTAAACAGGAGGCCAACCAGAGGGGACTCAAAAGTCCTTTTGTCATGCAAACATTTCGGTTCTAACGGTCACTATTGTAAGAACTGGTTTTGTAAATGGAATGACTACTTACCTTTTTTCTTTAAAAGTTCTCATAACACCGTTACATGATCTCTGTAGCCAAGAGCTGTGACTTCTGTCCAAGTCTTTCATGGGAAATTCTCTACTTGAGTATGCATCTGGATCAATCACTTCAGCAATGTCCTGACACAACAGGGTTGAGTTAGGACCACATTTTCGGATTATCACTCTAGTCCTATGCGTGAGATACGTATGCTCGACACTCCCCTAGCAAATAACAGCAGAGAGCAATCATTCAGTAGCCAAGATTTCAGTGATAGAAATTATCGGACATTAATTTATTTTGACATACAATAAATATGTATTTTTGCTCGTGAATGTATACATTGGTTAGGTAGTTCTGCTGATCTGAGCTGGTCTTGGTTGATCTCAGTGGGCAGGTCAGCTGGGAGCTGATTGAAGCAGGATGTTCATGGACGAGACAACTCATCTCTGCACTCTTGTTCTCCGGCAGGCTATCCCATGCTTGTCGTGGTGAAGGCAGGGTTCAAAAGAGCAAGCAGAAGTGTGTAAGTCTTCTTGCAGGCCTTAGCTCAGAACTGGCACATTCACTTCTGCTGCTTCTACTGGTTAAGCAAGTAACAAGGCCAGTAGAGAAAGGCAGGGAAAATAGATTCCACTTCTACATGGGATGCAAAGTCACATCATAAGAGACATGCATACCTAGAAGAGAAGAATTGGGGCCATTTTTTTTGCAATCAGTCTACCATAATAAAGATGAGATTTTGCTAGGGATACCTTAGTGAGGTTTCCTCTTGGAGTGTCCCCAACTAATCAAACAAAGTATTTTACCTCTTGAGTAAGAAGAAGAGAATTTCTTTGGAATAGTGGAGAGAAACTTTAAGTTGGGTAGGCTGGTGACAGATATTGGACTTTATTTTGAATGTTACAAAAACAGGCATAGATCTAATTATTCTGTGCTTTCCAAAGTTTGCCCATACCCAATAACAACACGGATTTCTATGTTCTGGGTATTAAGCTCTTTACATATTGCAGCTCATTTAATTCTTACAACTACCATATAAAATATCATTATCCCTATTTTATGGATGAGGTACCTGAGGCTTAGGAAGGTTAAAGGTTAGGAAGGTTTAACAGCCTGATCAAGGTCTCTCAGCTGTAAGTGAGAGAGTGTGGATTCAAACCCAGGACACTCTGACTTCAAGGCCAGTGGGAGATATTAAACACTATGATATTCACTCTCCCAAAATGAAGAAGTTCCCTCTATCCCTGCAAATGGCATTGTACATCCATTTGGAGGTACAGAAAACCCTAACCATCTCAAGCTAAAAAAGTAATAGAAGTTTCATTTGCGGTTTATATGCTAAAGCAGGTTGGTGTCATATCGTAAAAGAGGAGTCAACAAACTTTTTCTATTAAAGGCCAGATAGTAAATAGTTTAGGCTTGTGGGTCAAATGGTCTCTGTTACAACTGTCAACGCTATATGTAAATGAATGAACGTGGCTGTGTGCCAACAAAACTTTATTTACAAAACCAGTGGCCAGCTGGATTTGTCATAGAGAATTTGATACCAAGCCAAGGCTTAGCAAAAAGGCACTTTGTTCCAAAGTCCAGTTTGAAGTGTTCTCCAAATCCTCTCAAACATGATAAATAGAGTAATAATGCACATTATAATAATTCATATATGCTATTAATAAAATATACTTAAAAATAAGGCAAAATCATGATTGTCATGTAAATACAAAAACACAGGTCAAAGATCTTATTTAATTTATTAATAATTAATGAGAGGGCTTCCCTGGTGGCACAGTGGTTGAGAGTCTGCCTGCCGATGCAGGGGATACGGGTTCGTGCCCCGGTCCGGGAAGATCCCACATGCCGCGGAGCGGCTAGGCCCGTGAGCCAAGGCCGCTGAGCCTGCACATCCGGAGCCTGTGCTCCGCAACGGGAGAGGCCACAAGAGTGAGAGGACCATGTACCGCAAAAAATAAATAAATAAATAAATAAATAAATAATGAGAGAAACAGTGAGAGGTTAAAACTTTTTCAAAAGAGAATTCAAAGAACAAACACATATAGTAGCAACCAGGAATGCTGAAATGAAATTGCCAATAGGTGATAAAACAATATTTACAGGCAATAAAATGTAATGTTTGGAATCATCTCTTTTACATGGTGACAGTCAATTGCATCTTCACCAGAAACAATTTATTGTCACGTCTACAGACAAGACTCATTTGCGTCAGTTTTATACAACTTAGAGTTGGATGTAAAATTGCCTGAAGATCATGAAAACCACACACACCTATATAGTCAGAAAACCCCAAAGGATCACCTAGACAACATCCATTGAGAAGATACCTAGTAATCTTCACCCATTCTGAATTTTCCCTGATGAGCTATTATAATTTTTCTTAATACTATACTTTTTAAAAATTGAAGTAGAGTTGATTGACAATATTGTCTTAGTTTCAGGTATACAGAAAAGTGATTCAGTTATACATATATACACACATATATTTATAATTTTTTGATTCTTTCTCATTATAAGTTATTACAATATACTGAATATAGTTCCCTGTGCTATACAGTAAATCCTTGTTGCCTGTCTGTTTTATATGTAGTAGTGTGTATTTGTTAATCCCAAACTCCTAATTTATCCCTCCCCCCACACAGTTTGTTTTCTATGTCTGCGAGTCTGTTTCTGTTTTATAAATCAGTTGATTTGTATTATTTTTTAGATTCCACATGTAAGTGATGTAATATAATATTTGTCTTTCTCTGTCTGACTTACTTTACTCAATATGATAATCTCTAGGTCCATCATGTTGCTTCAAATGGCAATATTTCATTCTTTTTTATGGCTGAGTAATATTCCTTTGTGTATGTGTGTGTGTGTATATATATATATATATATATATATATATATATATATATATATATATACCACATTTTCTTCATCCATTCATCTGTTGATGGACACTTAGGTTGCTTCCATGTCTTGGCTATTGTAAGTAGTACTGCTATGAACATTGGGGTGCATGTATCTTTTCGAATTAGAGTTTCCATCTTTTCTGGATGTAGGCCCAGGAGTGGGATTGCTGGATCATATGGTAACTCTATTATTTTTAGTTTTTTAAGGAACCTCCATACTGTTCTCCATAGTGGCTACACCAATTCACGTTCCCACCAACAGTGTAGGAGGGTTCCCTTTTTTCCACACCCTCTCCAGCATTTATTATTTGTAGACTTTTTGATCATGGCCATTCTGATCAGTGTGAGGCGATACCTCACTGTAGTTGTGATTTGCATTTCTTTAATAATTAGCGATGTTGAGCATCCTTTCATGTGCCTGTTGGCCATCTGTATGTTTTCTTTGGAGAAAGGTCTATTTAGGTTTTCTGCCCACTTTTTGATTGGGTTGTTTATTTTTTTGATATTGAGTTGTATGAGCTGTTTGTATATTTTGGAAATTAATCCCTTGTTGGTTGCATCATTTGCAAATATTTTGTCCCAGTTTGTAGGTTGTCTTTTCATTTTGTTTATGGTTTCCTTTGCTGTTTAACACTATGCTTTAATCCAAAGTTTTCCAAAGGGTGGAAGATATAACACTAGTGGTACTAAAGATGATTTTAAGTGGCATGGATAAATGTTTTGTATCTTAATGATCATATATTTATTTTATAAGGGGTTGTAAAATTAAAAATTAGTTAACTCATGATTTCACAGATACTATTTTTAAAAAAAACATATCTAGACAGATCACTTTGACCTTACAGAACACTGTAGGTCAAGAGATGATTCTAAAATCCTGTAGAAAAAATATTTACAAAGGAACAAAAATGAAACAAACATCAGACTTCCCATACACACCATTGGATGTTTAAAACAAGGGAAAAATGTCTTCAGTTTGTAGTGAAAATTATATTGAGTAGAATTTTATTTCAATCCAAACTTTTCAATCAAGAGTGAGAGCAGGGACTTCCCTGGTGGCACACAGGTTAAGACTCCAAACTCCCAATGCAGGGGGCCCGGGTGTGATCCCTGGTCAGGGAACTAGAGCCCACGTGCATGCCACAACTAAGAGTTCGCATGCCACAACAAAGGATCTGGTGAGCTGCAGCTAAGGAGCCCACCTGTCACAACTAAGACCCGGCACAACCAAATAAATAAATAAATAAAATATTAAAAAAAGAGTAAGAGCAATGTACAGTTATTCTCAGAAATTCAATAATTCAGAAAGTTTAACACCCACGTCAATTCCAGGTAACTTAAAAATGTACTCATTTCCAGTCAAGATGGGGTAACAGAGACCAGATTGACCCTCCTGCCTGAAAAAACTAAAAAAAAAAAAAAAAAATCAGATGAAATATATGAAACAATGGTTTTCAAGACATTGGCCATAAGATAATGAAGGACAGTGGTCCCTGAGAGATGGGAAACACAGCAAGCGACCCCAATGATTATCACAGCTTAGTACCTGGGGACAGTTTCCAGGCTGCAGTGCAGGAGGGGGAACCCAAGCAGAATGCAATGATCTCTGAGTGGAGCAGGTGGAGCTGGGAGTTGAAGAGATGAAGCTGAGAGAGGCCAAAGCTGCTGGAGTTTGAAGAACAATGAACCAGAGAGGAGAAAGCTTCTCAGAGAGAAAGAACCCCCAAATGTCCAGAGGTCCTCCCTGAAGTATTCACCTGAGAGCTTACCAGCACATGTGTGTGAGGACACTATACTAGATCATGTAAAGAACCACCCATGAGGACCTCACACAGGGCCACGAATAGTGCCAATGCCCACCAGCCATATTGGGAAACCTTATAATTCATGGGGTATTGGGTAGAGCATGCAGAAGCGTCTTGCTTCTGTAGCAGGGCAAAATTAGCCCTAGATTAAATGCTGTTCTGGTCTTACCTAATGAAGCTTAAAAGCAAGACCTGAAAGGATCCAATTTTTTTCCTGGTAACTTAGTTGCATCCCAGAACAAAGCTCAAGAATATTTATAGGGATATGAGAATATCCATAACCAACAAAGTAAACTTCACAATGTCCAGCATATAATAAAAAAGGTATCGGGCACGTGAAGAAGCAGGAAAATTATAAGGAGAAAAATTAACAATAGATATTGGAGAAAACTGATACAGATGATAGAATTAATAGATAATGACATTAAAATAGTTATCATAACTGTATCACATATGTTCCAAAATCTAGAGCAGTAGTTTTCAAGAGAGGACTGATTTGTTTTCCCCCAGCCAACATCTGGCAATTTCTGGAGACAGTTTGATTATCACAACTTGAAGGTAGTGGTGCTACTGGCATGTGGTGGGTAGAAGCCAAGGATGCTGCTAAACATCCTACAATACATAGGACAGCCTCCGCAACAGAGAGTTATTCAAACCAAGTATCAGTAGAGCTGAAGTTGCGAGATCCTGATCTAGAGGAAAGATAGAACATGTTAAGTAGAAACACAGCAAATGTGAAAAAGACACAAACTGAGCTTCTAGAGATGAAAACAACAATGACAGAGATGAAAAAATACACTGGATAGGATTAAGTAACAACAGATTAGACACTGCAGAAAAATCAGGAGTGAATTTGAAGACGTGGCGATATAAACTATACACAATGAACACAGACAAAAATAAGTCTGGGGGAAGAAAAGGAACAGAGCATCAGTGAGCTGTGGGCCAGCATCGAGCAGCCTAATATATATGTAACTGGAGCCCCGATGGAAAGGTGACAGGGGGAGGGGTTTACAGAAAAAATGTATTTGAAGAAATAAAAGCCCCAAAATTTCCAAATGTAATAAAAACTAGATCCAAGGAGTTCAACCAGCCCCAAGAACAAGAAACACTACACCAAGGTAACATCATAATCAAATTCATTAAAACAAGTTACAAAGGGAAAATATTAAAAGGAACCAGAGGGGGTGGAAAAACATGACATGTATGAAGAACAAAGGTAATAAAAAAAAAACAAAAAAAAACAAAGGTAATGACAGAACATTTCTTGTCAGAAACAATGTAAGCAAAAAACAAAACAAGACAAAACAAACAAACATACAAACCAAAAACCCTGTGGAGCAACATCTTTAAAGTACTAAAAAATGAAAATAGTCATATATATACTATACTAGACTATATTTTAAAAATGAAGGCAAAATAAAGAACTTTTCAGTCATTAAAAAGCTGAAAGAATTCATATCCACATTACAAAAAATGTTAAAGGAAATCTTCTAGGCAGAAGGAAAACATTATCAGTTGTAAATATGGATCCACCAAAAGGAATAAAGAGCAATTGAAAGGGTAAAAATGTAGGTAAATGTGTAAGATTTTTTTCTTATTATTCCAATCTTTTAAAAAGATAATTGACTGTTTAAACAACAACAAAATAATGTAGTATGGGGTTTACAACATATGTGGAAGTAAAATGCATGACAACAATAGGACAAAGTGCCAATTTGCTTCCAGGGGAGGCAAAGCGGGGTGGTCCAGGAGCTCTGTCTGTGACTGACTGATTTGTTAAATTTAGTAGAAGTATTAGAAAACCTGTCTGGCCTAGAGGCTGAGTCAAGCTCTCCATTGGTAAGTACAAAGCCAATATTTTCTTTCCTAAATAAAAGGAAAAGGAAAAGGAAAGAAGGTGTAGACTGATTTGTACAGGCATTTGGTATGGATTTCCTCAGCAATGATGTAGGTCAGTGTTTGAGTGTCCCTTTGAGTGAAGGTCCCCTTCACTCGGTCCCCAGGCCACCAGGACAGCAGGCCCTGCGGGGAGGCCTGGCCGAGCGTAGGCTGAGATTGGGGAACAGGCATTCAGGAAGGTTCCTTTTTAGGGTACATGGCAAGGAACAGATCGGCAAGTTGTCCTTCCTCAAGCTAGGAGGACCTGGCTATGCCAATACTCAGATGGCAAAGGCCCACCTGGCTTAGTGGAGCTGCCGCCCCAGGTGACGCTAGTGGGCAGGGAGCCACCCTCTACAGAGGCCTGGCTGCACTTCCCTAGGTCTTCTTATTTGATCCCCAATATGAGAACCCAAAGAAAATGATACATATCGTTCTAATCACAGGAAAGCAAAGATATTTCTAAATATAAGACCAAAGCCAGGAATAAGGACTTACTCTGTGCCAACATTATATCAAACAACTGATTTGCCTAATATTTTCACTGATTTCACCAAACATTTTGACATTGTGCAGATACAGAACTTGAAATAATTTCTTTCTTCAAAAATTGAGGCTGCAGTATTTGGCCTTAAAGATGCCAAGCCTAGAAATTCTAAAAGATGGGTTCTCATGATAACATACAACTGAGAGAGGAACTAATTATGGTCTGGAGCTTCACTAGCTATAAAAACCCATAGAAAGTCGTCTGGCTCCTACTGCTTTTGTGCTCTGTTCTAATATATGACTTTGCTTCTAATACTGTTTGGAATGTTGCAGAGCAATTGAATTATTTATTAAAACTCATAAACATAAATTCATTTCTTACTCTATACAATTATACTGGAAATTAGTAATATTTTGTCCTAAAATGAAGATTCCCTTAAAGGTCAGTATGCGGTTTTTAATTTTATTTAATTAATTAATTCATTCATTTATGGCTGCGTTGGGTCTTCGTTGCTCTGTGCAGGCTTTCTCTAGGTGCAGGGAGCGGGGGCTACTCTTTGTTGCGGTGCAGGAGCTTCTCATTGCAGTGGCTTCTCTTGTTGTGGATCATGGGCTCTACGTGAGCGGGCTCAGTAGTGGCACACGGGCTTAGTAGCTCCGCGGCATGTGGGATCTTCCCCGACCAGGCTCGAACCTGTGTCCCCTTCATTGGCAGGCAGATTCTTAACCACTGTGCCACCAGGGAAGCCCCAGCATGTGGTTTCTATTTGGAGAGATATTAGGCTGATAACAGTCTTTTCTTTTTTTTTCCTGTTGGCCTCCAACAAATTTTATCACTCTTTCCTTTTTCTTATTAGTTATTTATCTTATAATATCAGTGTATACATGTCAATCCCAATCTCCCAATTCATCAAACCACCATAATCCCTCACCCGCCGCTTTCCCCCCCTGGTGTTCATATGTTTGTTCTCTACATCTGTGTCTCTATTTCTGCCCTGCAAACCGTTCATCTGTACCATTTTTCTAGGTTCCACATACATGCGTTAATATACGATATTTGTTTTTCTCTTTCTGACTTCACTCTGTATGACAGTCTCCAGATCTATCCACGTCTCTACAAATGACCCAATTTCATTACTTTTTTTTTTAATTTCATTACTTTTTATGGCTAATATTCCATTGTATATATGTGCCACATCTTCTTTATCCATTCGTCTGTTGATGGGCATTTAGGTTGCTTCCATGACCTGGCTATAGTAAATAGTGCTGCAATGAACATTGGGATGCATGTGTCTTTTTGAATTATGGTTTTCTCTGGGTATGTGCCCAGTAGTGGGATTGCTGGGTCATATGGTAATTCTATTTTCAGTCTTTTAAGGAACCTCCATACTATTCTCCATAGTGGCTGTATCAATTTACATTCCCACCAACAGTGCAAGAGGGTTCCCTTTTCTCCACACCCTCTCCAGCATTTGTTGTTTGTAGATTTTCTGATGATGCCCATTCTAACTGGTATGAGGTGATACCTCATGGTAGTTTTGATTTGCATTTCTCTAATAATTAGTGATGTTGAGCAGCTTTTCATGTGCTTCTTGGTCATCTGTATGTCTTCTTTGGAGAAATGTCTATTTAGGTCTTCTGCCCATTTTTGGATTGGGTTGTTTGTTTTTTTAATATTGAGCTGCATGAGCTGTTTATATATTTTGGAGATTAATCCTTTGTCCATTGATTCATTTGCAAATTTTTCTCCCATTCTGAGGGTTGTCTTTTCATCTTGTTTGTAGTTTCCTTTGCTGTGCAAAAGTTTTAAGTTTCATTAGGTCCCATTTGTTTATTTTAGTTTTTATTTCCATTACTCTAGGAGGTGGATCAAAAAAGGTCTTGCTGTGATTTATGTCAAAGAGTGTTCTTCCTATGTTTTCCTCTAAGGGTCTTATAGTGTCTGGTCTTGCATTTAGGTCTCTAATCCATTTTGAGTTTATTTTTGTGTATGGTGTTAGGGAGTGTTCTAATTTCATTCTTTTACATGTAGCTGTCCAGTTTTCCTAGCACCACTTATTGAAGAGACTGTCTTTTCTCCATTGTATATCCTTGCCTCCTTTGTCATAGATTATTTGACCATAGGTGCGTGGGTTTATCTCTGGGCTTTCTATCCTGTTCCATTGATCTATATTTCTGTTTTTGTCCCAGTACCATATTGTCTTGATTACTGTAGCTTTGCAGTATAGTCTAAAGTCAGGAAGTCTGATTCGTCCAGCTCGTTTTTTCCCTCAAGACTACTTTAGCTATTTGGTGTCTTTTGTGTCTCCACACAAATTTTAAGATTTTTTGTTCTAGTTCTGTAAAAAATGCCACTGGTAATTGGATAGGGATTGCATTGAATCTGTAGATTGCTTTGGGTAGTATAGTCATTTTCGCAGTATTCATTCTTCCAATCCAAGAACATGGTATATCTCTCCATCTGTTAGTGTAATCTTCGATTTCTTTCATCAGTGTCTTATAGTTTTCTGAGTACAGGTCTTTTACCTCTTTAGGTAGGTTTATTCCTAGGTATTTTATTCTTTTTCTTGCAATGGTGAATGGGACAGCTTCCTTAATTTCTCTTTCTGATCTTTTGTTGTTAGTGTATAGGAATGCAAGAGATTTCTGTGCATTAATTTTGTATCCTGCAACTTTACCAAATTCATTGATAAGCTCTAGTAGTTTTCTCGTGACATCTTTAGGATTCTTCATGTATAGTGCCATGTCATCTGCAAACAGTGACAGTTTTACTTCTCCTTTTCCAATATGTATTCCTTTTATTTCTTTTTCTTCTCTGATTACCGTGGCTAGGACTTCCAAAACTATGTTGAATAATAGTGGTGAGAGTGGACATCTTTGTCTTGGTTCTGATCTTCGAGGAAATGCTTTCAGTTTTTCACCATTGAGAATGATGTTTGCTGTTGGTTTGTCACATATGGCTTTTACTATGTTGACGTAGGTTCCCTCTATGCCCACTTTCTGGAGAGTTTTTATCATAAATGGGTGTTGAATTTTGTCAAAAGCTTTTTCTGCATCTATTGAGATGATCACATGGTTTTTATTCTTCAGTTTGTTAATATGGTGTATCACATTGATTGATTTGCATATATTGAAGAATCCTTGCATCCCTGGGATAAATCCCACTTGATCATGGTGTATGAGCCTTTTAATGTGTTGTTGGATTCTGTTTGCTAGTATTTTGTTGAGGATTTTTGCATCTATATTCATGAGTGATATTGGTCTGCAATTTTCTTTTTTTGTAGTATCTTTGTCTGGTTTTGGTATCAGGGTAATGGTGGCTTCATAGAATGAGTTTGGGAGTGTTCCTTCCTCTGCAATTGTTTGGAAGAGTTTGAGAAGGATGGGTGTTAGCTCTTCTCTAAATGTTTGATAGAATTCACCTGTGAAGCCATCTGGTCCTGGACTTCTGTTTGTTGAAAGACTTTTTTTTGCAGTATGCGGGCCTCTCACTGCTGTGGCCTCTCCCGCCGCGGAGCACAGGCTCCAGACGCGCAGGCTCAGTGGCCATGGCTCATGGGACCAGCCGTTCCGCGGCATGTGGGATCCTCCCGGACCGGGGCATGAACCCGTGTCCCCTGCATTTGCAGGCGGACTCTCAACCACTGCGCCACCAGGGAAGCCCGACTCCGCCATCTTGAACCAGTCTGATAACAGTCTAAATTTGACTTGAGTACAATGAAAATCTTTTTAATGAAATGGAGAAGCTGGATATATTATACTCTACAACCTGTTATCAACCTTCCAAATAAGTGAAAAATTCCTAGGTAGAAAATTAAGATTAGCATCAATTATACTTCTTTGTGAGGCATGTTTCTATCTAAGCTCTTTGGACTCTAGCACTGCAAAATATATATTGCATAGTTGACAACTATTGTTAATGGATAGCTACTGTACTAATTTACTTTTTTTTTTTCTTGGCCACGCCACGTGGCTTGTGGGATCTTAGTTCCCCAGCCAGGGACTGAACCCAGGCCCTTGTCAGTGAGAGCGTTGAGTCCTAACCACTGGACAACCAGGGAGTTCCCTACATGGTTATTGTATGAATGAGTTTTGATAGTTTATATTGCAATAAGAAACATGCACAAATCTCAGTGGCTCAAAGGTTTATTTGTCACTCATGGAATGTGTCAGCTGTGGCTGTGCTCAATATGTGTTCATTTCAGGATCCAGGCTGAAGAAGCAACACCTATTAAGGACACTCATTATTGTGGCAAAGGGAAAATGGTATAATGGTTGACCTGTGCAATGGCACTTAAGCTTCTGTTTATATGTACATGTTGATTACACCTCACATTTCATTGGCCAAAGCAAATCACATGGCTAAACCCAATGTTAATAAACTGAAGAAGTATGTGTCTCCTATACAAAGGGACTGCAAGTCACATGGAAATGTGTAGGATATATAACTCTCTTACAGGAGGTGTGGTGAATAGCTGAGAACAATAATGCAATATTCCACCATTATTAAATGGGATGCATCAGATGAAGAAGTAATTCAACAGACTGTTCTGCTCTGATCATTCAAATAAGACCAACCTGATGGTTTATAGCATCCTTTGAAATTTTATCATTGCACTTTCAACTTAAGAATCATGGAACTTCTAGTGAAATACAAACCATTGCCACTCAGTGCTATTGTGTTGTGTTTTTTGTTGTTCTTGTTGTTTTTGGTGGAAACATGGGGGAGAAAAGTCTCCTTAACAAGATCAATCACTAACTAGTTATGCCAAAGATAGTGACTGTTCTCTAATAACAGCTGTGTTGTAAAGCATTTCTTCCTACATATGGCTCACATGTTCTTTTTTTTAAAATTTATTTAATTAATTTATTTTTGGCTGTATTGGGTCTTTGTTGCTGTGCAACAAAGCCCTCTCCAATTGTAGAGAGCGGGGGCCACTCCTTGTTGCGGTGTGTGGGCCTCTCATTGCGGTGGCCTCTCTTGTTGCAGAGCATGGGCTCCAGAGTGCAGGCTCAGTAGTTGTGGCACGCAGCCTCAGTAGTTGTGGCGCACGGGCTTAGTTGCTCTTTGGTATGTGGGATCTTCCCGGACTAGGACTCGAACCTGTGTCCCCTGCATTGGCAGGCAGACTCCTAACCACTGTGCCACCAGCGAAGCCCAGGCTCACATGTTCTTGTTAAAATGTATGGCAGCCACCACCATTCACAGTTCCTATTACTGTCTATAACCCTGTCCTTTAAAATTTGTCCCCTACTCAAAATCTCTCCTCAGGAAGAGCTGTCATTGATTTTTCTCCAGTATTCCACTGAGAGGCCACATTGTTTGAAGCAAAATGTCAGTGAATATCCTTCCAACAATTCTTCTGGCTTGTAATCATCCCCACACCTTCACTTTGGCTCATCATGTAGGAGCTAGTTTGTTCTGATGCCACACACATGTCCTGGGCAGGGAACTGTTTTTGAAGAGCTCTGCTACCATATGGTTTTTGTAAGTCTTCATTTGTGATTCAAGTATTTTGGCGTGATGTTGAATTTTATATTTTTTTGAGAGAGACTGAGCTCTGCCAGAATTTCAAAGACCTTAATTTTTGTCTGTAGCTTGATGCTGCCCTGTTTTTCAGTTTCCATTATATGATGGTCTTCCTGATATTATTGCTAAATTTTCTTTATTAGTGCACGTAAGAGAATTATCGCCATCCCACCCCACCCTGCTGCCTTTATAGAGAAATTGGTCATTATTTTTGGATGAGCTGAGTCATCAAAGAGATTCTGGATAATGGACAGATCTGATAGTGTATATAGGTAAAGGTAAGATTATTCATTTTGTTTAGAACTCGCCTCTTATCTTTGCCAAGCACTTGAGTGGGGAGTTCGAGGTTTCCAAAAGAAAAACACATCAACTGAGTGGAAGATCCAACAGAGAGGCATAAACTTTGAACTTGAAGAGTCAGAAATTCTTCTGCTTGCCCCTGGTGGGATGCTGCCATAAGATGGAACTCATGCTTTGAGCACTACGATTCATGGAATTGCTGAAAAAGCAAATGTTTCTTTTCTTTTCTTTTTTTTTTTTGCAAATGTTTCTTAAAAGCCTTTATAATTCACCAACAAAAGGGATTCAGAAATCCTATAAGGGACTGAGAAAAAGGTCAAGGTTAAAGGCCCCATCTTCACCGATGTGAAAGAGATGACTAGTCAATCAATACAGGATTTCTGCAAGGAATTCTGAAACCAGAGAGGGAAGTCTCTCTTCTGTCTCTAGGCAATTAGGAAAAGGCAGAACTCAAGAAGCAAAGTGTCTGATGGTACCGGTTAGGGCATTGGGCCCACATCCTGTGATAAGAACCAGCAGATGGTTCCTGGAAGAGACAAGAATTCTGTCAGTTCTGGTGTTGGTGCCTGCCCAGATATTGCTCAGGGTAACATTCTGACTGCTAAGTATCTACCTCACCAAGTATCTAACTCAGACTGGAGCAAGGCATGGAGGTGGGCGCTCTGTCAGCCAAAGCCTATCTGGGGCTGAAAGCTAGTTTCTTAGATAATGATTTTGTGTTCTGTAAACTATAAAAAGGGAAAGGGAAATCTGTCCGTTTCTCCACGGACAAGGAGTTGATACTCTTGTCAGAAGTCAAGAAACTTATTAGACTACAATTACCTGTGGGCAGGGTCACTGTGATTAAAGACATGGATTTTCTTCTCTTCCTCGCTTTCATGTAATGAGATGACACGGCTTCTGCTCAAAACATTCAGATAGGGACTTCCCTGGTGGCACAGTGGTTAAGAATCTGCTTGCCAATGCAGGGGACAAGGTTTGAGCCCTGGTCTGGGAAGATCCCACATGCTGCAGAGCAACTACACATGTGTTGCAACTACTGAGCCTGTGCTCTAGAGCCGGTGAGCCACAACTACTGAGCCCGTAAGCCACAACTACTGAAGCCCGCGTGACTAGAGCCCGTGCTCCGCAACAAGAGAAGCCACCGCAGTGAGAGAAGCCCCTGCTCACCCTAACTAGAGAAAGCCCGTGCGCAGCAACGAAGACCTAACACAGCCAAAACCAAATAAAATTTAAAACAAACAAACCAACCAAAAAAACCCATTCAGATATTTTGCTCCTTTTTGGTACTTTCTGCTGGCTCATGCAGCAGAAGGAATCAGATGATCTGCAGCCTGCCTCCTTAGGGAAGGCTGGGTTATCTTTCTCTCTCGTTTTTCATTAGATGTTTTAGTTCCTGGGTTAAGTCTCCTGCAGGGGAAGTGTGGCCTTGCTTGGTCCAGGTAAAACTACCCATATTCTTAAGCAATTTAAGAAATATTTCTTGTAGTGGCCAGAAGACAGACTGTGCATTTCCAGACAGCAGCAGTGTTGGTCGTGGATATCCTGAGCAGCGCCACCAGTGGTGTGGGTGAGAAGCGATTTGAAGTGAAAAGATGCAATGAAAAAGTGGAAAATCTGGGCCTGGGATATTGTGGTTGATAACTGTGCCACCTGCAGGAACCACATTATGGTTCTCTGCATAGAATGTCAAGCTAACCAGGCATCTGCTACTTCTGAACAGTGTGCTGTTGCATGGGGAGTCTGTAACGTTCTTTTCACTTCCATCGCATCTCCCGCGGGCTCAGAACATAACAGGTGTGTTTGTTGGACAGCAGAGAGTGGGAATTCCAAAAGTATGTGTGCCAGGAAAGGAGAATTCTTCCATTAAGCTCAACTGTTTGTTATGCATTTAATGACTTGCCCTCCTGTTACATAATTATAAATTATGTAGAACCATGTCTTTTCTACTTTGTCTTTCCAGTTTTCTATTCCTGAAGCTATTTTGTATTCTGTGTAAAAGAAAATCCAGGAGGATTCTTTAAAAAAGGAAAAAAGAAATCTTTCTTGTGCCCTGGAAATTTCTGTGAAGAACAGGATACACCAGCCTGAACCTGTTTCCAACCCTGCTTCATGCTATTGCTTGGAGAGAATTAATTCACTCTTCATGGGCAACATCAAAGAAAAAACAGGCAGGATTTTCAGGGCTACCAAATGTGTTCAGTGGTGTTCAGATTCCAGGTCTACAGATGCTTGGCTTTCATTTGTTTCAAATGTTTGCACAGGTTCATGACTGGATAAGCAATATACTGGGTAGTGGACTTACGGTAAACATATCAGATAATCCATGCTCTACAGGTGTTTTACATATAGGAGTCTTTTATGGGTGAAACTGGGGAGAAAGCTGTTCTACAGCCCTTATTTCAGCGGGCCTTTTCTTTTTAAGAATAATGAAAGTATATAGTTCCCTGCATATTTCCTATTTCTGCTTTCACAAAGATTGTATCCAGGAAGCATGTGATTCCAGAAAATCCATTTGATGGTGGGTGAATACTACAAATTAATTTGGCTGAATTTCTGGAAGTTGAACACAACTATCCTGTCCCCTTTGAAGTGCTGCACCGGATGGCAATTTGCTGCTGGCCTTCTGCAGACTCTTTTGTGGTAGATGAAAAGACCGGCTTCATGTAAATCAAATCACTAAAGTGTTTAGGCTCTCTGCATATATTGCTCCCTCAAGGAACAGGGCTGTGTTGGCCAGAAGGTGACCCATAAATCATAATGGGAACAAAAAAGTGTGGGAAGGATAGCAGCACGATATGGAACTTGCTTTCAGGCTTTCAGACAGTGGTAGGAAACAATAAGATAGGCTATCATGATGGGGAGCTAACTGCTAGGATCTTTGGAGGTACATCCATCAGGAATCTATCACCTTCTGCCAAGATCCATGAGACCAGATGTAACCTTAGAATTAAGCTGCTCACCAGAAATTGTCTTGGTAATTTCATGGCCTTGTCTGTTGGGAGCAGGAAGAGAGCAAAGTAACACTGAATTGAGAGCATTCCTGGGGACTTCAGAGGAAGATCATGAACTGGAAGTATTTGCCACTTTCTGATTCTTACCTGATTTATAACATGATTTAAATCCAAGAATTCTCAGAATATGAGTTATGGATATGATTACTTCAGGTAAACTAAGTAATCAGTTCTGATCAGAACTTAGTGATTTTTTTTTTCTTTTTTTTTTGCTGTACGCGGGCCTCTCACTGCTGTGGCCTCTCCTGTTGCGGAGCACAGGCTCCGGATGCACAGGCTCAGCGGCCATGGCTCACGGGCCCAGCCGCTCCGCGGCATGTGGGGTCCTCCTGGACCGGGGCACGAACCCGTGTCCCCTGCTTCGGCAGGCGGACTGTCAACCACTGCGCCACCAGGGAAGCCCGATTTTTTTTTTAGTTTAACTGAAATATATTTCAACATTCAATGTTATTGTAGCATTATTACACTCTAGATTCAGAAGTAAAAATGTCTTTTCCCAGGGTTTCTTGCTTTGAGTGATAATTGGAACTCAGTATTATATAGATGAGCCAGTGACTATGTCAACACTTATAGCTCCACATATATTTACTGCATATTTAGTATTTGAAAAGAATCAAATAATGGATACGGTTGGGAAAGAGATTAAGTCTAAATATCAAAATATTCTGATGAAATGTCAAAACTGTAATGTCCAACATCCAGATGTTTTCAAATTGAAAATTTATCAGAGTATTATCTTCATGGGACAGTGTGAATGTGGCCTTCAAATACTGATTTACACTCAATGCCCAATTCTGTTACATTCTTCCAGCTTTAAACAATCACCTCTATTTGACACAAATAAAAAATCCATGTTATCCATATTAATAGAGTATTTCAGTTCTCAGAATAATCTGCTTGATAAAGGCACTTTTCTGGTATTTTTCTCTTCTTTTTAAAAAGAAAATTCATAAAGAATTCAAAAAAGAAAAATCAAAGAAAAAAATCATAAAATTCACCCTTCTAAAGTGTACATACAATTCAGTGGTTTTTGGTATATTCATAAAGTTATGTGACCATCACCATTATATAGTAACAGAATATTTTTATTACTCCAAAAAAGAAATCCTGTGCCCATTAGCAGTAACTTCCCGTTCCCTTGTGTCCTCATGGAATGAGAACCACTGGCAACCACTAATCTACTTTCTGTCTCCATAGATTTGCCTATTTTGAACATTTCATATAAATGGAACCATATAATATGTAGCCTTTTGTTTCTGGCTTCTTTAACCTGGCATAATGTTTTCAAGATCTGTGCATGTTTTAGCATGAATCACTACTTCATTCCTTTTTAATGGCTGAATAATATTCCATTTTATGGATATACTTCATTTTGTTTATCCATTCATTGCTTCATGGACATTTGAGTTGTTTTCAGTTTTTGGCTATTATGAATAATGCTGCTATAAACATTTGTGTACAAGTTTTTGTATGAAAATGTGTTTTCAATTCTCTTAGGTATATACTTAGGAGTGGAATTGCTAGGTCCTATAGTAACTCTGTGTTTATTTGAGAAACTGCCAGACTGCTTTCCAAAGTGTTTGCACTATTTTTTTTTTCAATGTTGGGGGTGGGAGTTTATTAATTAATTAATTTATTTTTGCTGTGTTGGGTCTTCATTTCTGTGAGAGGGCTTTCTCTAGTTGTGGCAAGCGGGGGCCACTCTTCATCGCGGTGCGTGGGCCTCTCACTATCGCAGCCTTTCTTGTTGTGGAGCACAGGCTCTAGACGCACAGGCTCAGTAGTTGTGGCTCACAGGCCTAGTTGCTCCGCGGCATGTGGGATCCTCCCAGACCAGGGCTCGAACCTGTGTCCCCTGCATTAGCAGGCAGATTCTCAACCACTGTGCCACCAGGGAAGCCCATTTGCACTATTTTACATTCTCATCATCAGTGTATGAGGGCTGCAATTTCTCCACATCTTTGTCAACACTTGTTATTGTCCATCTTTTTCACTGTAGCCATCCTAGTGGGTATGAAGTGATATCTCATTGGGGTATTGATTTGCTTTTCCCTAGTGACTAATGATGTTGAGTAAGCATTGTTCATGTGCTTATTGGCCATTTATATATACTCTGTGGAGAAATGTCTATTCAAGTCTTTGCTCATTTTTTAAAAATATTAATTAATTAATTTATTTTTGGCTGCATTTGTTCTTCGTTGCTGCGTGTGGGCCTTCTCCAGTTGCAGCGAGCAGAGGCCACTCTTCGTTGCTGTGCATGAGCTTCTCATTGTGGTGGCTTCTCTTGTTGCAGAGCATGGGCTCTAGGTATGCAAGCTTCAGTAGTTGTGGCTGCGGGCTCTAGAGCACAGGCTCAGTAGTTGTGGCACACGGGCTCAGTTGCTCTGCAGCATGTAGGATCCTCCCGGACCAGGGCTCAAGCCTGTGTCCCCTGCATTGGCAGGTGGATTCCTAACCACTGCACCACCAGGGAAGTCCCTGCTCATTTTTAATTGGGCTGTCTTTTTATTATTAAGTTGTAAGAATTCTTTATATATTCTAGCTACTAGAGCCCTATCAGATAAATGATTCGTAAATATTTTCTGATATTTTCTCCTCTTCTGTGGGCTGTCTTTTCACTTTCTTGATAGTGTCCTTTGAAGCACTCCAATTTTTAATTTTGATGAAGCCTAATTTATCTATTTTTTTCTTTGGTTGCTTTTTCTTTATGTGTCATATTTAAGAAACCAATTCCTAATTCAAGGTAATGAAGATTAACTCCTATGTTTTCTTCTAAGAGTTTTACAGTATTAGCTCTTGCATTTAGCTCTCTGATCCATCTTTTTTTTTTTTTTTTTTTTTTTTTTTTTTTTTTGCGGTACGTGGGCTTCTCACTGTTGTGGCCTCTCCCGTTGCGGAGCACAGGCTCCAGACGGGCAGGCTCAGCGGCCATGGCTCACGGGCCCAGCCGCTCCGCGGCATGTGGGATCTTCCCGGACCGGGGCACGAACCCGTGTCCCCTGCATCGGCAGGCGGACTCTCAATCACTGCGCCACCAGGGAAGCCCCCATCTTTTTTTTTTTTTTTAACATCTTTATTGGAGTATTATTGCTTTACGATGGTGTGTTAGTTTCTGCTTTATAACAAAGTGAATCAGTTATACATATGCATATGTTCCCATATGTCTTCCCTCTTGCGTCTCCCTCCCTCCCACCCTCCCTATCCCATCCCTCTAGGTGGTCACAAACCACCGAGTTGATCTCCTTGTGCTATGCGGCTGCTTCCCACTAGCTATCTATTTTACGTTTGGTAGTGTATGTATGTCCATGCCACTCTCTCACTTCGTCCCAGCTTACCCTTCCCCCTCCCCATGTCCTCAAGTCCATTCTCTACATCTGCATCTTTATTCCTGTCCTGCCCCTAGGTTCTTCAGAACCATTTTTTTTTTTTTTTTTTTAGATTCCATATATATGTGTTAGCATATGGTATTTGTCTTCCTCTTTGACTTACTTCACTCTGTATGAAAGACTCTAGGTCCATCCACCTCACTACAAATAACTCAATTTCGTTTCTTTTTATGGCTGAATAATATTTCATTGTATATATGTGCCACATCTTCTTTATCCATTCATCTGTCGATGGACACTTAGGTTGCTTCCACGTCCTGGCTATTGTAAATAGAGCTGCAATGAACATTGTGGTACATGACTTTTTGAATTATGGTTTTCTCAGGGTATATGCCCAGTAGTGGGATTGCTGGGTCGTATGGTAGTTCTATTTTTAGTTTTTTCTGATCCATCTTAAATTAATTTTTGAATATCATGTGAGATAGAGGTCCAACTTCATGTGGATTTTGCATGTGGATTTCTATTCCATTTTCTAGGCATTTTTCCTTCTATTTTAAAATATGGAAAGTATTGATAAAGGAACTGATATAATTCTAACGAAATGTATTAACAATAAACTGAGAACTCAAAATTTCTGATTTCTAGGTTTATGTCCAATTTACAGTGCTTTTCATCTAAAGGAAACCACCAGATTTCTTTTGCTTAATTTTGAAATCATTTGTGCATCATAAAGTTGTAAAACTCTGAAATATCAGCTGTGTATAGGTTTTAGTAGTTTCTTTTTTTAAAATAGATTTATTTTATTTATTTATTTTTGGCTGCATTGGGTCTTCGGTGCTGCACGCAGGTTTTCTCTTGTTGTGGCAAGCTGGGGCTACTCTTTGTTGCAGTGCGCAGGCTTTTCATTGCAGTGGCTTCTCTTGTTGCCGAGCACGGGCTCTAGGTGCACGGGCTTCAGTAGTTGTAGCATGTGGGCTCAGTAGTTGTGGCTCGTGGGCTCTAGAACGCAGGCTCAGTAGTTGTGGCGCATGGGCTTAGCTGCTCCGCGGCATGTGGGATCTTCCTGGACCAGGGCTTGAACCTGTGTCCCCTGCATTGGCAGCCAGATTCTTAACCACAGTGCCACCAGGAAAGCCCTTGGTAGTTTCTTATAGGGCATTTTCAAAGAGCAAACTGCTTGTTGATTTTGAATTCTTCAGTTGGTAATTGGTATTCTGAAGCAAGGATAGTTTTTAACCAATAGTGAACAGTATATTTTGTTATCTTATTTTAGCATTACTCTCCCTCTATCATTTTACACTAATGGTTACACAGCCAATATTTTTAACTTTACTCTCTTATTTCTTGGCATTTATTGACTTGGCTTTAGTCAGTTGTAGTTGTTAAATTTAAATTCTGTTCTCCTATCACCTTTAATGTTCCCTTGCCTATTTGTAATGAGAAGTATGGAGCTATTTTATTCAGAAATTGTCAATGAAATTACTCATCCTGGCAGACAAAAATAACTCAAATGAGTAAAGTTTGGCTTCATCTACCTCATTTTTGAAATTAGTGCAATTTCCAACTTAGCATTCCTGATCAAGGAAATACTGACTGCCTTTGAAAATTTATGGGAAAAAAAAAAGCAATGCACCTATATTCCTCAAAGACATTCAGACTTAAGGCCATCCTCCAACATGGCTTCTGTGGAACTGCCATTCTAACAAGCAGATGCTGTAAGCAAGAATGTGAATTATTAATGCAACATAGCATTGTCACCAACAGACCACAAAATCTATTTAAAAAATTCTTTTACTTACATAGTACAGATTCTGCTGTGGCACTGTGTGCTCTAAAGGCTGCAGGTACATTTTAGAAAACACCGATGAAGGCATTACTGCTCTGTCCATTTGTTCATAGCATATATCATTATTCAAGAAATTTAAGAACCATAATGAAGGAAAATCACACAGAAAGAAAAGAAAAGGAACATGGACTCTGTCAGAAACAAGGACTACATTTTTATTCAAGAGGTCCGTAATGATGGAAAATCACAGTGAAAGGCAGAGGCGAAACCAGGATTCCATAAAGGACCTGACACACACCAGTAGTACAAGTAGGAGAACAGTCATAGCAGAGGCATAAAAATAAAGAAAAACAAAATTAACGAGAGACAAGCTGTACTGGGGCTGATGTACCAAACAGCAACAAATCACAGCAAATTCTGAAGATTAATTTCAGAATCTTCTGAAATAAGCAAGGAGACAGACAGCATCAATATTAATGAAGCTGAAATAGAACTCCAAAAGAGCCACAGCATAAAATGGCACATGAATGTTTTGTTTTTAAATGGATTGTAGATTGGATCACAGGACCATCAGGAAAATGAAGGGACATTCACAAGAACATCATAACAGGGCCAGCTGTGTGATAAGCAATTACAACATCAGTGCTAAAATCTCCAATGTAAAAGAAAAACATCAGTGGTGAAATAAAAGAAAATGTCAACAGTCTGCAGATGAGGTAAAAGAAAGTGAAGAATAGATTTTATTGAGACTCAATAGCCTGCACTGTGTCAATATCGAATGTCTTTGATAAAACAGACAATAGACATTCAAAGAAAGATCAGAATTTGATTCTGTCTTGTAATGTACTCAATTTCCCTTCAAATTGTTAGCTAAGGCAGCCCTGGAATCAGCCCAATGCTTCCACTGCTTAAACCACTTGCTGGTTGTAAATTAAATGCTTTTGGAAGCTGTATAACTTTGACAGGCTTCTAGAGTTCTGCAGAGGTCTCATGCATCCCTGTAGATCAAATTTTAAAATAAATAGTTTAAGCGCTGGTTACTGAAAGGAATGTTACAGTCCACATTTTTATAAAATGAAGGATTTGTTATTAAAAGGCAAGTTGTCAATTATCATATCCCTGTTGGTTTTATGGAGTGCTGTCCTCCAGATGGACAGGTCCAGGGGCTATGTCTCAGAGTAGTTGTGGCAATTCCACTTGGCATTTCCATTGCTATGTGGTACCACAGAGGGAGAAAATAACACCCACTTCAAGCTTTTTCTCTCTTCCTATAGCTCTATAACATTTATGATTGCAGGTTGTTGAGCTATTTTAACCACTAGCTGAGCCAAAGCCTGTTTGCAGGGGAAGAAAGAGTATAGGGGGGGTTCGTTTCCCATCCACAATTAGAAAAGCAAGTCATGTCTGGCATAAAACTGCCTCTGTAGGGTTGGGTTCTTTGCCAGTCTCCCCCTAAAAAATGGGTGGGAAGTTGTGGGCGTTTCTGGGGAAGTTAAACCAAGGCGCCCTTTCACACAGATCTGCTCTCTGTACTACCATAAAGAAATATTAGCACTGTAGTAATTTACAGACATGTCCACAGATTCTTTGGTATTCTTCCCTTCAAGAGCTGGCGCTTAATTCTCCTCTCCCTGATACTAGGCTGGACTTAGTGACAAATAGAATATGATGAAAATAATGGGGCATGATGTTGGAGACTAGGTCATAAAAGGCATTAAGTTTTCCTCCTTGCTCTCTCTTGAATCATTCACTCGGGGGAAAGCACGGGCCATCTCATGAGGTAATCTCGAGGGCATTCAGACAATCCTATGGAGAGGCCGACTGGTTGAGAAACTGAGCCTTCCAAACGGCAGCCAACAGGAGTAAAAGGACGTCACTGTCAAGAACCATGCGGGTGAGCCATCCTCTTGTCCCAGTTGGCCTTCAGATGGCTGTAGCCAGGGCCGTCTGGAATGCAACCCTGTCTTGGATGCAACCTCGTGAGAGTCCCTGAGCCAGACTCCCTCAGCTAAACCTCTTCCAAATTCCTGACCCACAGAAACTGTGAGGTAATAAATGTTCATTGTTTAAGATGCTAAATTTGGGGGTGATTTTCTTTTTGGCCACGTCGTGCGGCTTGTGGGATCTCAGCTCCCCGACCAGGGACTGAACCTGGGTCATGGCGGTGAAAGTCTGGAATCCTAACCACTAGGCCACCAGGGAACTCCCTGGGGGTGATTTTCTATGTGGCAATCGATAATTAATACAAGCCCCTGCCATTTACTTATGGTAACTATGTGCCAGGCTCTGTTTGCCAGACAAAACTTCTTGTAAGATAATGAGCTTCTCTAAAGAGGTCTAAGATTGCTAATTTCCATACGGGTATGAATCAGCCTGTTAAAAATGCTATTTTCTGTGGCTCATTCCCTAACATGGACCTATGAATCTGTATTTTAGCTAGCTTCCCAGGTGATTCTGATGCAGTTGGCTAGAGCATACTATTTGACAAATATTGCTTCAAGCTTTTATCCTTTTCCTTCAGAAAATGCACATCTTTTAAATAAGACTCTCTGGGCATGTTGTTCCTTTTTAAAAATTATTATATTACTATTTTAAAAATACTACCCAAAGACTGTATGGAGTTTCTGGAAAGAGAGGGAGATGGCATACCCTGATGAGAAGGTATTTTTGGAGACCAACAATTCCCCAAACCAGACCCTTTAAAAGATTTGTTTGGGTGGGATACTTGTACTCCCCAAGGAATTTTGGAGTTGCATTTATTTATTCTATAGGCAAAAACCTAGGCCTCACTTTGCTCGCAAGTTTATCTAATTTTTAGGAGATAAAGACAGAACCATCTCAGAGGAGCAGAGAGTTGCCAACATGTAGATCTGAGGGTGTCCAAAGGCCTTTCCCCAATAGAAATCTCCTTTAGTCTCATAGGATAAGATAGAGTCATTCTCTTATCTCAACCATCTCTTTTTAAACATAAATACTTTGGGGATAGGTAACATTCTTAACCGTCAGTCCCTCAAAAAGAGTGACTGCATCAAACCTTTTATTTTTTTTTTCCTGTCAGTCTTAGAAAGGAGTAAGGGAGTGAAGAGAAAAAAGGTCTATTTCATGGGGCTTCCCTGGTGGCGCAGTGGTTAAGAACTTGCCTGCCCATGCAGGGGACATGGGTTTGAGCCCTGATCCGGGAAGATCCCACATGCTGCGGAGCAACTAAGCCTGCAAGCCACAACTACTGAAGCCTGCGCTCCTAGAGCCCGTGCTCCACAACAAGAGAAGCCACCTCATTGAGAAGCCCGTGCACCACAACAAAGACCCAATGCAGCCAAAAATAAATAATAAATTAATTAATTTTTTAAAAAAAGGTCTATTTCATGGAATCTATGATGCTATCGGTCATAAGGGCCACCTATGTTTGGTGTATTTTAAAAAAATACTTCCAATTATAATTGGAAGATGTCTTCAATTGTAAGATACCCTTTGATTTCTGAGCTATTGAAATGTGAAAAAAATATGTATCTTAGAATAGATGAAATAAAAGTAATTTTATGGCTGACATCAGTGGTTATCAATTACTTATCACTGGTAGAGGAGAGTCTAGATAATGAAACTGTTTCTCACCTTTGAGTTTCAAAGTGCTAAAGATTTGATAGAAAGTAATACTGAAATTTTAAACTATTAATGGAATTATTATATTGGTTTGTGCTTAAAATCATAGGAACAAAAATGATTCCTAATACTTAATTCTTATGATCTTACAATGTAACTGGAAATCATCAGAAAAATCACACTGCTTATATACATACAATTTTTTTTCTTAAAAGATGAGTTTTTCATTCATTTATTCATGGTCTCTAACATCACTGGGTCCTCAGTGGCACTAGCAAGGGTTTGCAAAGGGTTTGGCAAAGTTTTGGGGTGTGATTGTTGAGGGGAGGGTAGAAAAGGAATAATTTTGTAGCCTAAAGATATAGTTATCATTAATAGGAGATGATCTAGAATATGATTCTTTACTGGGACCCTCCTACTACACCTTCCTGTTCTCCTTTCTTACTGCTCCACCTCTCACTCTCAGAGGAAGTGGATGCCATCACACCCAACTGCCTCAATGTCTTGGCGACACCCCTTCAGCCTACACTGTAACCTTTATTCCTCCAGTTTCAGAGGAAGAGGCACCTACCCTGCTCCCGTGTAAGGCCAACCCTCCGTCTGTGCCCTGGACGCTATTCTCTTCTGATTTTTCAAAGAATTCACTTATACTATGACTGCTTTTTCCTGTTCTCAACTTTAACCAACACACCTCTACTGGCTCCTTCCCATCCATCCACATTTAAGCATCCTCAAGGGTCACATTGTAAAAGTTCTTTGAAATAAATACAAAGTAGTGAGTACAAACAAGTTGAGTGAAATTATAAAACCCAGGCAGAGCTTAAGTGAAAGATCCTGACTCCTTCAACTGCAAAAAGCATCTTCCCAGAGAGCCTCTGTGCCCCATATGCTAACTATTCATTCCTTCAAAACAAATATTTGTTAAGCACCTTCCAGGATCGTGGCAGAAAGCTGGAAATGTTTTCGTTCACCAGAAAAACAGAACTTGGCTCCAAAATTGCAACTTGAATATATATATTTTTCATGGGTTTCCTAATTAGAAAGTTAGAGAGAGAAGCATGTTTTCTTTGTAGCTGGGAAGGAATAACCATAAATAAGGACTGAAATGCTTAGCTATTTGGATGAAGTCTTTCCACAAAGACTACTTATTCTACTCCTAGTCAATAAGAAACAGAACTGGAAGTATGGTAAGTTTTACAGATTCTTTACATTAAAACATTTGCATACTCAAAACAGACAGCCATATTCTAGTATATGCAAATATTCTATAGTTAAAGATGAATTAATACAGTCTAAAGACTCAATTTCTTAAGAAAAGAACATTTACAATAGCATTGAAAATATGAAATAATTTTCTGATTAAAGATGCACGGGACCTGTACACTAAAAAATATATAACATTGCTGAGAGAAATGAAAGAAGGCCTGAATAAAAGGAGAGCTATATTTTGTTCATGGGGTTGAAGACTCAATATTGTTAAGACATCTGTTCTCCCCCAATTGATCTATACATTCAATGCAATCCCAATAAAAAACTCAGCAGGCTGTTTTATAGAAATTGACAAACTGATTCTAAAATTCATATGGAAATGCAAAGGATTTAACATAACCAAAAGAACTGAAAAAGAAGAACAAAATTGGAGGACTAACTCTATCTGCTTTTTAAAAATTTATTTATTTTATTTATTGTTTATTTTTGGCTGCATTCCCGTGTGAGGGCTTTCTCTAGCTGCGGTGAGCGGGGGGCTACTCTTTGTTGTAGTGCACGTGCTTCTCATTGCGGTGACTTCTCTTGTTGTGGGGCACGGGCTCTAGGTGCGTGGGCGTCAGTAGTTGCAACACGTGGGCTCAGTAGTTGTGGCTCTCGGGCTCTAGAGCGCAGGCTCAGTAGTTGTGGCACATGGGCTTAGTTGCTCTGCGGCATGCGGGATCTTCAAGGACCAGGGCTCGAACCCGTATTCCCTGCATTGGCAGGTGGGTTCTTAACCACTGCTCCACCATGGAAGTCCCCTATCTGGTTTTAAGACTTTGTAAAGCTTCAGTAACCAAGACAGTGAGGTATATTGGCACAAAGATAGACAAACAGATCAATGAAAAAGAATAGAGAGTCCAGAAATAGGCCACATGTATATGAACAAATGATATTTTGACAAAGGTATACAGGTAATTCAGTGAAAAAAGGATAATCTTTCCAAAAAATGGTGCTGACATGTTTGGATATCCACATGCATGACAGTGAATGGATATATACATATGTCAAAGCTTGTCAAGTTGTACACTTTAAGTATACATAATTCATTGTATGTCATTTATACCTCAATCTAGCTGCTTAAAAAACATTAAGATTTATTTCTGAAAAACCAATGTATAACTTTTCAGATGATGTTGTTAGATGTCTCCCAAATCATAAGTGGAATACCATCTGGGTTAGGATCTCCTACGGATAGATAAACATAACAAGAGAGCAACCCTCTGCTCTGGTAAATTCACACCAGGCTACATTAAGATACTGCCATTGGATTATTTTCCTTTAAACTTAAAAAGTTTCTTACTATACTGGATTAGAATTGGTGATCAGAACTGTCATTTTTGCTAAAAGAATAGATTTTTTTTCTCTTATCAGTGTTTTTAAAGAATAGATTTTTAATTTTGAAATGAGAAAAGTAATTCTTCAAAATAAATTCTAATTTTAGAATGACACAATTCATGCAGATATCTTTTTCTATCATCCTTGATAATCTGAGTTGGTACTATTACATTAGGCAAGAAATCCTATTAATGTCTAATTATGCTAGGGAAATTAAATGGTTCCTAGAATCACGCAGAGTAAAATCTTAAGGGCAACAGTTTAGCTTTTAGTATATTTTGACAACGTAATAGCTATTAAAATAAAAATTGGGCTTGGTTTAGTGGTTAAGATGTTTGCCATTCAAAAGACATGAGCTAAATGTCCATCAAGCAATGCATGGTTAAACAAAATATGGTATACATTCAAAGGCATATTATTCAGCCTTAAAAAAGAATGAAATTCTGATACATGCTACAATATGGATGAATTTTGAAAACATGCTATAAGTGAAATAAGCCAGACATAAAAGGACAAGTATTATATGATACTACTTACATGAAGTACCTAGAATAGTCAAATTCACAGAGACAAAAAGTAGAATAGTGGTTACTAGGAGATGGGAGGAAGGGGAAATGGGGAGTCGGTGCTAAAAAGTTGCAGTTTGGGAAGATGAAAAAGTCCTAGTGATCAATAGTGGTGATGCTTGCACAACAATGTGAATGTACTTAATGCCACTGAACTGTACACTTAAAATGGTTAAAATGGTAAATTTTAGGTTGCATATATTTTACCACAATAAAAATAAATTACCTTTTTAAAGCCTGGGCTAAGAACCAGTTCTACCACTTAAAAGTTATGAGATCTTGAGCTATACATGTATAGAAGCCAAAAGTTCCTCCTACGCAAATAGGGATAATAATACCTACCTCATAGCCTACCTGAAAGAGCTTTTGTGAGAATTAAATGAGATAAATTATGTAAAGTATTTAAACAGCTTTTCTGGACAAAGTAAAAGTGAAGAAATGGTATATGTGTGTGTGTGTGTGTGTGTGTGTGTGTGTATGTATACATATACACATATATATATTTACCTCTCCATCTCTAAGGTCAACAGTTTGTTGAATGAGTGAAGAAAGGAATGAATTGCAGTGCACTTTTCCCCAGTATATTCGAAATGTTAGAACAATGACAATAAAAATGACTATTAATATTTCCATAATGATTTAGAGTTCACAGAGACCTTTCATATACATCACCTCATCTGAATGTCATAATAACAGAATGAGTAGTGCAGATGTGAGACTGCTGTTCTTAACCACCAGGAACCTACAGCAAGGCAGCAATTGGGGTGCTTAGTACAATGGAAGAGTGAAGAAGCAAAGTTAAACTTTAAACTCAGGTTTGGAGCCCAAGACCTTTTCCATAGACACAGTACAAAATGATCAACAGGACGGGAAAATGTGCAGACCGTAAGATGACGTGAAAAGTTGGTAGGTAGTACCATTGTTTGGTAGCTTTGCCGCAGATACCCTTCCTTCCCTTACACCTAAACATTAGCTACTATGCCTCTGGCAATTAGGGGTTAAATTGGGACTTCAGTGCACCTGAGATAAGAGACTTTTTTTTTTTTTTTTTTGCGGTATGTGGGCCTCTTACTGTTGTGGCCTCTCCCGTTGCGGAGCACAGGCTCCGGACACACAGGCTCAGCAGCCACGGCTCACGGGCCCAGCCGCTCCACGGCATGTGGGATCCTCCGGGACCAGGGAACGAACCCGTGTCCCCTGCATCGTCAGGCGGACTCTCAACCACTGCGCCACCAGGGAAGCCCAAGATACCTTTTGATGGTGAGTAAGAGCCAGAAACGGTGGGAAAGAGAGGAATCTGACACTGATAACCCCAGAGCAGGAAGGAGCAGTGTCCTACAATTTCATTCCCATCACTGGAAAAAAGCCCTGGGAGGCTGTTCCATTTCTTGGCCAATGAGTTCTCCTATTGCTTAAGTCATTGTCTATACAGGATGGAATATGGATAAGAAAAGTTGGAAACAGACAAGGAAATAGAGTTACTGCAAACTGGACCAGATTAGATTTTGACTGATTTTTTCTAGCAGTTAAGAATAGTGACTTAAGCAATCAGTGAGGAAGGTACCAGCCAAGAAATGGGACTATCTTCCTTTATTGCTGCAGAGCATCTGGCAGCAATGAAAATGAGACTATGGAGTCTTCCGTGCATTATACTGTCTGTGGCGACTCTTCCTCCATAATTCCCTGGGCTGTCTTTTTGTGTTTGTTTTTTCAGACTAGATTTTTGGAGGTGTTATCTACTACCTACAAAATACAATTTCTGCCCTTAAATTCTGCACCTGAAGTGTTTACCACATTTTCATTTCCTTTAAAATGTTAGAACTGAGTCATAATAAAGCTGGATAGTCATACAATAACCCTGAAAAGTGCTTGAAGCAAGCCTTACTGAGATGACTCCAACCTCCAACTATATGGCAAGCACACAGTTCTCCCAGTGCCTTCATCATGATAGAGGTGATCTTCCTGTAGTCTCTTTTGTTGTCTGCCTGCCTAAGATGCTCTTCCTGGCTCTAATGAGTGAGGATATAGACACATGTCACTGCTCCTTTCTCTCTACTCCTTTGACCTTTGATAGCATGCAGCCAGATTCTGTCTCCATCGTTACTGCAGAGAGTGCCATCTTTAAAGGAAGATGCCTTTTGCAGTCTTGTAAGAACTCCAGCTGGTCTGGCAAAGGTTGTAACCTATTTCACATCTTCAAGGATTACTCTTTTTTGGGGGTGTCTTTAAAAAGCAACACTCTACAACTACCTGTTTCCTTACGTAAAATTCTCCCATATCCTTTACCCCCATGCTTTAAAACACACTTTTAGGTGGCATAAATACTACAGGTAAGATCTGAAAAGCTCAATGTTAAAAATCATTAAATGTCATTAATTGTACATGGCAAGAATCTTTAAAATACACAGAAACTTCTTGAACAAACATCCGTGTGACACAATATACTTTCAGATCATGTCAGGTTGTTGGTCTACTAGGAGATACTGAGAAATTTTCATATGGATGTGAAATTATGATGGTTTCTAGGCTACTGGTGTCTCTGAAAAGAAATATCTGTTCCTAATATTTCGTGTCTAGAGTTTGATCACACAGTAATATAGATGCTACTCTCACTATTTCTGCGTTAAAGAAGCAACTGAGGCATATAGAACCTTGCTGACTGATGAGGGTGACAATGTAATGGAGCCTGTAGGTAGTTCAGGACTCCCTGGAGGAATGGAGCTCAAGGTAGGAGGGGCTGTGTGCTAATACGAAAAGTATCTTAGAGAAGAGATGGGATTCACAAAGTTTGAAGGGGGCAGTAGGTATTTAGAAGGAGATTCTGGTATAGTACATAGGAAGTATATTAGTTTGTTTGGGCTGTGATAACAAAGTACCACAGACTGGGTGGCTTAAACAACAGAAATTAATTTCTTCACAGTTCTGGAGGCTAGAAGTCCAAGGTTAAGATATCAGCAGGGTTGGTTTTTTTCTGAGGGTCTCTCTCCTTGGGTTGTAGGTGGCCACCTTTCTGTGTCTTCGTATGGCCTTCCCTGTTTGTCTGTGTCCTAATCTCTTCTTCTTACATGGACACCAGTCATTTTGGATTAGGGAGCACCCATCTGATCTCAGTTTACCTTAATTACCTCTTTAAAGGCCCTGTCTCCAAAGAGTCAGTTCTGAGGTACTAGAGGTTAGGACTTCAACACATGAATTTGGGAGGAGGGACACATTCATCCCATAACAGAGAGCAATCTAGGCAGGGACATGAAGACATGAAAAGTATATGATGATGACTGGGTGTTTGCTGTAGAAGACGTGTAACGTGCTCTTTGGGGAGTGGGGAGAGATGCAGCTGGAGAGGTAGATGGGGCTCACAGGATGAAGGGTCTTGTCTACCAGGCTGTGGAGTTTGGATTTTATCCTGGAGACTATGAGAAGCCATGGAAAATTTTATTTTATCTTATTTTTTAAAAATTTATTTATTTATTATTTATTTTTGGTTGCATTGGGTTTTCGTTGCTGTGTGTGGGCTTTCTCTAGTTGCGGCAAGCCGGGGCTACTCTTCATTGTGGTGTGTGGGCTTCTCATTGCAGTGGTTTCTCTTGTTGTGGAGCACGGGCTCTAGGTGCATGGGCTTCAGTAGTGTGGTACACGGGCTCAGTAGTTGTGGCTCGTGGGCTCTAGAGTGCAGGCCCAGTAGTTGTGGCACACGGGCTTGGTTGCTCCGCGGCTTGTGGCATCTTCCTGGACCAGGGGTCGAACCCGTGTCCCCTGCATTGGCAGGTGGGTTCTTAACAACTGCGCCACCTGGGAAGCCTGAAAATTTTAGATTATGGAAATGGCACAACCACATTTGTGTTTTTGGATACTCTGTCTGCACTGGGGATTGGATTGTAAAGGGGGAAAGTGTTTGAAGGCAAGGAAACTAATTAGGAAGTTAAGGGTGAATCCAGAGAGATGAGGAAGCTGGAAGGAGGTTTTCAGGGTGCTATGTAGAGACTTCAGGGGAGGAGATGGTGTGGAAGAACCCAAAGCTCTTATGAGCAAGTGGACAGGATGAGGTCTTGAAGGAAGCCAAGGGCACAAAAGGCACGGAGAAGGCGGTCAGTGAAGAAAAGAAGAAAGATGTAAGGATGAGGAAGGATTCAGAGAGCTTAACAGATGTAGGGGCATTAAAGGAGTCCCTGCCTGATGCCTCTGTTTTTGCTTTTGTTTCTGCTTCTGTTAAGAGGATGGTGGATAAAATCTGGGACTTGAGGAGAATAGTAAAGATTTGGAGTGACCACCGTGAATAGAAAGGGAATAAAATAATTTCTGAGCTATACTCAGTGGAGTGCATGGCTTTCACAGGAGTGTGGAGGGGCGGGAGGGTAGTAGTCCTGGAACAGAGAAATTGAACGAGGTGAGTTTCTATTTGGATGGCTGAGAGAGTTGATGAGGCCAAAGCCCCAGGCTGAGGGAACTGGGGGGGCTGGTGAGAGAGTGGCTGATATTTTGGGATCCAGGCCAGGGGAGAGAAAAGGAACCGGGAGAGGCTAGAAATCTGACAACTTAGGACGTTTGAGGTAGAGATAAGGCTGAAGAGCTGGTTTAATGAAAGAGAGGACACATGAAGTGCAGGTGGAAAGGAAGCGGTGGTGAAGACAAAGAGGTTTCTAATGAAAAGTTTCAGGCGAAAGAGAAGCTTTAGGTAGCGACAGTGTCCTGAAGTCAGTGTTAATGAGTGGAGATATGTGCTGAGATGACACAGGAGAGTTTGATATTAGACCCGAAAGGAACATTTCCTAAAAATGCTGTCAACATGGCTCTGTTGTTTGGTCTTTTTTAAACTTTGGGCTTGGGGAATATTGGAAACCTCTGTTCCCTAAGGAAGACGAAAGTGAAAAGATAGAGCTCTGAGAAACAAGTACATCTGGGGACCATTAATTATATGTAAAAACAAAAACACCCTCAAAACAAGAAACAGGACAGGAGAGGTAAGCACTCTGCCTTTTTCGATGTTAAATAACTAGCTAGAAAGAATTCTTTGCCTAAATCTTCATAATAAGGCAATTTTATTTGGTTTATAGTGCCCGTAAATCTTGAAACCAGAGAACTTTTATTTAAGTTTTGTTATATAAATCCCCCCTACCCTTGAAAAACAGCTTGAATTCTCTTTTATGTTCTTGTCATCCTCCTGGGGTTATGAGTTTGATTAGTAAAGTGGACCTGTAATTTCTAACTTCACACTCTGCACTTTATCTAACTATTCATTATTTGCCCTAATTTCTCCCTCCAGAAATCAGTTTTCTTTTAGACAGCTTTCTTTTCCAAACTCTCTATAATATTAAAATAAAAACTAAAAGAAGAAAAAGCATTAACCTTGTTCACTTAGGATATTCTATAGGAATCTTTAAAGTGAATAAAGCTGTAAACAAATGTTCATAGTATTATTCGTAATAGTCAAGAAGTGAAAACCCAATTGTCTATTAACTGATGTATGAATAAATAAAATGTGGTATTATCCGTATAATTATATACCATTTGACCATAAAAAGTAATGAATTACTGATATATGGTACTGCTATGAAAGAAGCCAGACACAAAGAGCCAATGGATATATGCTAATGGGTATAGGGTTTCTTTTGGGAGTGATGAAAATATTCTAGAATTAGGTTGTGGTAATAGTTGTACCTTGTGAATATACTAAAAAACAGTGAGTTGTACATCTTAAAAAGGTGAATTTTATGGTATGTGAAATATATCTCAACAAAAAAATAAAGTGAATAAAGCTACTAGAGACTAAAGTAAGGTCTATATGACACAGTGGACATGCTACATAGAAATAAACCATTTACTACAATTTTCTGCCCCATGGCTAGTTTATTTTGCCTTGCTATACTTGTCTATCACCCTTAAGCTATGAAGTTATCTGACTTAAGGTTTTAAAAAACAGAGTCAAACTTAATCTTTTAATCATTTGGTCTTATTTCCTTTTTGTTTGAATTTAAGAGTTCTACATGCATTGAACATTTCTTATTTATGCCCATTGTTTAAAAGTCTCATTACACATACTGCACTCTTAGTGGTGAGTCTGAGTCTCTAGTCTGTAAGTCAAACAGCCAGGAGTGGAATCTACCAGTAATAAGTAATGTACTACTTGACACACTCTCTTATACTGCTTTGGGAAAACAAATAGTAATTGATTGACATAGCATTTTATAGTTGAAGAAAAGGTGATTGAGTCAAAGGAAATATTAATTTGACTTAGAAGCAAGATTAACTTCTTTACCAAGATCATGGCCTCTTTAAGAAAAAAAAAACAGGAAAGAGAAAAAAGAAAGAAAAAGCGGGAGGGAAGGAAAGAGAAAAAGGGAGGGGGAACTCAGCAATCTTCTAATGTCTGGCATAACATTCCCCAATGACCTGAATCAGGGTTTGAGGGTGAGAGTGGCAGCGCTTATTCTAGTCAGAGATCTACCTCCACACGTACATGCACTAACATATAAGAAGTCAGACCCCAGACTTCCTGCAATTTACTCTAAACAAGGCAGCGCTAGACTTAACTGTTGTGATAAAATTGGGGCTACAATTGAGCCCCAACAGTTCCTCCCCTCCCTGAATGCACATTTTGTTCCTCCTCTTTAGAAGTGAAGCGTAGTCACTTCTTAGCTTAGTCATTCCTTAGTCAGATCGGGCTGCCATAGCAAAACTGCACAAACTAACTTATCTCTCATAGTTCTGGAGACAGGAAGTCCTGAGATCAGGGTGGCAGCATGTTTGGGTCCTGGTGAGAGCCCTCTTCCAGGCTGTAGATGGCTGACTTCATGTGCTATCCTCCCCACATGGCAGGAAGAGAGAGCTAGCTCTCTGGCCTCTTCTCAGAAGAGCACTAAACTCATTCAGGAGGGCTCCATCCTCAAAACCTACTTACCTCCCAGAGGCCCCACCTCCTAATACCATCACACTGTGGACTAGATTTCAACATATGAATTTTTAGGGGTATGCAAATGTTCAGTTCATGACATGGAGTTTATTTCCACTCCCCTTCCATCTGCGCTGGTCTCATGGCTTGCTCTGCCCAACAGAACACAACAGAAGTGGCTTTCCGGGACTTCCAAGCTCGCAGGTTAAGAGAGCTGGTACTTCACCTCCTGCACTTTGGAACCCTGAGCCATCATGTAAGAAGTCCTGACTATCCTGCTGGAGAGATGTCTGCCTCATATGGTGACCCTGGAGGATGAGCTATCATGTGGAGACAGAGGCCACAGGAAGAGCACTGAGGGACCAAACATGTGAGTAAAGAAGCGTGTGTATGTTATAGATCCAACCACTATGACTGCAGTCATTTGAAGTCACTAAGTTTGGGGCTGTTTTTTTCTTTTTAATATAACAATAGAAAACTACAACAGAAATTGGAATCTGGAAGTGAGGTGCTATGGTAATAAAAAGCTAAAAACGTGTGGCATTGGCTTTGGGACCAGCTGGAGGGCAGAGGCCAGAAGGGCTTTGAGGAAACTGTAAATGAAGTTGGAAGGAGGGTGATAACAATGTTATTGTATACTGGAGAAAAGGCAACCCCTGTTAAGTAGTGGTGGAAAGTCTGGCAACCCTGTTGACTATAGTAATACATCAATACAAGATAGAAAACATACCTCATGAACTTGTCAACATGGCTAAGGAGATTTGCAGGCAGAGTATTGTAAGTACCAGTTGGTTTCTCTAAGCTGCATATGATGAAACAGGAATATAGAGTCCCAGCCAGGACTTTGCTGGCAAGAATCAAATCCAAGGTGCTGCCAGCTAGATGACAGGGCTTCTAAGAATTTTAAGTGCACACCTCTTGGATTTTCTTTGCTAGACAAAAGGACCCCTGGGAATCTTAAAGGCATTGTCCCATAGCACCTGACTCTAAATCCAAGATAGAGGGAGCCTGTCTCACAGAGATTTGAGGGTGTGGCTTTTATCGAATAGAGTGGATTAAAATTTGATACACTGGAAGCCCTTAAAGATTTTAAAAAAGGAATTATATAAGCATGGCCTGAAGGGACAGAGATAGTGTAAAAACAAAAGAGGCCTCTGAGCCCACAACTTCCTCTGGACAAGAAGCAAGCAGAGACTGCTACTCAGTTGCAAACATGGACCGTTTCTTGTTTTTTTTTTTTTTTTGGCGGCACTGGGTCTTCATTGCTACGCACAGGCTTTCTCTAGTTGTGGCGAGTGGGGGCTACTCTTCGTTGCGGTGCACGGGCTTCTCATTGCAGTGGTTTCTCTTGTTGCAGAACATGGGTTCTAGGTGCGCGGGCTTCAGCAGCTGCAGCACGTGGGCTCAGTAGTTGAGGCACATGGGCGCTAGAGCATGCGGGCTTCAGTAGTTGCGGTGCATGGGCTCAGTAGTTGTGGCTCGAGGGCTCTAGAGTGCAGGCTCAGTAGTTGTGGTGCACGGGCTTAGCTGTTCCACAGCATGTGGGATCTTCCTGTATCAGGGATCGAACCCGTGTCTCCTGCATTGGCAGGTGGATTCTCAACCACTGTGCCACCAGGGAAGTCCCTGGACAATTTCTTATGGAAAATGAAGAATGACTCAGAGGGCACAGCCAAGGGCCTAGAGAATCTGATACTCCCAGCACGTGGAACTGGGCCTTAATTAAGGCATGTTCTCTGATCTCAGAGTTGGAGGAAATGATAGTATGTGCTTGGCCTAATTTCAGAATTACTATAGTCTGGTGACTGCTATGTACCTCTTATCCCTCCCACCCCTTAAAAATTTTTTTTTTAAATTGAAGTATATTTGATTTACAACATTGTGTTAGTTTCTGGTATACAGCAAAGTGATTCAATTATATAGATAGATAATATATATGTACACACATGTACATACATATTCTTTTTCACATTCTTTTCCATTATGGTTTATTACAGGATATTGAATATAGTTCCCTGTGCTATACAGTTGGACCTTATTATTTATTTTATATATAGTATTTTGTATCTGCTAATTCCAAACTCCTAATTTATCCCTCCCCTACTCCCTTTTCCTTTTGGTAACCATAAGTTTGTTTTCTATGTCTGCAAATCTGTTTCTCTTTTGTAAATCAGTTGATTTGTATTATTTTTTTCAGTTCCATATGTAAGTGATATATTTGTCTTTGACTTACTTCACTCAGTATGATAATCTCTAGGTCCATCCATGTTGCTGCAAATGGCAGTATTTCATTTTTTTATGGCTGAGTAATATTCCATTATATATATATATATATATATATATATATATATATGTATATATACCACATCTTCATCCATTCATCTGTTTTTTTTTTTTTTTTTTTTTGTGGTATGCGGGCCTCTCACTGTTGTGGCCTCTCCCCTCACCGTTATGGCCTCTCCCATTGCAGAGCACAGGCTCCGTACGCACAGGTTCAGCGGCATGTGGGATCTTCCCGGACCGGGGCACAAACCTGTGTCCCCTGCATCGGCAGGCGGACTCTCAACCACTGTGCCACCAGGGAAGTCCCCATTCATCTGTTGATGGACACTTAGGTTGCTTCCATGTCTTGGCTATTGTGAGTAGCACTGCTATGAACATTGGGGTGCATGTATCTTTTCGAATTAGAGTTTTCTCTGGATATACGCCTAGGAGTGGGATCGCTGGATCATATCTATTCCCCTCTTTTTGAATGGAGGTGTCTATTGTGGTTAACCTGTCCCTTTTTCACCATGGTATTGCTGGATGCAGGTGGGACAGATAAGTTTTCTTTTTCACAGGTCTTTGCAAATAAGGGCTGCACTTGAGAGACTTCCCTTGAAGAGCTTCAGTTGCTCCTGGACCTTATTTAACTGACAAAGTCCCGGACTTTGACCTGATGCCATAAAAGTACGAGATTTTAGGAGCTCTGAAGAGTGTGTATATTTTGCACGTTGGAAGGATGTGAATTGTTGTGGCCAGAGGGTAGACTAAAGTAGCTAGTTTCCAAAGATTGTCCCCCACAAATACTTCTCCTACAAGTATACTTGCCACTCTTCACATTAAGAGATGGAGCGTATTTCCCTTTCCTTGAATCTAGACTAGCTTTGACTAGTAGGATATAGACAAAGTGACATTCTAGGTCTTCTGGAACTAGACCTTAAGAGAACTGACAGCTTCCACTGCCTATTGCTACTGAAATGCTCCCTCTTTGAACCCAGCCGCCACGCTCTGAGATGCCTGAGTGACAGAGAAAGGCCATGTAGAGAAGGACTGAGGTGCCCTAAGCAACAGCCCTGTCTGACTAGCAACAAATGTCAGCCAAATGAGTGAGGTCATTTTGGATCTTCTAGCAATCCCAGTGCCTAGCCTAGCAATTCCACCCAAAGCAGAACTACCCAGATAACCCACAGAAATGTGAGAAATACTAAATATTTGTGTTAAGGCACTACGTTTTGTTTGTACAGGAGACTATAGTTGAAGGGAACTAATAATATCTGAAGAATGCTTTCATCTTGTGCCAGGTAACCTGGTTGCTGCTGTACACACCATTTTCATTAGACCTCATAAAACCTTTGTGAGGAAGATGGTGGTAGGATCAGGAAACTGAGGCTGAGACAAATAAGATGGTCCAAATGACATAGCTAGTAAGCAGTAGTACCAGAATTCAGGTCTAGGTTATCTGGCTCCAAAGCCTGTATTCTTTTTAGTATGCTGTGACACTCAACAATATTTTATAATTAATGGGCAAACCTCAGGTTTAACATAGAGAAAAATATGATTGGTGATTTTAAACAATATTACTCTGGAAACCTTGTTTATATTAAGTCCTAGAAAATTCTTATTTTATATACCATGCTAATGCATAGAAAGCCAAATCTTTGCTTTATCATAGTCTCAATTAATAGACTTTTATTGAACTTAATTTCCTCTTTTAGCATGTATTATTCAAGTAACAGGGAGATATGTTCCTTGCTTATATTGGTAATACATTTTAATTATATTTCTATGGAAAAATCTTTCATTTTGTTACTTATGGAATTCTTCGATTGGTTTAATGCTGTCAAAAATCTATTCAGGGCTTCCCTGGTGGCGCAGTGGTTGAGAGTCTGCCTGCCGATGCAGGGGACACGGGTTCGTGTCCCGGTCTGGGAAGATCCCACATGCCGCGGGGCGGCTGGGCCCGTGAGCCATGGCCGCTGAGCCTGCGCGTCCGGAGCCTGTGCTCTGCAGCAGGAGAGGCCACAACGGTGAGAGGCCCGCGTACCGCAAGAAAAAAAAAAAAAAAAAAATATATATATATTCATTACATTTCACTTTCTTTAAAGTTAATATAGAAAATGCAACAGAAGATAGTTATATTTGATAGGCACAACATTCCTGAGATTTTGACTTAAAAAAATAATGTGGATTAGAACAATAACACTAAAAAAATCTTCAAAGAGCTTGAAATACCTGCTTCAAAGCCCCATATCTAAGATGGAATCTGTGGTTAAAGAATAGTGACATTTCTATTCTTTCCCAAGATAGCTCATTTCAATTTATTCACAAATGATTAGGTAGTTATATTTAGCTAACAATTCTATACAAAGGAGTCTCTTAGCATTCTTTTTAGCAGTATAGTTCTATACAAATGTGAGCAATGGTTTTAGGCCAAATTTTTCCTTTCATTTGATTGCTCCAGACTTTCACAATTTCATAGTCTGGCTCTTAGGATTATTTTCCAGTTGCTAGGGATTTTACTACATTTTGTGTACATTCACAGAAATACTGATGGAGACAACAGTGGTGAAAAGTCTGGCAGGCTGGTTCCTTTAGGGTCTTGTCTCTGTCCACGGCCGCCATGAACCCCTTGCTCTGTCCTAGCCACTGGCAGCTCCTTATTGTGACTTTGTGAGTGAGTGGTATTCTTGCATGCCTCTGAGACTTGCTCCCCATCTCATTAATCTCAACTCAGCCTTTACAGTTCAGCACAAGTGTCCCCTACTCCAGTAAGCCCTCCATCATTGTCGGTCTTGGTGCCATACCGCATTTACTCACCCCCAGTTTAATCCTCACTTATTACACTGCGATTCCTTTGTCTCTTTTCCCCATTATGCTATGGAAGCACTGAGGAAAGCAATTGCATTTTATCCATCTTTATCTTCCCATCCCTCAGCAGAGTACCTGGCACAGCATTAGATTCAATAAATGCTTATTAAAGGAGAGAATGAAAGGGAAGCCTGTCTTAGAAAAAAAAAAAAAATACAAGCCTTAGAAAGGCACCTTCAAGGAGATCCACAGAAAAACACACTAACTTACTTTCTCTGTCAAACAGCTTTATTGAGAGATAATTCACATGCCCTGTAATTCACTTCTTAGGGTTATTTATGCTATGACAAACCCCTGCAGGTAGTTACAATTTATTCTCCTTCAGACTCTTGCATATACCACAAATGCTTGTGTTTTTTTTTTTTAACTTTCTTTTTATAGTAACAGTTTTCAAACATACTGAAAAATATTCAACACTTAAAATTCTCAGACCTCCTTTTGTCCAGCACAGTGGTTCTCAAACTTTAGTTGCATCAGAATCAACTGGAGGGTTTGTTAAACTATAAATTGCTGGGCCCTACCCTCAGAGTTTAGAAATTAGCATTTCTAACAGATTCTCAAATGATGCTACCGCTGCTGGTCTGGGGACTACTTTTGAGAACTTTTGGCCTAGCAGTCTCAACAATTATCAACATTTTGCCATATCTATCATTTATCACTCCCTCCCTTCCTTCCTCTTTCCTTTCTCTTCTGTATTTCTAAAAGCAAATGTCTGACGTTTCTCTATCATTTCACCCTTAAATACTTCTGTATATATCTAAACAATAAGGACTTAAAAAAACATATTATAATATCATCACACCTAAAAGTTAACACTACTTCATTAATATCTCTCATTGATAATGATCACATTTTTCTGATTATCTCAAAAACACTTTTTATGGTTGGTTTGTTCAAATCAGCATTAAAACAAGGTTAACACATTCCATTTTGTTGTGATTAAGTCTCTTTTAATCTAGAACAGTCGTCTTTCCCTTTATTTTCTCATGCCATTGACTTGTTGACAAAATCAGGTCAGTTACCCTGTAGAATGTCTTACCTTCTGGATTTGGATAACTGTTTCTTCATAGTGTAATTCAACTTGTCCTCCCATCCACTGTATTTCCTGTAAACTGGAAGTCAGTACTAAAGGTTGAATTAGATTCAGTTTTAGCTTCTTTAGCAAGAATATCTTGTAGGCGATGCCACATAAGTTATGTTGAATCACATCAGGAGGCATATAACATCTGGTTGTTCTACTTTTATTTTTATTTTATTTTAATTTTTTTTTGGTTATTCTACTTTTAGTGATGCTACATTGATTGGTAGATTCAAGTGGTAACAGCTTAATCATTGTAAAGTGAACTACCAACCTTTCTCCTTAATAGTTTTAATCATCCATTGATAAGCACTGCCTATACCACAAAATAGTGTTTTTCTAACTCAATCATTCTGTTTACATCTATTTTTATTTTTTAAATTAATTAATTAATTTTTGGCTGCTTTGGGTCTTCATTGCTGCGTGCAGGTTTTCTCTAGTTGTGGCGAGTGGGGTCTACTCTTTGTTGAGGTGTGCGGGCTTCTCATTGTGGTGGCTTCTCTTGTTGCAGAGCATGGGCTCTAGGCACATGGGTTTCAGTAGTTGCGGCACGCGGGCTCAGGAGTTGTGGCGCGTAGGCTTAGTTGCTCCAAGGCATGTGGGATCTTCCTGGACCAGGGCTTGAACCTGTGTCCCTTGCATTGGCAGGTGGATTCTTAACCACTGTGCCACCAGGGAAGTCCCTCTGTTTAAATTTATTAACTGGGTTTTCCTCCTCAATTAGGGTGATTTAGTGTATTTTGTACAGGATGGGCAGGATACATTCTTTTCCTTTATTTTTTAATTTTTTAATTAAAAACAAATTTTTTTTTGGCCACACTCTGTGCGGCATGCAGGATCCTAGTTCCCCGACCAGGGATCAAACCCACACCCCCTACAGTGGAAGCATGGAATCCTAACCACTGGACTGCCAGAGAAGTTCCTCTTTTCCTTTAGTTTTTAATTTTCAAAGTAAGGACTCGGTGCCTGTTGTTACTAAATTGTGTTGTTACTCAAATTCATATGTTGAAGTCCTAAGCCCCAGTATGTGTTTGGAGATGTCTTTAAAAGGCAATTAAGATAAAACGTAGTCATTAGGGTAGTCCCTAATACAACAAGACTGGTGTCCTTACAAGAAGAGGAAATTCAGACACAGATATACACAGAGGGAAGGCCATGTGAAGACACTGGGAGAATGTGGGCCTCTGCAAGCCAAGAGAGGCCTCAGAAGAAATCAACCTTGCTGACACCTTGATCTTGGATTTCTAGCTCCCAGAATTGTGAGGAAAAAAATTTCTGTTGTTGAAGCCACCTAGTCTGTAGTATTTTGTTATGGCAGCCCTAGTGAGCATACAATGCCCTAGCTACTTGTAATGGTGACCAGTAATTTTTTGTATATTTATGTAATTAATTAGCTAATTAATTAATTAGCTTTCTTTCTCTTTTTCATATCATTATGAATGCATGGATTTTATACATCCAACATGTTTCAATTTGTTGCAATCATTTTTCTTTTGGATGTTTAAATTGTTCTGTATTTGGCTAGAGGGAGCCTAGAGGAAATTGACTTTTGTGTCATTTTGATATGATCCCAACAGTCTTTGACAACTTCCTTGCTTTCAGGTAGAAGGCATCCTGGGCGCATTTTATACATTTTGGATCCCAACACATTAACGTAATCATTTGCTCTATAATGTCCATAAAATAGTTTCAGAGTAATCCAAGTATTTTTCACTAATTAGACTACTAGATGAAATTTAAAATTTATCTTTCTTTTTGTCCTTAGAATACCTATTTCTAAGAATATATACTCGAAGTCTTATGTTCTAGAGACTTCCCCGGTGGCGCAGTGGTTAAGAATACACTTGCCAATGCAGGGTACATGGGTTCAATCCCTGGTCCGGGGAGATTCCACATGCCTCAGGGCAACTAAGCCCATGCACCACAACTACTGAGCCTGCGTGCCACAGCTACTGAAGCCCGCGTGCCTAGAGCCTGTGCTCTGCAACAAGAGAAGCCGCTGCAATGAGAAGCCTGTGCACCGCAAGGAAGAGTAGCCCTTGCTGGCCGCAACTAGAGAAAGCCCGCACGCAGAAACGAAGACCCAACGCAGCCAAAAATAAGTAAAAAATTAATTAATTAAAAAAAGACAAAGGCTGCAGAAGCAGCAAAAGAAAAAAATAGGTAAATTGGACCATATCAAAATTAAAAAAAATACTTTTCTTCAAGCTGTAATGAGAACTGAAGTTAAAAGACAGATGAAATGGGAAGAAGCACAGTTCTGGGATTTCATCTTCCTACTTATATGCATCATTTAATAGTTCACCAATGATTTCACAGCATTTCATCCAGGATTCCCTGAATATACTGTTTCCTGATGGAACATTTTAATCACTGCATCAATTTAGATAATTCTGGTCATGTCATAACCACTGAAGCCTTAATGTTTCAGGCTCTTGTTTGTCCTTGAATATCAAAGCCTACAGATATGCTGAATATGTCTTTCAGTAATGTTAATAGTCCTATTTACTGAACTGAAATATTCATGATTAAAAAAAGAAATCCTAGCCAGAAGTTCCCTTTGAGGTCAATTTTTTTTACATGAACTATTTGAGTTAATCTTTTGCTCCAGTTAAAAGCACACACAGACATGGGTGCACACGAACACACATATACACACCCCTTTCTTCTTTATCTATACTGTTCGACTGCATCATTTACTATATGTAAGACATCATTTGGCTGTTGTGTGACAAGCATGTTTAAATACAAAGTGCATCTGGAATCAGATGGAATTGGTTTTTTTCTTGCCTAATAGTTAGGTTATTGCCTAACAAAGAGACTGTAATAAAATTGCCTAAACTTTTATGGATTTGGTGTCTTTAGCTACAAAAGTAACACTTACCTATAGAGTTAGTAAATTAGGTCCCAAATATAAAGTGGCTAGGACAGTATCTGGCACACAATAAGGGTTTAATAACTATCTTCATTCTCTACCTAAAAACCTCTTAGGACAAATGAAAGCAGAAAAAAAATCATTTGATCTTGAAGATGACTGTGAGTACAGTGCTACTTCCTCTCTTGATTCTTAGATCATTGTGTGTAATCCGGCTCTACTTTAAAGGAGCGCCAACATGAGCTGTTATTGCTTCAGTTGGCCAGGAAGGCAAAGTGTTAAGCAGTCTTTTAAGTCCTGTTAATTTGTATAAGGCACAGAGGTAATATAAAACAGTGGCTGTCCTAGTCACGGGTTCTCCTATCAGCTGTCAGACAGGATATCCCAAAGATACCTTCTAGAAGGAGATTCCTCAGTAATTTTCCAAGGTCACTCAAGAAAACCTACATGTTTCATCCCACTCTTTGGAGATCTTGCCCTCCTTGTGAAAAGGCATTTTTTCATCCAGAGTAAAATGAAGCATAAGACTATTAATTCTAAACTTCATCTTGGTAGTGAGACATCTGGTGGGAGCAATGCTTTCCTTAGGTTGGTACTCACTTTTTTTTTTTCCTCGTTAAATAAGCATTTTTGTCATTAGGTAGCTGTTAAAAAAGCAAGGGAAGAGAGCACTGTTCAACAGATTTCTGCTGCAGCAAAAAGTACTCCTCCTAAATCACTACTTAATAGCAACTTTCAAAGAGTTGATCTCCTCAGAGCACATGCTCCAAGAGGTTTTAATGTGTATTATATGAAAATGCATGTACCCATCTGGTAATGCTGGGTTAAGGAGATTTAACAGGTCTCTTTATTGCAGAATTTCTCAGACCCTTAAATATACTAATGTATATTACTGTCTCCTAAGGGGGGATGCAGGATGCAGCACTTCCTAAACTTATCTGATCCTAGATCTGTTGTTCCACAGAGCAGTGTGGAGGATCACTGTTGCAGAGAATACACTCTGGGAAATAATGTCCTATAATTTAAAACTACAGGTAAGAGGAACATTGGACCAATGGGCCCCTAATGTACATTAATCATTTTCAGGACAGTATAAGTTATTCTTTGCTTTGGCTATTGCAACTGTTGTTTGGCTGTAAGAAACAGAAACCCATTGCAAACCAATTTAAACAGAAGATGGAAGTCTTGGTAGAACACAGCGCTTTCGCACAGAGTTCAAAGTCAGAAAGTATACAGAGTTTTAGGAGGACTAGACTGTAACTTGAAAGTCAGAACTTGTGATTAAAGGACCATGTGGGTGATTGATTACCTACGCTTTTTTCCTGCCTGCCTGTTTTTTTCTTTCTTTTGAAGAGCTTTGTCTATATTGTCAAGAAAGTGTGTGACATAGCCTATGTCCCGTTCTATGTTCCCGTTAAGTTGTCAATATTATTTATTGCTATGTCCTAAGTCCAGCTTCTCAAAAGAAAGAGAATCTTGATAGCCCAGCTTGGATTGGGCTTTCACCCAACCCTAGAAACAATCTGTTGAGGCTAAAATTCATGTGCTATAAATATGAAGGTCTAGGCCGGCCCCCTCAGTTGGGTGAGGGGGATGGATTTTTCTTAGAAGGAAGGGGCCATGGGATGAGTAGGCACCACCAAAGTAACATTAGTCATGACTTCTTTATAAGAATCATTTTAGAAAGAAGGGCAGCCTTGATTGCAGTATATCATATACTGACAATAGCAAATCGATTTAGAAAGAATGTGCTTCATAGAATCTATTTGTGAATCTATTATGAATATTGTGTTAGGCATTATCACTATTTATTAATAACTAATTCTCCTCTACTGCTGGGTACAAGTACGGATCCCCTGCCCCTTGAAGTTTGATGTGGCCATGTAACTTCACTTGGCCAATGAAACGTCACTTCGTGGGGGGAAATACTTTGATATAGAAGGATTTAGAGACCAGGGCAGCCTGCAAGTGCCAAGCCAACTCATGGACAGCTAGCAGAGCTCCAAGGGACTTCCTGTAAGAGAACTATTTTATTCTGTAACCCCTCTGACATTTTGGAGTTGTCTGTTATTGTATTATAATCTAGCCTATCCTGACTAGTACAAATATTCCCTGAAATGAACCACACAGGTTCAACAGTGTAATGAAGGTGAAATATTATCCTGAGCTGGTGCTAATCTGAGAGGCCATAAGTTTGGTGACCTAGGCCTATGGACAAGATTCCCCAGTTTCCAGTTCAATTGACGGGACTCTTGTGATACATTTTGGTAATCTTCACTTCTCATGACTAGAATTTTAAGTATCCTTGTGAAGGTTAATAGAAATATTATTTTCACATACTCTCATTATATAACACCATTAAGTGTTATCAGAAGAGGAGCAATTTTCTTCAGTGTTTTCTCAGTGAACTAGGTGTATCAACATTTATGACAATTATGTACATTCAATCAGATGACCACCAATGCCACTGATTTGTTTCAGAATTATCATTCTGTACTCAAGCTGTTATCTTGAAAAAATGGTACAGGAAGTGTAAGTGGACATAGGTGCGCTTTTCTTATACAACCCTGATTTTGCTCAGAGACCTATCCATAGCCCTCACAATCAGATGCCTCAGAGGAAGCTGAGCTCTACTCCAGTCCCAAGGTTGGGCTGAATGGTCTCAGGCTAACCCCATTTCCCCTGCCAGTGTTCGGTTCAAATACAGGCATGAGACCCTACTTTGCCCAATGGAAGAAGAAGTCTGCTAGAGGGTTTCTAGGGCATATTTCCTTTTTTCTAAGAAAGAGTTACAGGAAGAGATGGTTTCTTCCCCTTACCCTCTCTGAATATTGTCATTTCAGGATGTGTTGCCTGGAACTGCCACAGCAGTCTTTTTGCTGTTAGCCTGAAGATGAATCCAGAAAATGCCCAGAGAAGACAGAGCTGTGATACAGAAAGAACCAGGATCCCTGAAAATAGTGTTGAGCTACAGAATCTATCAATCCTGAAGTTCTTCCTCTCTGGACTTTCTGTTGCATAGGACAAATTTCCATTGAATCAGAATTGCTATTACTTGCAGCTAAAAGCATCCTGGCTAATACATTAATAATATATTTGCTCTTTTAGGTTAGCATATGCCTTTTATGTTGCCTCTGAGAAAACAGCATGTAAAATTTTCTTTTAAGACTTCCTAAATCTTTATTCATGAATTACGATAGAGATTAGATAACAAAACTCCAGTAGTTTCTGCGATAACTGGACTCTTTAATCAATCAGCATTCTTTCAAACACTATGAGCAATTCCAGAATACAGAGCAGATGATTAAGCATGTTTTACTTCACAGGTAGCTTATGGTCAAATTTCAAAGATTCAAAATAATGTTCTGTCAAGTGGAAGAATGAAAATTTAAAATCTGTTTCTTTGCTGATGCCTGACAGGGTCTGGGTACTGCTGGTAATAGAACAGGCAAAGGCAAGGATTAAGCACTGCCTGGAACATAATATCAGAAGTCCTGCAAGTAAGTGAAAATCAAGGTGGTGGTGTATTTTAAATCGTGAAATTGTAATCAAAGTACTTAGGTATTCTATAGATTTTTACCAAGTTCTTAGATAGTTATTTGTGTAATTACTTGTTTGCCTGCCCTGTTAGATTGCAAGCTCCTTGAGGGCAATGACCATGTTTATCTTGTTCTTCACTGCACCTCCGTCACACAATTGTCATTGTTTTTTTGTGATAAGAACATTTAAAATCTAGTCTTTTAGCAACTTTCAAATATATGTATATAACACAGTATTGTTAACTATAATGACAATGCTGTGCGTTAGATCCCCAGAACTTATTTATCTTCTAACTCCAAGTTTGTACCCTCTGACCAACATGTCCCCAACTCCCCCCCAACCCCCAGGGTACTTATTTTTTTTGCAAGCTGTTCCCTTCCCCTGTAAAGTTATTCCCAGGACTCAATTTCCCTCTTAGTGTAGTTATTACTATTATTTTGTTATCTGTTATGCCTGTAACAGATGTGGATGAAGTTGACCAATACGTGTAGTCCAGCCTTGCCAGCCCATGATGAATGTGTCACTACTCCATTTTCCTCCTTTCCTCCTTAGACTCTCTCTAAAGTCTTCCTGTCTCCTGTCCCCTAGCTTTCTCTACAAGATCATTAAATCTCTGGATTTCCAACTGAGCTAGTCTGTATAAATTACTGACTCCAAACCACTCCCTAGATCCTTTGTGACCTTTCGTCAACTTACTTGATCCCTGGTCATTTCTTACCCTAGTAAGGTAAGAAAAATTCTGAAAGCTAATAATAACAAAGAACAAAAAATATGAGTTCTACTTATTTTCATCCCATTGATATCTCCTTGGCAGCATCCTTATGTTGAGCTGATCTGATGGCCTATTCTCATCCTTCCTCTGACAGAGATCTTTTGCTCAATTTCCATCCTAGGGATTTCCCTGGTAGTCCAGTGGTTAAGAATCCGCCTTCCAATGCAGGGGACACAGGTTCAATCCCTGGTCGGGGAGCTAAGATCCCACATGCCGTGGGGCAACTAAACCCCGTGCCGCAACTACTGAGCCTGTGTGCCACGACTAGAGAGAAGCCCACAACGAAGACCCAACACAGCCAAAAAAAGAAAAAAAAAAATTTCCATTCTAGACCACTTCTGATTCTTTCCTCTAGGCTTCACTTAATCACTGAGCCCAACAGATACTAAATAGACTTCCCTTTGTGCAAAAGGCTCAAGGACAAGCTTTCCTATGTTCAAAGTCATTTTCTTAGGCTTGGCATTAGTGTTAACTCTTAATATCCTGTCTGTCTCACTGAATCTTCATTTATCATGTAGAATAAAAGATACCTACTAGGCTTTTCTCTGAGACATGCCTGCTTCATTAGTAGAGGGAGGTCATGCACACAGATGTTTCTACTATGTGACCTCTACCCACCTGACCAAGGCTGACTGGACCCTTGGTAGAACTTTACCTAAACCAGGCCAATCAGATCCTCTTTCTCATGAATATGAATTGACCCCCCGTGAGTGCGAGTGTGTGGCATTTCCCCCAGTGAGTTGGAAATGGAGTCTTATTATTGGGCAACGGTTAGCAGCAGCTATTGGCCACTCCTGAAACTTCCTAGCTCACTGACATCTGTGTGACCTGCTTTGTCAAAGCACTTTAAAGGTGGTGAAAAGTGCAAGTAAAAGACGTAGCTGCAAATAGAGAAACAGGTAACTGACTCAAGGACTTGATAGTGTGAATTGAAGGGAACAGGTAGATCGCAGAGATATTGAGATTGAAGAAAGAGCAAGATCTGGCTAAAAGACAGTGATAACTTGAAGATAATTCTACTTCTCCAAGACTGGGGAACATTTTCAATTACTATTGGAGTGGCTGGTTGCTGGGCAGATTGGGCTCTCTGGGATTCTTGAGCTTTTCAGGTAATGGTTCCTCTCTTTTCACAAGCAGCAGTGTGAAAGCCAACTATAGAACTTCACTACTGAACAGTAAACAATTTAGGAATTACTTTGTTAGGACTATTCATAACCGTTTATACTGAGGCTGGGTACAAAATGTGGGCTATTTAGCTTCCTTCTGTTTCGTACCTACTGTGTACTCACACCCATTTTTATAAATACAAGGTATTGGTGACAAGGGAGCTAGATTGGGAGAATTTAAACGGTGCATATTTACCAATGACATAATGAAAAAATAATACAAAACCAAAATCAAATCAAGTTGCCCATGTCCTTGAGAATTTCCAAACTTATAGAAAAAGCTTTTTAACTTATCTCAGTAGATCACTCTCATAGGAAAGAGGAAAATGTTATGCAATTTTATTATCAATAATGGCTCCGTTGCTGCTTATAAAAAGTCCCTATTAGAATTTTGGCTGAAAGGGAACAGATTTTTCCGTTTGATTGGGGCTTGAAATTTGGCTTCTGCCATTTGCCAGTTAGTTGTGTGACTCTATCCAAATTATATAACCTTTCTGATCTTGTTCCCACATCTGTAAAATGGGCATACCCATACCAGCCAACTCAGAACTTTTCCTTTATTAGAAACTAGTCTCTTTGAAAGAAGCACCTAAAAAAAGTGTCACAATTTTTGGACAAGTATTGCATTCACTGCAACAAATACTTGAATGCTGACTGAAGGCCAGAACCTAAATGAATGAATTCCTTCTACAGATGGAGCTCATGGTGTAGTCAGGTAGGGGTGAGATGAGATGAAACCCTAATATTAACAATAGCCTTTATTACTATTTATGAGCCTTTCCTATCTGTGTTGGGTACTGTTACTACAAGGTTTACACACATTATCTCATTTATCCTCAATCCTCACAATAACCTCTTAAGGTGGGTCTCAGTAGCCTCATTTTATCCCAGAGGAAACTGAAGCCCAGAGAGATTATTTTGGTCAGGGTCAAACGGCTAATGGGTAGTGGATTCCAGATTGGAACCAACGTTCCCCAAATTCCAAAGGCTTCTGCTCTTAACCTTCCAGAGGAAAAGGAGCGGGATGTGTGTGGAAACTGGCTGTGTTAAACGCATTCTGGGATCCAGTGCCTGTAATACGCCTGAAAAATAAGGCGACAAAGGACTCCTTAGATCATACCCTTAACCCTTTTTTCCGTTAAGAAAGTTTGACAGCTTCTCACCATCTGGATTGACTGAAGAGCGTTATAGGAAAAGGAGGCGAGCTGGGTCCGTGGTCCCCGAGGACTCAGCTGGCGGCCAAGCGGGGCTGGCGCGGCTGATCGCCAGACCTCAGGCGACCCGCCTCCGCGCGGGCGGTCAGGCCGAGGGTGCTTCGAGGTGAAGCGGCGGGTGAAGTGTGGGGCTGGAGGGCGGCAAGCGAGCGTGTGCGGGAAACGCGGGGCGCGCACCGGTAAGGAAGCGGAGATCCGGGGCCGAGAGGCCCCACGTGTAGGGATGGCGGAAGACGCGCGCTCCTGCGTGACCGGCTCAGGCCTGCAAGGATGGTTCTCCAGCTCCCGTCAGCTCGGGCGCCGCGCGACTCCTCCCACCCTCTCCCGCCTCCCGCGGCCAAACCAATGGGCGGGACGGGATGGGGGGAGCGCGGGGCGGAGCGGGGTGGGGCGCGCGGCTTGCGCGCAGGTGCAGCCCGGCGCCCGGCCCGCCTGTTCCGCTGCCGCCGCCGCAGCCGCCGCCGCCGCCGCCGCCGCTGCCGCCGACGTGCATTCCGCTCGGCGGAGGGGCCGGGCCTGCGCTTTCTCCTCCTTCCTCCCGGCCTCCGGCTGCCGGTAGGACCCGTTTCCCGCTGCCGCTGGGAGCCTGTGTCATCGTCCGCCCTGAGCACGGTGAGGTCTTCAGGGAGCCTGTGGTCGCGACCCCCGTCGCGTCTTTGACTCTGGCCCATTGCTCTGAGGCCGGCGTCCCGCCAGGGCCGGGTGGCCGGCCTGGGCGGAGGGCGGCGTGGAGCGTGTGGATGAATGAGGCGCTCTCGGACTAGGCCGCGTGTCCCGGGAGCGGCCCACGCCTCACCCGGCACGCTATGGGGAAAGCCTTCTCCGGAGGCGGGGACGGCCAGTGGCCCAGTCCAGAGGGGGAATATGTTGGGTGGGACCTCGCTTTGGCTGGGCGGCCAGCCACTCCTTGGTAGGAGGCCAGAGGACTGGAAAGTCTCTGCTCGTGCAGCTGTGCTTCGGAGACCTGGGGTTTGGCTGGGAACAGCTGTGAGTTACGACCCTGAGAAGGGAGATTCCTGGCCCTCGGGGTCAGGGATCAGAGGCTATCACTTCATGAGCAGGGCGTCAGCGTGGCCCCGGGAGGTTCAATTGGAGCCAGAAGACAGGGATAGTGTTAGTTCCCAGCTTATAAAACGTGAGGTTAGCAGTCCTCATGAGTTCAGTTTGCAGTCGGCTCAATTTTGCCCGGAGAAACTTAGAGCCAGATTGTCAGGGACCGAGAAAGTTTCGACCTGTAAATAAAAAGGCTTAGTAGATCCATTTACGACTAGAAGTAACCAAAGGGTGGATTCAGGAGGTTGCTTATGAGGACTGATGAGTTGTAACTACAGTGCCGAAGGTGAAAGAGACTTGTTGGAAAGACCTTGATACCGGCGTGTGTTCATTCATGCGAAAAATGGTGCTTGTGGGCGAAATGGAAAAGAACAGGTTCCAGATTGAGGGAATGGTTTGGTGGGAGGTGACTCGGTTGCTAGTGGTTCTAGAATGGATTTTCTTTGACACTCTTACCTGTGCTCCTGCTTCCAAATGCTTTCATTCATATAACCACATGTCAGGTTAAGAAAATGTTTCGTGAACAGTCTGGATGGAAGATTGGCAGCTAAATTTTATTTTTGATTTCTGGTGCCACATATTTTTAGATCAGTTTTCCAGGACTTCTCAGGAGTGACTGCTTTGACAACTATCAGAATCAGATCTGTTAACAGAACTTTTTTGTTTTCATTTTTGTTGAAAAATAAAGTGTGTCAGTTTTAGATTGATATATACAGTATGCTGTATTCTTAATCTATTATTCAATAATATATTGTGTGTGATGAAATGTGTTTTTGGTCAATGGGGACAGTAAAAAGTTTTGTTCATATGTGTGTTTGTTTTGACATTTCAGATGCCCCCCAAAAAGGGAGGTGATGGAATTAAACCACCCCCAATCATTGGAAGATTTGGAACTTCCTTGAAAATTGGTGTTGTTGGGTTGCCAAATGTTGGGTAGGTGAATGTTGGGCTTTTCTCATTTTCGTTTTGTAAATACTTTGGGTCTTGTTGTAGAAATGGGAACTCATGAGGTAATAAAAATTTAAATTGAAGAAAAGAGGCTAGGAAGCTGGACTATTAATATGTTGCAAAACAAGGTTTTCATTTACACTTATCTTATTTTTGCTTTTCTACACAGATATTGGGTTGAAACTTGAGTTACTTATATTGTTTGTTTTGCTAAACTCAGAGGAAGAAGCAGTGGGAGTTTAAACATCAAGTTGAACCAGATCAGCTCTGGTTCGCCAGAAACACTGTTGGGAGATACACAGTATTGAATTTATGAGGAATTAGAGTAGTTTAAATTAGATTTTCATGCTGGCTGGCTCCGTAGGGTACTTAGGCTGGCTACCAGAGGCCATGCAGTAGGATACTTTAGGAAATAGTTTTAAAAACCCCATTATAAATTTGATTAGATTTTTGGGAGATCAGGGATCAGATGGCTGAATTTTTACTAGAAAAGAAGGTGACAAGTTTGAACTTAATATTGGAAGTTGTGTGCTAAAAGGGTATCTTATAAAGTGGCTAAATCTGAAAGTTGTGAGAATAAAATTTTGAGTTTTGTAATGTTTAAAATTAAAGTGAATTATTACTGCAAATAAGACTAATTAGGAAATATTTGTGGGGTTTATTATATAAATCTGTACACATGCAACTTGGTTGTTCAAAGTCTACTTTTTTCATTATTTGCCCTTCTATTTTAATACCTTTTACTAACCTTAAAATGTAAAATGTCTCAGAAGTGATTAGGGTGTACTAAGGAGTAACAGATCCAATATGGATTTATTAAGAGGATGGAAAGTATTTTGGAATGTGCTTTAGGCTTTTAGATTGGTGGCAGGTAGGACAACTATGTTCTTTCACGTGTTCCTAGGAGCCCCTGTCATAGAGATTGCTTAGTGAATGGAGCATGGTGTGACCAAGTAAGGCAGTTCTGAAATTCTTGTAATGTAAAACATGACAAGTGGGGCTGTCCTAATTTCAGTCTGGAGCTGGAGAGGTTGGCATTTTGAGGGGGTTTCCTGCTGTGATATAGGCTGCTTGCAAAGTAAGACTAAATAGAGAGTGGGAATCTAAGCAAAACAAATAATTAAGCAAAGTACTGTAGGGTGCTGTCAATAAACTTGAAAGCAAGATATGATCGTTATGTATGTTGTGAACTTTATTGCGTTAGTAAGCAAGACATAGTTTTTAGATATTAACATACTTCTCTCATTCTAGAATCATTGCAGTCAACGCAGCTTGACTTTACATGGGACTGATTTAAAATGGGCCATCTTAAAAAATGTTTCCTGTATGAGTTTTTTAGCATAGAGCATAATAAAGTCAATATATAGGAAAATAACCTAGGATATTTTATTATCCAGTATAAATGTGCTATTTATGCTTTTAAATTAAATACTCCTCCCACTTTCCCCCAGTTTTATTGATGTATACTTTATAAACAGTAAAATTCACTCATTTTAATAATGTGCAGTTCAATGAGTTTTGGCAATTGTGTTTGGTTATGAACACTCTTTTTTTTAGAATGATCTTACATTGCCTAACTGTATCAGGTAGGGTTCTTCGTAAGCAACACAAATTCTTGCTGTTTTAAGCAAGAAAAAGAGACTTATTGGAAGGAGAGCATTGAAGGACAAGCTGAACAGCCAGGCCTCAGGAAGGACAGCAGCCTGGGTAGTGCTGGCAGAGACGGGTCCACGTGGAGCTCAGCCATATGAACTGAACTTCTGGGTGTTTCTCATCACCTGCTGCCTCTCCAGTGATATAGATTCCTGTGTAAGGAAATCTTACTGGGCATGTCTACCTCTGGATAGGCCCACAAGAAATGGATTGGGGAGAGGGGACAGTTCTCTGAAGGATGGCCTGCTGATCAAAAATAAGGACATTTAGTGCTGAAACCATCTAAAGAATCTCTTGGTTTTTAGAGAACTGGATGAATAAGAAGGTTTGCTGATTATCTAGAAACATAGAGGGATATTTATAGCTAACAATAGTTGATATTTATTTGAACACTTATTTAGTGTATGCCTATCACTATTCTGAGCACTTTATGTGTATTATCTAATTTAATCAATGTTTAACATCCCTGCCCTCTTCTCATTAGAATTTAAATTCCGTAAAGGCAAGGATTGTCTTGTTCTTGTTTATTGTTGTATTTCTAGCACCTAGACTGGTGTTAGGAACTTAGTAGGTAGGCACTCAGTAATTATCTGTGAATGGATAGTTTTTCTGCCCTTGATGCCATGTGTAGGTTTAATGATAAGGAGGCACGTTTTGATGGCCACTTTTTTTTTTTTTTTTTTTTTTTTTGCGGTACGCGGGCCTCTCACTGTTGTGGCCTCTCCCGTTGCGGAGCACAGGCTCCGGACGCGCAGGCTCAGCGGCCATGGCTCACGGGCCCAGCAGCTCCGAGGCATGTGGGATCTTCCCGGACCCGGGCACGAACCCGCGTCCCCTGCATTGGCAGGCGGACTCTCAACCACTGCACCACCAGGGAAGCCCAGAAGTTTCTTTTTTATGTAAAAGTGTAAATTTTGCAGTCATAGATTGGTATATTGACCTTGCTTTATGAACTTAGAAACCCCAGCTCCTTGCACCTCATGCTTCAGCAATCCCAAGGGAATGGCCTTTCATTCTCATGGACCAAAGTGTTGTGAATTCCAGACAACTGGTTATCCAAGGGGTGAAAGGACCAAACAACTTGCCCTGCAATCTAAGAGGGATTTTTTTTTTTCCTGTAAGCTGCCACACCATACTTCTGGTAACATTCCTTTGTCCAGATATAGTCATAAGAATTTACTTTCAAGGAAGGCTAGGATATGTAGTCTTTATTTTGATGGACATATGTTCAGTTAAAAATTCTGTTACTATGAAAGGAGGAAAGAATGAATATTGGGGGACAACTGTATACTCTGTTCCATTACTCAGCAACTGCCTCAGGAGAGTATTTGTCTTGCTTAGTTGATACTTCCGGGAATGTCCTTTGGTTGTTCCTACAGCTTGCCTTTTCCCAATTTGCCAGAGTCCAGCCACAAAGCTATGTACTGTTGTTGAGGAAAACATTTTTTTTAAATGCTTTAAAAAAAATCACAGGGTAATTATATTCAATGTTTTAGTTATCTATTTTTATGTAGGAAACCACTCCAAAAGTTTGTGGTTTAAAACGATGAATATTTATAATAATATTTCTCATGATTCTGTGGGTTAGCTGGGTGAGTCTACTGCTGGTCTCACTTGAGATCCTTCAGGTGGCTGCATTCAGCTGATGGCTAGTGAGGGTTGGAAGGTCCAAGATGGCCATACCCACAGGGCTGGGGCCTTATCAGGCTGGAAGTCTAGGGCATTTCTATCTTCCCTTACTTGGCTTCTTTCTCTCCAAGTGGTCTCCAGCCCAAACTTTTTTATAGCATGGTGGCTGATGCCCAAGAGAGTGAAAATGTGCCAGTGGTACAAAACACTCCCACCTATTTCTTTTAGTCAAAGCAAGTCGTGACACCAGCCCAGAGATAAGGAGGGAAGGGAAATAGACTCACCCTCTTGAGGGAAGGAGTAGAAAAGAACATGTGGCCATCTTTAATCCATTGCATTCTACTATTTTCCTATTTTCCTAATATAGTTTTATATGACACCCATTTGTTCCCTGGAGAAGTCTTCCTGGCTCGTTCTTAGCTTCTTGTTCTTACTGAAGAGGCTCCATTCTTGACTGCTTCGAGAAACTCACTGGAGGAAGATTAATCTCTAGGTGCTCAATTAATAATGCTCTTTTTAATGCATATATTTATTTTTCATGCTGGCCAGTTTTTTTTTTCCAATATTTGATTATAAAAAATTTCACGTACAGAAAAGCCACTCACTTTTTATACAGAATAGTGTTTATTATATATACATTATATATAGGAAACAATAAGCAATTATGTATATTCTATCCTTGGGATAGATTATATTTTTCTTTTACAATTTTAAAGTCTTAATAGTAATCTTCCACTGATGACTATTAATAATTTGTTTTTTGCAGATTGCTTACATGAACTAGTTTGAAATTGATGTGGAAATGAAGGTACAGCGTGGTACAGATTGTGTATTTTAACTCTTTTGTAGGTCATTTAAGACCTTTTAAAAATGTTTGCTTTTGACAAAAACTATAGCAAAAGGCAATAATGATCTGATTGTCAAAGCTGGTACGCATTTTTTGTCCTTAACTTACTTAACCTCTCTGCCCTATTTGGCACTGTTAGTAACTCCCCACCTCTCTCAACTCTTCCTTCAGTCTTTTGTGCTTGCTACACTTCCTGTGTTTGCGCTCTATATTAGGTTTCTGTCCTTGGCTGTCTTCTCTTTTATACTTTCTCCCTGGGCAGTCTCATCCTCTCCTAATTTTAATCATCTGTTGGCTTCTCTTTTCTAAATTTATATGTCCTGCTCAGGTTGCATCTGAGTTCCAGATTCATATATCTAACTGCCCTGAATATCTCCAGTTAAATGTCTACACCCTACATGTCTAAAACTGAACTTATTGCCTCTTGCATTCCCTATCTTGGTTAATAATACTACTTTCCACCCAGATACTTGAGAGATTTATCTTTTCATCCTTTCCCCTCAGCTGTATTTTTCAGTAGGGCACCAAACCTGGTACCTGAATATCTCTCTGATCTATTTTCTTCACATCTTTTTGCCACTCATTTCTTACTTGAATTATTCCAGAGGCTTCTTAAGTGGGCTTTCTGTCAGGGCATTATCTATAGTAAATCTTTTTTTGTTTTGCCCAGGTGTTTTTTTGTTTTTGTTTTTTAAATTGAGGTATAACATACACAGTAAAATGCGAAAACTTTAAATGTACATATCAGATTTTTACATTTTAATTCACCCATGTAACCAGTACCCACATCAAAATCTAGAACAAATCCAGTGCCACAAAAGACTTCCTTGTACCCCTTCCCAGTTGGTACTATCCTTCCTAGGATAACCATATTCCAACTTGTATTACCACATTGATTAGTTTGCCTGATACAGATGGAATCACACATTATGCACTCTTGTTTGTTTTTTTTTTTTTCTTTTTTGCGGTACGCGGGCCTCTGACTGTTGTGGCCTCTCCCGTTGTGGAGCACAGGCTCCAGACGTGCAGGCTCAGCAGCCATGGCTCACGGGCCTTTCCACTCCGTGGCATGTGGGATCTTCCCGGACCGGGGCACGAACCTGCGTCCCCTGCATGGGCAGGCGGACTCTCAACCACTGCGCCACCAGGGAAGCCCACATTATGCACTCTTTATATCTTTTACAAGTCATTATGCCTGAGAGAATATACACTATATTTACCCTTTTTGCTATTGATGGGCATTTGGGTTGTTTCCTTTTTTTTGTCTATTATGAATAGAGCTGCTTTGAACATTCATGTACATGTCTTTTGGTGGGTAGATATAAGAACTCATTTCTGTTGGGTGAATGGATACACTTACCCCACTCACCCTGTCCCCCGAACTCCCCACCTCTAGGAGTTAAATAGCTTTAGATACTGCCACATAATTTTCCAAAGTGGTTATTCTAATTTATAGTGCTGGTATTGTAAAAAAGAGTTCTAATTTCTCTTCATCCTCACTAGCACTTGGTATTATCATTCTTTTTCATTTTGGCCATACTTGTGTGCAGTATCATGATCGTTTTGCATACCTGTGATAGCTAATGATTTTGAACATCTTTTAATATGTTTACTGGACATTTTTTGTGAAGGATATTTTTTCTTTTTAGTAATAATTAGGTGTTTTTTATTCTGGATATGGGTTCCTTGTTGGATATGCATTAGAACTACCTCTTCCTAGTCTGTGTGACTTTTTGCTTAAGAGTAAATAAAAATTGTTTTTGAAGTAGTTTCGCAATTAAAAAATTTCATACTTGCAAAGCTAGTTAAAAAAATTCCTATATGAGGTCTGCTTACACTCCCCAAATGTTAACATAGTACAGTTATAAAAATCAGGAAATTAGCATTGATTTACCAGTTGCCTCACTAATGTCCATTTTCTGGTCCAGGATCTAATACAGGATTACATATATGTTGCATTTAATTGTTGCTGTGTCCTTAGTTTCCTTTAACCTAGAACAGTTTCTCACTTTGTCTTTCATGTCCTTGACACTTTTGAGGAGTGCTGACCTCTTATGGTAGGCTCTTAAACCTTGGGGTTTATCTAATATTTCCTTGTGATTAAATTCAAATTATGCATTTTTGGATGCAGAAGTGACATGTGCTTCTTAGTACATTATATCAGGAAGCACACAATGTTGATTTGTCCTGTTACTAGTGATTTTAACTTTGATCACTTATCTAAGGAGGTGTCTGACAAATTTCTTCACTGAAAAGTTTACTGTATTTTCCGTTGCAATTAATAAATATATCTTTTAGGGAGATACTTTGAAATTATGTAAATACTGTGTTTCTCATACTTTTGCCCCCCAGTTTTGGCGTGTATTAATGATTCTTGTTTGAAATAGTTATTATTGTGGTGTTTACCAAATAGAGATTTAAAAATTTCTGTTGGTCTTCTACATTTATAGAGGAAACAATTTATAGAAGAAACAATGGAAATTCTATTGTTTAGAATTCTATTGTTTAGAATTCTGTTGTAAAGAAGAACCCCCCATTTTCTCATGTAAATTACTTATAATTTGTTTATATCAGGATCAGTTTTTACTTTGCTGGTTATAATGCGTTACTATTGTTATTTATTTTGTTGCTCAAATTGCCCACATTTGGCCATCAGGAGCCTTCCTGTTCACTCGTGTTACTTTTGATGTGTCCTCCATTTTTTGAGTATTTTCTGGTTTCTAGCTCCACATTATGTTCCAGGCTTATTTGTACCTTCTCTGTCCCAGCTTTGTAATAAACAAATTTTTCTGTTGACATATGTTTTCATCTCTCTTGGGTGTATACTTAGGAGTGGAATTTCTGGGTTGTATGTAACCGTATATTTAACTATTTGAGGAACTGCCAAACTTTTCTAAAGCGAGTGTGTCATTCTGTGTTCTTACCAGCAATGTATGTGGGTTCTACTTTCTTCACATTCTCACCGGTGCTTGTAATTATCTTTATTAAACATTTTTTATTTTTTTAAAATTTTATTTATTATTTATTTATTTATTTTTGCGGTATGTGGGCCTCTCACTGTTGCAGCCTCTCCCGTTGTGGAGCACAGGCTCCGGACGCGCAGGCTCAGCAGCCATGGCTCACGGGCCCAGCTGCTCCGCGGCATGTGGGATCTTCCCAGACCGGGGCACGAACCTGTGTCCCCTGCGTCGGCAGGCAGACTCTCAACCAGTGCGCCACCAGGGAAGCCCTATTAAACATTTTTTAAATTGAGGTTTAGTTGATTTACAATATTATAGTAGTTTCAGGTGTGCAGCATAGTGATTCAAAATTTTTATAGGTTATACTTCATTTATAGTTATTATAAAATATTGGCTATATCCCTTGTGCTGTGCAATATGTCCTTGTAGCTTATTTATTTTATACATATTAGTTTTTACCTCTTACTCCCCTACCCGTATCTTGCCACTACACCCTTTCCCTGTCCTCACTGATAACCACTATTTTGTTCTCTGTATCTTCATTTTGATTTCATTTTATTTCAGATATTTTATTTTTTATACAATAGTTCTGTCTGGATAGTTTTCGTATTTTTTCATTCCTCATTATCTTCACCTGTGAGTCTGTTTATTTTTTGTTATGTTCACTGGTTTGTTTTGTTTTTTAGATTCCACATATAAGTGATAATATACAGTATTTGTCTTTCTCTGCCTGACTTATTTCACTAAGCATAATACCCTCCAGGTCCAGCCACATTGTTGCAAATGGCAGAATTTCTTTCTTTGTTTTTTAATGGCTGAGTAGTATTCCATTGTGTGTGTGTGTGTGTGTGTGTGTGTGTGTGTGTGTGTGTGTGTGTGGTGTGTGGTGTGTATCTCATGTTATCTTTATCCCTTTATCTGTTCATGGACACTTAGTTTGCTTCTATATCTTGGCTATTGTAAATAATGGTGCTATGAACACTGGGGTGTATGTATCTTTTAGAATTAGTATTTTCATTTTCTTTGGATATGTACCCAAGAAGTTGAATTGCTGGATCATATGGTAGTTCCACTTTTAGTTTTTTGAGGAACCTGCGTGCTGTTTTCCACAGTGGTTGCAGCAATTTATGTTCCCACCAACAGTGCACAGGGTTCTTCTTTCTCCACATCCCAGCCAATATTTGTTATTTGTGGTCTCTGATTGTTATCATCTTTTTAATTATAGCGAAGGCATGAAGTGGTATCTCATTGTGGTTTTGAATTGCACTTCCTTGATGCCTAATAATATTGAGCATCTTTTCATGTGCTTATTATGCCTTCATTTTGGAACGATTTTCGTTGGGAATTCCAGGAACAGTTTTTCTTTCAGCACATTGAAGGTATCTTCCATTTTCTTCCAGCTTTCTAATGAGAAGTCTGTTGTTGTTGTTATCTTGGTTTCTTTGTACATAATGTGTTTTTTTTTTTTCCCTATAACTTTCTTTAAAATTTTCTCTTTACTACTGGTTTTCAGAAATTTGATTTTCATATGCATTGATGTGGTTTCCCTTATGCCTCTTTTGCTTGGGGTCTGTTGAGACTTTAGGCTTGTGAGTTTATGATTTTCATTAAATTTGTAAAATATTTGGCCAGAGCATTTCTTCAAATGCTCTTTTCTCCCCCTCTCCTCCTTTCCCTTCCTCTCCTCCTGAGACTTTTATTACATATGGGTTAGTCCGCTAGGTAATATTCTACTGAAGCTCTGGTTATGTTTTTGTCCAATTTTTTTCCCCTGTGCTTCATTTGATAGCTGCTGTTGTTCTGTCTTCATGTTCACTGATCTTTTGTGCAGTGTCTAATCTACAGTTAGTCACATCCAGTGTGTTTCATTTCAATTCAATTTTTTCATACACTGTATTTTTTATACAATAGTTCTGTCTGGATGGTTTTCATATTTTCATTATCTTCATATTTACCTTTATATCCTTCAGAAAAATTTTAAAAAATCTATTACATTTATTTTAAGGTCCTCGTCTGCTAATTCCATCATCTCTATCATTACTGTGTTTGTGTTTATTGACTTTTATCTTGCTTTGGATCTATATTTTCCTGCTTCTTTGCATGCCTGTTAATTTTTTTTTTTTTTTTTATGGTACGCGGGCCTCTCACTGTTGTGGCCTCTCCCGTTGTGGAGCACAGGTTCTGGACGCGCAGGCTCAGCGGCCATGGCTCATGGGCCCAGCCGCTCCGCGGCATGTGGGATCTTCCTGGACCGGGGCACGAACCTGTGTCCCCTGCATCAGCAGGCGGACTCTCAACCACTGTGCCACCAGGGAAGCCCGTGCCTGTTAATTTTTATTGGATTCCAGATGCTGGATTTTATGTTGAGTGCTGAATGTTATAGTATTCCTTTAACGAGTGTAGGACTTTGTTCTGGCATTTAGTTTTTGTGTATCATTTTGATTGTTTTGAGGCTGTTTATTATATTTTCTTATCATGAGTTCATAATATTTTTTGCTCTGGTGCTACTTTAGCTCTGATACTAAGACGTGACTCTTTGAGGACTCTACCCAAGTTCCCTTATATTATTATATCTTTCTCTGCTCTGCTGGTGGGGATGTGAAGTGTTCCAAGCTCCGTGTGAACCTGAGAACTGTTCACTGTGCTGCTTTTGAGTGTTTTTTTCTCCTGGCCTTTGGAGACTGAGCTTCCTCATGTACAAATATTACTGAACCATATTCTTGAAGATACCTTCTGCTTATCTCCAGAGCCCTCTCTCTGTGCAACTGCTTCCTTTCTAGTATACTGTCCTGTAAATTTTAGCTACTTTGGCCTGCTCAAACTCTCATCTCAGTCTCTTTAACTTGGCATGACTGCCGGGTTCTATTGGTTCCCCCTCCCTGTGCTGTGGCTTTGAAACCACCTTTAGGCAGTAAGCTAGGGTAGTTTTAGAGCTTAGTTCATTGGTTGTTTTCACAGGGAACACAGTCCTGTGCTACATACTGTCCCCTGTTTGAAAACTGTTTATTTCATGTTTTATCTGATTTCCTAGCTCTTTGTGTCAGGAGGGCAGTTCCATAAATAGAAGGGGAAGCAAAATTCCCCAATGACATTTAAATGAACTTAAATCTTATTGTATACTTCTCAGTATTGCAGGGTGCCTCCTCTTTCATGGAAATTCGTGAGTTGGGAATTATTTGTTTTCTTTTTTAATATGTTATGAATAATCTTTTGGACAATGGATATGCTCTCCCACTCACTCTTTCCTGTTATCAACAGTAATTGTGTACCTTAAAAGTACTTCATAATTTACTTTCTGTTAAATCTTTTAATTTTCATTGTTTATTTTTCAGAATTCTGGTCACTTTTTTTTTTCTATTTTCATAATTTTTTTTTGCATTTTTTAAAATTAGTTGTCCATTTTATACATATTAGTGTATATATGTCAATCCCAATATCCCAGTGCATCACACACCACCCCCCACCCACCGCTTCCTCACTTGGTGTCCATACGTTTGTTCTCTACATCTGTGTCTCAATTTCTGCCCTACAAACTGGTTCATCTGTACCATTTTTCTAGGTTCCATGTATATGCATTAATATACAATATTTGTTTTTCACTTTCTGACTTACTTCACTCTGTATGACAGTCTCTAGATCCATCCCTGTCTCTACAAATGACCCAATTTCGTTCCTTTTTATGGCTGAGTAATATTCCATTGTATATATGTACCACATCTTCTTTATCCATTTGTCTGTCGATGGGCATTTAGGTTGCTTCCATGTCCTGGCTATTGTAAACAGTGCTGCAATGAACATTGGGGTGCATGTATCTTTTGAATTATGGTTTTCTCTGGTTATGTGCCCAGTAGTGGGATTGCTGGGTCATATGGTAATTCTAGTTTCAATTTTTTAAGGAACCTCCATACTATTCTCCATAGTGGCTGTATCAATTTACACTCCCACCAACAGTGCAAGAGGGTTCCCTTTTCTCCACACCCTCTCCAGCATTTGTTGTTTGTAGATTTTCTGGTGATGTCCATTCTAACTGGTATGAGGTGATACCTCATTGTAGTTTTGATTTGCATTTGTCTAATAATTAGTGATGTTGAGCAGCTTTTCATGGGCTTCTTGGCCATCTGTATGTTTTCTTTGGAGAAATGTCTATTTAGGTCTTCTGCCCATTTTTGGATTGGGTTATTTTTTTTTAATATTGAGCTGCATGAGCTGTTTATATATTTTGGAGATTAATCCTTTGTCCGTTGATTCATTTGCAAATATTTTCTCCCATTCTGAGGGTTGTCTTTTCATCTTGTTTGTAGTTTCCTTTGCTGTGCAAAAGCTTTTAAGTTTCATTAGGTCCCATTTGTTTATTTTAGTTTTTATTTCCATTACTCTAGGAGGTGGATCAAAAAAGGTCTTGCTGTGATTTATGTCAAAGAGTGTTCTTCCTATGTTTTCCTCTAAGAGTTTTATAGTGTGCGGTCTTGCATTTAGGTTTCTAATCCATTTTGAGTTTATTTTTGTGTATGGTGTTAGGGAGTGTTCTAATTTCATTCTTTTACATGTAGCTGTCCAGTTTTCCCAGCACCGCTTATTGAAGCGACTGTGTTTTTCTCCATTTTATATCCTTGCCTCCTTTGTCATAGATTGGTTGACCATAGGTGTGTGGGTTTATCTCTGGGCTTTCTATCCTGTTCCATTGATTTATATTTCTGTTTTTGTGCCAGTACCGTATTGTCTTGATTACTGGCTTGGTAGTATAGTTTGAAGTCAGGGAGTCTGATTCCTCCAGCTCCTTTTTTTTTCCCTCAAGACCGCCTTGGCTATTTGGGGTCTTTTGTGTCTCCATACAAATTTTAAGATTTTTTGTTCTAGTTCTGTAAAAAATGCCACTGGTAATTGGATAGGGATTGCATTGATTCTGTAGATTGCTTTGGGTTGTATAGTCATTTTCACAATATTGATTCCTCCAATCCAAGAACATGGTATATATCTCCATCTGTTTGTATCAGCTTTAATTTCTTTCATCAGCATCTTACAGTTTTCTGCATACAGGTCTTTTGTCTCCCTAGGTAGGTTTATTCCTAGGTATTTTATTCTTTTTGTTGCAATGGTAAATGGGAGTGTTTCCTTAATTTCTCTTTCAGATTTTTCATCATTAGTGTATAGGAATGCAAGAGATTTTTGTGCATTAATTTTGTATCCTGCAACTTTACCAAATTCATTGACTAGCTCTAGTAGTTTTCTGGTGGCATCTTTAGGATTCTCTATGTATAGTTTCATGCCATCTACAAACAGTGACAGTTTTACGTCTTCTTTTCCAATTTGTATTTCTTTTTCTTCTCTAATTGCCATGGCTAGGACTTCCAAAACTATGTTGAATAATAGTGGTGAGAGTGGACATCTTTGTCTTGTTCCTGATCTTAGAGGAAATGCTTTCAGTGTTTCACCATTGAGAATGTTGTTTGCTCTGGGTTTGTTGTATATGGCTTTTACTATGTTGAGGTAGGTTCCCTCTATGCCCACTTTCTGGAGAGTTTTTATTATAAGTGGGTGTTGAATTTTGTCAAAACCTTTTTCTGCATCTATTGAGATGATCATATGGTTTTTATTCTTCAGTTTCTTAATATGGTGTATCACGTTGATTGATTTGCATATATTGAAGAATCCTTGCATCCCTGGGATAAATCCCACTTGATCATGGTGTATGATCCTTTTAATGTGTTGTTGGATTCTGCTTGCTAGTACTTTGTTGAGGATTTTTGCATATATATTCATGAGTGATATTGGTCTGCAATTTTCTTTTTTTGTAGTATCTTTGTCTGGTTTTGGTATCAGGGTGATGGTGGCCTCATAGAATGAGTTTGGGATTGTTCCTTCCTCTGCAATTGTTTGGAAGAGTTTGAGAAGGATGGGTGTTAGCTCTTCTCTAAATGTTTGATAGAATTCACCTGTGAAGCCATCTGGTCCTGGACTTTTGTTTGTTGAAAGACTTTTTTGTTGTTGTTGTTGTTGAAAGACTTTTAATCACAGTTTCAATTTCATTACTTGTGATTGGTCTGTCCATATTTTCTGTTTCTTCCTGGTTCTGTCTTGGAAGGTTATACCTTGTAAGAATTTGTCCATTTCTTCCAGGTTGTCCATTTTATTGGCATAGGGTTGCTTGTAGTAGTCTCTTAGGATGCTTTATATTTCTGTGGTGTCTGTTGTAACTTCTCCTTTTTCATCTCTAATTTTATTGACTTGAGTCCTCTCCCTCTTTTTCTGGATGAGTCTGGCTAATGGTTTATCAATTTTGTTTATCTTCTCAAAGAACCAGCTTTTAGTTTCATTGATCTTTGCTATTGTTTTCTTTGTTTCTGTTTGATTTATTTCTGCTCTGATCTTTATGATTTCTTTCCTTCTACTAACTTTGGGTTTTGTTTGTTCTTCTTTCTCTAGTTCCTTTAGGTGTAAGGTTAGATTGTTTACTTGAGATTTTTCTTGTTTCTTGAGGTAGGATTGTATTGCTATAAACTTCCCTCTTAGAACTGCTTTTGCTGCATCCCGTAGGTTTTGGGTCATCGTGTTTTCATTATCATTTGTCTCTAGGTATTTTTTGATTCCCTCTTTGATTTCTTCAGTAATCTCTTGGTTATTTAGTAACATATTGTTTAGCCTCCATGTGTTTGTGTTTTTTACATGTTTTTCCCTGTGCTTGATTTCTAATCTCATAGCGTTGTGGTCAGAAAAGATGCTTGATATGATTTCAATTTTCTTAAATTTACTTTGGCTTGATTTGTTACCCAAGATGTGATCTATCCTGGAGAATGTTCCATGAGCACTTGAGAAGAAAGTGTAATCTGCTATTTTGGATGGAATGTCCTATAAATATCCGTTAAATCTATCTGGTCTATTGTGTCTTTTAAAGCTTGTGTTTCCTTATTAATTTTCTGTTTGGATGATCTGTCCATTGGTGTAAGTGAGGTGTTCAAGTCCCCCACTATTATTGTGTTACTGTCAATTTTCTCTTTCATAGCTGTTAGCCATTGCCTTATGTATTGAGGTGCTCCTTTGTTGGGTGCATATATATTTATAATTGTTATATCTTCTTCTTGGATTGATTCCTTGATTATTATATAATGTCCTTCCTTGTCTGTTGTAACATTCGTTATTTTAAAGTCTGTTTTATTTGATATGAGTATTGCTACTCCAGCTTTCTTTTGATTTCCATTTTCATGTAATATCTTTTTCCATCCCCTCACTTTCATTGGGTATGTGTCCCTAGGTTTGAAGTGGGTCTCTTGTAGACAGCATATATATGGGTCTTGTTTTTGTATCCATTCAGCAAGCCTGTGTCTTTTGGTAGGAGCATTTTTTTTTTTTTTTTTTTTGCTGTACGCGGGCCTCTCACTGTTGTGGCCTCTCCCGTTGTGGAGCACAGGCTCTGGACGCGCAGGCTCAGCGGCCATGGCTCACGGGCCTAGCCGCTCCGCGGCATGTGGGATCTTCCCAGACCGGGGTATGAACCCGTGTACCCTGCATCGGCAGGCGGACTCTCAACCACTGCGCCACCAGGGAAGTCCGGTAGGAGCATTTAATCCATTCACGTTTAAGGCAATTATCGATATGTATGTTCCTGTTACCATTTTCTTAATTGTTTTGAGTTTGTTTTGTAGGTCCTTTTCTTCTCTTGTGTTTCCCAGTTAGAGAAGTTCCTTTAGCATTTGTTGTAGAGCTGGTTTGGTGGTGCTGAATTCTTTTAGCTTTTGCTTGTTTGTAAAGCTTTTGATTTCTCCATCGAATCTGAATGAGATCCTTGCCGGGTAGAGTAATCTTGGTTGTAGTTTTTTCTCTTTCATTACTTTAAATATGTCATGCCAGTCCCTTCTGGCTTGTAGGGTTTCTGCTGAGAAATCAGCTGTTAACCTTATGGGAGTTCCCTTGTATGTTATGTCATTTTTCCCTTGCTGCTTCAATAATTTTTCTTTGTCTTTAATGTTTGCTAATTTGATTACTATGTGTCTCGGTGTGTTTCTCCTTGGGTTTTTCCTGTATGGGACTCTCTGTGCTTCCTGGACTTGGGTGACTATTTCCTTTCCCATGTTAGGGAAGTTTTCAACTATAATCTATTCAGATATTTTCTCTGGTCCTTTCTCTCTCTCTTCTCTTTCTGGGACCCCTATAATGTGAATGTTGTTGTGTTTAATGTTGTCCCAGAGGTCTCTTAGGCTGTCTTCATTTCTTTTCATTCTTCTTTCTTTATTCAGTTCCACAGTAGTGAATTCCACCATTCTGTCTTCCGGATAAGGTCACTTATCCGTTCTTCTGCTTCAGTTATTCTGCTATTGATTCCTTCTAGTGTATTTCTCATTTCAGTTATTGTATTGTTCACCTGTGTTTGTTTGTTCTTTAATTCTTCTAGGTCTTTGTTAAACATTTCTTGCATTTTCTCGATCTTTGCCTCCATTCTTTTTCCGATGTCCTGTATCATCTTAACTATCATTATTCTGAATTCTTTTTCTGGAAGGTTGCCTATCTCCACTTCATTTAGCTGTTTTTCTGGGGTTTTATTTTTTTCCTTCATCTGGTACATAGCCTTCTGCCTTTTCATCTTGTCTATCTTTCTGTGAATGCGGTTTTTGTTCCATAGGCTGCAGGATTGTAGTTCTTCTTGCTGCTGCTGTCTGCCCTCTCATGGATGAGGCTATCTAAGAGGCTTGTGGAAGTTTCCTGATGGGAGGGACTGGTGGTGGGTAGAGCTGGGTTTTGCTCTGGTGGGCCGAATTCAGTAAAACTTTAATATGCCTCTCTGCTGATGGGTGGGGCTGGGTTCCCTCCCTGTTGGTTGTTTGGCCTGAGGGGACCCAACACTGGAGGCTACCCTGGCTCTTTGGTGGGGTAATGGCGGGCTCTGGGAGAGCTCTTGCCAAGGAGTACTTCCCAGAACTTCTGCTCCTAGTGTCCTTGTTCTCATGGTGAGACACAGCCACCCCCGCCTCTGCAGGAGACCCTCCAACACTAGCAGGTAGGTGTGGTTCAGTCTCCTGAGGGGTCACTGCTCTTTCCCCTGGGTCCTGATGTGGACACTACTTTGTGTGTGCCCTCCAAGAGTGGAGTCTCTTTTTCCCCCACTCCTGTCAAAGTCCTGCAATCAAATCCCGCTAGCCTCAAAGTCTGATTCTCTGGGAGTTCCTCCTCCCGTTGCTGGACCCCCAGGTTGGAAAGCCTGAAGTGGGGCTCAGAACCTTCACTCCACTGGGTGGAGTATAAGTATTCTGTGGTATAAGTACTCTCCAATTTGTGAGTCACCCATCCAACAGTTATGGGATTTGATTTTATTGTGCTTGCGCCCTTCCTACTGTCTCATTGTGGTTTCTTCTTTGTCTTTGGGTGTGGGGTGTCTTTTTTGGTGAGTTCCAGTGTCTCCCTGTCGATTATTGTTCAGCAGTTAGTTGTGATTCTGGTGCTCTTGCAAGAGGGAGTGAGAGCCCGTCCTTCTACTCCACCGTCTTGAACCTGAAGCCTGGTCACTATTGCTATATCATATAATTTCAGATTTTTTTTTTCGCTCATTTATTTATTTACTATTAACTATAGCCTGTTTTGGATTTCACCAGTTTTCCTGCTAATGTCCTTTTTCTTTTCCTGTATAGACCTTTTAAAGGTCATGAAAAATTTCATTTACTTTTGAAAAGTTCTATTCAGGTATTTTGTATAATGTCTCTCAATTCCAGTTTGATGTTTCCTCATGCTGTGGACTTTTTCTTTATCCACTCCTCTGTCGATAGACATTAGGGCTGCTTCCACCTTTTGGTTATTGTGAATAATGCTGAAGTGAACATGAGTGTGCAAATATCACTTTGAGATCCTGCTTTTAATTATTTTGGGTAAATACCCTGAAGTGGAGTTGCTGGATCACATGGTAATTCTATTTTTAGTTTGTTGAGGAACCTTCATACTGTTTTCCATAGCAGCTGTACCATTTTACATTCCACCAACAGTGTACCAGAGTTCTAAATTCTCTACGTCTTGGCCAACACTTGTTTTCTGTTTTTTTGATAGTGACTGTCTTAATGGGTGTGAGGTGATACCTCATTGTGGTTTTGATTTGCATTTTACTGATGATTGGTGATGTTGAGCATCTTTTCGTATGTTTCTTGGCTATTTGTTTATCTTCTGTGGAGAAATGTCTATTGAGGTCCTTTGCTACTTTTTAATGTTACTTTTTACAGTTACTTTTGTTGTTGTTGTTAAGTTATACTAGTTCTCTATACATTCTGGATATTAACTCTTTATCAGACATGTGATTTGCAATTATTTTTTTCCCATTCTATAGGTTACCTTTCACTCTGTTGATTGTTTCTTTTGATGTACAGTTTTTAAGTTTGAGGTAGTCTCATTTTTTTTCTAATTTTGCTTTTGTTGCGTGTCCTTTTGGTGTCATATCTCAGAAATAATTGCCAAATCCAGCGTTACAAAGTTTTTCCCCTATATTTCCTCTGTGACTTTTATAGTTTTAGGCTCTACCTTTAGGTCTGTAATCCATTTTGAGTTAATTTTTGTGTATGGTGTAAGGTGAGGGTCTTCATTCCTTTGCATGTGGCTATCCAGTTTTCTCAGTGTCATTTATTGAAGAGACTGTCTTTTCCCCATTGTGTGGTCTTGATACTCTTGTCAAAGATTATCTGACTGTATATGGGAGGATTTATTTCTGGGCTCTCTATTCTGTTCCACTGATATATGGGTCCATCTTTATGTCAGTTCCACACTATTTGGATTACTGTAGTTTTACAATATATTTTGGTATCAGAAATCATGCAGTAGACTTTTGGGAAGAACACTGTGGAGGTGAAGTGCCTTTCTCATTGTGTCATATTGAGGGGCTACATGATAGCAACATGATTTGTCACTGGTGATGTTAACCTTGATCATTTGGTTAAGGTGGTGTCTGCCAGATTTCTCCACTGTAAAATTATCCTTTTTCTTTTTGATAGGCTGTTCCTTAGAAGCAAGTCACTAAGTCCAACCCATGCTCAAGGGGAGGGGAATTAAGCTCCACCTCCTGAAGGAATAAGTATCAAAGAATTTGTGGACATTTGTTAAAATCACCACAGTAATTAATTAGTATTATGGGGGAAAGGTATCTTGAGGCTATTTAAATATTCTGTTTCTTCTTAAAGTTTCCCCAGCTAAACTTTATCACTTCTTGGTGGATTTTGCCTGCAGCAATTATTAGTGTGGTGTTCTAATGGTGATATTCTACTTCCTTTATTCCTTTTACATTTATTATTTGGAATTCTTCTGTATGGAATGTTTTTTTTTCCCCCTACAATTAGTTATTTATTCAATCATTTATATAGTTCTATTTAGACTCAGTGAAATTTTTTTTATTCTTTGGGTTTTAATCCAATATTATCAGTATTTATTTTGTTGCTCAAATTGTTCAGATTTGGTCATTGGGAGCTCCTTTAAGTTGCGTTTTATGTCCTTTTTACATGCCTCCATCTTTTTTTTCCATTCTTTTTGTTTTTTCCCTTTCTTTTTTTTTCCTTTTTTTTTTTTTCTTTTCAAGCATTTCCTTACTCTCTGACACTGTATGATATTTCTGGCTAATAGTGTATTTTTTGTGTCCTAACCTTGTCTCCAGAGAGCCTTGGTTTCTTTTATCGAAGAATGGTATTTAGAAACTAAGATCTGGGCTCTAGATGTGATCCTACTGCTGGGGTGTTACTTCTTTTAAGCCCTCTCACCTGATAGAATTAGGAAAAATATGTGGTTATACTAACTTATGTATACACACATTGGTATTTATTCCTGTCATTTCTGTTTTCTGTATCTAGCAGATAGATACTTTTTAACAGTTTAGTTATATGTAAATTCAAAACATTTCGAAAGAATATTCTTTTTTCCATGCTTTTGGTTGTGTGTTGTATGAATGGTTAATTCAGAATGCTGGGGGAGTTTGCATTGGTATCCTGACTTCCCTATACATATTGTAATTTTGCATAAGGTTTTAGATAAAACATATATTCAGTCAGATTTATTTATTATAGTAAAATATATAATTTCAAAAATAAAGTATTTAGGTCTTAAGTGGAGGGGGCATACATTAAGTCTAGCCACTCTTTTTTTTAATGATATCATTGCTGAAATAATATTTATGTAAACCTGTTCTTGCATAAGAGAGATCCCTACAATTTTGAATCTTATACTTTCAAGCTTCAATAATAACCTTATAAGGGATCTGAATGTGTGTGTGTGTGTAAAATTCTCATTTCACAAAAAGCCTTATGGGCTTTACCACTCCAATTTAAGCCAAAACTTTAAAATTCTTTGCTTTTGCAAGGCTTTTCTTTAATAGATTTGAATAGATCAAAATGTCTTAACTTGCCGCTAAAGGCTATACTAATAATCCTTAGAAAATTTTCTTTTTCCTTCTTCCTTTTTACTTTTTTGTACTTACAAAGCTATTGGAAGGTACAGATTACTTGGACTTTATGAAATTTAAAATCCTGTCCAAGATGAGTTGATCTGTGAAAATGGAGATGTCTTCCATGTTTAGTTTGACTGCATGTAAGAATTTTTTTAGCCTAAGAGATAATGGGACTTTCTTTTCTATATTTTTACTGTATAATATGTTTTAAGGGATAAACTTTTTTCTTTAGTATTAAACATATTTTTGTCCAGGTAGGCAGTCAAAAATGTAGTACTTAATAAAACCAATAAATTTGAAAATAACTCCATGAACTCCCTATGGACTTTTTTTTTTCTTTTTTTTTTTTTTTTTTGCCGTATGCGGGCCCCTCACCGTTGTGGCCTCTCCCGTTGCAGAGCACAGGCTCCAGACGCGCAGGCTCAGCGGCCATGGCTCACAGGCCCAGCCACTCCGCGGCATGTGGGATCCTCCCGGACTGGGGCACGAACCCGTGTCCGCCGCATCGGTAGGCGGACTCCCAACCACTGCACCACCAGGGAAGCCCCTGGACTTTTTATATTGCAATTACTGTGACTGTGGTAATAGCAATGAGCAGTTTTTTATCTACAGTGTACAAAAATACAACTGCACTTTTTTTGTCCCCCAAGAAAGGCACAAATGTCTTGTAAGTGGATTAATTAATATATTTAAATTTTCCTTGAAGTATTTTTATTGTACCATTATTTTGTAATATTTTTATTGCAGGTATGCAATATTTTAGTTACATTTTATTTTTTTAATTTTTTATTTTTATTTGTTGGCTGCACTGCGCATCTTCTGGGATCTTAGTTCCCTGACCAGGGATTGAATCCGCGCCCTTGGCAGTGGAAGCGCAGAATTGTAACCACTGGACCGCCAGGGAATTCCCTTTACTTACATTTTCGGTAAATAAGGACTTATGGATTGTTTTGGCAACCTAAGTATCACTTTTTATGTTTTATTTTTGTGTAGGGAGGGGAATAAGGTATGGAGCATATTACTCTCCAGTTCATTTACTTCAGTACACTTTTGTAATTCTCCCTTTTGTGAGCAATATCCTGAGGGGAAAACTGGTCGTGTTCTTGAGGTCCATCCTCCAAGTCTTCTAATTCTTTGCTGGGTTCCCTGTACTTCAGCATCAGCTTACGCGAGTAAAGCTGTTCTTGCATAAGAGAGATCCCTGGATTCTTGGCCGCCTTACTTTGCCTAGAATGGGCAAATGTCCCATTTCCAGATTCTTAGCCCCTTCAAACAGATACTTTCTGTATCCTGCATTTAAATGGCTTTTCTAGTTTTGGGTGAGAGTTCTAGTCTGCTGTTAGCTTTTGCATCTCACCCAGAAGCAGAATTTCCTCCCTCCACCAGTTGACTTGTTAGAGAAATCTGGATGTTAGTCTTACAGAATTTTCCAAAGTCCAAATTTTCTTAATTGCATCTATGTGGTGTCATTTAATATGTTCTCCTGTCCTCTGTATTTTCTGTTAAGTGATAGTAATATCTAAAGGCTTGATCAGGTAAGTTTCAGATAATTTTTGATCATATAATTTTTTTATGTCAGGAATACTTGAAAGATGGTGTACATAATTGTTAGGAGGTACTTTTTGGGGGGGAGACAGTTAATGATCATTGGTGATAATTACCCAATTCATTAGTTCCTTAGTGGTTGCAAAATGGTGGTATTCTAAGTTTTTTATTCTTTTTTCATTTATTGGCTGGAATATGTCTATAAAAGAATCTTTTCTTCATCAACTCTTTGTTACTCTAAAAGTGCAGTTTATATAGGAAAGACACAATGAATGTTTTACTCAACGGTTATCAGAAGAATCAATCACCTAGCATCATTAAAAGGTAGCCAGAGAGGGTTTTTTTTTTTCTTTTTTTTGATTTTGTCTTGTTGAGGATTATTAACAGCTCATGGATATGAAGTTATTTGATTTGTTATAGTTCATTGTAGCTATCCTTAAAGATGCTCAGATTGACCCATCTTTGGCCTGTGGGCCTATTCAGATTGGCTCCAGAGTGCTTTTGATAGGACTCTATGGCCTTCACTAGGTTCCTTGTTTTCCCTTGGGGAAAAATTGTTTGAGATTCATCTTGTATACTTCTGGTCCCAGACCTGGAACTAGTAATTTCTCCAAGAAGTCCTCGTTATTTTTAATGGACATGGCATTTAAAGCTCATAATTTGAATGTGAGTTTTCTTTTTAAAAATTATCTGCCTTATTTTATATATTAATTTTTAAAATTGTATTAATCTTCAGTGTCTTTCTTGAAATAGATGGACTATAACTTGATAAATATACAGACTATTTTAAATTAAGTACTATGACATTTATCTTAACAGGATTGAAAAGAAAAGCTATCTCTATAGGAACTAGTAATTTCCTCTTAATCATCATTCCTAGAGTTCTGGGATTGTTACCAGGCTCTTAGAGGTTACCAATATAAATTCTACAACAGTCAGTATTATTCAGTGAGTTGTTAGCTGAGTTAAAATACTGGGGCCTACACCAAATCTGGAAAGAGGCCTGGTAGTGCATGCCTTTAAATTCTCAGCTGAGTCTGTTCTGGCAAGCATTTGAAAGCTACTGATTTGACCATTGGTACTCTAAGTAACCAGTAATGATTTAAGTGTCTGTTTTTGGAAACTTTTCTACTTTAATCCTAAATATTTAGTCTGAATGTGATATAAGAGCAATATCTTAAAGACCTATGGGCAGGTTCAAGTTAATATATCGTTGCCAAACCATCCTTCTCACCAGTAGTATTTAGGTAAGCCTTCCTTGTTGCCTTTTGTTCATTACTATTTTATTTTATTTTATTTTTAGAGGGTGTCTTAGAGATGGCTTTTTATTTATTTTATTTTATTTATTTATTTATTATTATTATTTTTTAATTAATTAATTTATTTGTTTATTTATGGCTGTGTTGGCTCCTCGTTTCTGTGCGAGGGCTTTCTCTAGTTGTGGCAAGCGGGGGCCACTCTTCATCGCAGTGCGCGGGCCTCTCACTATCGTGGCCTCTCTTGTTGCGGAGCGCACGCTCCAGACGCGCAGGCTCAGTAATTGTGGCTCACGGGGCTAGTTGCTCCGTGGCATGTGGGAACTTCCCAGACCAGGACTCGAACCCGTGTCCCCTGCATCGGCAGGCAGGTTCTCAACCACTGCGCCACCAGGGAAGCCCAGAGATGGCTTTTTAAAAAAATTTTTATATTTGGCTGCGTTGGGTCTTAGTTGTGGCGCACAGGCTCTTTGTTGTAGTGCGCGGGCTTTTCTCTAGTTGTGGCGTGTGGGTTTTCTCCTCTCTAGTTGTGGTGCACTGGCTCCGGGGTGTGTGGGCTCTGTAGTTGTGGCGTGCGGGTTCCAGAGTGGGTGGGCTGTATAGTTTGCTGCTTGGGGGTTCTAGTTGAGGCATGCGAGCTCAGTAGTTGTGGTGGCGTGCTGGCTTAGTTGCCCCGTGGCATGTGAGATCTTAGTTCCCTGACCAGGGATTGAACCCACGTCCCCTGCATTGTAAGGTGGATTCTTTACCACTGGACCACCAGGGAAGTCCCTGTTCATTACTCTTTTAAAAGGGTCTCAGAATTTAAAAAAAAAAAAAAAGGACTGGTTCTCTGATTTAAAATTCAGTCAGATGAACTAACTGTAGCAAGTATAAACTTCTGATGAATATAGGGTTAGAGCTCATCTGGGAGACATTTTTACCTTAAAAAGTGTTTGGAAAAGATAGAATAGTAATACGAGTTGGCATTCTCTGAGTGTGTATTATCTGATAAAAATCAGATAACAGAAAATTAGTGAACAGTTCTTTCATTTTTAATAGCTTTTTCTTGATTAAAATTATACCTTGGAAAAAATTCACATTTTGACTTTCACAATCCACCATTCACAGTTCTAGATTACCAGTAATCCTTATGCACTAACAATTAGAAGGGAGTCTGAGCTCCAAACTCCCATTTCCTATTAGACAATTAGCCAATGCTTGTGAAGTGATTGACCTAACTAAATGAACACCTCTCTACATTTATGCCAGAGAAGATTATACTAGATACAGGTGAAATGATACTGGTATTCCAGGTACTTTAGGAGTAAAATAGATTTTGTGGTGTGTTGTGAGACTAGTTATCATTTATAACAAAGATTCTTTGGGGAGATGCTTTTCATGTTCCAAATAGACTGAGAGAGGAGCATAACTTAATTGTAAATCATGAGCTGCATTGTTGTAAATTTCATTTGTTTCTGTTAGTAAAAATGTATTCCCCGCCCTACCCCCCACCCTGCATTCCCAGATTGGTTTTATAATCCTTATGGATTTTATTTGAGCATTGAAATTGGAGTGAGATAGATTTTTCTCAGTGTTAGCCTAAGAATTGATTGAAATCGTTTTTATTCATTTTAGGAAATCTACTTTCTTCAATGTATTAACCAATAGTCAAGCTTCAGCAGAAAACTTCCCATTCTGCACTATTGATCCTAATGAGAGCAGAGTACCTGTGCCAGATGAAAGGTTTGACTTTCTTTGCCAGTACCACAAACCAGCAAGGTAAGAAGAATCTTTATGCCATTGTTCATGTGGTTGGCCCTGTATAGATTGAGTAAATATATATAAGTGATATATTTAAAATTATGTAGAAGGGTTGTGTTGTTTATTTCAAAATTAATGTAGCATTATTGTTTTGGGTGATTATAAAAGTAACCTAGAACCTGGAGAAGGGTGAGGAAGGATACATCCATTGTTAACATTGAAGTTATTTTTTTCTGGGGAGTGTGAAGTAGAGGGAGTAATTAGTCTGTATTATGTGATTCCATTCATGTAAAATGATACATGTATGTGTGTATTCATAGGAAAATGTATGAACTGAAGATCACAAACTAATTGATGGTTATCTCTGGGGAATGGAATTTTTAGGTCATTTTTTTCTTCATTTCTTGTAGTTCTCTCTGTTTGAAGTTTTTATAACAGCATGTATTATATCTTTAATTAGAAAAAGTAAGATAATACAGTTTTATTGTAGGAAGTTCAGACAATATGGAAATATATAAAGAGAGGAGTAAAAATCACCTATACTTCTACCTTGATATAATAGATATAAATACTTTTGAGGTAGATCCTTCCATACTTTTGATATATTTTTACTTGGGGTATCGTTAATATTTTTCTAGATTAAAAAGTACAGATTTAAATAAATAATAATTTCTAATATAATGTTTAGTACTATGTTATATGAATGTGCACAGATTATTTACCATTTCCCTATTATTGAGAATTTAGTTTGCTTTTAGTTTTTCACTATTTTGAATGTGGTGATAAATCCCCAATTTTTGTCTCCAGCCCTGAACTCTGTTGAACTCTAGATGTGTATCTAACTGCCTGCTTGACACTGACACTTAGAAGGCTAAACAGGTGCCTCCGATTTTACATGTCCTAAATGGACTTGATTTCACCCTGCCTGTGTCAAATTTGTTCTTCCTCAAGACGTTTAGAATTCAATAAATAGTACTATTATTTCTTCAGTTGCTTAAGTTAAAGCCCAAGATCTATCCTTGATTCTTTTCTTTCCTCACCCCTACATCCAATCTATCAGCAATTCCTATGAGTTCTAACTACAGAATATATACCAAATTTATTTACTTCTCTTACTTTCATCCTCTAGTTTTAGCATCTATTGATTTTTTTATGAATTAATTATTACTGTGATGATTGTCACATGATGATTTTGTAATTCCACCATTTCTTCTTCATTTATTAGTTGACATTCTGCTGTAAGAAGAGCTTTCTTGTTTTCATTTATTCATTCATATCAGTGTTACTCACTTGGTTATAATATGTCACAGTCATTGGATATAGCTCAAATTATATCCCTCAAATTGGCTCCTCAAGCTGACTTCTGAATCCTTTTTAAAAACTTTTTATTTTTAAATGATTTCAATTTTATATAAAAGCTGCAAAATTATATGTAGAATGTTTGTATGCCTTTCACTCAAATTTCTCTGAACCTTTGAAAATAACTTGCAGACATGATGCCACATTGCACTTTAATTCTTCAGTTTGTATTTGCTAAGTATAGGCACTCGCCTACATATCCACAGTAAGCCATCATAATCAGGACATTGACAATGATCTAATATTATCATCTAATTCACAGATTCCATTTAGCTTTCTCCAGTTGTCCCCATAATGTGCTTATTTGCTCAGTCCCTTTATATGTTGCAAATCCCTTGAACCCACCAGGTTGTTGCCCAGGTTGGACACTCTCCTGGCTTGGGCCCTGCCTGTTGCTGGGCTGCTCTCCTGCCCAGATGCCTTCCTTGTCCAGGCCCCAGCTGCTGTTGTGCTGCCTTCTCTGCCCACTCTGACTCTCTCCTTGTGTGAGCCTTTGCCACTGAGGGGCTGTGTGGTCATGTGACATTGCTGAAATTCTCCAGAGATATGAAGAGAACAACAACAATAATAAAGCTCTTGGAGGGACTTCCCTGGTGGTGTAGTGGTTAAGACTCTGAGCTCCCAGTGCAGGGGACCTGGGTTTGCTCCCTGGTCAGGGAACTAGATCCCACATGCATGCCGCAACTAAGAGTTCGCATACCACAATTAAGGAGCCCGCCTACTGCAACTAAGGAGCCCGCCTACCACAACTAAGGGACACACGTGCCGCAACTAAGGAGCCTGTGAGATGCAGCTAAGGAGCCCGCCTGCCACAGTTAAGACCCAATGCAACCAAATAAATAAATAAATAAATAAATGTCATGTTATTTAAAAAAAATCAATAATAAAGCTCATGGACTTCAAATTTATTGAAATTTTAGGCAGTGAGGGAATTAATTTCTCAAAATTTCTTTTGCTTTACTGGTAAACATTGATTAAACACCTTTATGGAAATACAAAAGTTGAATGGGAACCCATCTTCATTTTTTCCATAACTTAATTTTGTCCTCTTTGTGGTCAAGCAAATAAGGAAGAATTGACAGTAATTCATAGTTTTTCTTCTTGCAACCCCAAACTTACCTGTTATATTGCAAGTTTCCAGGTTTTTTGTTTGTTTTTTTGATGGAAGAAAAATCCTCCTCATCATTTTCATTTGTTTCTATTGAAGAAAGACTTACAAATGTTTTTGGTATTCTGTGTTCATAATATCATAGTGATTAAAAAGATTTTAAACCTTATTTTAATTTCAAGAAAGTTTCATAAGGTCTAAAAACATAAAGTAGTCTTAAAATCATTGGTACAGTATATAGAAAATCTTTGAATTAGGGCTCAAGTTTTTATTTTTTGCGATATATTAATGGTTTAAACCTTTATCCTGGCCTTAAATCAAGAATCAGAATTAAGAAGCTCATTTTCATTAGAAAACAGAATCTCAGAGCTATAGATTGTCCTGTGTGGTTTCCTTATAAAAGGAACGGAAGCCCAGAAAGGTGAAATGATTTGCTCAAGGTCATACAGATAGTTAATGTCAACCAGGGCTAGAACCCCAGACTTCTTCCTTCAACTTCAGGGCCTTTCCTCTCATATCTATGCTACTGTACTTTGTATTTATCATATGGGTGATATGTTTTAGTTGTTATATTATTTAGATGAGTTTGGTTGCACCTAACATATGGACTTAAAAATTGATTTATTGAGTTAGTAACAGGTAGCATGGTATTTTGTGTTGGTTTCAGCACCTCAGTTGTGTCATCAAGGATCTGGCTTTGTTCCCCTCTCCATTTTACTTACTTTATCAGCTTGATCATAAGATCGCCTTCCCCTTTGGTCATCTCAAATGACCAAATCATTTGGAACTCTCAAATCTTGGAACTGTATACTTTCTCATCCTTGTTCAGAGTGAAGGAAGAGCGGTTTGCTTCTAGAAGCCCTGTCAGAGGACTGACGATCTTCTATTCAAGAATCCTCTTAACCCTCTCTGGCAAATCTCTCCTTAAGCCTTTCTAGGCAAATGGGGCAAGGCAGAGGTCCTAGAATCATTAATTGTGCCTAGGGAATGAGATTAAGCTGCTTAGTATAGGCCCAAGCTACATGCCCCCTTCTAGAGTTAGGTGTAGAGCCAGCTTTTTCAAAGCTCCAGGCTACACTGGCGAGGTATGGCTAGCCAAATGACAGTCAATAGTCATCAAGAGAAAGGGCAAAGGATGCTGGAGAGGCAACCACAGTAGTCACCAAAAACTTAACCCCATCTTATGTATGTTTTCTGTGGATTTGCTGGTACCAGTTATGAAGTAATTTCTATTTGTATAAAAATTTTTTATAGAACAGTTATTTTAAAAGGACTCAGTTTCCATGCAGATAATAGGAAAGCATTTTGTGGAACTTTTTTCTTTTTTTGCGGTTTGCGGGCCCGTCACCGCCGTGGCCCCTCCCCGCCGTGGCCCCTCCCGCTGCGTAGCACAGGCGCCAGACGCGCAGGCTCAGCGGCCATGGCTCACGGGACCAGCCGCTCCACGGCACGTGGGATCCTCCCGGACCGGGGCACGAACCCATGTCCCCCACATCGGCAGGCGGACTCCCAACCACTGCACCACCAGGGAAGCCCTTGTGGAACTTTTATGTTGTATTTTATCATGTAATAAAATTGACATTCTGAAAAATGAATACTCTGAAAATTGACAAAGGATACATAAATGCATATACCGTACACCTTTGTCATATGACATTGAAAGTAGCTTTATTTACTCATATGCTTTAATCTCCATTTCTACATGGCTGACTGGTTTTCTTGTTTTCTAATTTGTGTTAACTGTTACTTTACTGTGTCTAATTCTGCTGCTGTTGTTAACAGCTACGTTATTACTATGCTGACAATTGGTTCACATCATTACATGTGCATTTTGGGGCTGTAAAACCTATATGGTGATTAAATGCAAACCCAGATATCCTATATTTGAATAGCAGTTTTGGTCACTATTAGCTGAGTGATCCTGTGTGCAATAGATTTCTTAACTCCTCTATGGCTTAATTTCCTCATCTGTAAAGTGGGTTTAATAAATAACACCCATCTTATAGAGTAAGTTTGAACTTTAGAATGATAATACATGTAAAGCACTTAGTCCAGTTCCTGGCACAAAGTATCTGTTGAGTACGTTGGCTCATTCTATGATGATTACCTTGACTTGTATCAGTATACTGTTTAAATGTTCTCTGCTTTTGTGTATGTGTGCATGTGCCAGTATAATAAAATTAATGATATGAGTTTTAGTTTTTAGAGTAACAATAAAGACATCTGTTCTGCTTTAAAATGTTTTCCCTTCATTTTCCTAGGTAAGAAAGTCCTAATTTTTTTTTTTTTTTTTTTTTTGCGGTACGCGGGCTTCTCACTGTTGTGGCCTCTCCCATTGCGGAGCACAGGCTCCGGACGCGCAGGCTCAGCGGCCATGGCTCACGGGCCCAGCCGCTCCGCGGCATGTGGGATCTTCCCGGACCGGGACACAAACCCGTGTCCCCTGCATTGGCAGGCGGACTCTCAACTACTGCGCCACCAGGGAAGCCCGAAAGTCCTAATTTTTTTTTGTTTTGTTTTTTTGCGGTACGCGGACCTCTCACTGTTGTGGCCTCTCCCGTTGCGGAGCACAGGCTCCGAACGCACAGGCTCAGCGACCATGGCTCACGGGCCCAGCCGCTCCGCGGCATGTGGGATCTTCCCGGACCGGGACACAAACCCGTGTCCCCTGCATCGGCAGGCGGACTCTCAACCACTGCGCCACCAGGGAAGCCCCAGAAAGTCCTAATGTTTTAAAAGATTATTTCTTGTTTAAATTTTTTTAATTCATTTGAGAGTCTAATAAACATTGTTCTAGAAAGGAAAGAATTAATTCATGTAACATGTTTGGGAAAGCCATTTGGTTAATAAACAGGTTCTTAGTACTATTTTATATTAAAATCATCGTTTGTTTTTCAGCAAAATTCCTGCTTTTCTAAATGTAGTGGATATTGCTGGCCTTGTGAAAGGAGCTCACAATGGGCAAGGCCTGGGAAATGCCTTTTTATCTCATATTAGTGCCTGTGATGGAATCTTTCATCTAACACGTAAGTACAGTTGTTTATTTAATTGATTGATTTCATTATGATCCGTGTTTTCTTTCCATTATTGTGAAAGTAAAATTAATAAATAATTAATAAAATAAAGTTTGCTTAGCTTCACAAGGTGAATTGTGGATTTGTCTGTTGATTGTGACTTAATGTGATTAAGTATCATCTCCATATGAGAAGGCTTATTCCATAGTAATATGCTGTGTTGCTGTCATTTTGTAATTGAATTTTATCCCATTCTGGATTAGACCCATTGAAAAGTGTTTTTATGCAGAAGTACTTTTGTTGATTGTAAAGGCATTTTGAAATTTTCTTAACTTGTGGAATTTGTCTGCATTTTTGCTTTTCCATGTGTTGAAAAGGCAGAATTGATAGAGGAGGGGATACCGTTACTTCAGAGGAAAGAAAATCATCCAGGTTATTTACTAAAGATGAAAGGATTAAGGAGAGACTATAGATCAGCTAGTCCTTGATGGAGAGAGGGATATAAAGCAGAGAGAAAATAAGTAGAACTATATGTTGGTTTGTGTTCTTTTGACTGTAGAAGTGAACCAAGAACAAAGTAATTCTCTGACAAAATAGAAAGTTTTAGGTTAAGGCTCAGGTCAAGACTGTACTTTATGGTAATAATATTAATAATATTATAATGAGCAAACGAAGGAAACATAAATTAGAGGTGGGGTCTGGTTCAGTGCTTTTGTTTGTTACTGGCCCTTGACAGATAACTATAAACAATTGAGAGTGAGCATTTAGAAAATTTGAGTAATTTTTTGGTCATTTGAATTTAATTAAAATATTGTGCTAGTATTTATGTATGTCTTTTAAAAAATTCATTTGCCTAGTAATTCATTTTTATTGTATTTTACAAAAGCCCATAACAGGTAGTTTGAGAAGCACTGGTCTAGGTAGCTTTACTTGGATGAAGGTTTGGAGACACCTTCTGGAAGGGTTTGGAATGTAGGCAAAGAATAAGGTTATATGTTTGTGTGTGTGGGGTTTCAGTTATGTTGAGTAGTGTTACCTAATGTCTGTACATTGGCGGGAGCCTCTGTTTTCCTGACAGTTTGTTTTTTCACTGGTTCTGGTGACTGATGTGAGAGTTTCAAAGAGAGGATAGAATCAAGTGTGACAACTGGGTTTCTGGACTGGGCCAATTGAATGACTCTTGATGCTACTCACTGAGATGTTAAATACAGAAGGAGCAGCAAGTCTTGGCAGAGTCAAAGAGTTCAGTTTGGGACAGTTTTTTGAATGTGTACCAGGGACATCCAGATAGGGATGTCTTTAAGGAAGTAGTCTTGATAGGGCAGGTATGACAGGAGGATGGGGGCCAAGAGAACTGAAGGTTGGGGTGTGAGTGATTGAACTGATGTGTGGGATAGAGCTTACCATAGGGTAGCAGTGAAGGTAGGAAAGGACTGAAAAGTGGAAGGATCTATTTCCTGATGAGGTTCAGGAACAGGTATGTTGGCTGTAAGCGGGTGTGTGGTTGAGAGGGATATTTGACTTAAAATTTTCAGAGCTGGAGCAGTTTCGGGTGATGATAAGTTCCTGAGAATAGCCTGAAACCATTCATATATGTAATAAAGTCTTTGGTTTTGTTGTCTCTTGTATAATATTCATCTGATATGTTTTTCTAACCTTTAGGGGAAAATGAATTTGGTTAGGAGCATACATACTTTATTGTATTTCATTCAGGCTAAAGATATTGTTGTTAAGAAAGGGAAAAAAATCCAGTTAAACTAGGTAACATGCTTTCTTATAGTGATTGATTTGAAATATGTTAAACTGTGAAAATATGCACCTTAGAATTGATGAAATACAGTATATATTATTGTATAGTGCACAGAACACAGAATGATACATTTATAACAAGAATTTTTTAAAAACCTTTGTAGAATTACAGGCAATAACAAAGACTTGAAGAGAATAAAAGGATAAAGTGATTACTTTGAAGCTATGAAAAGTGAGAATTCTTTAATTCCAAATTATGGTATATTTTCATCTTCAACTGGTTATTAAATATGAGTGTGAAATAAAATTTTATCTTTAATATTACTCTTTATAAAGGTTATTTTCTTCAAACGTCTTAAAGTCACCAGAAATGCAGTTCATTTGTTTATTTAATATTCGTTAATTAAATAGTAAATGTTTTTTCTGTTCTGGGTGTTGGAAATATATAGTGGGTAGCAGAATCTAATACAGTTTCTCGTTTTATGAAGCTTCTAGTCTAGTGGTGGAAACAGATATTGATTAATAATGTTAATAAATGTGTAATTACATTATTGTATTTGGACTTAAAAAAAGACGTACTTGTGAATTGTTTACTTATTTGCTTATTATTAGCATGTTTGAAACTTGTTTTATTTCTTTACTTCATTTTAATTTTGGTGTGAAAAATCCATTTTTTATGTTAATATCTTTTAGTTTCTCTATTTTTAAAAATTAATTAATTAATTTACTTTTGGCTACATTAGGTCTTCATTGCTGCTCACGGGCTTTCTCTAGTTGCGGCGAGTGGGGGCTACTCTTTGTTGTGGTGCGAGGGCTTCTCATTGCAGTGGCTTCTCTTGTTACGGAGCACGGGCTCTAGGCATGCAGGCTTCAGTAGTTGTGGCACGTGGACTCGATAGTTGTGGTTCGCAGCCTCTAGAGCACAGGCTCGGTAGTTGTGGCGCACGGGCTTAGTTGCACCATGGCATGTGGGATCTTCCCAGACCAGGGATCGAACCTGTGTCCCCTGCATTGGCAGGCGGATTCTTAACCACTGTGCCACTAGGGAAGTCATCTATTTTTGTTTTATACAGTTGGTTTAAACTACTAAGGAAAGGGACAGTGTAGGATGATATGTATTCGTGTGTTCAGGGCACTGTAAAGCTTTTCATTAGAACTTCTGAAAACAGAGAGAAAAAATTTTTAATGGTAAGTTGTGGTTATTACAGAGTTTTAATTTATTAATGTTATGTTTCTCTCCGTTAGTTTGATTCTTAAAGGTTAATTTTCCCCTCACCTTGTTTATTTCCCTTGGTTATTAGATGGATGTAAATATATACCTTGCATCAAAAATTTATACTTGTTTTAAATGTAAATAGTTATTCTGACAGGTTTGTTGGCTTTAGATCTTTTTTTTTTAACTTTTAAATCTAGTTATTTTAACAAGCACTCTTTTTAATTGAAGTATAGTTGACTTACAAAATATAGTTTCAGGTGTACAATATAGTGATTCAATATTTTTATGTATTACACTTCATATAAAGATATAAAATACTGACTATATTCCCTGTACTGTACATTACATCCTTGTAACTTACTTATTTTATACCTAGTTGTTTGTACCTCTTAATGACTTTGAATCTTTAGACCACTCTGTTTTATTCATTTGACACATTATTTGTGGAGCTTCTCTTTTTAGTGTGCTAGATTCTAAGGGATGTAATGGTGAGTAAAAAGAAAATGACCCTCCTTTATGGAGTTTACAGTCCAGTGGAGGAGACAGACATTGAATAAATGGTCACATGAACACTAGATGTCATTCTCCAGTTGCGTACAGAGAACAGAGACAGTATGTGTGTGTGTGTGTGTGTGTGTGTGTGTGGTGTTACCTTGAGGAAGTGATGATTTTGCTGAGAGGTAAAGGTTGGGTGAGGGCTAATAAGTTAGCAGCAGGAGGGAAGGAGAGATTGATTATTCAGAGTAAATGGCTTGTTTCAAAGGCCCTAGCACAATGAAGGAATTGTCAGCGTGGATAGGATTAATAACGAGGAGTAGAAGTGATGGAAAAGATCCTGGGAGGTAGCTGGGGATTCACCATGTCCACTATATTAAGGATTTTCTTCTCTGATGACTTAAGTATAAAGTTTTGAATGGAGACTTGGGGCAGGGAGGCAGATTAAAGTGTTTACAGGAGTTATTCAGTTGAGTTGCATTTTTAATGTTTTTTTTCATACTTTTGTTTTATTGTATTTTTAAAGTTTTTTTGAGGTCTCATTAAATTTCTTTAATTTTTTATTGAAATATAGTTGATTTATAATGTGTTAGTTTTACGTGTACAGCACAGTGATTCAGTTATACATACATATATACATGTATATATATGTGTGTGTGTGTGTGTATATATATATATATACTTTTTTAGATTCTTTTCCCTTATAGGTTATTACAGAATATTGAGTATAGTTCCCTGTGCTATACAGTAGGTCCTTGTTGGTTATCTGTTTTATGTATATGTTAACCTCAAACTCCTAATTTATCCCTCTCCCCCCACCCCACTTCCCCTTTGGTAATCATAAGTTTGTTTCCTATGTCTGTTGATCTTTTTTTTTTTTTTTTCAAGTTTCTGAAGACATTTATTTCCAACATAAAGGCAACATTTAACAGTTTGAAAATTCTTGGTCTAAAATTCACGTGACTATAGCTTTGGTCTCACAATCCCTGGTTTTAGAAACTTTTTGCATTGCTCTGTTATCTGTGAGTCTATTTTTGTTTTGTAAATAAGTTCATTTGTATCTTTTTTTTTTTTTAAGATTCCACATATAAGCAATATCATATGATATTTGTCTTTCTCTGTCTGGCTTAACTTCACCTAGTATGATAATCTCTAGGTCCATCCATGTTGGTTGCTGCAAATGGCAATATTCTTTATTTACGGCTGAGTAATATTCCTGTGTGTGTGTGTGTGTGTGTGTGTACACACACACACACACACAGACACACACACACATATATATATATATACACACATATATATATATATTTATATACACACATAGATACTATACACTATATCTTCTTTATCCATTCATCTGTTGATGGACATTTAGGTTGTTTTTATGTCTTGGCTATTGTAAATAGTGCTGCAGTGAACATCGGGGGTGCATGTAGATTTTCAAATTATGGTTTTCTCTAGATATATGCCCAGGAGTGGGATCGCAGGTTCATATGGTAACTCTGCTTTCAGTTTTTTAAGGAACCTCCATACTGTTCTCCATAGTGGCTGTACCAGTTTATATTTCCACCTGTAGTGTAGGAGGTTTCCTTATTCTCCACACCCTCTCTAGCATTTATTATTTGTAGACTTTCTGAGGATGGCCATTCTGACTGGAATGAGGTGATACCTCATTGTAGTTGTGATTTGCATTTCTCAAATAATTAGCGATGTTGAGCATTTTTTCATGTGCCTGCAGTTATTTATCTGAGGTATATATTCCTTTCTTTGGTCTAAGTGTCAAACTGTTTTTGAATGTTGATGATGTTCTAAATAATCATCTTCCTACTTAATTATTCCCCCTTTCCCAAAGTATTTTGAACTTTTGAAATTCTGCAGAAATTATTTCTTGATCCAGATGTGTTACTCTTCAGCTGACTGCTTTTCAGGTTTCTTGAACCATACAGAACATTTTTTTAATGGTTTGCATGATTTAAAAAACTAAAAACTTTTAAAAAGTGGGAATTTCTCCATACTTTTGCCGTGTGGCACCTATGATTTTGGATAAACAACTCTGACTAGATACGGGTATGTTATACATTGCTAGTTATATGTATTAACTATAGAACAGAAATTCTTTATGAATTCATAATTTTCCTTTTTTTTTGTTTGTTTTTGCTTTTCCTTACTTGATCATGTCATTGAGAAAGAAAAATAACAGTTTCCAGTGTTTGGGAAAAAATAAATAGAAATTAACATTCTAAAAATTACTTAATGGATTAACTGCTTTTGAAAACAAAACAGATACCCATTATACTTAGTATATATCACTTTTATGGAAAATTTTGTTGTGAAGATTTTGTTTTAAAAAGCTAAATACCGTGTTTGTTTATTTTAAAAGTTTTTTGAAGCAAACTATCCACATTTCCTTAATAGGTTAGTTATTCACATAAGCTGAGTTAGCTTTTTTATGAACCAAAAAAACTAGCCTTCATTCACTTTGAAGCAGAAACGCAGAGGTATGACGTTCAGGATATACTTTTCAAAGTGGTCTGTTAAAAATTAGTTACTGTTTAAATGACATTAAAGATAATAATGAAAGGGAAAATAAATCAGAATCATGTTAGCATAAAGCAACTATTTTATTTTTCTGCTATTTCAGTCTAGTGCCTAGAGTAAAGTGGAACGAATGTGGGTTTTAGAATCAAACCTGTGTAACTGTCAGTTCTTACTTTCTAGCTGTGTAACTGTGAAAAAGTAACACCTTGTCTTTGAACCTCAGTTTTCTCATGTAAAATGGGGATTGTAATACTGTACTTAAAGAATTATTTTGGAGTTTAAATAAACGATCATTCTGTGTGAGTGCAAATAGACTGTTATTTTTAATGCTGCTTCATTGTTTTTCTTGTGAACTTAGATTTTTAATTTCTACATTTTTTTAACTATAAATAAAAAAAAATTGTGGTAAAGTGTTCATAACATAAAATTTGCAGTTTTAACCGTTTTTGAGTGTACAATTCAGTGATGTTAATTACATTCACATGTTGTGCACCCATCACCACCATCCATCTCCAGAACTTTTTCATTTTCCCAAATTGAAACTCTGTACCTATTAAACTGTAACTTCCAATTCCTTCTTCCCCCAGCCCCTGTCAGCCACTGTTCTACTTTCTGTCTCTGAATTTGACTACTCTAGGTACCTCATATGAATGGAATCATACAATATTTATCCTATTGTGACTGGCTTATTTCATGCTTCATTATTTAATTATTTTTTAATTTTTTGCGGTACGCGGGCCCCTCACTGTTGTGGCCTCTCCCATTGCGGAGCACAGCCTCCAGACGCACAGACTCAGCGGCCATGGCTCACGGGCCTAGCCGCTCCGCGGCATGTGGGATCCTCCCGGACTGGGGCACGAACCCGCGTCCCCCGCATTGGCAGGTGGACTCTCAACCACTGCGCCACCAGGGAAGCCCCCTGCTTTATTATTTTTTAACTGCTGCACCATTGTCCACAGTATGAAAGTACCAGAGTTTATTGAATTAGTACTTCCTATTTGTGGGCATTTATTTATTTATTTTCCCAGCTTTATTGAGATATAATTGACATATAACATTGTCAACGTGATGATTTGATATATGTATGTATTGTGAAATGATTACCACAGTACGGTTAGTTAACACATCCATCACATCACATAATTAACATTTTTTGTGTGTGTTGAGAACATTTAAGATTATTCATTTAGCATCTTTCAAGCATGCAATAGAGTATTGTTAACTATAGTCACCATGCTTTACATTAGACACCAGAACTTAGGCATCTTGTGACTGGAAGTTTGTACCCTTTGACCAGCATCTCCCCATTTCCCCCACCCCAGCCCCTGGGGTCTACTCTCTGTAGCCACCAGTCTACTCTCTCTGTTTCTTTGAGTTTGGCTTTTTTAGATTCCACATGTAAGTGAGATCATACAATATTTGTCTTTCTTTGACTTATTTCACTTAGCATACTGTATGGGCATTATCATTTCTGACTTTTTTTTTTTTTTAACAGAATGTTGTTAATGGAATTCTTATACAGGTTTTTTTGTTTGTTTTTGGTACATGTCTGGGTATTTCTCTAAGAGATGCCTAGAAGTGTAATTACTAGGCCAATGGGTATATACACTTAGAATTCTATCAGATACATCCAAATTCTCCTCCTTTATCTCCAAGGGGATAATAGTGTTTTAATTTTTTGAATAGTTTTAGACAGGTCATATATTGGAATAGGTAAAACATTTACATGGTTCAAAAAGAAAATTGATGTAACATTGGGGTATACATTGAGAAATCTTTTTCCTACTCACATTCTGATTCCTCTGTCTTGCCTTTATAAGTGAGGCATTTATTAGTTTTTTGTGTTATTTTTTAGAGCAAGGCTTGGGGAATTTTTTTCTTTAGTGGGGCAGATAGTAAACATTTTGCTCTGTTGCATGTTCTTTGTGTCTGTGTGTGTTTGCAGCACTTCAAAAAGTGTAACAATCATTCTTAGCTCTAAGGTCATACAAAAATAGGGCACAAGCCTTAGTTCGCTGATCTCTGTTCTAGAGTTTGTTCATACAATGCAGACACATGGGGATATATTATATGTGTCATCTTCGTGAAAATACTTTTATCAGTCTTTTCCTTTGATTTCTTCTATTACCTTTATACTTAGAAAGTTCTTATCCTTCTCATAATCAGGTAAATATTCACAACTGTTTTTTTCTAGTTGATTTTCCATTATTTTTTTTTGAGATAGAAAATACAGTAAAGTATAAAATTCACAAATCTGAAGTGCATAGCTGGATGCATTTGTACATGTATATACACTTGTGTAACGACCACATAGATCAAGGTAGAGAACATTTCTGTCACCCTTCCCAGTCAGTTCCCCACTCAGGGTAATCACTGTTCTGACTTACATCATCATTGATTAGTTTTGCTTATTCTTGAACTTCTTATAAATGTAATCGCACATTCTGTATTCTTTTGTGCCTTCCCCCTTTCTCTCGCCATAATGTCTGTGAGATTCATCCCTATTGGGTATATCGATATTGATAATTTGTAGTTTTGTTAAGTTAGAAATTTGGATTTTATCCACTTCATGGATAATATACAGGATTATGTCACTTAGTTAACAGAGTTGATGCTCTATCAACTATGTATGAACACATTCTGAACAGATTTTAGTGGGAAGAAGTTTGGGGCAAAAAGAACTGCCAGGAGGTTCTTATAGTATTTCACGAAAGAAATAATGAGGACTGGATTTCAGAAAACTGTCAGTGACAGTTGAAGGGAAAGCAAATTTGAGAGACTTTGTGAAGAAGGGATAGGCTTTTCTTACATCTCGCGTAAACAGGAGTCTCTTCAAATAAAACTGTTTGCCAAAGATTCAGTGCAGAATAGGGAAACAGTGACAATATTATGGGAAGCAAATTCTTTTAAAATTCATATACATGCAGTAACTTGTAACAGGTTTTCTATTTAGAAAAATGATTATTTTTTTCTCTAGGGTTTTGTGAGCCGTATGACTTGTTTTAGAAGGAATGTAACTTCCTATTGTTAAATTTTTAAAGCTTTGAACATGACGAGGCTATTGATTTCACTGAATCCTTAGCTTTTTAAAGCTGGCATTAGAAGTTTTGAAGTGATTTTTCAATAGGAAGCTAAGGTGTTTGTGTGTTATCTGAAGGACAGCACCTTTGGCTCTATCGTTGCACCTACTGTCAAGCTGTTTATAGATAAAACTTGTTAGTTTCTCAGCAGCTACTTAGAGATAAGACCTTGTAGACTGGAAACAAAGGTTCTGTTTTCTGAGGTATGGGACAGTTTTGTTCCCAATTTAGAAATATATAGGAGGTCCAGATTTATAGAACTGCTAATTATAAAGTATGTAATCATTTATAGTTATAGGAAAGAAAATTTCAAATACAACTTGATTATTTTCAGCTAAATTGGTATGTGTTTGCGTGTGCGTGTATTATGTTGGTAGTGATGATGGGAGGGTGGGGTATGTGGTGCCCTGTTCTTTCCAGAGTTCTGTTCTCCAGTTGCTTGTTAAAGGGATAAAATGTAGGGAACCTGGGATGACTATACAGCCAGCATGTTTTTAAACTACCTCTTCAGGGTATGAACAGGCAGTTATGGCATGGCAAGCACTTCAGCATTAACATTATTAGCCTGTCTGAATTGTTTTGGCATTTTATTTTGATGTCCAGAAGAAGAGACGTGATTATTCAGTACCTAGTATGAATTAGGTACTATGGTCGATTCGTTCTAATATATTATTCTATTTAATCTTAACAATTCTGCAGGATTGGTGTTATCCCAGCTGTACAGATGAGGATACTGAGAGAGAGAGGCTAAGCAGTTTTGCTAGGGTACATAGCTAGTATACTGCGCATAGAGTCCATCCTTATTCTCTCTCTTTATTTGGCCGAGCAGCGTGGCTTCTGGGATCTTGGTTCCCCCACCAGAGATAGAACCCGGACCCAGCAGTGAAAGCGCCGAGCCCTAACCACTGGGATGCCAGGGAACTCCCCCATCTTTCTTCTTTAAGTCCTTTTTTCTTTCCAGGTTTTCACCATACCACACTGCTTTTGTACATTTTTAGATCTAAATGTTTAGGATCTGTGGGACTTCCCTGGTCGTCTGGTGGTTAAGACTCTGCTTCCACTGCAAGGGGCGTGGGTTCAAATCCTGGTGGGGGAAGTGAGATCCTGCATGCCGCGCGGTGCGGCCAAAAAAAAAAGCGTTTAGGATCCATATAGTAAACATGTTCAAGATCCATGTATTTGTGTGTGTGTGTGTGTGTGTGTGTGTGTGTGTGTGTGTGTGTGTGAAAGAGAGAGAAAGAAAATTCAAGTGCTTGGTATACATTGTTTTTCAGAGACTACCTGCTCTGCACAGTAGTGACCTACAGGTATAACTGGAGACTTTTCTGAAGAGACAGGTGCCGTATAGTGATTTTAAAAGAATTAGGTTATAGTTTTATTCTTTTGTTGCCAGGAAATATTATTAAGTACTTACTATGTGCCAGGCTCTGTGCTAAGTGGTTTTTGTGAGGAATTTCATTCAATTCTCAGAATAAGTCAGAAGTAGGTACAGAGGGGTTAGAACATCTGTCCAAGGTTACATAGCTGGTAGATGGTATAGTTGGGAGTAGTACTCAGTAAGGCAAGTCTGACTCCAAAACCTGCACCATTAGCCTTTGTACCAGTGCTGACCAATAGAAATATAATGTGAGCTATGTATCTAATTAAAATTTTCTGATAGCCACATTAAAAAAGTAAAAAGTGAAATTAACTTTAATAACATATATTTAATCTATCAAAAATATTATTTCAGCATGTAGTCAATATGAAAAATTATTGATATATTTTTGGTGCCATGTCTTTGAAATCTGGTGTGTAATTTATACTTAGAGCACATCTCCGTTTGGACTAGCCACATTTCAAGTATTTTATAGCCTCATGTGGCTAGTGGCTATAGTATTAGATAGCTCAGCTCTACACTATATTCATAGAAAGAAATTTGAAGAGATACATCAAACTGTTCATAGGTTTTTGGGAGAATGGAATTGGGATGGAGAGAGAGGTGGGTGACTTTCCTTTTTAGATCCTTGGCTTTTTAAAAAGTGAGCATGTATTACTCTGATTTTTAAAACATGAGGAATTTTCTTATTTAAATACCAATATAAGGTATGCACAAATGATTCAAATAAAATTCTCAGGAGTTCTGTATTAAATTAAGGAGAAGATGGCTTTGGCTTAGAATGCAGTGATTCAGGAGTTGTCAGTGATCTTCTGCCATCTCTGTAAAATGTTTGATTTTTAAGCTGGGCTAATCAAGTTAGTTCTGCCAGGATGATTTAGTTAAGAATTTTACTCTCAGGTAACTAAATTAGTGGGTTCTGTTGTTAAAGAAGTACTTCATTGAGAGCTCCCACACATTATATTTGTATGGTCTGTTCTGCCATAAAAATACTTGCGTTTCACAGGGAGATCAGCTTGGTGCTTTGTGACCACCTAGGGGGGTGGGATAGGGAGGGTGGGAGGGAGACGCAAGAGGGAGGAGATGTGGGGATATATGTACACGTATAGCTGATTCACTTTGTTAGAAAGCAGAAACTAACACACCATTGTAAAGCAATTATACTCCAATAAAGATGTTAGAAAAATAATTTATACAACATCTATACTGCATAATATTTTGCAGTCTTTAAAAATGTTAATGTAACTCTGTGGTCATTGAATGAAAATACCATCACCATATATTACTACATGCAGACATAAGACTGCGAAAGAACATTTATAATGTGATCTTATTTTTAGTAAAATACAAACACATAGAAAATCTGCAAAAATATATGCAAAAATGCTAGCAATAGTTACATTTTGTTAGAGGGAATATAAGTAATTTTCACTGCTTTTTTTCCTGCCTTTCTGTTGTCACAAATGTTCTCAAACTAAATATATTCTGGCCAGGTATTATTTTGTAATTAGAAAAATAGCCTGTAAGCCTGGTTTTATTTTGAAAGAAAAGAAAGATAATGTAGTTCTGAAAATTAATTTTGATTATTTTCAAAAATATTTTTCTCTGTTTGAATCTTTAGCAGACAAAAAACCCCTGTAAGTAATTTAGAAGGAAAACAAAATGAAAGAATTTCATAGAGTAAAAATACCTAAGATTTTCCAGTTTTATTTTATTTTGTTTACATTATATACTAATTCCACATTCCATCACTCCCTTTTTCTTTCATGTTTTCCACAAATCCTACTGTCTCTGTCACCTTTAAGTGAATACATTTTGGGTAAGAAAAAAAATGTGCATTTCTAAGATACCTTACTGTTATGTAGTGAAAGTGTGTGTGTGTGCGTGTGTGTGTGTGTGTGTGTGTGTGTGTGTGTGTGTTGAGGGGAGAAGAGGAGGCTGTGGGGAAGTCAGGACTGCCTTTATACCTTTTTGTTCTAATAACAAACTAATTCCTTTTTGTGCAGGTATCTCTTCCCCCATTCCATGTATTCTTGGTAAGGCGATATTATCCAGCTTCCTCCTTCTACCCTGGGAGGTTGTGGGAGCTTTATCTGTGCCCTTGCCAGGTAGAGCCAGGAATTGGCCCCCTAACCTGAGCTGGGCTTTGAACGATGAAAAGATTGGGTTAAGGTCATTGAGAGCTCATTATTTCATTTCATCTGGGTTTTTTTCCCCCCAAGAGTAAGAATGATAATAGGAAAAGAAGCATAGTCTTCTAAATAGATTCTTAACATTTTTATTGTCTTTACACCAGTTGTTTTAATATGCCCAGTGCAGTCCTCTAAACAAAATTCCTTTGTTAATTTGTCAAAGCAAAGGGAAACCCTTGCTAGCCATGCCAGCCCATTGTTGTTTGAGATATAATCAGTAGCCATCTACTTGATATCAAAAAGTATTCCCTTAAAATAGATTGAATTATATGCAATTTAGGTACAAAAACTTGTGCTTTAGAAAAAAATTAGTGTCATTCCATAGTCCACATAAAATTGTAAGTTAATTATGTATTTATCCTCACCCCCTTTCCATCATCTCTAATAAGAAGGCAGTTTTGGTTTTATCAGATTTCACTCTATTTCTTTTCTTTTCTTTAAAATCTGAAAGGATATATGCTTATTTTCTTCTCCTGATTACAGGGAGGAATTTAGTTTCTATTTGAATTTACTTTCCAATGTTTATTTTCCTTAAAAAAAGGAGTCTACGTCAGTAAGTAGAATATTTCCATTTAGGGAATAATTGCTAATTGTAGTTCGATTTTGATGTCATTTCTTTTTATTTTGAAAGATCTCTGCAGTTTTATAATTCTTAGGAAGTGTGTCTGTCATTCCCCCACACCCCAGGATGATTTTAAACCCTTGACTGATTTTACTTCTCTTTTGGGCTTACCCTTCTCAAACTGGGCAGACAAATTCTTATGGGATAGAATTAAGATTAATCTATGTAGATGATTTCTGTGCAGATGGTTAGAATTTTTGGCCAGGAAAAATAAAGCCTTATCCTTTCTCCTTTGTTATCAATGGCAGACGCGTCTTCACTCAGTTTTGTATTGCAGTTACTCTATATCTGTTTAAATTTCATATGCCTAAATTGCTTAGTTAGAGCTTTAACAGTAAGATTCCAGAGGGGTCCTATAGTTTTGTTGCCTGTGTTTGCTAAAAAGGGATGAAGGTAACATTGATGGAAGAAATAGGTTTTAAGTTGCCTTTCTAGTTGTAACCCTCAAGGCACTACCACTTTATTGAACTGCTAAATGAGAAGGTGAAAAGGCTGTCATTTAATTGCCATCCCCCCTTTTAGGTTAAGTTACGTGTTTATATGTTTTGTAAATCACCTTTAATTACCATGAACATAAATTACTGTTTTTCAAGAGACCACCTCCCCCCTTCCTCATAAGCACGTCATTTAAGAGTTTAAAATGAGTCACGCATTTTTGCCTAAACACAAATTGCCAATATAAAGCTGTCTTTGATTGTATCCTAAAATAATGGGTTTTTTTTCCTTTGGGTCCTGTAATTTTCTTTTTCAGCAGTATTTATTAAATTAATCTAGTATTGGATTGCAGTAAACAATCTGACCAAAAAACATGTTTCCTTTGTTTCTTCGGTACAAATTCAATGGGTTAAGTAATTATGCAGTGGTTCTCATCTACATATACAATGCATTCTAATAATCAACTTCTGTTTACTGTGGAAATAATGCAGCAGTAGGAAACAGTTCCTTCTAGTTTGCATTGTAATATTGTATACATTGTAATGTTGTATGCAGTAATCTACTAGCTGTTTACAATTTAATTGCTTGAACATATCCTCATATTCATGGTGGTCTTATATCTACTTTAGGTGCTTGAGGCGTTCTCATTTTTTTTCTAGATTGTCTTTTCCGACATGTTTTAGAGGTCTCCTTTCCTGTCCTCTGCTCAAAATAGCAACTATATGGATTCTTTTTAAAACTCTTCTCTCACTAACGAGTTGAAATCACTCAGGGATGGAAGGGCAACTTCTAAGGTCCTGGAGAGTCTCTTGATCTTTTAAACATTAAATTTTGAACCACATTTTTCTTAGTTGTCAGAACATTGTCATTATGTTAAGTTAAAAATGTAAGTTTGAGACTGATTTGGTTTTGAAAACCAGTGTATTCATTGTTATACTTGACTTGCATGAATGAAATCAGATGAACACTTGTTTTTTTATCACAGTGTGAGTCTTCAATTTCCTCATAACTTGTCCCTCTGCAGATTTGACATTGACACCCATAACCACCTATTGTGGACCTGATACAGTTTTCCTGCATCAGTGACTTAAAATTTTGAGGTTACGGGTTGCCAGCCGAGGCAGTTGAGGGAAAGGCAGGGCTTCCTCTAAGGGCTGTAGGTTGTGTAGCAGCACTAGTCCTTTGGAACTGGAAGATTCCTCTTCTCTCCACTGGTGAGGTCAAGGTGTCTCCTCAGAACCCCCAGGCTGCCCGTGAACCTGGAATTATCTTGTCCAGGTCTGTGACGTCTCCTTCCTGGTGCATCTTCTCCTCCCACCCTAACCCTGTCTTTGCTGTCCTTGCTCCCAGTGTAGGAGGGAGGAAGGAACGTTGCCTGGCTGGCCTGGATTTGACTGACTCAGTTCTTGCCATTGGGACCTAAAGAAGACCCCGTTGTTCCACCAGACGTTTAGATATTTTGCACATCACATAGGAAAAGAGTTGGGTCAGGTGAAGGTGGTTTTGTTCCTCTTCCCCCTTCCCTGAGTTGAAAGGGACAACTGTGTCCACCTTCTCTTTAGGCCAGTTGTGAAGGTCTTCTCTTGTATGCCAGGGTGTCAGATGGATAGAACTGAAACAATGGTTATACATTAATTTATAGCTTTCTGAGAATAGTGTTCTCCCTCACCCGCAACTAAATTTATTGTTCACATTTTAATAAAGCTTTAGTGTGAAAATGTAGGGGGTTGAATGTACTCCACCCATTTTCCTAATTTGTTTTTTCCATTTTTGTATATTCAGACTGAATTCTGATTTGTGTATTATGAGTAAAATGTTTGGGAAAAAACTAATTTAAATTATTTTGAATACAATTTTTAAAAACAATTGAAACATTGGTATATTAAGGGTTACAGTCAGACCAAGTGCTGATATTTTATTTTAAAGAACTGAGGAAAATAAAGCCCCATTAAGGAACTTTACTGCAGGTTTTGATTTTAAATATAGAACCCCAGTCTTATTATAATCACCATTTAGATATGATCTGCTATTTATAAACTCATGGTTGTATTAATAGGAAGGAATCAGTTGAGTAACAGGGAAAGGAATTTATTGAGTTAGGAGGAGGCGCTTTACAGCGCTCTCATTTGATTCTCCCAAGAACCCTATGAGTTAGATCTTATTAGCCCATTTTAGAAATGAGGAAACTGAGTCTCAGGGAGTTTAAATAACTTTGGAAAATCACACAGCTACTGAGTGGCAGAGTGAAGATTTTTAGCAAAACCCATACTTTAATTGCTACCCTATGTTTACTTCCTAAAGCTATTTTATTGCTTAAAATTATATCATAAAATATTTTTCTTGTTTTAGAATAGCTTTAATATTAATAATTTTTAATGAGAGGATAATATTGTCAGTGATCTATGATTTATCATTTCCTAGATACTGAATATGTTTTCAGTTATTCTACTATGATAGATAACTCTCAGTGAGTGAATATTCATGTCTTTTTGCCTTTATTGTATTATTTGCTTAAGAAATATTTATTAGAGAGAAATTAATGAATCAAAGGATACACTTCTTTTACATTTCATTTCTTGCTAGCCATTGCCATGTTGATTTTCAATAGGGTTTCTTGAATTTGCTTTTTATAGAGATTACCATACCCCATTTAACCAACTGTAAATACCCGTTGTACAGCGTATATTGGGAACAACTTAAAGTGTACATAAATCAGTGAAATAAGATTACATGGTAACTATTTACCCTATGGAGAGTAAAGGGGAAAAGCTGAGTGACTTTGATAAGAAAACAGTTGGCGAAGCCCCAAGAGTGGGACTGTTCCTAGAGAACAGTTGTTGGAAGAGAATGGAGGAGCTTGAACGCACTGGAATTTACCAGGGGATTGGTTTGTACCTGGTTTGCTTTTCTTGGCAGGGTTTTGTGGTTAATCTCTGAGTTAAATTTGATGTAAATTAAGACCAGACTATAATTTGAATTTGAATTTGAATCCTTCTTTGTTATAATCCGTTTTTGTTCTTTCTGTCAGCCTTTCTTTGCTAACATTGTAATTCGTGGATGAGAATTTTAAAGTTTGCTTCGTTTGACTTGAGAGGCATTAGGAGACTGGCATATTTTACTTGCAAATAGAAGATTTAGACTTGAGTATTTACATAGAAGGATTATGTTATAAGCATCACTATGTTTTTTCACTAAATGACTTGTTAGGTAATATTTTATTAGGAAATAAATGAAGGAAACAAAGTTAATGTTATTTCAGATGGTATACTTAACCCTGGTGTCTGTGAAAATATATGTACATATTTATATATTGTATTTTCCTATCATTTTTGATAACTGTCCCATACCAGCTAAGGCAGAGTGGTAGCTAATCTTTACTGGACTGATGATGATATCCCTTGACAGTGGTGGAAGGAACTGTTCTGCGCAGCATTTTCCTGTCATCTCCTTTCTTTCCCTATACATGACATGAAGAATTACAAGTACTATTACCAGAAGCTTTATTTATTGAGGATTAATATGTTATAGGCAGCATCTGAAAGCTTTATTATTACATCTGTTACCTCATTTAATTTTTCACAAGGTTTACTTGAAGTATGCACTACTATTCCCATTTTACATACTAGAGAAACAATTAGAGAGGTTAAATAACTCAGGTTAGTAAATGGCAGAACTGGAAGTTGAATTTGGGCTCTTTGATCTAAAGCCCTTCCTTTTAACCATTATCTCATGTGTTCTGTACATTTTTAGTTAAATTGACTATAAATGGTACCATGTTTCAAGTCTTTAGTCTCCTTTGCCTTAGAACCTAGTTATTTCAAGGAAATCTTCACATTCTGTTTTTGAACAAAGTACTCATGGTAATTACTTTGAGGTTCACAAGCATTTCTTAGGGATAGAGTTCAGAGGGAAAGAGAGATCTCGTTTAGTCAGAGAAGTTGTGATTTTGCTTGGTTCGTAAAGATAGATGTTTTGTGTGGGTTTCTTTGAAGGTGATTTATGTATGGTAAGGGAAATACGGTTGGAAAGTGCATGCTTACTGTTTATTAGCATCAATGTATCAGTATTTTATCTGGACTTTAAAAAATGTATTTAAAGGTTACAGGATCTTATTTTTACTAAATAAGAATTCCATTGAAACACTTTTCTGACTTGAGCTTTTTCCCCCCTCTTGGGCATTTGGGTGGAATACAAAAAAATGGGATATATTGGCATTTTCCTAGGATAAAGTTGGCACAATAGTGAGATGGTTCATTGGCATCCTCTAAAGGCGACTGGTGATACTTTTTGGATCTCTTTTGATACCACACTAGTAGTCTTTGATAGTTTTATGCTATCTGGTATGATATGAAGGATGTTCCTGGCTTATCTCTTCTTTTTTTTTTTTTTTTTTTTTTTAACATCTTTATTGGGGTATAATTGCTTTACAATGGTGTGTTAGTTTCTGCTTTATAACAAAGTGAATCAGTCATACATAAACATATGTTCCCATATGTCTTCCCTGTTGCGTCTCCCTCCCTCTGGCTTATCTCTTCTATTTCCTGCCCCAGGTCTGGAAACAGCACAGTGTCCAAAGAATGCTGGTTCCTTTTTCTAACTGCTGTAGTCTTTCTCACTCAGCTATCTCTCTTTATATCCCCTAGAGAAATTCATTTTTTTAAAAAAGAATGCAATTTTTCCAGCCACTTGTCTCCATGTGGAAAGGTGGAAAATTATCTTTAAAAGAGTGGGGATTAATAACCTCTAAAGCAGCAGTTCTCAAACTTTTTGGTCTGAAGACTCTTTTATATTCTTAAAATTATTAAATATACCGAAAACTTGTGTTTATGTAGGTTAAGATCAATCAATATTTACCATATTAGAAATTTAAACTAAGACTAAAAAATTTCTTCTTAATGCATTTTAAAATAACAGTGATAAACCCATTATATGTTAACATATTTTTGAAAAATAATTATATTTTCTAAAACAAAATACTTAATAAGAGTGGGATTATTTTATATTTTGCAAATCTCTTTAATATCTGGCATAATAGGGGATAGCTGGATTATATTTGCTTGTACACTTAATTTTTTGCAATATGTTGACTTGGGTGAGATGAAGAAAATCTGGCCTTATACAGATATGTGGTTTGAAAAAGGAAGAGTACTTTAATAACCATTTCAGATAATTGTGAATATTATTCTTTGATACTACATCAAAGCTTGACAAATAGAAATTTCTTAAAAGTTAATTGAAATGTAGAATCTTCAGCTATAGCAATGGACTCTTTTTCTCTCACATTAAAGTCCATTGGTCTATTTTGTACTTTGAATGACTCTCCTACCCATGCATGCCTTGAGTCATTTGGAGAATACCAGTTCTCAGTGAGTGATGCAGATCTTTTAAATTATGACACATTTTATTATACAACAGCACAAAATCACATATGTTAATATCGCCACAGATCTCATAAGAAAAGTCTTTAAATATTGGGAAGCTGTCCGGTGCTTTGTGACCGCCTGGAGGGGTGGGATAGGGAGGGTGGGAGGGAGGGAGACGCAAGAGGGAAGAGATATGGGAACATATGTATATATATAACTGATTCATTTTGTTGTAAAGCAGAAACTAACACACCATTGTAAAGCAATTATACTCCAATAAAGATGTTAAAAAAAATATTGGGAAGCTGTCAAGGTCATGGTGGCAGTTACAAGTTTTCCAAAATTTTAATTTTAATTTGAAAGCCTGAATTTTATCGTTTATAATAAAATGGCTGCCATATACTAAAGATTAAATAACCATGGTTTGAATGTCAGTTGTTCTTTCGAGTAGAAATGGTGCTCCATGGAAAAAGTGGCTAGTTCAGCTGGCAATTCAAATGCTTTTCCGTGACAACTATTGTACTTTGGTATGTAGCAGAAGTGTTTTATGTGTACTTCTGTGTCCTTACCCAGCATATTAAAAAGATGTGTACCCAAAGCTGAGATTTAATAAAATTAATAATTTTTACTCTCATTAAGGACATTGTTAAGTGAAACTTGATTACTGTTTTTGTATGTGTGTGTGAAGTAAACAATGATTATTAGTACAGTTTGGCATCACTACCTTGATTCATGCTAACATCCTGGTAGTTCTTAGCATTGATTTTGTACCATGACTACAAATGTCAACACAGTGAGAAAAACCAATAGCATCTTATTATTATTATGACATAATGCTTTAAACTTGCACACCCCTCAGGGGTCCATGGACCACACTTTGAGAACCACTGTTCTAAATTCTTTGAAAATGCCCAGAAGTCTTCGTTAGTCTTTATGAATCTACCTACATCTTTTGTTCATACAACCTGGATTTCTTCAAGTTCCACTGTTCCAGGTACATGTAAGTAATTTATCACTCAACTTTATCATTTTCGTTTTGCGAGCATCACATACAAAAGTTTACTGCAGATGTGCAGATGTTCAGCTACTTGGTCATTTGAAAGGGCTTTGAATAATAGACATTGTGTCTATCAGCCTACAAATGAATATTTGTATGTAAATATTTGTGTGTAAATAAATTGGATGTTACATATATATCCTAGAATTAAACAGTTGTAATGTGAATTTTAGAGATAATTCAGTATTCCTTGGTTGTATTGATATTAATGTGACTCTAAGGGATGTCGTAGATCACACTTGCCTGTTTATTTTTTCCTCATTTTTTAGTGACTTAAGTCTACCCTCTCCATCCCCAGTTGTTGCTCTTTAAACTAGAACAGTTAAAATCATTTAAGACGAATAAGGATCCTTTGTGTACAGGAATATTTGGGAGTAGGAGAAATCTTTTAATCATAATCCATTCCTAATCAAATCTTTTTCTGTGATTAGTTCATTGCAGTGGCAGAATTGGGGTAGTGAGTATGTCTTAAACTTGAAGTTTTATTTCATTCTACTTTGCCTTATTCTCTTTTAAGAAACAACATCAAAAACAACATAGCTTCTAGTGCTCCAGTAAAAGTTTAGATTTTTAGGTTGGGTGGTGGTGGTAGTGAGGAATGCTAGTCATTTTGGACACCGCCATCTGTTTCACTTTTCTCCATCAATGAGAAAACACCTCTAACACTGATAGCTAATTAGGCCTAAAGAGCTTGGGTGTTTGTTTCTTGCTTTTATGGGGAGGTTTTGGTCCAGCACTGAATAATAGTACTCCGATATCAACTAATAAGAATAGATTTTTTAAAAATTTTGAAAATATTTTAACCTGTTACTAAACTATGAAATACACTGGTAATATATTAACACATTGGCAATATATTAATATACTGTCTCATATAAATACTTTTAGCCCAGTATTAATCCTAGTTTGTCTGGTTCAACGTCTTTTTTATGTTGGGAATACTGTATTTCCCTGTAGAAGAAACCTTTTGGCTATTCAAAGATTAAAACAGATATTCTGGCAAAACATTATAAAAATGTTGATTATGAACAATTTAAGAGCTTCACTTCAGTATTTTCTTTTTATAAGCCACCTGTTGTCTTATGTGCCTAGTGTATACATTTGAACAAAGTGCTCATCACTTGTCAGCCATCAGTGGCAGCATAGAAATTACTTGTGGTACTTGCTTTGCAAGAAGTTCTTTTGTATTTGTGACATCAGCTTTGTTTTATACAATTAAAGTATTACACGCTAGAATAATCTAAATTGCAACCACTAAATGGTGATTTAATTCTTCTTGCCTTGAACTGAATTTGTTTACTGATTATATGTAGCTATTGACTACTGTTTAACATGACAGATTCATAAAAATTTCCCCCCATTTTGATAGCAAATAAGGTGGTTATATTATTAAAGGTTTTTCTCAATTTAAAAATTTGCCTTCAATAAATAATACATAAAGGGATAACATGTTGAAAACCCTGCGTGTGTGGATAATCCTTCTCATATGATTTGATTTTCAAATGAAGTTTAATACTTCTGATATGATATATTCATGATCACTTTAATAGTATTGTTCTAATTTTTAAATTCCCAGTTAAAAGTGTTTGCAGTCATTTTTATTCATTTTCTTCTGTTAAAAAAGAACAAAGTATAACTGTTTGATTAAGACTTAAGATTGATACTAGAATAAATATTTAGACTGTTAGATAACTTCTCTTATACTTACAGTAACATTAACTCTACACAGCAATCTGGATGCTTAGATAACTTTACCAGTGGATTTTAAGTAATCTGAATATTTCCTTTTTGTTGTCTTGTTAATAGTCCTGGTTATAATTTTTTAAAATAAGTTAACAGCACTAATACATTGACATTATTTAAAATGACAAATATTTTATCCAGATCATTTTTTTAGTGAACAGATTTCAGAACTAATGGAATAAAATTACTCACTTAAAGCAAATTTATCTTGTATTTTGTATAAAGCTTAGGTAGGAATGCCACTATTCAGTTATATTATAAAGGTAAAGTATAGTATAAATATATTTTCCAAGGTAGCCAGTGGTATATTTCTGCAATATAATTGGCTTCCTACACCTTGACAATAGTTTGTATACAGAAACTCTACATGAACTACTACAGAAAACTACTCACAAATAAGACTTTTTTGTTCTTTTCAGTAACAGTCTGAAACTAAATGGGAACTTTATGTTTGCAGGAACAAAATTTGGAATTTCTTTTTTACTGCATGGTTGCTCTGATGTAAATGATGTAATATAGTGGACATTAGTATATAAGTAAATGATCAAATGAGTCATAAGATGGAACATCTGCCTCAGAAGCCCTTTCAGACAGCATAAGCTATGCCGTTGAAGTCTCTAATCAGTGCATCTGTCCCTGAGACTTCAGTGGTGCAAGGATAGTTTTCTATTTTGGATTAGTTACTATATGAAGACAGTATATTAACAATTTTTTTTTTGATGCATGCAACTGGAAAATTTGTGCCTGTGATATCTGAATAAAAAATTAACAGTGATTTTTTTAAAGCATAGTAATAATTAAGGGATGGCAATGAACATATAAACTTTTACTTTTACCTGCCTTAAAGTGGTTATTTATGATAGGATTTTACATTGCAGACCCGTAGATGCTTACTGGAGGAAATTTTCTTGCAAATACTGATGTAACAACAGGAGAGAAATCCAGATGGAACCTGAAGCACAGCAGGATTCAGAAAAGATATTTAACTAAAACAGAAGCCTGTATTTTGGGTCCATTCTGAGCTGGAGAATTCCTATAGTTTTAAAATTGCCACCAGAGAGAGTTGGGATGGCGGGGGGGAGGAAGGGTGGGCAAAGGAGGGAGGGTATGTGCATGTTCATGTGTTTCATACAAAGTAAAAACTTCTAACCAAATGCACTGTAGAATACCAGATGATGATAATGACATACAGAGAATTGTGGTATATGTATGTGTATTTTATTCTTATAATCAACAAGCCACAGAAGATGAATTCTTATGATCATATTTAATTTTACTAAAGGATATGATCTAAAGTAGAAGTCTGCCCTCTTCCCTTAGAAAATTTATACTTAGCCATTCAATTAATCCTTTTTAACAATAGAGAAACAAGTGTAATTAGAGTAGGGTTTTTTTGTTTGTTTGTTTTTTGTTTTTTTGCGGTACGCGGGCCTCTCACTGTTGTGGCCTCTCCCGTTGTGGAGCACAGGCTCCAGACATGCAGGCTCAGCAGCCATGGCTCACGGCCCCAGCCGCTCCGCGGCATGTGGGATCTTCCCGGACCGGGACACGAACCCGTGTCCCCTGCATTGGCAGGCGGACTCTCAGCCACTGTGCCACCAGGGAAGCCCCAATGAAAATTTTTTTTAAAATGAAGGAGAAATAGTTTTTCTTAGCCAAACAAAAACTAGGCATTCATTGACAGCAGATTTACTGTATAAGAAATGTTAAAGCAAGTTCTTCAAGCAGGAGGAATATGATCTACACAAACTTAGATCTACATAAAGACCACTGGACATGGAAAAAAAAGTTATTACTTATTTTTAATTTATTTGAGATAAAGGTCAGCAAACTTTTTATATAAAGGGCTAGACAATATTTTAGGTTTTAAGAGCCATACACGCTTGCGTCTACTCAGCTCTGCCATTGTAGTGTGAAATATATAAGTGAATGAATGTGGCTGTGTTCTAGTAAAACAATTTCTAAAAACAGGCAGAGGGTTAGAGTTGGCCCATGGGCTATTGTTGGCTCATCCCTGCTCTAACAGTTAACTGACTATCTAAGACAAAAGTAGTATTATATGTTTATAGCATTTATAAAAGATATGACAATAGCATAAAAGATGGAAGAAAGGAATTGGAAATATAATATTTCTGTAAGTCCTTGTACTACACATGAAATGGTATAATATTTGAAGGTGCCCTCAGATTAATTAAAAATGTGTATTGGACAACCACTAAAAATTTTGAAATAAGGGCATAAATAATAAATCTATGGAAGCAATGCAATGGACTTGTAAACAATCCTCAGCATAAGAGAAGTTAGAGAAAGAGGAATAAAGAAAGAATAGATGGAACAAATAGAAAATAGTAAGATGGTAAATTTTAATCTAGTCATATCAGTAATCACGTTAAACGTGGATAGTCTAAACCAGGGAATGGCAAAGTACTTCCAACCACAGTTTCATTTCTTTGTACATGTGTGCCATGATAAAGGAAGTTCCTGGACCTATTGGGCATCTAGAATTTAGATACTCATTTACTTGCATAAGGAAGAATTCAGATACTGTCCTGTGATACCCGCCTGTTTAATGGTAATTTACTTCAAGGAGTAATTTTCATTTTAGGGAATAAAAATTGACTTGGGTATGACTAGAGATAAAAGGGTACATTGTATTCCAGACTTTAGAAACACCAATCTGAAATAAAGGAAAAAAAGTATTACAGTAAATACACATTAAAGCTGTTCTGTCTTATCAGTTACCTAAATGACATTGGATTAGGAGTTAGTTTTTAATGTAGGAAGTTTTCAAAATTCATTTGTGAACTATAATCTGTTATTAGGTACACATCCATTTCTAGGGCTAGCTATACTTTTCCCTTTGGAATATCGCTGACTATATATACTACAGTAAGAATGCTTACACATTACTTGTTGATAAATACTAATGTGTTGTAGGTTAAAATCTGTGCTTAAGGGCTTCCCTGGTGGCGCAGTGGTTGAGAGTCTGCCTGCCGATGCAGGGCACACGGGTTCGTGCCCTGGTCCGGGAAGATCCCATATGCCGTGGAGCGGCTGGGCCCATGAGCCATGACAGCTGAGCCTGCACGTCCAGAGCCTGTGCTCCACAACGGGAGAAGCCACAACAGTGAGAGGCCAGCATACCGCAAAAAAAAAAAAAAAAAAAAATCTGTGCTTAATATTTTGTTGGTAACTTTCATGTAACTAACTTGAAGCAATACTGCTTGCCTTTGAAAATAATTCAATGTTTGGAAAGATATTTGTGGTTTTAAATTCCAGCTTTGTTACTTACTAACTAGTTTTGTACAAGCAGTAACAGTTAGGCTGTTTGAGTAAAGTGGAGGTTATTATCATACCTCGTTTACATAGTGAGGTTTAAATGAGATATAATGTATGTAAAAGACTGAGAAATATTAAATTTAAATCTCAAATTAATTGTTTTGAATATGTAATTATATATGTGGCTCAAAAGTAAAATGATATCTAAAGATAAACACTGAAAAGTCTTCTTCACCTTGTCTCTATCTACCATGCCCCCTCCAACTCTAGTATTTAATTAATTAATTAATTTATGGCTGCGTTGGGTCTTTGTTGCTGCATGGGGGCTTTCTTTAGTTGCATCGAGTGGGGGCTACTCTTTGTTGCGGTGCGCAGGCTTCTCATTGCAGTGGCTTCTCTTGTTCCCGAGCATGGTCTCTAGGCACACGGGCTTCTGTAGTTATGGCACACTGGCTCAGTAGCTGTGGCATGCGGCCTCTGGTGCGCAGGCTCAGTAGTTGTGGCGCACGGGCTTAGTTGCTCTGCGGCATGTGGGATCTTCCCAGACCAGGGCTCGAACCTGTGTCCCCTGCATTGGCAGGCAGATTCTTAACCACTGCGCCACCAGGGAAGTCCCTAGTATTTATTTTTACTAGTTTCTTGCTTATTCTTTGATAGTTTTTTTATACAGTTACAAGCAAATACAGTTAAATATTTTTTCTTTCCCTTTCCTAAACAAAATGCCTGCCATATAAACTGTGATGCACTTTGCTTTTGATATTTAAAATGTCCTGGAGAGCTCTCCATATCAGTGCACAGAGATTGTTTTCATTTTTCTTCACAGATACATTGTATTTCATTGTGCGGCTGGGTCATCATTTATTCAGGAGGTTCAGTATTGCTGGATACTTGGCTTATTTCCAGTTTTTTGCTGTGATTATGTTATAATGCCACAATGAGTAATCTAGTACTTATGTTATTTCATAAATGTGTAAGTTTATGAGGGAGATTCCCAGAAATGGAATTGTTGAGTTAAAGGGAAAATGCATTGGTAATTATGGCAGATACTGCCAGATTTCCTTCATAGGGGTTGTGCAGTTTTTGTACTGCTTCCAGCAATGTATGAGAATACTTGTTTCTCTATAACCTTGCTAGCAGAATGTGTGTTAAACTTACAGATTTTTTTGCAGGTCGTTAGGAGAGAATTGGTATGTGGGTGTAGTTTTAATTTGCTGTTCTCATTATAAGTGAAGTTGAACATCTCTTCGGATGTTTAATAGCTGTTCGTGTTTTTCTTCAGATTGCCTGTTTATGTTGCTTGCCCATTTTCCTATTGGGTTGTCCTTCCTTCCTTCCTTCCTTCCTTCCTTCCTTCCTTCCTTCCTTCCTTCCTTCCTTCCTCCCTTCCTTCCTTCCTTCCTCCCTCCCTCCCTCCCTTCCTTCCTCCCTTCTTTCCTTCTTTCTTTCTTTCTTTTCCGTAATAACTAAGAATTCTTTTATGTTGGGAATATTAGATCTATGAGTTGCAGATATTTTTTCCCAATTAGTCATTTGTCTTTTTCTTTATGGTCCGTTTTGCTATACAAATATGTTTTGGTAGTTGAGCTCAGTTGTTATCAAAGAGGCCTTCTCCAGGGAATTCCCTGGCAGTCCAGTGGTTAGGACTCTGTGCTTCCACTACAGGGGGCATGAGTTTGATCCCTGGTTGGGGAACAAAGATTCTGCAAGCCATCTGGCTCGGCCAAAAAAAAAAAAAACAGGCCTTCCGCAACTCAGGGCTATAAAGTAATTCATCATATTTTCTTTCAGTATGTTTATGGTTTCATCTTTTACTTGTAAATCTCTAATCCATTTAGAGTTTATCTTTGTGTACACTGCAACACATCGATTCTACTATGTGTATATATTTTTTAAGTATTCCTTTCATAATGTTGTCAAATAATATTTATTAAAGTCTGTTCTTTACTGACTTGACACCTTTGGCATATGCTAGATTCCTATAAGTACTTGGGTCTATTTCAGATCTTTCTCTGTTTCATCAGTGTGTCAGTTTATTCATTTCCTAATGCGACACTTTTAAAAAAATCATCAAGACTTTGTACATATTGTAGTATCTGGTAGGGCTGTTTCCTTCATTTTCATAGTGTTCCTGGCTAGTTTTGCTTATTTATTTTTCTGTATAAACTTAATAATCATCTTTCTTCATCACAGAAAATAAATCTTGTTGGCATTATTATTATGATGACATTCAATAAACTTAATAATCAGCTTTCCTCATCTCTGAAAAAGAAATCTCGTTGGCATTATTATGATGACATTAAATTTATGTTAATTTTAAAAGAATTTATAATCTTTTCGTTCAGAAACATGGTGTGTTCTTTTACTTGTTCATGTCTACTTTTGTAGTGTTTGGAAAGGTTCTCTTTGTGTTGGTTTTGTACATTTATTGTACAGTTAATTTCTGGGTTTTTTATCTTTTTTGTTGCTTTTGGTATTATAAATGTGGTCTTCTCTTTCGTTATGTTTTCTGTTGTTGTTTGTATATTAAGAATACTTTAAAAAATCAACCTGTTCACGTGATTCTTTGTTAGGTACTGTAGGAAGGTCTTAAAAATGGATAAAATATAGATTAAGGGAAATTGGATATAGCACATTAATTCAGTGGAATACTGTGCAGTTTATATTAAAGTGGACAGGTGCCTGTGACTCATGAAATGAAAAAGTAGGTATTCTGGTTTTGTTTAAGCCCTATGGAAAAAAAGCCTCAAAAATGTATTCAAATGTTAACAATGGTTTTTTGGGGATTGCTAGATAATTTCTTCTTTTTGCATAACTTTTCTGGTGGCAGTTACTAGTCCACAAAAATCCATGTTTTCCTTCCTTGTACATGTCCGTTCATCTTTACTACATTTCCAAATCCACCATGAGAATGGACATGTGTCTGCAGTTTTAGCAGTGGATTGTGAAAAGAAGTGATAGGTGATACTTGTCCTAGATTTTAAGGCATTGACTATGCCTCCTATAGTAGTTGCTTTTCTCCTTTTATGCTGATTTAATTGGAAGCACTTAGACCATGCAGATGATGGTGGTGCCTTAGAGGATGGTTGAGTCATGTCTTGGAAGGAACCTGGATCCATGAATGACTGCAAGGAGCAGAGCTGCCTCGCTAAGCTGGACCATTTGTTTCAAGATTGAAATTAAAGAGAAATAAACTTTTTGCTTGTTAATTCACTCGAATTTTGGCTCTCTTTGTGTTCTGGTTTTACTGTGGCTTATACACTTGTGTAGGGCTTCCCTGGTGGCGCAGTGATTGAGAATCTGCCTGCCAATGCAGGGGACACGGGTTTGAGCCCTGGTCTGGGAAGATCCCACATGCCGCGGAGCGACTGGGCCCGTGAGCCACAAACTACTGAGTCTGCGCATCTGGAGCCTGTGCTCCGCAACAAGAGAGGCCGTGATAGTGAGAGACCTGCGGACTGCGATGAAGAGTGGCCCCTGCTTGCCGCAACTAGAGAAAGCCCTCGCACAGAAACGAAGACCCAACACAGCCAAAAATACAATAAATTAAAAAAACAAAAAACCAAACAGAGTTGGTAAAAGACCACAGGCATAAAGACGATCATTTAAAAAAATAAAAATACACTTGTGTATTCTAAATATGTGAACACATTACTTTTATAATTAAAAAATCCATTTTCAAAGAATGTAAGATCATACTATACTTATTTTACTGAAACTTGATTTTCTCATTTAAAATATCCTGAATATCTTTCCATGTCATCAAATGCCCCTTTTTGTGTAAATAAACTTTTTATTTGGAATAATTATAGATTTACAGGAAAGTTTCAAAGATAGCACTGAGAGTTCTCATATACCCCTCACCCAGTTTCAGTTTCCTCTTATGTTATCATTGTTTCAATATCCCCTTATTTTACCATGGTGCATTTGTAAAAACTAAGTACATAAAACATGGTACATTTATTAAACCAGCATTGGTACATTACTATTAACTAAACTCCAGACTTTATTTGGATTGCACCATTTTATCTACTGAAGTTCTTTTTCTATTCCAGGATCCAATTCAGGAGACCACATCTTATTTACTTGTCATGTTTCCTTAGCCTTCTTTGGTCTCCTCTGATAGTTCTTAGTCTTTCCTTCTTTTTCATGACCTTCACAGTTTTGACAGTTGAAGTGTTTTGTAGTTCCCTCAGATTGGGTTTATCTGATGTTTTTCTCATGATTAAACCAGGGTTATGGGTTTTTGGAAAGAATACCACAGAGGTGAAGTGCCTTTCACATCATATCCAGGAATACATGGTATCTACATGACATCAGGGATATGTAAAGCTTTATCACTCGATGAAGGTGGTGTTTGCCAGGTATTTTCACTGTAAAGTTACTATTTTTTCCTTTTCATATTTTTCCTTTTCTTTGGAAGCAAGTCAAATCTAGCCCACAATAAAAGGGAAAGGGGAAAATACCCATTTTTGAAGGCTGAATTTAATTTGATAGATATCAAACTTGATGTCCAAAGACCAGCTTTGGATACTTGAAATTTTCTGCTTTGCTTCTGTGGGCAGCTGACCAATCAGCATGGAACCAGGCTTGAATTTCCTTCTTTAATTGCACATTGTATAGCCTACAAGTTGGGAACAAGAGAGGAATAAATGGGATTGGAGAATATACTTGTGTCCCTCCCCAAATGCCTCATTTTTTTCTATTTGTCATCTTGATCTGGAAATCAAAGTTAAATTCCCTATCTCTGGAGATCTGAACATTTCTGGTAGTACAATGGGAAGATTTAACTGAGTACCATTTATTGAGTTCCATTTAGGGCCAGTACTGTGCTGGGCCTTTCACATGAATCATAGTTAATCTTTAGAACAATCTTAAGAGGAAAGTACATTTTACCACAAAGAAACTGAGACTAGATTTTGACTTGCCTAATGTCATTCAGCTTATAAGAGGTAATATCTAGGTCAAAACCATTTCTTCCCCCACCTCCTTTTTTTCCATCTTATATATCACAGTGCCACCAGTTCTTTTGTCTCTACATCAATAAGAACAACCTAGTTATCATTAAATATAGGTATATGATAGCTATTTGGTGTACTTAACAGGTAGTATGAAAAGATGAAAACTATTAGTGCTGTGTGTTGTAATCAGATTTTCAAGTTAGGATTCTCTTTTCCCCAACCTAGATCATGTGCTGCCCTATTTTCTCTGCCCTAGTGTATACTTCCTGAATACCTGAAGAAACCCGTAAGAGACTGGGCTCTCCTGGTCTCAGTTCCAGCTTGCTGTTGCACAGCTGATGGTTGGATTATCAATAGTTTGACTTTGCCATTGGCCAGTTCATTCTGATGCCAGTGGCTGATATAACTGATTTCTCCCTCAGAACTGATGATGGTAAACTTTTTCTGAGAGTATGTTAATATGCAGATATAGTAGTCATATTAGCAAAGATTGACCTTTTGTGGTTGTTGAAGTAGTGTCCCATTTTCTTAAAGAGATGTCAGAGTTTTTAATGGTATCTTTAGAGATTTGTTATAGGCAATAAACAAAATGTTTAAAAAAATTATGCTGTATATTTGATGGTAATAAATACTAAGGAAAATAAAGTACAGAAAGAGAATAGTAAGTGTTTGGGTGGGGATTGCAGTTTTAAACACTGCAAAGGAAGGCTTCACTGAGAAGTTGTCATTTGAGTAAAGAACTAACGGAAGTAAGGGATCAAATTATTTAAATTTTGGGGGCACAGTAGGAAATGCAAGGGGCCTGAGGTGGAGTAGGGCCTGGTGTTTTTGAGTTCTGTTCTTCTATATCCACCTGTATCATATACTCTTCTTTTCCTTTTAGTATAACAGGTGAATTGTCCCTGCCAAGGCCAACTTGTTAAATCTGCTTCCCTCTCACATGTGATTGTGATCCTGCTGCCCTGCCCTCTCTTTCCTGTATCATGTTTCCTCTCTATTGATTTGTTCCCATGACCGTGCAAACATGGGGTAATGACCCCATCCAGCTACTACTCTCTGTTCTCTTTTGCAACGAGACTGAAAAGATGTTGTTTGTACTGTGTCCACTTCTTTGCATTCCATTCTTTTTTTTTTTAACTTCAGTGAGGTTTTGCCCCCCAAAAGAGCATTTGAGAATGCTCTTGTCTAGGTCATCAATAACCTCCACGTTGCCAAATGCTCCTTTTTCATCATTCTCTCTGAGTAAATAATAGCCAGTTATCCATTTATTATCTGTTTCTCCTTCTAGTATGTAAGTTCCATGACAGTATGCACATGGGTGCCCCTCGATATTTGTTGAATGTGTGGGTATGTGTTGCTACATACGTCCTTGTACATACCTTATATACACCATGGTCCACTTGCCTGAGGTTTTTTTCCTTAGGGTAAGTTGCTAAAAGTAGAAATTACTGAGCCAAAGAGTGTACACATTTTAAAGGCTTGTTAGTAAGCTGCCTCCTTAACCAGAACATACTGTTAGTATTTGTTTATCTTTAAGGCTTTAGCATTTATTATGAACACCTCTTAAATGCTTTTAATATTTTAGATTTGTATGGTTTCCCAGATAGCCAAAATTCCAGTGTAACTTACAGTTTTTTTCTTTAGTATTCTGTCTATAGTCTAATAGAAAAAGGTGCTCCTGAAGTTTTGTGTCCACAGAGTATTGGAGACTTAGAATATCATCGAAGCAGTATGACTGTCTTTAGGAAAGAAGTTTTAGCCATTATACTGCATCCTGCTGTCTTATCTGAGGAGTAACACATTTGCTAGAGGTATTTTCCTTTAGATTGCTGCCCCAGTCAGAGGTCAAGTACTGTGGTAACTACACTTTTGCTATATTGATTGAAGAAACAGAGCACTAACACACACACACACACACACCAAATTTGTACTCTGATCATATGGGTGGATTTCTGATTCTGGACTTAAAAGTCGAATAGTTTGATTTTACTCACATATTCCCAATACTTGTTAAAATGTAGGCATTTGATAAGAATATTGATAAGGCTATTGATAAGAATAAAAATGGATACATTTGCTCTATAGTTGTAGTGTTATACTGAATGTAAATTTTTTCCATGTAAATATTATATTTATAACAAACAATATTTTATTATGGAATATTTAGATTTTTTCCTTCATTGAAAGAAATGTTTCTGCTATTATTAGCTAGTAGCTGCTGTTTTCAGTGTGCAGTTTGTTGCTTGATTATATGTTATAAAATAAACTTAAGTTTGCCCTAGACTGCTAAACTCAATAGTTGCATGTTAGCTTATTGTTAGGAATAGGGTTCTTGTAAATTTGGAAGGGAAGAGTAAAATTAATGTGAAAAATAAAGATATCAAGATATCTTCTCTTTCATTAATCTTTCACAACAAATTAATTTTCTTTTTCTGGTTCTTGTTATGTGACTGGCAAGTGAAATGTAAGTTTAGTTACCAGTCCAGAATGTTTTAGGAACATGGAGTTTTTGAATTATAACCATCACTGCTATCTAACAAGTGATAGCAAACATTTATTAAATACCTACAATGTAAAGCCCTTAGGGCTAGGTTAATAAAATTCATAATATATCTGTCCTTAAAAAATTCACAGCCAAATTGGGAAATTAAGACAAATGATGGCATTCATAGTAACTCAGAATTAGTCAATAAATGGAAGTTTATTATAATGTTGTTACCACCAATAGAAATGTCTATTTAACCTTTACATATTGTCAGGCATCCCACGTGAGCTTCTGTCTGTTTTACAGATAATTGAGTAAAAATATTTAGAGGTTCTATAATTACTGATAGTGAAGATTTTTAAAGTATTCCTTTAGTTAAGGTAGGGTGCCCCTAAAAGAGCCTTGTAGGCCAGCAAAGATATATATTTGAATATCTAGCATATCGACATGAAGTTTAGAATTTTTAATAAACTGAACTCAGTATTATGTAACAATGTTCATACGTAACTACTTTGAAAAGTTTCTGTTCTTTTAAACTTTGAAGTACTAATAGCCTGCAATTTTTCACATTGTTGTCATACTGTAGCCATTAAGTTGCACTTTGAGAATTTGGGGTATTAGTGAGAATTTTATTAGTTAAGTTTTTAAATTATCCTCTTGGTTGTGTTTTCCCCCCACCCCCGATATGGGTAAAATAAACTGTCAATACTTACAGTTAAAAATAGAAAATGCAGAGCTTCCCTGGTGGCTCAGTGGTTGGGAGTCCGCCTGCCGGTGCAGGGGTTGCGGGTTCGTGCCCCGGTCCGGGAGGAACCCGCGTGCCGCGGAGCGGCTGGGCCCGTGAGCCATGGCCGCTGGGCCTTTGCGTTTGGAGCCTGTGCTCCGCAAACGGGAGAGGCCACAATGGTGAGAGGCCCACATATCGCAAAAAAAAAAAAAAAGAAAAAAGAAAAATGCATGAACGTATGTGCTTATAATCTGCTCATTATTTTTTAAATTTTTAAATTTTTTTTTGCGGTACGCGGGCCTCTCACTGTTGTGGCCTCCCCCGTTGCGGAGCACAGGCTCCGGACGCGCAGGCTCAGGGGCCATGGCTCATGGGCCCAGCCGCTCCGCAGCATGTGGCATCTTCCCAGACCGCGGCACGAACCCGTGTCCCCTGCATCGGCAGGCGGACTCTCAACCACTGCGCCACCAGGGAAGCCCTCATTTTCCTTTCAGTTTAAGCATTATCCTTGGTTTAAATTTAAGTCATATACCTCAGATCATAAACTAAACCAATCCAAAATAAGGCAAATAAGGCATAATGTTCTGGCATCTTCCTTACACTTCTGTATTTCCTGGTAGAAGTGGAGATTTTGAAAATAAGAGGAGATATTCCTTAGAAGGAGATTTTAATGTTGCTGTTATTTAAAATAAGTTAAGTTGCTTATTTTTCCTTTAAAACTTTGTACCAGTTTTCAGAAGTCAGGAGTTTATCTAGCTTGTACAAGTTTTGGGGAACTAATTCTACAACATAAAATAATTTTGCTATCTTTTCTCTTTGTGATTAAATATTTAAACCAAGTATAAAATTTAGGTTAAAGATATTAGGAAGAAAATAAAATATATATGTATTTGATTTGAAATATACTTATTTCATAGGCTCATATAAAGACAATTTAAATTAGCTGGCACAATTTATGCAGAAAGTAATAACAGTTTGATCATATGAAGTGTGTTTACGTCTGTGTTTCTGTTTGTCTTAAGGAAGTAGAGTAAGTCTATTAAAATTTTTGTTTGCTAAATTTAAATAATTAAATTTAGATCTTTTTCCAGAGCGCTGAGGAACTGGTATTTGTTCCTTTGTGGAAGGAGGTGGATTCATAAATTAATAATGGGTTATTAGTTCAATAGTGGTAGTTTGAAAAACCATGTATATTTCCATGTTCTATTTTACATTTGAGGTTATGCAAAAGTAGTTAATATTTATGTTCTGATATTTTAAAAAAATTATCTGCTTTGAATTGATTTAGTGATTCATAGATTATAGTTGTTGTGTTGTTTTTTGTTTTTCTTTTTTACACCGGTGTTTAGTTTATCCTTAAAGTTAGTTTAGTTCTTCATAGGGAACTGTGTTTTTTTTTATATATATAAATTTATTTATTTTATTATTTTAATTTTTTTTTTTGGCTGTGTTCGGTCTTCATTGCTACACGCAGGCTTTTCTCTGGTTGCAGCGAGTGGGAGCTACTCTTCGTTGTGGTGCGCGGGCTTCTCATTGCAGTGGCTTCTCTTGTTGCAGAGCACAGGCTCTAGGTGCGTGGGCTTCAGTAGTTGTGGCACATGGGCTCAGTAGTTGTGGCTTGCGGGCTCTAGAGTGCAGGCTCAGTAGTTGTGGCGCACGGGCTTAGTTGGTCCGTGGCATGTGGGATCTTCCTGGACCAGGTCTCGAACCCGTGTCCCCTGCATTGGCAGGAGGATTCTTAACCACTGCGCCACCAGGGAAGCCACAGGGAACTGTGTTTTGATTTGATTAGTAATTAGAAAATAGGCATTTAAAAATTTTGCATAGGCTTCTAAAATGCCACTAAATATCTCTAAGAATACTGAAAAATACCTATATTTGGTTTGCATGTGTAATAAATTCTGAAAATTATTTAATGAAATTATTACGTATAGTTGATATTTCAAGTATAAAAGGGTTTGGATAAAACTGAAGTGAATTTATTAGCAATTTGAAATGTACAGCTTTTTAAAATGTGATTGAATCCAGTATTTTAAAGAAGGTTAGTATATTCTGAACCCATTAGAGAATTGGTTAAATTGGGGTAAGTCAAGGACTTTTTGTAAATTAAGATTTTCTTTAAGATCTGTCTTTTTCTTTTAAGTGGTATTAATTTCTTGAGGAATTCATATTTTCTGATTAAGCATGTTAGGGTTTGCCTGAAAAAAAATTTAAATGATCCAGATGTACTTGATTTTATTAAACTGGCTGACTTTATCGTAAGTCCATTGCCATTTGCTTATGGTTTCTGGCTTTTACAAGCGGTGAATAATAGTGCTCTTAAATTGGATTTATGCTGACTTTTAAGAAACATATTTGTTCCAAGCAGTCTAAGAAGCACAGAGATCCATGTCAATATTAAGAATTCATATTTTCCTTGAACAGAAGGTTGTGTTAAAATGGTACATGGTATGTTTTCATTGCCTGTTGAAAGACTTTCATGCAGTTAAAATAAGCATTTTGATGGTGGTTGAATTAAGAGTTTTTGTCAGTCTCTTCTCATCATGGATGATTAGACTAAAACGTCTGCTTGTCTTGACTTGAGATCACCACAGCTTCAGATAACACGCTTTGTGATTGAAGGTCGAAATATTTTGAATTCTAATAGGCTGCCAGATGAATTGCTTGAAATAGACTGTAAAATTTCAAGGCTTCCTTTTCCATCTGCTGTGAAAAGAACCATTGGGAATGGTTGAGCTTGATGATCATAGAATTACTGTATGGTGATTCTAAAACCCTCAAAGGGAAGTTGCTATGGAGATCTAGTTCCAAACTGAAATGATTCACCTTTGAAAGGCTGCAGGGTCTGAGGAGCTGAACACATCATTGTTCAGGTGGTCATTGGTTAGGAAATTGCTGGTGCCTGTGTAATCAGCATTCCTGTGGTAGTTAACGATCTAAAAAGGTTTGTTCTGAATGATGTGGGACAACAGCAATGTGCATAAGATGGCTTCTCTCAATCATGGTTTGCTCAGCCTGGGGCTTGTAAAAATACAGTACTAAATAGCACAGAAAGGAACTGCTTCATTGAGGAAATCTTTTGAAAACAAAATTTTGCATTGATGAGTTTGACATAAAAAAAAGAAGGTTCCTTTTTAAAATAAAGTTTTTTGTAGAAACATACTTTGTTTTCTTCGTTTTATTCCACCCTGCACCCCCATTTTGTGATAAGAAGCTCTTTATTTCTCTAGGCCCAGGACCGTGGTGAAATATTCAGCTTTTAATATCCTAAGTACCTTGTCAAGAGCCTCTTCGTATAGCCACAGGGTCACATGAGGAGTTTAGAAAAGCCCCAAATCGTGGAGAATGAATCTAGGAAAGTCCCTAAGTTATCAGGAGTAGAATGCAATTAATCCCTCTATAGCAAATTGATCCCCTCAAATTTTTTATTTTTTGTGATAGCATTATTTTATTTTATTATTTTTTAGTTTATTATTTTAAATTTTATTTTTGGCTATGTTGGGTCTTTGTTGCTGCGCGCGGGCCCTCTCTAGTTGCGGCGAGCGGGTGCTACTCTTCTTTGCAGTGCATAGGCTTCTCATTGCGGTGGCTTCTCTTGTTGTGGAGCATGGGCTCTAGGCGCACGGGCTTCAGTAGTTGTAGCTCACGGGCTCTAGAGCGCAGGCTCAGTAGTTGTGGCTCACAGGCTTAATTGCTCTGTGGCATGTGGGATCTTCTCAGACCACGGATCCAACCCGTGTCCTCTGCATTGGGCAGGCAGATTCTTAACCACTGCGCCACCAGGGAAGTCCCGGGCAACACAATTTTAAATTGATATTGTTTACAATTTTTTCTTCTATGATTTTTAGTAAAAATTTTTAATCACCTTTCACTTTTATTTCTAGAAACCTGAGACCAGAATAATTTTTGAAATTCGTTTGACAACAAATCATTGTAAACTGCTTTTCTCCCATATTAAGATTTCAAAATATGTGAAATTCAGTCTTAATTTCCTAAGAGCCTATAATGTTGAGCTTCTGTAATCAAGTATGAAATCTTATCAAAGATAATTTTATATATTGTTTCTCTAGATAAGACGTTTTCCCCAAACATTATTGAGGTATATTTTACATATAATAAAATCACCCATTCTTACTGTACAGCTTGATGAATTTTGTTTATTGTATACAGTATGTTTCCACCATCACAATCAATAAATACATTTTAATCATCCTAGAATGTTTCCTCATATTCTTTTGCAGTTCCTCCAACCCTTTTGCTCTAGAAACCACTAGTCTGCTTTCTATCATTATAGATTTATCATTTTTAGAATTTCATATAGTATCATATGGTATGTTTGTGTTAGACTTTTTTAAACTAGCATAATGTTTTTGAGATTTATCCATATTGTGTGTTAACATTTTGTTCTTTGTTATTGCTATGGTAATGATAGTATGGATATATCACAGTTTGCTTATCCATTTATTAGTTGATGGGGATGTTTGAATTTCAAATTTCCAACTTTACTGTTATGAATATAGATAGGTATTCAAGTCTGTGTGTGAGCATATATTTCTATTTCTTTTGGATAAATATTATACCTAGAAATGGGCTTGCTGAAACATATGGTAAATATATGTTTAGCTTTATAAGATACTGCCACATACTGTTTTCCAAAGTGGCTGTTGGAAATTCCCTGGTGGTCCAGTGGTTAGAGCTCCATGCTTTCATTGCCGAGGGTGCAGGTTCAATCCCTGGTTGGGGAACTAAGATCCCTCAAGCTGTGCGGTGTGGCCAAAACAAAACAAAGTGGCTGCAATTTTCATTTCACACCAGCAATATGTGAGTTCCAGATACTCTTCATCCTCTTCAACACTTGATATTGTCAGTCATTTAAACTTTAGACATTCTAAAGGGTTTCTCATTGTGGCTTTAATTTCTGTTTTCCAGATGATTAATGATGAACATCTTTTCACGCTCATCTTTATGTCTGCTTTGGTGAAATATCTGTTCAGACCTTTTGCCTGTATTAAATTGAACTGTTTGTATTATTTTGAGCTGAAAGAGTTCTTTGTATGTTCTGGCTACAAGTCCTTTATCAGATATATGTTTGTGAAATTTTCTCCCAGACTGTGGCTTGCCTTTTTGTTTTCTTGATTTTGTCTTTCAAAGAGCAAAAGTTTTTCATTACGATGTTCATTTTATCATTTTTTTCTCCAGTGACTCATTGCTTTTTGTACCCTGTTTAATAAATCTTTACCCAACTCAGTGTCACAAAGGTTTTCTTTTATTAAAGTTTAATAATGTTAGTACTTACATTTATGCCTGTCATCCAGTTTAATTTTGCATATGGCATGAGGTAAGGGGTTAAAGTTAATATTTTTCAATACAGATAGCTAGTTGTTTCAGAAACATCTGATATTTTCTCTCAGTGAATTGACTTGGCACCTTGTCAGAAATCAGTTGACCACATTTTGGGGTCAAATATTGGTCTATTTCTGGACTCTATTCCATTGTTCTGTTTGTCTATTCTGCCAATACCACACTGTTTTGATTACTGTAGCTTTAGTAAGTTTTAAAATCAAATAGTATAGGTCTTCCAACTTTGTTCTTTTTCAAGATACTTTTGGCTTTTCTAGGTTCTCTATACAAATTTTAGATTCAGCATTAATTTCTACAAATTAAGAAGCAGCCTGCTAGCTTCCCTGGTGGTGCAGTGGTTGAGAGTCCGCCTGCTGATGCAGGGGACACGGGTTTGTGCCCTGGTCCGGGAAGATCCCACATGCCGCGGAGCGGCTGGGCCCGTGAGCCATGGCCCCTGAGCCTGCGCGTCCGGAGCCTGTGCTCCGCAGCAAGAGAGGCCACAACAGTGAGAGGCCCATGTACTGCAAAACAAAAACAAACAAAAAAACCCCAACAAACTCAGCCTGCTGAGTTTTTATTGATTTTTGACTTTGTATTGAAACTAAGTATGGAGACTACCACTCTGTGAACATGGTGAATCTCTTAATTTACATAGGTCTTCTATCAACAATATTTTGTATTGATAAGTTATAGTATACAGGTTTTGTACATATTTTTAAAATTTATCCTGAAGTATTTAAAAATTTTTTCTTGCTATTGTAGGTTATTTGTATATGCCCTTAATCAGGTTGAAGAAGTTCTCTTCTATTCATAGTTGCCTAAAGACTTTCATCCTGAATGGGTACTGGATTTTATCAAATGCATTTCTTTTTTTTTGGCTTAACAAAAGGAGTTTATTTGTCTTACATATGAAAAAATTCAAGGGTTGGTTCAGCAACCCAACAATGTCATAAAAGCCCAGATTATTTTTATCTTTTCATGTTTCCACCCTTAGTATTTCCATGATATCCTCTCTCCAAGCCTCATATTATTACATGATAGCAGCTAAAACTAGGAAGTAATTGGCAAGCTCTCCTTAAATTTGTATTTTTTTTTAACATCTTTATTAGAGTATAATTGCTTTACAATAGTGTGTTAGTTTCTGCTTTATAACAAAGTGAATCAGCTATACATATACATATATCCCCATATCTCCTCCCTCCTGTGTCTCCCTCCCACCCTCCCTATACCACCCCTCCAGGTGGTCACAAAGCACTGAGCTGATCTGCCTGTGCTATGCGGCTGCTTCCCACTAGCTATCTATTTTACATTTGGTAGTATTTATAAGTCCATGCCACTCTCTCACTTCGTCCCAGCTTACCCTTCCCCCTCCCCATGTCCTCAAGTCCATTCTCTACGTCTGCGTCTTTATTCCTGTCCTGCCCCTAGGTTCTTCAGAACCATTGTTTTTTTTAGATTCCATATATATGTGTTAGCATATGGTATTTGTTTTTCTCTTTCTGACTTACTTCACTCTGTGTGACAGACTCTAGGTCCATCCACCTCATTACAAATAACTCAATTTTGTTTCTTTTTATGGCTGAGTAATATTCCATTGTATATATGTGCCACATTTTCTTTATCCATTCATCTGTCAATGGACACTTGGTTGCTTCCATGTCCTGGCTATTGAAAATAGAGCTGCAGTGAACATTGTGGTTCATGACTCTTTTTGTACTATGCTTTTTCTCAGGGTATATGCCCAGTAGTGGGGTTGCTGGGTCGTATGGTAGTTCTATTTTTAGTTTTTTAAGGAACCTCTATACTGTTGTCCATAGTGGCTGTATCAATTTACATTCCCACCAACAGTGCAAGAGGGTTCCCTTTTCTCCACACCCTCTCCAGCATTTATTGTTTGTAGATTTTTTGATGATGGCCATTCTGACTGGTGTGAGGTGATACCTCATTGTAGTTTTGATTTGCATTTCTCTAATGATTAGTGATGTTGAGCATCTTTTCATGTCTTTGTTGGCAATCTGTATATCCTCTTTGGAGAAATATCTGTTTAGGGCTTCTGCCCATTTTTGGATTAGGTGGTTTGGTTTTTTGACATTGAGTTGCATGAGCTGCTTATAAATTTTGGAGGTTAATCCTTTGTCAGTTGCTTCATTTGCAAATATTTTCTCCCATTCTGAGTGTTGTCTTTTCGTCTTGTTTATGGTTTCCTTTGCTGTGCAAAAGCTTTTAAGTTTCATTAGGTCCAATTTGTTTATTTTTATTTCCATTTCTGTAGGAGGTGGGTCAAAAAGGATCTTGCTGTGATTTATGTCATAGACTGTTCCAAATGTACTTCTTTTTGTTATTGAAATGATCATATGGTGTTTCTTTTTTATTGTATTAATATGGTGACTTTCATAGACTGATTTTTGGATAATAAGCTGCTCGTATTGCCAGAATAAACTCAGTTATTCATGATGAATAATTCTTTTTGCATTATGTTTGATTTGATTTGCTAAGATATTTTTTAAAGGATTTTTACATCTGTGTTAATGAGGGATCATCAGTTCTGTGGTTTTCTTTTCTTTCTTTCTTTCTTTTTTCCAGATCTTTGTCTGGTTTGGATATGAGGGTTATATTAGCCCTATAAATTGAGTTCAAAAGTATTTCTTCCTTGATTTTCTGAAAGAGTTTGTGGAGGATTAGTGTTATTTTTACCCTAAATGTTTTTGTTTGTTTGTTTGTTTTGTGTTTTTTTGCGGTAAGCGGGCCTCTCACTGTTGTGGCCTCTTCCATTGCGGAGCACAGGCTCCGGACGCGTAGGCTCAGCAGCCGTGGCTCACGGGCCCAGCCGCTCTGCAGCATGTGTGATCTTCCCAGACTGGGGCACGAACCCGTGTCCCCTGCATCGGTAGGCAGACTCTCAACCACTGCGCCGCCAGGGAAGCCCTACCATAAATGTTTGATAGAATTTACCAGTAAAGCCGCCTAAGCCTGGAGTTTTCTTTCTTTTTTTTTTTTAATGTGTGTGTGTAAATCCATACTTTATTACACTGAGTTGGCTTAAAGTGAATTATAGTTGTGATACAGGGCAGAGCAACGTTTAGGAGTGAATTCAGAGGTAATGACTCTCTCTGAGCAGATACAACAATTCAGAACTTTGTATGAGATGATTTAGAGGAGGAGTTGCCAAATAAGTCTGGTGAAAGGCACTTCTTAGAGAACACTGAGCATGAGCAAGCTTTCTACACCAAGATCCTGACAGTGTGGTTGGGGAAAGCCAGCAAACAAGCTCTTATGACATCATCAGAAAGTGTCATCTAAAGATGACAATGGTCATCTTTAGATCTTTGGCTATCTTTTTAAAGAAACATTTTTCCCTTCATTTCCTTGTTATTATTTAGTTGTTTTATTTATTTATTTATTTATTAACATCTTTATTAGAGAATAATTGCTTTACAATGGTGAGTCAGTTTCTGCTTTATAACAAGAAACTGACATATACATATGTCCCCATATCTCTTCCCTCTTGCATCTCCCTCCCTACCACCCTCCCTACCACCCTCCCTATCCCACCCCTCTAGGTGGTCACAAAGCACTGAGCTTATCTCCCTTTGCTATGCGGCTGCTTCCCACTAGCTATCTGTTTTACGTTTGGTAGTGTATATATGTCCATGCCACTCTCTCACTTTGTCCCAGCTTACCCTTCCCCCTCCCCGCATCCTCAAGTCCATTCTCTAGTAGGTCTGCATCTTTATTCCCATCTTGCCCCTGGGTTCTTCTGACCCTGGAGTTTTCTTTGTGGGAAGAATTTTGTTTGCAAATTCAGTTTCTCTAATTGATATAGGGCTATTCATATTTTCTATTTCTTCTTGGTTCCCTTTTGGTAATTTGTGTCTTTTCAGCATTTTGATGATTTCATCTAGACTGTCAAATTTTCTTTCTACGTATTTGGTTTAAATCTGCTTTTCCTCTTTAATTTCTTTCATTTTTTTTTTAAATTTAATTTCTTTTTTGGCCGCACCAAGAGGCTTGTGGGATCTTTGTTCCCTGACCAGGGATTGAACCTGGGCCCTCCGGCAGTAAAAGCACAGAGTTCTAACCACTGGACTGCCAGGGAATTACTCTCCCCTTTAATTTCTTTTTTTTTTTAATAAATAAATTTACTTATTTATTTATTTATTTATTTTTGGCTGCATTGGGTCTCCGTTGCTGCGCATGGGCTTTCTCTAGTTGTGGCGAGCGGGGGCTACTGTTCGTTGGAGTGCATGGGCTTCTCATTGTGATGGCTCCTCTTGTTGTGGAGCATGGACTCTAGGCATGTGGGCTTAGTAGTTGTGGCATGCGGGCTCAGTAGTTGTGGTTCTTGGGCTCTAGAGCGCAGGCTCAGTAGTTGTGGCACATGGGCTTAGTTGCTCTGGGCCATGTGTGATCTTCCTGGACCAGGGATCGAGCCTGTGTCCCTGCATTGGCAGGCAGATTCTTAACCACTGTGCCACCAGGGAAGTCCCTCCTGTTTAATTTCTTAAAGTGAGAACTCATATCATTGATTTTAGAGCTTCTTTTTTTTTTCCAGTTTATTTTTGGCTGCATCCGGTCTTAGTTGCAGCACGTGAGATCTTCGTTGAGGCATGCGGGATCTTTCGTTGCAGCGCGCGGGCTTCTCTCTAGTTGTGGCATACGGGTTTTCTCTTCTTTAGTTGTGGCGCACAGGCTCTAGGGCACGTGGGCTCTGTAGTTGTGGAGTGCAGGTTCCAGGGTATGTGGGCTCTGTAGTTTGCGGCACACGGACTCTAGTTGAGGTGTGCAAGCTCATTAGTTGTGGTGCGTGGGCTTAGTTGCCTTGTGCATGTGGAATCTTTGTTCCCTAACCAGGGGTCGAACCCTCATCCCCTGCATTGGCAGGTGGATTCTTTACCACTGGATCACCAGGGAAGTCCCTAGAGCTTCTTTTTTAATGTAATCATTTAAAGTTACACTTTCCTCTAAGTACTGCTTTTACTGCATTCCACGTATTTTGATATGTTGTATTTTTATTATCATTTTAAAATATTTTCTTATTTCTCTTGTAATTTCTTCTTAATTCTTAAGAAGTATGTGTGTTTCTGAATGTTTGGGGTTTACCTGTTATGCTTATTGTTACTGATTTCTAATTTAGTTTCTTTGTGGTCAAGGATCATATTGTGTATGGTTTTAGTTTTAGTCTTTTTATGTTTATTGAGACTTGTTTTTTGACTCAGTGTGTAGTATGGGCCAACTCAGCTGTGTACTCTTGAAAAGAATGTATACTTTGTTATTATTAGGTATAATGTTTGATAAATATCAATCATTTAAGTGAAGTTGATTGATAGCATTTTTCATATCTTCTGTGTATTTATCGATTTTTTTTTTTTTTGGTCTGGTCTATCAATTTAGTTAAGAGAAGGGTATAAAAAATCTCCAACTCTTGATTGTGGAATTGTCTATTTTGTCTTAATTTTGTCAATTTCGATTTCCTATATTTTGAAGTTTTGTTATAAAGTATATACACATATATGAATATGTTCCTTCCTAATGAATTTACTTTTTCTCATTATAAAATATCCTTTTATCTTTAGGAATACTTTTAATTTTGAAATCATAAGATAGTTAGAGCCACTATAACTATCTTATGTTTATTGTTTTCCATTCATTTACTTTCAACCGATCAATGTCTTTATATTTAAAGTACATCTCTTGTACAGAGCATATAGTTATGTCCTGTTTTATTAATTTTGATAGTTGGCAACTATTAAAATGCATCGTTTAATGTACTTATTGATAGGTTTAGATCTGTGTGCTTCTCTTTGTGTTCTCTTTGTTGCTTCTGTGTTTTGTTCCTCTGTTTCTCTTTCTATGTATTATTTTATTATTTGAAGATTTCTTAGGGTTTCATTTTAGTATTCATCTTGGTTTTTAACTAGACTTCACCTTTTTTCTTTAATTGTTGCTTTTTCATTTACAATACACATCCTTAACTTTTCACAGATAGTGTGTAGATGTTTTTAAGTTTCTTACAGTTTACATAGCTTATATCGTATCATTTCATGTAAAATATAAAAACCTTGCAACTATATAAACCCATACTCCCTTCCAGTCCTTTGTGCTATAGTTGTTGTATGTAATACTCTACATATATAAATGCAACAATTAAAAAATTGAGATCAAATTCGCATAAAACTAACCATTTAAAAATGTACATTCCAGTGGCCTTTAGTACATCCCACAAACGGCTTTTGCTTTAAACATATGTTTGTATTATAAATAAATCAAGAAGACAAAAACAGAAAAAATTAGTCTGTTGTGTTTACTCAAATATTTGCCATTTCTGATGCTCTGTTTTTTTTCTGAGAATCTGAGGTTCTATCTATTGCATGTCCTTCTACTCTGCCATCTTGAAATGTGTCTCCTGAGGTTCTACCTATTATCATTTCCCTTAAGCTTGAAGACGTCTTCCAAATGTTTAAGTGCAGGGCTGTTGGCAATGAATTCTCTCCGTTTTCTTTCATCTGAAAATGTCTTTATTTCAGTGTCATTCTTTAAGAATATTTTTGCTGGGTATAAAATTCTTAGTTGACAGGTTTTTTGGTTTTCCTTTTTGTACTTTAAAACTATTGCACTCTTCTGGCCTTAGTTTTTGATGAGAAATCAACCATTAATTGAAACATTTTTCTTTTTCTGCTTTCAAGATTTGCTCTTTATTTTTGACATTTGTGTTGTACCTCTGCTATTGTGTCTGCCATTGAGTGTGTCTCTTCATGGACTTCTTTGAGTTTATTTTATTGGTATTCATTGAACTTCTTCAATCTGTAAATTTCTGTCTTTCAATAAATGTACATACACTTTTACTCATTAATTCTTCAAATATTTTTTCTGCCCTCCTAGGACTGTAATTACATGCATGCTGGACCATTTTATATAATCTTATAGGTCTCTGAGACTGTTCATTTTTGCTTAATCTATTTTTCTGTGTTACTCAGACCAGATAGTTTGTATTGATTTATCTAAAAGTTAACTCATCTCAATTTGGCTGTTATATCCATACAGGGTTTTTTTTTTAAGGTATTGTCTTATCAGTTCTGGGTTTTTTTTTTTTTTTTTTTTTTTTTTTGCGGTATGTGGTCCTCTCACTGTTGTGGCCTCTCCCATTGCGGAGCACAGGCTCTGGACGCGCAGGCTCAACGGCCATGGCTCATGGGCCCAGGCGCTCCGCAGCATGTGGGATCTTCCCAGACCTGGGCATGAACCTGTGTCCCCTGCATCGGCAGGCAGACTCTCAACCACTGCGCCACCAGGGAAGCCCAGTTCTGATTTTTTTTTTAATCATTTTTATTTCTCTGCTGGCAGTGCCTGACTTTTGTTCATCATGTGCATATTTGTTTTTATTTACTGAAGATAGTTTTAATAGGCACTTAAAATTTTCCTTAGCTACTTCCAATATCCAGTCATCTCAAGTTCAGTTTCACTTGTTTCTTTTCTCTTAACAATATGTTTGATTTTCCTTAGGTAATTTTGGATTGTATCCTGGACATTGTGAATATTAAGTTATATTTCTGGATTCCATTGTTTTTCTCTGCTGTGTGTTGTTTCCTTTGTATTAGTAGGCAATTGGACTTGAACTACGAACTCCATTTCTCAGTTTGTACCTCCCGTTTCACTTCAGATATTTTGTCTTTAACTAGTCTGCTTTGAGTCTGCCCTGCCCATGCATGGTTCTGGCATCAGGTAAAGAGATGTGTGTACGGAATTTGGGGATTCCCTCTATTTTCCCTTGCTCTCTCCTGTCCCTTTGCATTCTTTCATTGCCATAGTTTCCCTGGCTTTACTTTTCTGGTTCCCCAGACCAGACAATTTATCTGCTTCTTGTGCTGTGCTGCCTACACTTGGCTCCAGAGAAAGTCTTGAAAATAGGAATCCACTTCGTATAACTCCCCTCCTTTAAGAATGTATTCTCAACTAGTCTGTCTTTGTTGTTTAGTGCCTTTAGGTAGCTGCTTTTTTCGTATCTTGTCTTGTTCTGTAGCACTTTCCCCCCCTAGAGTGGGGAGTGGTAGTTTTCCAGTGAGGTTTTACCATGCCATTATTGAAAATGGAAGCCCTGTGGGTGGAGTTTTAGGCTACCTAATAACTCAGTGGCACGCCAAAACTGGAATACAATTTCTTTTCAGATTTGTACACCAGCACTTCCTATAGTGATAGCATGCATATTAAGGCAGTGGGTTTTGAACCTTAAGAAAAATGTATTTGAGATTTATAGTTAAATTCAACTTCTTACCAAAATATAGTTGAATCCTGAATTGATTATTATACAGTATTTATCCTTAGTAATAATATATTATCATTATACCTTGATTATTATATAATAAAATTCTTTTGAGTGAATAATTGATAATTATAAGTATTACATTTCTGAGGATTCTGAATTTACTTGTGCTGCAGTGTTCTCTCTCATATAGCCTTTGGGACTAAATTGAAGAAGATATAAAAGATTCAGTCCAGTGTGTTAGTGACTAAATGGTAACTAATTTATATTTACTGATGGGAATATTTTTGTTGGGGATAGGCTAAATATTGTATTGACTTCTGGGTTTTTTCCCTGTTTAAAAAAAAAATTACTTAAGATTCTTCAAGACATGATTGTTGATACATTTTAATGTGAGCTTGTATAACAATTAAAATGACAGTATTATAAAAGAAGACATAGTAAGTACATTCTTAACTAAATATTCACAGTAGGAGAAGGGAAGAGAACCTTAAAATATTTTTCCCTTAAATAAAATCTAAATTAATATCTTTTAGCATGGTAAATTTGGGCCATAAATTGGAGTTAGTAGGTAGATAAATCAGTAGTACAAGAAATTAATTTTATTGCATCTTTGTGCCCATTATTTTAAAGGTAGTACTGATGATCATCACTAACAGAAGTTTTATAGCAGACTGTATTATTACAGAACAGAATTTTGCAGATATTTAAAATTATATGGATGGAGATACTTCACAAAATGATAAAGGACTGCTGTTGTACTCTGTAATAGTAGCAATAAAAACAACCTTCCTCTTGGGGACCAGAACCCCATTCAAATAAGCTATTCGTCTGTTTGTTTGTTTGTTTGGTTTGAGATTTTCTAGTTCATGTTCAGATCATGTTTCCCAGGTATGTGAACTGGCACTGCCACTCCCACAGTTGGGTTCATGTCAGAGCTTCCTAGTCTTCTGTTGTGTCTGTGTGCTCATAAGTGATATAGTGATAGCTGTCTTCACTCTGTGTAGGAAATTGCTTCTCAAAGGCTTTGTTATATCTTCCTATTCAGCAGGAGGGAAATTTAGGTTCCAGTTGTGTAAGTACATTGGCTTATTTTTAGTATATGAATTGAAATTCTTAAAGCTGGGTCAAAAGTAAAATGTTCATCAGGTACATTTAAAAAATATCAGATATTATCTTCTGATAAATATTAGGAGGTGACATTTAAGCTGTGAGTGATAAATTATTTGCTAGACAATGGAAAGAGGAAAGACATTCTCAGTATCTTATAAGGTACAGTTTAACTGAAATTATTTGACAAGCTAATCCAATTTCTTTGTTAGGAGGTACTCTTAAATACAATCGATGAGGGCTTAAACTCATTTAAGTGAATCTTTTTTAAAAATTAATTAATTAATTTATGGCTGTGTTCGGTCTTCGTTTCTGTGTGAGGGCTTTCTCCAGTTGTGGCAAGCGGGGGCCACTCTTCGTTGCGGTGCGCGGGCCTCTCACTATTGCAGCCTCCCTTGTTGCGGAGCACAGGCTCCAGACGCGCAGGCTCAGTAGTGTGGCTCACGGGCCCAGTTGCTCCGCGGCAGGTGGGATCCTCCCAGACCAGGGCTCGAACCCGTGTCCCCTGCATCGGCAGGCAGACCCTCAACCACTGCACCACCAGCGAAGCCCAAGTGAATTGTCTTATGTTTAAGGGAGAAGTAAAACTTGAACTGGATAGACTTTGGCTAGGTGAAAGGGGATAGTACCAACACTTGTTCTGTACCTTCTGTGTATCAAAGATTTTGCTATGCAAAAAAAAATTTTTTTTAATTTTTTTTTTTTTCAGTAGATAGCATCCCTGTTTAGAGAGGAGGAAACTAGGAGCCAGAAAGATTGTTGTTAGCTACATGACCTTAGGCAAGTTAATGGCAGAACTCATAATTTCTGAAGCCAGGACTGTTGGCCTGATGACACCTTATACCAAGTGGATGCATTAATTTTTAAATATGGGGTAATAGATACTCATTATTCTATAATGCTTCATCTATGGTAGGAAGCATAATATCTGAGTTGTGATATTTCCTGTTACAATAGAATTCCATTTCAAAATGGCATAAAAATGAAGATTATCTCTCAGCTTGTACTATTAAGCAGGTAAGATATGGTTTCGGGCAGTATTTGATCCACTGACTCAAAACTGTCCCTAAAGACTTAATCTCTTTCTGTCTTTGCCCTCTGTCTTGACCAACTTTATCCTAAGGCTGATTACTCTCACGGTCTGAAGATGGCTTCCAGCATCTCACTGGCCACGTGGTTTCTAGTTCACACCCATCAGGGAAAAAGAGTGACTTTGGCCCAGCCTCCCAGTAAAAAGCTTTGAGATTTACTCCACTTGGACCTGCTTTGGACATGTCCAATCTTTGACCATTCATTGTGGGCAGATAGAATCATCTAAACTCCCTAAACTCCTAAGTAGTTAGAAGAGAGGGGGCATAGATAGATGTCGGGGAGTTGACAATAAATCTGTATGTTCCAGTGTCAAACTTGAACATCGTTATTTGCAGTTTTGTTAATTGGAGAGGAGAGAAAATACCTGTTAAATTTTAAGTTAAAAAATTTTTAGGAATTAATTCACTTTGATACTTTGATTCTTGACTGGCTCATATCATTGTTCTTTTCATGGTAATACCTCATAATACTGGTTTAAAACATCCCATTATTATGAGTTAAAGCAGTATAATTCTGATGAAATTTCATTACTAGAGTGGTAATAAAAATGTTTCCTCTTCATTAAATATGTGAAGTTTATTATTCATGAAAATGAAACTGATATATTACTTTGTGAGATCACCAAACATGAAGCAGAATGGTGTTATTAGAGCCTCCTCATAGTGCTCTGTATCGGTTAGTGCATATTTTATTTAATTCCATGTTTTAAAAGTTTTATTTGTTTGTATTTATTTTTAAACAGAGTTTTGTTCTCCAAATGAAAACCTTTTTTTTTTCCCCCACTTTTTTAGGTTAAAAGTTTTCTTTTGATTTAAATTTTTGATCAGCTTCCTTAGTAGTCACCCATACTTTTGTTTAGAGGTAATGTTTTATTTTATATTATTGCTATAATCAGTATCACTTCAGTTGGTCTTTTCTGGAAGTGCATCTTCTCTTTTTCTACTTCATTTTATTTCCACTACTATTTCCTAATTCAGGCTCTTATGCATTATAACTGTCCTTTGTAATAAATTCTTGCTGGGCCTCTCTTTTTCTGATCAGTGTGACCCAGGGACCATTTGTGTCAGACATGTTTTGTTTAAAATGCAGAATCCTAGGTGGGACCCTGGTGATCCAGAATCAGGGAGAAGGCTGGGAAGGCCTAAGAGAATATGCAAAGTGCAAATGGATATGTTTTTATTGTTTTTATCCAAACTGTGGATTAAGCAGTAAGATTTTAGATAAATGAAAAAAAAAAAGATTTTAGATAAATGAAAATAAAATTCTTGTATTTTAATGTTTACATTGATTGCTAGGCCTCAGTATATTTTTTCTGTATGCTAGTCACACATGCAGATTTATATATGGCATATGTATAAATAAGCCTATACATATAATACATTCATGTTTATATTTAAAATTTGCTTTTATTATTATACTTAAGTGTTATATTATCTCTAGTATTAATACTTTTATTCAGGGTTAAAACTTAGCAAAATAATATATGATAATATATATAGTATGTGTTTAATATCGTTGGATGCATTCTTATAGGTAAAAATTTATATGACGGAAAGGAAATCTTATTTAAGAAATGAACCGCACTATTTAAAATAGAAATCTGAGATCTTTTTCACGTTGCAGCTGAGTTAAACAAATAATCTTTCTACCATTGCTAAGAAGTGCATGTAGTTAAAAATATGTATACATTTATACATATTATTTTTAAAAACCTAGTTAACTTTAAAATATGTAAGTTTTCTTGTCGTTTAGGGTTCTGTGAAGCTGATCATCAAGAGGGTTGCAAATCATTGGTGGTTTCTATTTTCAGATTTCCACATCCCGGAGTAATTTGCTTTAATTTCACCCAATTTAACCTATACTTCACACCATCACCATTCAGCTTTAATAGCTATGTTCTATGCATAAGAAAAGCAGATAAATGTCCACAATTAGGCTGCAAATGATTACAACTAGTTAGGGCTTTATGAAGACAAAACTTAAAGGACTATGGCGCCAAACAAAGCCACAAAAGACGGCTGAAAATGCTGTCTCGAGAAGTCAAGTCTACCATGGCATTTGATTTATCACTTTTGTAGTTGATTTTACTTATTTTTAATATATTGGCAGGTGTGCCTACTCTGAGAAATATTCAGCTTTAAAGAATATTAGTTCCCTGTTGTTTAATGTATTTTAGTTTTTGTTTGCTTCCTTGAATTTCAGCATAGATAACAAGATTGAATCTTCTTTAAAAAATATTAAAATAATAGCATGTTTTTTGAAATTAAGCAGAATTGGTTTGAAATGTACTGGCATCTACATACCTTGCAATGCATTTGTGAAATTAAGACGTCTGAAATGTTTGTGTATCAATATATGGTACTATCAGACATATGATGGAAGTATAATTTTATAATTCTGTCTAGAATTCCATTTCTGGATGGGTCTTAGCATGTAAAAGGTATACCTTTAGAGTATTACTTGTGTAATGTATGTGCACATATATAAAAGATTCAGAAATTATTTTAATCCTATATATGTGTGGGTGTTATGTTTTCCTCTATGTAAGTTCTTCTTGATGGTTACTGCACAGCATTATTTTAATGTATAAAGAATTTGTTTATCTTTCAAGGTTTTAAAAAAGCCAGACTATTCATTTTACTATAAAGCATGTCTTCCTCCTGCAAAATAAAATGTGTCCTTTTTGTTAATGTTTTTCCATATTTAGCAAGGTAAATCTGAGTTAAAAGACTGGATCGCGTCTCTCTTCAAAATTTTCGGTCCAGGTTTTGACATATAAATCTTTTCTTATTTTTTAGTGAATAAATAAAATTCAAAGTTTTAGTTTAGTATTTAGATTTTATTCTTTGGTCATTCCGTTAAATATTCTCTCAGAAATTCTGTATAGATAAGGGTAACAATACTGATGGATAGTAATTTCTTTTTACAGCTTTTGTGCACCCAAAATTATTCATGTAAGTGAAATACACCCATTCTAGAAATGTCACCTCCACCGTTTTATTTATTATATGAGGGGTAACATGTATCTATTTAAAACATGTACCTATTGTAGATAATCCTTATTTTCTGAACTAATAATCAAATAATGCCTCTTTAGTTTATTGCTTAGAAGCCAAAATAAATGTAGATTAAAAACCTAAGCAGGGCTTCCCTGGTGGCGCAGCGGTTGAGAGTCCGCCTGCCGATGCAGGGGACACGGGTTCGTGCCCCGGTCCGGGAAGATCCCACATGCCGCGGAGCTGCTGGGCCCGTGAGCCATGGCCGCTCAGCTTGCGCATCTGGAGCCTGTGCTCCGCAACGGGAGAGGCCACAACAGTGAGAGGCCTGTGTACCGCAAAAAAAAAAAAAAACCTAAGCAGTTGTGGGTTTTATGCACATGTAACAAACACAATATGCATGCATGCACAGAGTTGCTAACTTTAAAAATAATGCTCAGGAAGTAATAGCTTGTTGCCTTTATAAAAGGAATGTATGTGGGAAAGTATACTGAAACTTATTTTTTAAAATATCTTTATTTTAAAGAAAGCAGTCTACCCTACAAAGTAGACCAGTATAGCCATGGTAAGACAATATAGCTACACAGCTTCGCAGTTGTATTAAACTAGTTTCATACGCTATATCATAAAACTTTCAGTCCAATCAGCAACTAAATTTAAATACTGCAAATTGTAGCAGCAAAACAATAATTCTGCTGATTAGCCCCTTTCCATTTCTTGTAAGTGAACTGTTTATGCTGTTGAGTACCTTTTGAAAAAAGAAAAAGCCAAAACAGCCTTGATTAGTCAAGGAGTAATTGGATGACTTGATTTTAGCAAGAGAATGAATTGGTTGATGATAGCCTGTAACTAAGTGTAGTGGTTCTGTTCAGATGAATACATAACATACAGTCATCAGATCTTGACAGGTATAACATATAAGCAGTGCTAAAATCTGGTGGTAGTGGGGATAAGGTGGAGATGGAGGGGAATAAGTTTGCCATGAAGTCTTTTATTAGACATTTTAAGGTGATTCTTAAAGGAATTAAGAGGAACTAACTTTTTTTTTTTTACATTGGGGAAGGGGTAGGGAGATTTGTCTTACTTTAATACTATAGTCCCCATGTTTTATGCTCTAAAGACAAAATAGCTCTAAAGACAGAAGAGCTGTAGGATCATTTAACTTTCTTTAGGGGCATCAGCAATATTATATCTTTTTACTCTTGTTGAATATCATGGTTCATTAGCGGAGCCATGTGGGAAAGCCTTGAAGCATTAATTGTGTTGCTATTTAACTATTTAAAGTCTTGATAAGTCAGAACTTTTTGTAGATGGCATTATGATTTCCTGATTATTTTAAGGCTTTATCTGAGTTTACATGAATGAAAACTGGCATAAAACAAAAAAATTTTTTTTCGAATTTATTCCTTTGTAACTAGTCTTCTTAAATAAGTCCTGGTTCTCATCTTCCTCCTCCCCCCACCCCAAAGAATGTATTACAGTAACGACCCCTCTGCTATAATGTTCTGCTGGGGTCCAAAAGTTTCAGCTGCATAAAATACGAGGGCAGTTTATTGCCAGATGAATGGAACGGCTGGGGTGAGCCCACACACCTAGTTGCAGGGGCTGAGGGTGTGGCAAGGTGCGGGCCCAGCCAAATCCCTTTTGGTACTGGCTTTGATTTGGCACCACCTGGTGGTGATTGTTTGCTCTGACTTAACTATTGATGGTGATCTTTAGGGTAGCAGTAGAATTCTAGGAATTTCTCAGGTAGCTGGTACCAATTTTGTTGAACCAATTCGGGTGGATTGGGTTGGAAGACTACTGGGTATGCGGTGACCTACCTTACACAATCTGCTTCAAAAGGTTCAGTTGCTTTCCTGTCCTTAATCTTCCTTCTGTGTTTCTGGTCTCATTTTAGAACTGTGGATTATTGCATTTAAGAGCATAATTATTTTATGAGGTATGTTATTTGGTTTTATGACATCTACCTTCGCAGTTTGGACCCAAGAATGATCCCTATCATGTAATGTGGATTTAGTCAAACCGTTATTTTCCTATTCTAACACCAGATGTTCTTGGTGAGTCCTTCCTTTTCCATTCCTTCTATCCCCACCCCTACCCCACCATATCTTAAAAAAACTAGGTAAAAGTTATAATCCATTGATATTATAGATAAAGCTAAAAATAGTTATCTAAAAAATTAATAGCCAGTCATTTATTTAACTGATTAATACCTGTCACATGTTTACATTTTTCAGGTATTTAAACACCAGTATCAAACTCTAGCAGAGGCAATATTATCTCTTATCAGAGCGTCCATGTACTTAAATATGAGATTAAAAAATAATTTATACTTCCATCAAAACCTGCACACATATCTTAAAGTTTAAATGACGTCTATGTAACACCAGTGTTCCAGTTTGAAACCTTAAGGCTGACTTTCCATCAGCTTGTACTGAATACTGACCCCCTCCCTACTTCCCTTCATCCTGGATTTACTTTCTTGTATTTATTATATGCTGACCTATTTCTCTCCTAAACATCTTTAAAGGCAGAAACTAATCTTATTGAGCTTTCTCTCACCTCTGAAATTTGCCTTCCAGCTCTTGGCATCATTCTCTTTGTGATTAACATTCAGTACACTTTTGTCAAATATGTCTCTTAAACTATGCATCTTAAACATCTCCAATTTTATGACTGGCCACATTTCATTTCTTCTCAATTTAATGTCATTCTTCCTACCCACTAGACAAAAAAAAAATCTTCGTAAAGATTTAATTTTTTTTTTAGATTTAACCACTTTCTTGTTATTTCTATAACTAGTACCCAACAATCAGCTGCACTGTTTGTGACTAGTAGTCTCTTTCCAAGCTATTATTAGATCTTGTATATAACTGATAGAATCGTTTAAAGAGTGTGAGTGAGTAAGCGAGCAAGGGCAAGATCACAAGAGCACTCCTCTGAAAATCTACATAGGAATTTTATAATCAAGGAGATTAAATTTTAATTTAATCTTTTCATCAATTGACACCACACATTTGAACCTATGGCAACATCTTCTGGTCGATACATAGCACAACCTTTGTCTTTTCGTGTTCACCGGCGGTTCTCAACTGTGAGTTAGCAACGCCTAGAGACAGTTTTGATCTTCACAGCTGGGGCGTGTGCCTGTGTGCATGTGCGCGCACACTCACGCGGGTGGTGTGGGTGTGTGTGTTACCGGCATCTGATTTGGAGAGGCCAAGGGTGCTGCTGAAACATCCTGCAATGCACAGGTCGAACCCCCGCAAAGAAGAATTACCCGGCCCCAGATGTTAGGACTGCCAAGGTTGAGAAACCCTGGTATACACCTTGTCTTCAGCTTTTCATTTATAAGTGTAACTAACATATTTTGAGTGTTTACATCCTAAGATCTTGACATATGTTACCACTTTTAATCTTCAGGGCAATCTTATGAGGTAGGTATTATTCTCTAGATTTTAGACAAGGAAACTAAGGCACAGAGAAATTAAATAATCACACAACTAATGAATCAAACAGTCTGAAATCCAGATTTGAATCTAGGTAATCTGATTCCAGAGTCTGTGCCCTGCATCATTTCTGCTCTATTTATACTTCTATCCTGCCTGGAATTTCCTCTTGACTCTCTGCTTCCCTTTGCTAATATCTGTCCCTAAAAGTCTTAATCTGTACTCAAGCCTTCCCTCCTCAATCTTGATTCACGCTAATCAATCCCTTCTCTCTCTTTTTCTTTTATGGCTGCATTTATTTGTCTTAGTTACAGTGTATAGGTTTGCCCTCTTCTTAATTTGATTTATACATTTAAAAAATTATGCCATAATATGTAATCCAGTGCCCAAGAAGTCCTCAGAAAATAATGAAGTGAATATCGTCACTAATAGCCAAGCAATTCAGAGGTGAAGAGATGAAACACAAGAAACGTCTCACATCTGTTATTTCAATTTGCCATGTTTTGTGCGTTACTTACCCTGTTACTTTATGTGATTGACATGCTTAGCACTGGTTTCTTTGAAGTACTTGCTAAATATCTTATTGTGTGCTGTGAAATTGATCCTTTGCTGTTGTGCTGCATGTCTAACTTCGTCTAGAATCTGTCGTTCTCCTCTAACAGTTTTTCATTCTGAGTGCTAAAAAGTGCTCGAGACATTCATTCATTCATTGATTCCTTTACTCTTCACTTCACCTTGTACCTAATTGTATATCAGCTCTGATTAAGGCACTGGAAGGAACAAGAAAGGCATTTAAGACAGAATCCTAGAACTTAAATAAGTAGAAGATAGAATCACATATTCTAATATTAGATATACATGCTACAGGTCAGGATATGGTTAGAGAAGGCATCATCGTGGAGATACCATTTCAGTGGCATCTAATTAAGGTCGTGAAAGATATGTAACTTTTTTTTGAAAGGCAGAAATGGGGAGGAAGAATACTCCATGCAGAATGATGAGTAACAGCACTGAAAATGTAAAATGAGAGCATTGAATGTAGGTCAGTTTGATTGAAAGGTGTGGGATATTAATGGGCACCAACATTAGAAAAATTAAAGCTCTGATTTGTCATTTAGTTTATTTCTTAAAGGGCAGAGAGTTCACATGACTCCTTTTATTCATTGCTTACAGTACTGGTAATAAAGTTAGAATTCTAGTTCTGTGCATTACTCCATTTGCATTTTCTCTCCTTACAACATTATTCTTTAAAAAGATACAAAAATGGATTTTCCCAGGAGTCATATTTAGGGTAATATATTAAATCACCAGTTTTACCACACCTTATTCCAAACAAGTGTCTTCAATTCCTATTCTGACCCAAGGATGGTAGAGATCTCTTAGACCTGGACTCCTAGAATTGCTGTGCTGATGAGGGGAAGTTAAGCTATGCATTTTAGGGATGGATGTGATTTGTAATAGAAAGAAAGAATATGTATCTTTGAGGCCCAGGGAAGGGAGTGGGCAAAAGTTTACTGACAGTTGAATATTAAGAACTTTCAGGGCTTAGGGAGTCAGTACAAGAGTTTGACTTTAGCTGAGGATTTGTGGAGAGTGAGGGTAGGGCAAGGTCAGTTTATAGAGCACCTTTTCTAGTGACAGAAGGCTAAGTGATGTTTTAGAAATTAGGAAGTTAGTAAGATTAAATACAGCAAAAGCAGCTTGCTCAACATTGGAAGTAGAGCAGAATCGCAATAAATATTAATTCAAAATACCATTGATTAAATTTAGCTTTTATACATCTAAGTATCTATTATATAGAATAAGAAGTGAAAATCTTGTTCAGAGATGAATGTTAGTTCTCATTAAGGTACTTTTCTGCCTGCTTCTTTGGAAAGAGTTGATATGTTGCAGCGACTAAAAATGTAAAACCCTTGAGCAATTGAATATAATTAAGTACAGGTGTTGACTCTGGGTTATAATTCATAACTTTTAAGTGACTTTAAGGATTCCTTAATGGTGTGAATATCTAATTATCTACAATATAAGTACAATACCAGTAACCGTTAGGTAGAGTTTTCTGGTGTTCTGTACATTTAAAAGAATTATATTGTAAAATATTGTAATGTGTTGCTTCTAATCAGCAACACATGTATGTGACTTCCTTGGTGGCACAGTGGTTAAGAATCCGCCTGCCAATGCAGGGGACACAGGTTCGGTCCCTGGTCCGGGAAGATCCCACATGCCGTGGAGCAACTAAGCCCGTGCGCCACAACTACTGAGCCTGCGCTCTAGAGCCCGTGAGCCACAACTACTGAGCCCTTGTGCCACAGCTGCTAAAGTCCGTGCACCAAGAGCCCATGCTCCACAACAAGAGAAGCCACCGCAATAAGCAAGCGTACGGCAACGAAGAGTAGCCCCCACTCGCCGCAACTAGGGAAAGTCCGTGCTCAGCAGCGAAGACCCAACACAGCCAAAAATAAATAAATAAATAAAATTTATTTAAAAAAAAAAATTGTTGCACTGGGTCTTAGTTGTGGCAGGCAGGCAACATTTTTTCTTTTCTTTTTTTTTTAATTGAAATATAGTTGATGTACAATATTATGTTAGTTTCAGGTGTACAACATAGTGATTCAATGTTTAAATACATTACAAAATCATCACCATGATAAGTCAACCATCTGTCCCTATATGAAGTTATTACAATATTATTGACCATATTTCTTATGCTGTATATTACATTCCTATGACTTACTTATTTTATAACTGGAAGTTTGTACCTCTGAATCCCCTTCACCTATTTCACCCACCCAGCCCCCTCCTCTGGCAGCCCCAGTTTGGTCTCTGTATCTATGAATCTATTTGCATTTTGTTTTGTTTGTTCATTTGTTTTGTGTTTTAAGTTCCACATAAGTGAGGTTATATGGTATTTGTCTTTGTCTGACTTATCTCACTTATCATGATACCCTCTAAGTTATTCCATGTTGTTGCAAATGGCAAGATTTTATTTTATTTTATTTATGGCCATAACTACCCCTTTAAACTACTCTTCCCCCATACAATAAAGAATTTTTGTCATGTCATTTATAAAAAATAAATAGGAACTAGCATTTTTCAGTGTTTATGAATAAAGCTGTAGATGTTAAGTGAATTGCCAATGCAAGTTTAGCTCTCTCCCTTCTCTTTAAATAGTAATGAGCTATAGAATTATAAGTAAGTTGGGAATCATAGTTCTGACACAAGGTAGGTTTTAAAGAACGGATTAGAAATGTGAAAAGATAGAGATTTTTTTGAGGAGGATATCCTTGTCTTGATTTCTAACATTGTATTTAATAATTTATTTTTTACTGGTTTAGGATTGTGGCCCTTAACCATTCAGTGATTTTGGTGGGACCCTGGATTAGAATATAGATGCTCAGAACATTTATTATTTACCACATAGGACACAGGATATTTTGCTGTTGTGATTTAAGATTCAGTATATTTGTATAATAATTTTATTTCTTTTTTTCTAGAGTCTGTTTAAAAATTTTTTATTGGAGTATAGTTGATTTACAATGTTGTGTTAGTTTCAGGTGTACAGCAAAGTGAATTGGTTATACATATGCATATATCCACTCTTTTTAGATTCTTTTCCCATATAGGCCATTACAGAGTATTGAGTAGAGTTCCCTGTGCTATACAGTAGGTCCTTATTAGTTATCTATCTTGTATATAGTAGTGTGTATATGTCAATCCCACTCTCCCAATTTGTCCCTCCCCCCCCCTTACCCCCTGGTAACCATAAGATTGTTTCTTATATCTGTAACTCTATTTCTGTTTTGTAGATAAGTTAATTTGTACCCTTTTTTTAGATTCCACATATAAGCAATATCATATAATATTTGTCTTCCTCTGTCTGACTGACTTCATTTAGTATGACCATCTCCAGGTCCATCCATGTTGCTGCAAATGACATTATTTCATTCTTTTTAGGCTGAGTAATATTTCATTGTATATATGTACCACTTCTTCTTATCCATTCATCTGTCCATGGACAGCTGTCCACATCTTGGCTATTGTAAACAACACTGCAATGAATATTGGGGTGCATGTATCCTTTTGAACCATATTTTTCTCCAGATACATGTCCAGGAGTAGGATTGCTGGGTCATATGGTAGCTCTATTTTTAGTTTCTTAAGGAACCTCCATACTGTTCTCCATAGTGGCTGTACCAGTTTACATTCCCACCAACAGTGTAGGAGGGTTCCCTTTTCTCTACACGCTCTCGAGCATTTATTGTTTGTAGACTTTTTGATGATGGCCATTCTGACTGGTGTGAGATGATACCTCGTTTTAGTTTTGATTTGCATTTCTCTCATAATTAGCGAAGTTGAACATCTTTTCATGTGCTTTTTGGCCATCTGTATGTCTTCTTTGGAGAAATTTAGACCTTCTATTTAGACCTTCTGCCCATTTGTTTTTTTCTTTTGATTGGGTTGGTTTTTTTTTGATATTGAGCTGCATGAGCTGTTTGTATATTTTGGAGAGTAATCCCTTGTGTTCATTCATTTGGAAATATTTTCTCCCATTCTGTGGGTTGTCTTTTTCATTTTGTTTATGGTTTCCTTTGCTGTGCAAAAGCTTTTAAATTATATAAGTCCCATTTGTTTATTTTTGTTTTTATTTTCAGTACTGTAGGAGGTAGATCCAAAAAGATACTGCTGCAATTCATGTCAGAGAGCATTCTGCCTATGTTTTCCTCTAGGAGTTTCATAGTATCTAGCCTTACATTTAGGTCCTTAATCCATTTTGAGTTTATTTTTGTGTATGGTTTTAGAGAGTGTCCTAATTTCATTTGTTTGCATGTAGCTGTCCAGTTTTTCCAGCACCACTTATTGAAGAGACTGTCTTTTCTCCATTGTATATCCTTGCCTCCTTTGTCATAGATTAGGTGACCATAGTGCATGGACTTTCTATTCTGTTCCATTGATCTATATTTGTTTTTGTGCCAGTACCGTACTGTTTTGATTACTGTAGCTTTGTAGTATAGTCTGAAGTCAGGGAGTCTGATTCCTCCAGCTCCGTTTTTCTTTCTCAAGATTGCTATGGCTATTTGGGGTCTCTTGTGTTTCCATACAATTGTAAAATTTTTTGTTCTAATTCTGTGAAAAATGCCATTGGTAATTTGATAGGGATTGCATTGAATCTGCAGATTGCTTTGGGTAGTATAGTTATTTTCACAGTATTGATTCGTCCAATCCAAAAACATGGTATGTTTCTCCATCTGTTTGTGTCATCTTTTATTTCTTTCATCAGTATCTTAATAGTTTTCTGAGTACAGTAGGTCCCCTACATAGGGACAGGTACCGATCCAAGAGCATGTTCTTAAGTCCAATTTGTTCGTAAGTCCAACAAAGTTAGCCTAGGTACCCAACTAACACAGTCAGCTCTATAGTACTGTACAGTAATAGGTTTATAATGCTTTTCACACAAATAATACATAAAAACAAACACAAAAAATAAAGAAAACATTTTTAATCTTACAGTACGGTACCTTGAAAAGTACAATAGTACAGTACAACAGCTGGCATACGGGGGCTGGCATCGAGTGAACAGGCAAGAAGAGTTACTGACTGGAGGAGGAAGTGGAGGTGGGAGATGGTAGAGCTGAAGGATCATCAGCAATAGGAGATGGAGGGCAAGCTGCAGTTTCACTCATGCCTGACATTGATGGCACGGGTTCTGGTTCCTTGCTGGATTCAATTCTATCTACCCTTTTGAAAAAATGATCCAGTGATGTCTGGGTAATATCTCTTTTTTTCCTGTCATAGATGACATGGTAGCACCGGATTGCATTCTTAATGGCTGCTGCAACCTTCGTGTACCATTCTACGTTTGGGTCCTGTGCCTCAAAAACTAACAGTGCCTCCTCAAATAAAGAAAATCCCCTTGCCATTTCCTGCTTCGTGAATCTCTTCGGTTCATCATTTACTTCTTCCTCTTGTCTCTCTTCATCCTTTCTGTGGGCCTCCGATTCCATCAGGTCTTCATTAGTAAGCTCCTCATGTTGCACAGCAAGGAGTTCAGTGAAGTCGTACTCTTGCAGATCTAGCTCCAGCTTCTTGCCGAGGGTCACTAAGTTGCTGAAGACCTCTTTCAACTCCTTATCCGAACGCATGTTCGCATCTTTGAAAGTTTGCAACTTGAAGGTTCATATGTAGGGGACTTACTGTACAGGTCTTTTGCCCCCTTAGGTAGATTTATTCCTAGGTATTTTATTCTTTTTGATGCAATGGTAAATGGGATTGTTTCCTTGATTTCTCTTTCTGATCTTTCATTGTTAGCATATAGGAATGCAAAAGATTTCTGTGTAACCTGCAACCTTACCAAATTCATTGATTAGTTCTAGTAGTTTTCTGGTGGCATCTTTAGGATTTTCTATGTATAGTATCATGTCATCGACAAACAGTGACGGTTTTACTTCTTCTTTTCCAATTTGTATTCCTTTTATTTCTTTTTCTTCTGATTGCTGTGGCTAGGACTTCCAATACTATGTTGAATAATAGTGGTGAAAGTGGACATCCTTGTCTTGTTCCTGATCTTAAAGGGAATGCCTTTCAGGTTTCACCACTGAGAATGATGTTTGCTCTGGGTTTGTCGTATATGGCTTTTATTATGTTGAGGTAGTTTCCCTCTGTGTCCACTTTCTGGAGAGTTTTTATCATAAATCAGTGTTGAATTTTGTCAAAAGCTTTTTCTGCATCTATTGAGATGATAATATGGTTTTTATTCTTCAACTTATTGATGTGGTATATCACATTGATTGATTTGTGGATATTTCTAGAGTCTTTGGTTATATAATACTTTTTGCTTCCATACTTGATTTGGGCTCTTAAATCTTACATGTACCGATGTTACCTTAGATGCAGATAAAGATCTTTTGACTTGAAACCTTGTCATGATATCTCCCCCACACCTCTCTCTGTCTTTCTCTGTCTCTCTCTCTCTCTTTCTCATTGCTTTTATGTAGATGACATTATTTTCTTTGCTAAAGTTACACTATGTATCCTGCCTTCATATCTCCCATCAGTATTCTAGTGTACTTCTTTATCACCATATTTGGAGTACAGCAGTTCTCTTTTAGCTGGTTCCCTACTTCTGGTTAGTCTTTCTAAAATGCCACTTTTTGTTTGTTACTCAATAACATAAAAACCAATGTTGCCTCCCTATTGACTAGCAGATGCAATCCAGACTTACCTTGCTATTTGGACTTCCCTATTCTTTACCCTACTGGGTGTACTAAGTTTTTGTCTCCTACCACTCCTCAATACAGTGTCTCACTATAGTCAGCTTTCCAGTAAGCCTTCTTTATTTCAACCTTCATTTTTTTATCTGATGCTTTTTCCTGTTACTGGTCATGCCTTTCTTTATCTTCTTTACCTATACCAAATTTCTGTATTTAAAGGCCTTGATGATTCGTTATTATTAATTGAACCTATATTTAAGGTCCTTGTTAGTGAGTATTGTTCTCCTTTTTTATTGGCTTAGATTTGTTTTCCCAACCAATTGTCTAATTATTAAGACTAAGGTCCTCATATTTTGATTTTTGTTTTTAATTCTTAAGACTTAGCACATTGTTATGTATAAGCAAGCTTTCTTTAAGTGGGGAACTTACGTTTAGCAAGGCATATTGTGGTCTGCATATGTTGAGGAGGTGACAGTTTATGCATTGATTGTATAGTGGTAGAGGATGGAAAGAACTTAAGTAAAATAGGCCCATCTTGACCACATACCCTCTTATTTCCAAGTAAACTCTAGACATACAATTTGGAATATCAAGTTTTCCATGACAGGTAGTTTATAAAGTACCGCTGTGAAGCCTGTACACTTAAATACATCACGTGTTTTAAAATCTATTTCTGTATAGCTAGGGATGCTTCGCTTCTGAAAGCTGAATATAACCCAAATTTAAGTAGTAATATAGCAAAGCAGTTCACTGAAGTGCTGAATTTTCAAAGTATATTTTTATTTCTGAAGTCTTTTCCAGTTAGATTAAGCATCCTAAAAGTATGGATTTATCTGTCTTACTCAAATCTTTATGGAATAAGGTAGGATTTGAATGAATGAATTAATGAGTAAGTTGGTCAATCTTCAGTCCATTTATAATTGAAAATAGCCAACTCATTTCTGCCAAATCATACCAAGAAATAAATATGATGCAGAGTGTTCAATACCACGTGGATAGTCAAATGTATCTCACCAAGTCTGTATTTTGACTGGCTCTCAGTAAAGAGGTACACAAATTTTAAAAGTCACAGCTTTAATATGAGCATTGACATTTTGCATTCACTTAGTGAACACATTTTATAATAGAAATGATTTATTTAATAACTAAAAATACATTTTTTGTTCATTTTATTTGCTGTTACCTCAAAGTATACTGGAGTCAATCAAGCGAGTTTGGGGCTGGAAATTCTGTGAAAGAGTGTGTAATAGAGGGTTAAGAGAGAGAGCTAAGAGAGATATCAACATTTATGTGGTGGTTAGAGCAAGGAAAGGAATAGCCTGAGAAGAAATGGCCAGAGAAAATAGAAGAAAATCAGGAGAATGCAGTTGAAATGAAAGAGACGTCGTCAGTGCTCTGAAGTTAGATGCTACTGAGAGGTGATTCAAGATTCCTGAAAAATGGCTGTTTGATTTAGCATCATGAAGGCAAATCATTGGTGTTCTTTTTGAGATCGATTTCTGATAGCCTGGTGGGGGCACACTCCAAACTGTTGTGGGTTAAGTTTTGTATAGGAAGTAAAGAAGTGGCGAGAGCAGGAATGGCTTGGAGCCAAGAAGTTTGGCTGGAAAGGGAATTGATGTCTGAGGGTGACTGACCTGACTGATTTAACATAGAATCTTAAACCTCCTTAAATATTGATGGGAAAGTATTGATGGAAATGGTGGTGGTACAAATATAGGAGAGAGAGAGGCATAATAGATTGAGGTCTCAGGAAATACAAAGAACAGTCTGTGGAGCAAACTTCCTTGGAAGGGGATAAGATCCAGAGCAGAGATAGTAGAGATTGGACATAAATAGTAGAAGGTAATGCTTTCCAGTTTACTGCTGGCAAGAAGGAAAGATTGGGTAAAAACAAAAAGGGGGTTTGGTATTCCAAGGTGACATGCATTTTCTCTGTGAAGTGAGAAAGATTAGGTCTCCTGGGTAGCAGGAGGGAAGAGGAAAGATCGGAAATGTGAGAGAAGTCAAGAAGGTTTGAAAAAGGTGCTTTATTGGGAAAGGAAACATTGCAGGATTGCTGGGTGAAGAATCTTTGTGATGGAATCCAGTCTGAGCCTAGCTTATGGTTAAATTTCTCTTATAACACATTGTTTAATAATGAGACTTTATTATAGTTAGTATTATTTTCAGTCACCATTTTTATATGTATATAAAGAAATGTACAGATATAAAATAATTTTCATGATTATGGTGGTTTTCTCCCTGTGGCTAGTCACTGCAAAACCAAAATTTTAACTAAAATTTGTGTAAGTTTTTCTACAAGTTAAACTTGTTTATTGTGTTTAAAAAAGAATGACTTTTTAAAATGACTTGTTTTTATGAACAATGCATGTTCATTATAAAAAGTTTAAGCAAGACAAAACTGATAAAGAAGATTTAAAAATTACTCAACACCTCCTTGCCTAGGAATTACTTTTATTAGCATTTGGTCTGTGTTATTAAAAGAGAGAAACAGTTTTATTAAAATGTGATCATTAATGTATATACTGTTTTAAATAGAATACTATATTTAGTTGGAAAGAAAGAAAAAGAACTGAAGTAATACAGAAGAAATTAATGATTCTGTACCAGTTGGTTGACCAACTTGAGGTTGGTCAATTTTTGTTTCAGTGTTTGTTTATGCTGGCATACTTAGAATGTGAAACTTCGAAAGTGGCTATGATTTCTAAGTGGGCCACCTTCTTGACAGAATCTCTTTCAAAGGCCTTGACAGTTAGAATCTCTTTCAAAGACTGAGAAATCTTATGGTGTTTTACCTTGTATAGTTAATCTACTCAGAGTATATATAGAGAGGAATATTTTCAAAACCAGAATGAGCTTAGCAATGCTAAAATTTAGCTCTTTCGTACTCTTCAGTTATAAGAAATAAGAGGAGAGGTCCATGTTTACATCCTTGAGTCATAGTATTCTCATCTCTGGCATATGGAAGAAATAGACTCTAATGGAAAGGGACATAACTATTATAAAATATTTCTCAAAGAACTACTCTTTGCCGGAAGCAATGATCATCTTTCTCTAGGAGAAAGGAGAATACTCCTTTCTTCTTGAAACATTTTCTTTCCCCTACTCCTGGAAGAGCATATTCCTTGTTTTTCACTGACTTTGTCACCACTTCGTAGTCTCTTTTGCCAAATCCTTCCCTATCAGACACCTGAGTTTTTAGTGCTCTCTCTGTATGATGTCATCCAGCCCATAACTTTAAACACATCTGATAATTCCCAATTTTGTATCTCCAGTCATGACCTTCCAAACTACATCTAGTCCATTCTATCATATATTCTCAGTACAAACATTCTCATCTTCTCTACAGCAGCAATTTTATTTCAGGTTACCACTCATCTGCACCACTGCAACTACCCCCTAACTTAGTCTTTCTGCCATCACTCTTGTCCCCTCCCTTAAAGTCTGTTCTTTTGAGAGTAACCAAAGTGGCTTCTTTAAGTCATAAATCATATATCATCATCCTACTTTCCCTTTATTTAAAGCTCCCTAATCAATGGCTTCCCATTATAGCTAGAATAAAATCCAAACATCCATGGCTTACAAATGTTTGTGAACTGCTTTACTTCTCCAACTTAAACTTTATTTACTATCCTCTGCTGTGGTTCACCCACACTGACCTTATTTCTACTTCTTAGAACTCTCTTCCTTCAGGTCTTCTCATTACTCCCTCATTCTGGCCATTCTATTCTCAGCTCCAATACCGTCTCCTCAGAGAGGCTTCTCTGACTATCCTAGTACAAGTATTGCCCAGCAAATGTAAATTGATACAGCCACTATGGAGAACAGTATGGAGGTTCCTTAAAAAACTAAAAATAGAACTACCATATGACCCAGCAATCCCACTACTGGGCATATACCCTGAGAAAACCATGATTCAAAAAGAGTCATGTACTACAGTGTTCATTGCAGCACTATTTATAATAGCTAGGACATGGAAGCAACTTAAATGTCCATCAACAAATGAATGGATAAAGAAGACGTGGCACATATATACAATGGAATATTACTCAGCCATAAAAAGGAACAAAATTGAATTATTTGTAGTGAGGTGGATGGACCTAGAGTCTGTCATACAGAATGAGGTAAGTCAGAAAGAGAAAAACAAATACCGTATGCTAACATATATATATGGAATCTAAAAAAACGGTACTGATGAACCTAATGGTAGGGCAGGAATAAGGACACAGACGTAGAGAACGACTTGAGGACACGGTAGGGAAGGGGAAGCTGGGATGAAGTGAGAGCGTAGCATGGACATATATACACTACCAAATGTTAAATAGATAGCTAGTGGGAAGTTGCTGCATAGCACAGGGAGATCAGCTCAGTGCTTTGTGACCACCTAGAGGGGTGGGATAGGGAGGGTGGGAGGGAGGGAGACGCAAGAGGGAGGGGATATGGGGATATATGTATACATATAGCTGATTCACTTTGTTGTACAGCAGAAACTAACACAACATTGTAAAGCAATTATAGTCCAATAAAGATAAAAAAAAAGTTTGCCTAGCGGTGCCACCCCCTCCCCCCAGCACACACATGCTCTATCACATTATCCTATTTTATACGGAATAGTACCAAAATAGTTTTTAAAAATCAGATGACATCCCACCACCAAAATGACCATAGTTAATATTTTCAGACATTTCTTGATTTTACAAAAAAAAATTGTGATCTCACATTTTTGACTTAATTTATTTAAATAGGAAATGTTTTCACTAATGTAAGTGGGAAATTGCCAAAATTGAAGATAATGAAAATAAATACAATGAAAACTACATATTTAATTTTTTAGCCTTTAGAAGCTCTGAGGCTGAGGCCTGTTCTGTTGATAAAAAGTTATCAAAAAAAAGTTATCAACATTTATAAATTTATAAATGTTAAACATTAAAGATCAATGGCATCAAACCAACATTTTCTCCTTGACATAGTCAGGACTAAACGAGAATTGAAAGAGAAATAACTTTCTCATCAAGCAATTCAGTATGATATAGTCTTCAAGATGACTCTAGTCATCTTCTTTATCAGTAAAGTATTTCCCCCAAAAGGGAATTGTGATAATAATTGTAACATTTATGATACTAATTGTTTTAGTTAATGTGAAGTTGAAATAAATAACTTTTGCCATGGACTAGGGTAAAAATGTTGTGGTGAACTAGTAAGAATTAGTGGGGGGAAAACCTGTAAACTCACAAAGTTTATTATAAACTGTTCCAAGGTGACTTGAGTGACATGAAATGATATTATTCAAAATTAATGTTTGAGTATATTACTATGGAGTTTCTTCTAAATTACTAATTCCTACATCATAAAAAAAATAGTATATGCCCCAGTTACTGAAAGAGTTCTCTGTTAAGCACTTCACATATATTATCCAATTTAATCATACCCATCCTCTGAAAGGTAGAAATATCTTATTTTAAAGATATGATAATGAGATCCTTAGAGATTCAGTGATTTGTCTAAGATTTTATGACCAGCAAGGCTGTTAAAGCCCTTATTCTTTTTTAAAAAAAAAAAAAATTATTTATTTATTTGGCTGCGCCGGGTCTTAGTTGCAGCACTCGGGATCTTCATTTGCTGCACTTGGGACCTTTAGTTGTGGCATGTGGGATCCATTTCCCTGACCAGGGATCGAACCCCAGCCCCCTGCATTGGGAGCATGGAGTCCCAACCACTGGACCACCAGGGAAGTCCCTAAAGCCCTTATTCTTAACCAGTAAATCTTGTACTAAAAAAGATATGAAAGAATGTTATGATGTGAGTGTACAGTGATGTCTGTTGACCCAGGAGCATGTCTTTGGAAATTAATCTCTGATTTTTTAGTTGTAAGAAATGGGAAGTTGCCCAAATGGCCGCCAAATTTTCTGTAAGCTTACATTTTACAGCTCTTTTAGGCCCCAGTTGATCACAGGGCTATTCAGGTTTGAAGGATAACTTTAATGTTCCCTTCCGTTCATTTTTATCTTAACTTTTGGCACTATTTATTTTTAAAAATAAATTTAAGTTATTTGCATAATATGTTACCACCTCATATACAAATGAATAAAATAGGAACACTAACTTTCAGGCATAGGAACAACTACGCAATTCAGTTTCTGTTATCCACTTAATTAAAATTGAGGGCTGGGACTTCCCTGGTGGCGCAGTGGTTAAGAATCTGCCTGCCACATAGAGAATGGACTTGAGGACACGGGGAGGGGGAAAGGTAAGCTGGGACAAAGTGAGAGAGTGGCATGGACATATATACACTACCAAATGTAAAATAGATAGCTAGTGGGAAGCAGCCGCATAGCTCAGGGAGATCAGCTCCGTGCTTTGTGACCACCTAGAGGGGTGGGATAGGGAGGGTGGGAGGGAGACTCAAGAGGGAAGAGATACGGGGATGTATGTATACGTATAGCTGATTCACTTTGTTATACAGCAGAAACTAACACAACGTTGTAAAGCAATTATACTCCAAGAAAGATGTTAAAAAAAAAAAAAAAAAGAATCCACCTGCCAGTGCAGGGGACACGGGTTCGAGCCCTGGTCCAGGAAGATCCCACATGCCTCAGAGCAACTAAGCCCGTGTGCCACAACTACTGAGCATATGTACTGGGACTGCTGAAGCCTGTGCACCGAGAGCCTGTGCTTTGCAACAAGAGAAGCCACTGCAATGAGAAGTCCGTGCACCGCAACGAAGAGTAGCCCCTGCTCACCACAACTAGAGGAAGCCCATGCAGAGCAATGAAGACCCAGCACAGCCAAAAATAAATAAATCAATTAATTAAAAAAAAAAAAATTTTAAAAGGAGGGCTGAAATTAAGAAATTGCCATTTAAAATCTGCTGATGCATTTACTGTAGGGATGTTGTTGAGGACATCACTATAGTTACTCATTAGCCCCTACATCAAGATGACTATATAAGAAATTTTTCATTCTAAGTGTCATAAAACGTTTTTTATTTCTATAACTGAACTGACCACGTTTCCTTTGTTGATCTGAGTGCCAGGAAACTAACTTTTATTTTCAGTTTTCCTGTTTTATTGTGCTATTTGTGTAAGTTGCCTCATCATGATAAGAAGTAAATAGTATTGTGCTTCCAGGGAAACTTTTTTCATACTTTTCAGATATTCAAAAAATTTACCTAAACCATTGTCTGTTGTGTTTACTAGTAAGATATAATGTACCTCCTCATTTCTTACTAATTTTGTTCATATGAATCAGGTACTATATAACATCGATTGTTTGCCAAGAATACTTAAGTATTATTTTAAATAGTTATATTAAATGTAATAATTTACTTTTATAATTATTATTACCAAATATTTCCACGTTAAGATATGAACAGATTAATTATTTTAATTCTGGGGAATTATATTTAAAAAGTTTGCAACCTGTAATGAGAATGTCTTGGTTTTTTTGTATGTAAGAATGAGCTGTAGTCAGTTTTTCTCTTATCAAACTCAATCAAACTGTCATGATTCCTATGATACCTCTATCTAAAATAATAGATACTGTATGTTTGAAAGCATCTCATTTTGGGAATATAATCTAATTGGTAATTTTAATTAAATTAACTTGTTTATAAATGTGTTTATTGTTTGGTGGGTATATCATTGCATTCTGTTTATAATATTTCTTAGTATTTGTTCATTTTTGTGATACTGTTATCTGATAATTTGAGTAAATCCCAGTTGAATTATGTTGCCACATTATGTCTTCAAAAGGGCATAAAGTCAGTACACATGCTTGAGTAATGTCTGGTTGTTTTACCCTTATGTTTCCAGTTGGCAATTTGAAATTATGGCTTCAACTGCACTTTAAATATGTGATAATAACATGTGTTTCTAATAAGGGCCAGCACCATTTTGTTCAGATAGTGTGAATGGTTGTCACTCATATATGACGAATGCACCTTCATCTGCTTCTTTGATAGTCCCCTAAAAACCATACCCTCAAATCAGGCCGATGAAATTAGCTGCTGTGTAAATTGTGTGTCTGAGTGGTTCATTATCTAATCACCGTCAGAACCACAGTGATAAAGTAGATTGAAGCAGGGAAGAGGTCTGCCAGATGATTTCACCACCACCACCACCCCCCGCCCCAAATCCAGTTTCCCTTGGAAACCCTAATAGTGCAGTTTAGAACTTCAGGCTCTCATGCCTGGAATACGGTATCTTTTAACGTACCAAACCTGAAAATACCAGTAGTTCTGGAGCATAATTTTCTTTCTTTAAAGATCATAATTTTATTTATTTCAATCAGTTTTGGAAACGTTGAGGCTCTTGAATTACTGTTTTGCTGCTAGTGCCCTAAACAGTACTAAATAGGAAAAAAAATACTCTGTCCTACTTGTAAGAATTCAGAATAACTTGAATAAATTGTTAACCTTCTAGGAATCTTGGCTCACTCTAATAATGAACTTCTGTGTTATTTGTTTATTGAATTGCTTCCCTTTAATTTATTTTAGGTGCTTTTGAAGATGATGATATCACGCATGTTGAAGGAAGTGTAGATCCTATTCGAGATATAGAAATTATACATGAAGAGCTTCAGCTTAAAGATGAGGAAATGATTGGGCCTGTTATAGATAAACTAGAAAAAGTGGCTGTGAGAGGAGGAGATAAAAAACTAAAACCTGAATATGTAAGTAAAATCTACAGCTTCTTTAGATATTTGAGTTCATTTTCCTTGATTAAATTTTTAAAATAAAGCACATACAATAACTAATATTGTTATGGAATTTTAGGATTCAAGGATCATTTCTGTTAAAAAATTGTTGAGAAACCTTGTTTTCTCTTGGCAGCGAAGGATTGTGGTGACAGGCTGTTTAAGGTGTTCTTAGGAGACCATATATAGCAGTAATATTGAGTATTTTATGGTTACTATGTATATCCTCAAGTTTTGGTGTTGGAGATGTGGGGTTTTATGATGAAAACTTACTGGATTTAGATAAAGGACTGAATATGAGTTTTGTGGATTTGGAAGAAGTGATTTACATAAGGAATTGGTCTTCCACAGTGATTGACCGAATGAATGCACTGTTAAAGTAGACAGATAATTTTAATCTTTTATGGTGTGAAAACACATGTCATTGTCTTTAATATTCAAATGTGTTTTCTATCACATTGTAGTGAATAATTATTAGTAATATTGTAGGAAATGTTTCAAAATCTGTTTTGAAGCTTTTAGTTTAAGTATCATCAAATTGTCTTTTACCTTAAAAAAGCAGCCTTAATTATATATTTTCTCATTAATTAACATCTTCCACAAACTGTTCTTGATTTTTATGTTTTTTTGTTATAGGAAGAGATTTCTTTTCTTTTTAACTTTTCATGTGTTTTTAATATGTTTATTTTTTATCTTCTCATTTTTGGAAACTGATTATCTTTTTGCTTTCTCATTTATTTTTAATAAGTTTGGAAAACATACCTTTGATTAGGGAACTCTAATAGGAAGAAATCAATTACAGAATCAACCTCTAAACAGTCACACTACCAATAAATTATGGTCGAAAGTGCCTGGTCTTGGAACAGGGAGACCTGTATTGTGCTACTGATTTCCTTGAGAGTCTGGAGTGAGCCCAAGTCATTTTACTTTTCTTAACATCATAGTTACTTCACTTTTTCCCTGTTCAAATAGAATGGAGAAGGGAGAGCGATTTGTCTGAGGAAATTGTACAAGATTTAGGATGGAAAAGGGGATTTCACATGTGGGTATGAAAGATATCCCTTTCTGTAAAGGGGGAAAACGTCCTGAGACAGATGTTGGGATTGAAGGCAATTCCTTTGCCCCAAACAGCATGGTTTCTGATTAGAGTAAAGCCTTATGCAGTCATCCTTTAGTTAATTGAAACTTACTGACATCCATATATATTTCAGAAGCATTAACTGTCTTCAAAATAAACTTGTCGATCTTACTTTTACTTAAATGGGGAAAAGAGGCATCACGTTCTTCTGAAATTCTTGGGCTACCATTTCCTGGCCTTTCTTCTCAAAGAAAACTAGAATGCTGAGTGTTATTACTCCTTATTTCCCCAAACTGTGATTATTTCATCATTTTCTTTCCTAATATTAGATTCAGCTGCTTCAGAATAAATTATAGATTCATGTTCCTCAACCTTTTTTTTTAAATTATCACTGTCCCTAAGGAAAAAAATTGAATTAAATTTCAATTAATTAAATTTCTCCCTAATGAGAGAAATTAAATACTAACAAGTAAGAATTTGTTGGATAGACTTGAGCTTTGGAGGGCCACAAAACATTTTAATAACGAAGTTTTTTTTCACCCCCAAGAACCAATTTTTGCCCCTCTGGGAGTAATATTACCCCTATTGTGAATTCATGCTATAGATTATCTTGTAGCAAAGCCAATACTGGTAAGTGTGGTAAAACAGATGGCTTTTTAGAAATTTTTTTTCAGTTTGTTGTTAGCAAAAATAGGATTCTGGTTGGGTCTATAACGCAATTTGGAAAGAATTAACATCTTTACAATACAGAATCCTCCAGTGTAGGAACATCTTATATTTCTATTTATTGAGCCAAGCACTGTTGGGCACTTTTTATATATGTTATTTAAATCTCACAACATGCAAGGTATATATTATTATCTCCATGTTAAAACTGAGGAAGGCCAAGTTTCAAGAGGTTTTGTGAATTACTCAAGATTTCATACTTAGTAAATTGTAGATCAAGTTTTTCAACCATATTAGTCCAACTACAGGGCCAATATGTTGGGGTTTTTTTTTTTATGCTTTTAAAAATTGTAAAGCATTAACCTCATATGTATAGTTTAACAAATAGCTGTGATACAAATGGGAGTAAAACCTACTTGCAGGTCAAGAAATAGAATATTGTTTAGCACCCCAAAGTATCTCCATCACTTACCAGTCTTAAAACTTTCTGTCTTCCCACAGCTAACCATAATCCTGAAATTTATAATAATATCCTTATCGGTGTATGTGCCACCTGCAATGATATGAATTATTTTCCTGAGTGCAAACTTTATATAAATGGTATATAAAGTGCAGACTTTATATAAATGGTATCATGTTGTATCTATTTATATGAGCATTTTCATTCAGCATTATTTTGTACGGTTCATTTATGTTGCATTTATCTTTAATTCATTTGTTTTTCTTAATGTAAAATATTTCATTGAAAAAAAATACCATAATTTTAAGATCTGTTCTACTGTCAGTGGGCATTTGAATTTTCCCTCAAAGTTTTTTATAATCATGAGCAATGCAGCTGTGAACATTCTTTTACATCCTGATGCATGTAAGGATAAAGTCTTATATTTATTATAGAAGTCAGTAGTATATGTATATCTTCGACTTTACTAGATAACACTGTTTTCCTAGTCTGTGAGAGTTTATCCTGTTGTCAGTACTTGGTATTATCAGACTTTTTCATTTTTGCAGTTTGATAGCTGTGTAATGGTATTTGGTTATGGTTCTCATTTGCAGTTCTCTAGTTATGTAAGATTGGAGACCTTTTTAAGTATTGATTGGCCCTTTAGGATTTCCTCTTTTGTGAAGTGCTTGTTCTAATTATTTTGCTCATTTTCTATTGGATCAGTGTCTTTTTCTCAATAATTTGTGAAAGTTACTTATATATTTTGGATATTAGTCATTTGCTTTGAATGGATTGCAAATATGTTCTCCAATTCTGTGGCTTTTATTTTTAATCTTTTTAATAGTATCTTTTGATGAACAGGTGTTAATTTTAAGGTTAGTGTTTTCCTGTCTTGTTTAAGAAACTTTCCTACCTTAAGGTCATCAAGATAATCTCTTGTATTCTAAAAGCATTATTGTTTTATCTTTCACACTTAGCTCACTAACCCACCTGGAAATTATTTTTTGTAAGTAGTTTAAGGCAGGCATCCAATTGGACTTTTTTCCCCCATATGGAAAACCTGTTGGTCCAGCACCACTTAAAAAAAAGACTGTCCTGGGCTTCCCTGGTGGCACAGCGGTTAAGAATCCGCCCGTCAATGCAGGGGACGCGGGTTCGAGCCCTGGTCTGGGAAGATCCCACGTGCCACGGAGCAACTAAGCCCGTGCACCACAACTACTGAGCCTACGCTCTAGAGCCCACAAGCCACAATTACTGAGCCTGCACACCACAACTGTTGAAGCCTGCACACCTAGAGCCCATGCTCTGCAACAAGAGAAGCCACCGCAATGAGAAGCCCGTACACTGCAACAAAGAGTAGCCCCTGCTCGCCACAACTAGAGAAAGCCCGTGCGCAGCGACAAAGACCCAACGCAGCCAAAAAAAAAATAAAAAAGACTGTCCTTTCCCTACTCCAGTGAGGTGCCTCCTCTGTCATAAATCAAAGAGCTTTGGCGTCTTAGCTCTTTCCTGAGGATCGGCAGATGAGTCTAGGTAAAAGTGGCCAAGAGCAGCAGTGGGATCCCAAACCTGCTGAGGTGAAGGTGAGAAGGGAAGATGGAATGAGGGGTTAATATCCCATGGATTCTATGGTCTTATGTGTGTTCCTTACATCATTTTTATACTTTCCTCATCCCCTGCTGTCCCAGTCTCTAGTCTAGATCAGGCACAATTAAAAGTGTGGTCCTCACACCAGCAGCATCACCATCACCTGGGAGCTTCTTAGAAATGCAAGCTACAGATCTACTAAATCAGAATCTCTGGGGGTGTGTTTTAACAGGCTCTCCTGTTATGCACGCTACACAAAGTTTGAGGATCACTGCTTTAGAGCAGCCGCCAGCCCTCTACCCTCCACCCCAGGGTAGAAGAGTCTTAGGCCTTCCCCTACCCTTTTCTTGGTCTAGTAATGCCTCACTACCTTTTTAGGTCCTTGGTACTATTAAGAAGATAATATTTTTCTCTATTTAGGCCTGCTTTATTGTTGTCTTTATAGGCACAGTTACTCTGAATCACTTAGTTCATTAGTAGTGAAAATGGAGGTCTCCTCGATACAATTTTACCAACAGTTTGCTTGATATCATAATATAACAATCTGACAGTTCATGGGGATAACGACCAATGTTAAGCAGGGAAAGACATTTTAGGATGAGTTATTTTAAGTAGTTTATTTATTAGTGAATATTTTTACATTATAACTACTTTTGCCTTAAAAAAAAGTAAGTTACAAACAACAACATTTATAGTATAATCCGGTTTATGTAAAAAATGATAGCTGTATTTTTATAAGTGCATCCAAAGAGGTATGGAAATATGCTCAATTGTTATGTTTTAACAGTAAACATTTGGAAACTAAAAAAGGTTTTTAACGGTAAAGTGTTTGGAAAGGGACTAGTGGCTGTGAGAGAGTGAGTGATTGGGGTGGGCACTTTGACTATTTACCCTCTATACCTCTCTGTTACTTGACTTTTTTTCATAGCAATGTGTTATTAATTTTTTTAAGGAAATAAAAAGGTCTAAGGAAATTATTTCCTTTAGGTGGCCTCCAAATAAAGAGGTAAATGCATATATATTGTCCTTAGCTGTTTCTGACCTATATTCATCAAACTATAATTTTAGCTTTGCACTAGAGAAAGGGTTTTGAAGTTTCTATCTGAGATTGGAAAAGGAATGTGGTAGGAGATGTGAAGCTGGAATAGATGCATACATGAGAAGTCATAGGCTTTAGGATCAATTTCATCTTCACTAACGTGAAAATTGGGATAGGCAATGTAATTTATGAAGATTAAGAAGAAGCTCCTTATGTGTTTTCTTAACACTGTGACAGTTTGAGTTACAAAGCCATTTTGAGTCATATCTCAAACTCTTTGCCTTTTAATCTAAATTTTGGTTGTGTCTCCTCAGAAGTAGACCTTGAAGCAAGAATTGGAGTGCAGGTAGTTTTCTTGGGAGTTAACTCAGGAGGCACACATCAGGGAGTGGGGAATTAAGACCAGGAAGGGAAGGAAACCAATACAAAGTTATGTATATGAGCAGGCGGAAAACCCTGAGCAGAAGGGGATCAGCCCTTCCAGGGATCTCTAGAAAACAGTGTAGAAAGTGTCTTGTAGTTTTTCTACTGGAAGGATGAGGAAGCTGGGGTAATTAATTATTAACTAATTTCCATCAGTCATTGATTGTGGGCTGCTCCTCGGAGTGTTAACTACCTGCCTGGCGCCTGATGCCTGTGTGGTCTGGGCATGGTGCTTAGGCAGTTGCAGATGCTTAGAGTAAGAAGCCATTCAGCATGTACCGGATCTGTGAGGGCAAAGGGCATGGGGGCAGGGCACCAACAGTCTCTGCCAACATTTCTTCATCCAATGTGCATCTAAACTTTGTATCCTAATCATTCTATTTAGTTTTGGTGGTTCTTTAGTATCACAAGTTTAATTTGGTGGTGTTCTATATTCCCTGTTTCTGATTTATCTTTAGTTTTCCTGATACAAAGAGGGTATCTATGTGATTCTGGTACCAACTAGTTCTCGTAGGGGAGTTGTCTGTTTTTAACATTTTCTTGTATTCTCTAACGAATGGTCTAAAGGTATAAAATGTGATTGTCTTCTTTTCTTCAGTTTATGTTTGTAATCTTGACTAACAGAATCAGGGACTTTAATTGGATGTAGATCCTAGGCTATAAAAGCTACTTGGAAGTTATAAGAAAAATAGGTATTTTGGTCACTAGGTATTTACTAATTATTCCTTAATACTTGTTCAAATGTGTCTTTATTTTCTGGGTAATCTTTCAGAAATTTAACACTCAAGCCTCTCTTCCTATGAAGTTTCCATTTTCTAGATTTGGTTGTTATGTATTTTTATGTAAATAAGCAGGAAAAACGTGAATTAGATATACTCTAGCATAAAACATGAGACAACTTTTTAATGCTAAAACAGAATCTTCCTGACTACAATGTTCATGTATTCTGTCATAAAGATACCTTTTATAAAGTGGGTCTTGGTGTTGTGTTAAAACGGAGGCACTAAAGAAGGGAAGAGTGGGATAAACATTTACTATTGGTGTTGTTAGCTAGGTGTACTAGTTTCCTAGGGCTGCCATAACAAGTATCACAAACTAGATGGCTTAAAATAATAGAAATGTATTCTTTCACAGTTCTGGAGGCTAGAAGTCTGAAATCAAGGTGTTGGCAGGGCTGTGCTCCCTCTGAAGCCTCTAGGGGAGAATCGTTTCTTGCGCCTTCAGCTCCTGGTAGCCCCAGGCATTCCTTGGTGTATGGCAGCATAATTCCAATCTCTGCCTCCATCTTCTCATGGCCACCTTTCCTCTGTCCAAATTTCACTCTTCTTATAAGGATACTATCACTCTTCTTATAAGGGATTAAGGGCCCACCCTACTCCAGATAGGCATCTTTAGCTAATTCCCAGCTAAGGTCCTACTGAGGGATTAGGACTTCAGCCTGTCTTTTTGGAGGACACTTTAAGCCATAACAAGGCATCAAGTTCAAGGTTGATTTTAAAGTGTGTATACATTGTATTTGGAAAAACAAAATTTGGAAAATGAAGGTAGAAAGCTTTAAGAAAAATTTTATTTTGTATTGATAAGTATTTGGAAATATTCATACTTAAAAAATATTTATAGAACTAATAGTTACTTAATTAAACAACTAAATAAGGCAACCAGGAATTGTAATTAATGGATCTTTTTTCCTCTCAGTCTCTCTGAATGAAATAATTAACATCCACCAAACATATGGCTATTGGCAGATTTCTTCTCATTATTCTTATGGCAGTTTTTAAAGTTGATTTTGTACATAACTTAAAAAACATTAAAAATGTTTAAATATGTAACGTGTTTTTCACTAAAATCAGAAGATTCAAAAAGAGTATACTGTAAAAACATAATTCTCCTACCCACTTCTGTCTTCTCATTTACCCTTTTCTCCTCTTTAGATTCTTATGTATCTTTCCAGAACTAGTCTTACATGACTTACAAAGATCGTTTCTAAAAGAACAAGATACTAAAAATACTGAATTGCATTCATTCACCTTTCTCCCCATATCCTCTCTGTTCTCGTGGTCTCGCAACTCAGTGGACCCAAATTGTTTGAACTGAGTATCAGTATCTTTGACTCCTCTTTCTCGTGTACAATTTATATCCCGTCCTGTTGATTTTATCTCCTGAATATTCCTTGTATCTCTTCCTTCCTCCTTATTTTAAAAACTTCTTTAGTTTGGGCCTCATTTATGCTTAAACTGATTTCTTTACCTCCATTCTTGCTTTTGTTCTCCACAATTAGAAACTGCAGATCTCACTATGTTATTCCCTTGATTAAGATACCTCACCATCTTCCTGTAAGATACTGCCAACATAAAGTCCAAGGCTTACAAATTTCTTTGTGACCCAACTTTGCCTGACTTATACTTTCTCAGCTCTCCTAACAGTGAACTAAACATTTTGCTTTCACATGAGCTCATTAACTACAACTCTACCCTTTTGCTGCCCCTTCAGTCCTGTTTCCTAGTCATCCTTTGAGACATAGCCTAAAGCAGAAGCTTCTTACTCTTTAAAAAAAACATTTTATTGTGGAAAACTATACATAAAATAAAATTTACCACTTTAATCATTTTAAGTGTACAATTCAGTGGCATTAAGTACATTCACAATGTTGTACGATCATCACCGCTATCCATTTCTGGAACTTTTTCACCATCCCAGACTGAAACTGTATCCTTTAAATAATAACACACCATTTCCTCCTCCTTCCAGCCCCGGTAACATCTATTCTACTTCCTTTCTCTATGGATTTGCCTATTCTAGGTACCTAATGAAAGTGGAACTATACAATTTTTGTCTTTCTGTATCTGGCTTATAGGTCCTCAGTTCTCAGTATTATTTATTTGAAGACAGCAATTAGGAAGTGCAAAGCTGTTTAAGACTAGCATGATAACACAAAGAATGTATTGTGTTTGGGGCAAGGCTCACAAGGATTAGGCTCATTTGAGACCAAACTACTTTAGTAGTATATCAATTTATATATACGCTGAGGGGAATAAATTCATATAACAGCTGATGTTTTGGTGCATATGCTATAGGCATACTTTCCTGGATATTTCTATCTGTCCACTTTCTCCTTGCCTGTCGCCAATGGAACACAGATGGAGAAAATTAAAAATACGACATGTTAGTATCCCCATAAACTCATTATTAGCAACCTCAAGTGGGTCCTCAGCTATATCCAGCTTTCCTAGTTGCTCCCCTGCTCTCTGCTGCAACTGCTTCCCTACTCTCCTCAAACCTCTTATTTATGTCCATTCCCCACTTTCATCCATCCCTACCCTTAGCAGACAACCTTGCCTCCTATTTCAAAGATCAGAATAAAAGCCATCAGACATAGGAATTCCCTCATTTTCTCTCTAATTTTCCACTAGCCAAAACTAAAGCCTACTGTTCATTCCTCTTATCTATGGCTAGTTATTCCAATTCTTTGAATCTTATCACTTACTAACTTTCTAGAAATCTTACACTATTAGTCATCCCTTGTTTTTTTTCCCTTTGTTGCTTTTAAGTGATTTTATTGAGGTAAATTAACATAGCATTAAGTTCATCCTTTTCATATATATAATTCAGTGGTTTTTAGTGTATTCACAAAGTTGTATTTCATTCACCAGTAGTTCCTTCTTTCTTGTATATACAACTCGTCCCTCTCAAACTAGACCGTTTGCATCAACTATTTAAAGATGTCTTTTTTAATCTTAAAAAACACTTCTTACTGAATACCACACTTCTCATCCTTCAATTACCATATTTTCTCTATTCTCCTTCTTTAAAACCTCTTGAAAGAGTTATTTTTTCTACCTCCTAATAACTCAGTTCTATCTATCTGGTTTATCTGCTCATTAAACTCAAACAGGTTTCACCAGGGTCATTAGTGGCTTTTGCATTGTTAAATCCAAGGAACATTTTCAGTCATCTTGTTTTGTCAGTAGTATTGGACACTGTTGTATCATTGCCTGAACTACTCTTCCCTTGGATTCCATGACCACATTCTCCTGGTTTCCCTCCTACTTCTCTAGCAACTTCTCAGTTTCTTTTGCAGGCTCATCTTCTTATACCTTTTGCTATTAAATATTGACATTACTTAAAGTTGAGTCTTAGGCTGTCATCTCTTCTCTCAATTCTCTTTCTATGTGATGCCATCCATATCCATTGATACAATTACTATTTAAATACAAATAGCTTCCAGATTTGTATCTCTAACCCCATCTGTCCTCTGAACTCCAGGCTAGTATATTTAATTCCTGACTTGACATCTCATGTGTTTCTCAAAGACAACTCAAAAGTTAGCACATCTGAAATCAAACTCCCTCCCTCAAACCTGATTCTCTTCAGGGTTTCTTAGCTCAGTGAATTGTACCACTGTCTGTTAGATTATGCAAACCAAAAACTTAATCGTTTTTGACACATTCTCTTTCCATCATTTCTCATATCTAATCTATCACTGAATTCTGGCAATACGTTTGGCAATATACAGATGTAATAATATGCCTATATTTTCTTGTGTATATGCATACATATAAAGATAAAGGATAAAACAAATACGGCAAAATGATACTTTAATGAATATGTGTACAGACATTCTCTATTATTGTAGTTTTTCTTTAAGTTTGAAATTATTTCAAAATAAAAGGTAAAAACATAGCAAAATTAAAATGTCTTATGACTTTAATGTATAGAGGTACAGTTAAAATATATGACAGGGCTTCCCTGGTGGCACAGTGGTTGGGAGTCCGCCTGCCAATGCAGGGGACACGGGTCCGGGAAAGATCCCACATGCCGCGGAGTGGCTGGGCCCGTGAGCCATGGCCGCTGAGCCTGCGCGTCCCTCCGCAATGGGAGAGGCCACAACAGTGAGAGGCTCCCGTACCGCAAAAAATAAAAAAATTAAATAAATAAATAAAATACATGACAATAATAGCACAATGGGGGTGATAATGACATAATTTAAAATGATATAATACTCCAGTTAAAAGACAAAGAGTTTGGCAGTTTCTCAAAGAGTTAAACATAGAATTACCATGTGACCCAGCAGTTCCACTCCCAGATTGATATTTCCAAAAGAATTGAAAACTGGTGCTCAAACAAATACGTGTACATGCATGTTTATAGCAGCACTATTCACAATAGCCAGAAGATAGAAGCAGCCCAAATGTCCATCAGGGGTTAAGTAGATAAACAAATTGTGGTATATGCATACAATGAATATTATTCAGCCTTAAAAAGTAAATGAATGCAGATGCCAGATGTGGATCAACCTTGAAAATATTATGCTAAGTGAGAGAACCCAGACATAAAGGTCACATATATTGTATGATTCCATATGTGTAAAATATGCAGAGTAGGTAAATTCATAGAGACAGAACTGAAGATTGGTGGTTGCCAGGAGCTAGTGGGAGGGGAAAGTGGGGGCAAACTGCTTAATGAGTACACGGTTTTACTTTAAAGTGATTGAAATGTTTTAGAAGTCGATAGAGGTAGTGGTCGCATCACAGTATGAAGGCTTAGTACTAAATTACTTTAAATGGTTAATTTTATGTTTATTTCATCTCAATAAATTTTTAAAAAATCAGTTAAGACAGAGAATGTCAGATTGGATTTTTAAAACCCACCTCTATGCTGCTTATAAGGTACATCTTAAATATGAAGACATGGAAAAATTGGAAGTAAAGGATGGAGAAATATATACCACCCCTCTCAAAAAAAAAGCCACTGTATTGTAATAATATCAAAATAGACTTTGAAGGAGTTATAAGGAAGTATTTCATAATGCTAAATGTTCAATCTACCAGGAAGATAAAATAATTTTAAGTTTGTATATACCTAATAACATAACTTCAAAATATATAAAGCAAAAACTGATAGAACTAAAAAGTTTTTTTAAAAAGACCCAAATCTACAGTCATGATAGAATATTTTAATACTTCTTTTAGTAATTGATAGAACAAGCAGACAAAATTTTAGTAAGAATATATAAAACTTAAACGATGTGATTAAGGAGTGTGACCCAGTTGACATATAGAATACTGCACCTAACAACCACAAATGTATGTTCTTATCAAGTACCAATTTAACATTTACCAAAATTTTCCATATTATTAGCCATATAGCAAATGAACAAATTTCAAATGATTGAAATCATAAAGAATATGTTATCTGACCACTATGGAATTAAAATCAGCAATCATCTTTCACAGAGTGAAAGAACATATTTGCAGTATCTAATAAAGAACTTGTCTACAGAATATGCAAAGAACTATAAATAAGAAAAAGGCAGCCCGATAGAAAAATAGGCAAAAGACTTGAACAAGTACTTCATAAGAGATGAAATCCCCCAGTAATCATTAGGGAAATGCAAATTCAAACTATGAGATACTACACACTTACCATTAAGAAAACTGACAGTACTGAGTGTTGGAGGAAATGTGAAGCAAATGGAATTCTCAGATAGTGTTGATGGGAGTGTAAATTAGTACATCTGCTTTTGAAAACTGACCAGCAGTGTATATGAAGTTTGAGTAAATATGTGACCTGAGACTGGCGCAATTCCAGTCTTAGGTATATACTCAAGAGAAATGCATACATAAACTTACTGAAGTACATGTATAAGACTGTTTATAGAAGCTTTATTTGTAATAGTTTTGAAGTATAAACAACCTCAGTGTCTACCAATAGTAGAATAGGCAAATTGAGGTATATTCCTACAGTGGAATATTACATGGCAAAGAAAGAACACACTACGACTATATCTAACAACGTGGATGAATTTCACGAACGATGTTGAATGAAAGAAGCTGGACACAACAATACGTATTTTATGAATCTATTTCCATAAATTTCCATAACAGGCTAATTTGTAGTGTAAAAAAGCCAGGATAGTGCTTATCTCTGGAGGGGAGTGGCACATTGTGACTGCATTACTGGTAATATTCTGTGTGTTGATCAGGTGGTAGTTACATGCATATGTTGATTCTGTGATACTTCATCAAGCTGTACACTTATGTATGTTACACTGAGTATATGCTATACTTCAGTATAACCCCTTTTCAAGTTTGACCTTCAAACCACTGATTATATTCTGCCATATCAGGTGAATCTCCAATTTGGATTTTTATTTTCCGGCTTTAATTTTGCTTCCTTAAAAATCTGTCTTAGTTCATCAACTCTCTTGACATCTCATCCATTTTTTCCTAACCTCACTCTGTTCTCTATTTATGGCCTCATGCTCTTGTTTCATAGGCGTTCTTTTTGCATTCTACCAAGTATGCCAAATAATTCATTGAGAGAGTGGTGTGTGTGTGTGTGTATGATCATTTTCCTCTTCCTTTATGACTCTCCTTATTCAGTAGCCTTTTTATTAAAATCAGATTTGTGGGCTTTTCCTCTTCCCTTTGTCCTTCCTTGAACATGGTGAAATCCATTCAGACTTATTTATAGAAATCATAGGGACAGTTGCCTTCTTCTTAGTAATAGTCAAATCCTCCGCTGAGATCTATACCTCAGAAATAAATGGGTGTCCATCCCGGTTGCCACTTTATAGCCGATGGGCTAGGAACATTGCTGTTTTAAGTTTCCACTGTTTACTTCAGTGAATCACATAACTGAAAACCAACAACTGCCAACATACATTCTAACAGGTGATTGCTAGAATTAACCGATCATTTTAATTCTTAGAGGACATTTCCCTCCCACCCTCCCACACATACTCGCTCAGCCATCAGAGCATTGCTGCCAGTGTCTTAGTTTGCTTCTGTGTTGCCTGACTCTTTTCTGGAATTTTTAGTCACTGAAGTATGTAGAAAGATGGTAGTCAGTGATCGCTACTCTGGTCTCCATAAACAGCAGCATTCATCTAGTAGAGAAACAAATGCTTAATATTCTGATTCAGGCAGATATTTAATTTCAACTTAGAATGCAATGGAGGTCTGTTTCATGAGTGAAAGTGTAGTTAGGATTTTCCTCTATTTGGGTTGTTTAAAGGGGGTATTTGGTTGGAGCAGGTGGAAGCTGTATTAGTGGACTTCTAACCAGACTATTTTGAGCTGGAGGCCTTGCCCGCCATTCTTTTGGTCTGAGTGCATTGTTGGCTGTGTGTGTTAAAGCCACCCAACCAGTATAGGTCAGCTCATCTGAGTGTTAACTTCAGGTATTAGGGTAGTGGGTTTGTCTAGAGAGAAGTACCAGGCTTGGAAGCTATCATTATTGCAGAGTAAGAGTGAGAAACTGCCAAACCTATCCAGTTAGCCACCAAATTTTAGGATTGCAGATGGTGGGCAGAGGATAGATGAAGTCCTCCCTTCCCCCTCACCCTGTGAATATACCTTTATTTTTTTTCCTATCTTAAAGATGATATTTATTGGTTAAAAATAAATAAAACAGCATTATATTTTTAAAAAAGAAGGCAGAAAGGGAAAGTCTCTCTGGGATCCAATCTTCCTGATTTCTATTGCTACCAATTTGTTAAGGCATCTATCCAGTTTCATTTTATGAGTACATTTATTTATATGTATTATATATAGTTTCAGAACCACAAATGGAATCACGTTGTGCATTCTGCCATAAATAATAATACTTAATATCTATGGAATATTTACTGTGTACCTGGAACTGTGGCAATTACTTTACATGTATTTTCTCATTTAATCCTCACAATCACCGTATATTGAATTGGAGTTACTATCCCAATTTTACAGAGGCAAACTTAGGTTAAGTAGCTGCCCCAAAGTTACACAGCTACAAAGTGATAGAGCCAGGGCTTGAGCCCAAATCTGTTTGACAACAAAATCCATATTCTTAACTTTTTTCCATTGTTTTGAACCTGCTTTTTTTACTTAGCAATGTATCTTGGACATTTTCCTATGCAAATATATATACAGATATGTCTTGTCTTAATGGATAAAAACTGTTCTGTTGTATGGATGTCCCATAATTTATTAACAAATCTCCAGTTTATGGGTTTTTAGGTTGCTTCTAATCTATACCTCTCTTCTTGTGCTAGTATCACACTGTTCCAATTACTGTAGCAGCTTTATGATTTATTTATATAGTAAAGCAAGCTACATATTTTTCTCTCTAAACATATTTAAGTCTCAAGTAATTCATTCTTTTAGGATAATGATATATTTAATTTGTAATGTTTTCCAACAACCCTGTTATGATTTTAACTGTAATTGTGTTAGATAAACATTATAGTGGCTAGAATTTTTATCTGCACGGTTTTGATAAGAATAGATGAATTTTGAGTGCAGAGTCTGGCTGAACCAGGTTTTAGGTCAGTGTTTCTGGACCTCAAGTATGGGAGTCCATGAACCTAGAACATATACTTAAATTGGCTGTCATTGGAGCATTTGGGTATTGCCATGGAGTCACATAACCATGGTTCTTGGATTTTTGGATCGTGAATCCTTTTTAAAAGCATTTGGAAGATATGTGCCATTATCCCTCAAATGCACATAAACATAGAACTTTACATACAATTTCAGGGTATTAGGAAACTCCTGAAATCCATTTATGGATCATGGATTAATAATTTCTGCTGTGGGAACTAGAAAATACCAAAATAGAGAAGTCAAGTAGTCTTAGAAAGTCTATATGGGTTATATAACATAACGAGGTTATGTTAGTGTTTGCAAAGAAAGTATTATTTTTGTGGTTCATGGATTGACAATCAGATATTTTACCCACATAGAAAGAATATAGAATTTTCCTGATGACCTTGGAAAGAGAATGAGGACTTTGAATAACAGCCTTGGGAATGCCTAGGCTAAACAGGAGTAATTAGAAAGGCAGTAAGGAAGACAGGCCAGGGTGATTGGACAGAGCGTGAATTTCCAAGTCACTTAGACCTGAATTTGAATCTCAGCTCTGCCCCTTACTGGCAATAGGAATTTAGGCAAATCATACATCCTCTCTGAGTCTAAATACATTATAGCTGCTGTTAACAACAACAGTAATAAAATATATCAAGAACATAGAGCATTTCTAAAGGTTAAATGTGAGGCTATCATCAATAAGAGTCACGGCAGAAGAGCAAAGTATTCAAGGTGAGTTTGGATTAAGTTTTTTTGGAGTTTAAAGGTAGTTGTTCAGCAAAAGCTAGTCCTTATAGAATGTTAAGGCTAGAAGCCTGAATTGAGATTTCACTGAGAGCCAGTATTGTTGGTAACTGTCAGAAATTTGAGGAAAAGGACTAATAAACAATTATTCCAGTTGGAGAAGATGTGTGCTTTAAAGGAGTACTCAAGAGACTATATTGGCATTTTGTAGATCACTAGTATTTAATCTTTCAACAATCATAAAAACAATGACAAAACTCATATTTATCGAGAGCTTACTCTGTGCCAAGAACTATGCTAAACACCTTATATGCATTATCTCTTTTGATCTTTACAACAACCTGCAGGAGGTAGATAGCATCATTATCTGCCTTTTATTAATGAACTAATAGGTCATAGACCTGGTAAGTGGTGGATCTAGGATTTATTCCCACATTTAAACATAAAGTGGTTACTTCAAGTTAGATACTCATGTTGTTGCAATATAACCAAAAAAGTTCAACTGACCAGGAATTTTTGCACAGTCTTCATCATGTACAGAATTTATTTTGGAAATGAGGAATTTGTTAAAGTTATCAGAACAGTCCTCCTCCTACATCTGTATTTCTATATAACGATGTTACTAAAGACACAAAATTCTAAAGTAACTTCTGATGCATCAAGCATTAGTGTTTCTATTTTATGCTTTTATTGTATTCTAATTCGTTAAAAGTAGGTTAAGTTACGTAATAGGTTGTTTTTTCAGTTAACCAAATTCAATTAAATGGAATATTGTTCTAACTATAATTATTAATATATATGTTTATATATACAAGCATAGGAAAAGTTCAGTCAATCCATTAAGTAGTTTATACAAATAAGTCCAAATGTTTTCTTTCATTTGATCAACAGTTTTTCAGGTAAGGAACGTAGCATCTTTAATTTTGCTAAAACTAAATATTTTTACTTTATGTAAGAAAGACAGCACTTTGCAGCTATACCATATAATGATCATTTACATAAGGTAATCTTATCTGAAAGCAATCTATTTTTGATTTGTCTTAAGTAAAACTGGCATCTTAATAATCTAAGGTGTCTTTTCTTGGCTTTTAAATCTTTTGTAGGGATAATTAAGAGAGTACTGAGTATAAAATAAAATATTTTAAGTTTTAAAATATTTTTACTTTAAACTGTTTAAAAACTTGGTTATCTTTAAATTTTTCTAAAAGGATTTGAATGTGGCTTTAGTGAATATACTTCTTTAGAACTTTAATTATGAATTAATTCTCTTTACCTAAAATTTGAGTGCTCCTAATTTGTAATATAATATGGTGGTGTGAAGGGGGAAAGAAACTAACGCCTAAAAGATTTTGTGATAGGATCTCTATTTCTGAAGTGGTGCTTTAGTTAATTTAAAATGAAACTGAAATACTGAAATTCCTTCACTAGCAATCAGCATTTATTGAGGCCCTTTGGTTTTGTGAAAATGTTTATAGTTAAAAGTATTTTATACTTTTTATATGATTAAGATTTAATTTCCTTCCTTATTTTTGGTTTGGCTTTCCTTTGTCTATTTTCTTTTCTTTTTTTAATTGAAAAAAACTAGTGGAACCAAATGTAAGATGGTACCACTGTTTTCTCCTTCTTTTGTATAATCTTGTTGCGTGTCTCCACATAAGCTGTTCTGGCCTCTCATCATAGTAACCAGCTGGGCCATTTCACCTGCTGGAGCCATTAAAGAGGACTCTCTCCCCCTAGATTAATCCCCTCCGACATTAGTTTTTTGCACTGACAACTGGAGCAGGCATTCAGAATTTGCAGGTGGCCAGTGTGACGCACATAATTGCCTACAATTTTAGGCAATGAATAAAAATGGTCTACATTACTTGTCAAAGGTTGTATATGCAGTGCCAAGTGAGATCTATGGGAAGCCTTTTAGGGTTTAAAGAACAGTTAATAGCAAGGCTGCACAGGGCTTTTTTAATCATAATGCATTTGTAATATAGCACTTTGATCTTCTCCTTGTAGGAAATGGTGTTACATTAGCCACTTTTAAACATTTATGAGTGAAATAGAAGAGTAAAAGTGATTATTCTTAAGCAGACCATGTTAGATTTCATTAAAAGTTTTCGGCTTGCCCCTTCCTTGTTGAAGTCTGTGGGAAGTCCTTTTCCTGGAGGGTTTCAAATCAGGATCTAAGGATATAGGGCTTTTTCCTTATTTTTCCTGTTGGTAACAGCAAGATTTGGAAGGAAGGTATACTAAATACTGAGGTAATTTAACAAGTGGATATTTATAGAAGACTAATGATTTATGATAAAGTAAAATACATCAATGAAAATCTAAGAAATCTGTTACTAATAATTGTGTATTACAATAAATTTTGAGAAATGCATATTTAAAACATACCCATAAGTTATCTTTAACAACAACAACAACAAAAAACAGATGACTCTCAAACGCACTTCTTCTGGAAGAGCTAAGTTTGACCTTTCAGACCCAAGAGCCTTTTATTAACACCTGCCTGTAAGGAGAACCTTGCCACACGCAGCTTTTAGATTCAGAACCACAAAACTGATGAGGAAAGGCTTGAAGGGTTCAGTTTGTGTCACTTGCTGTTTGCCGTTTCCATTTCACAGATGATTAATCTTTCTGTGAAGAAAGGCCAGAGAAACAAAGCACATTGGGCTCTTCCTGCAGTTACTCCTTCTGAATGCACACTAGCTTGCTAACTAAAAGGCCTTTAGATTTCCAGCAGAGAGAGATGTTCTGAAAGTGAATGCAGCTGGTTGGAGGTCACCAGTGCAGGGCTCTTGCCATTGTGTAATGGAGGCTTTGGCAGGTTGGGGGGGGTGGGTTGGAGCAGGGACAGGAGAAGTGGGCAGGGAGAAGGTGTCAGCAAAAAATTAATTCAGAATAAAAGGGGTTTTGGTCAGTTGATTTAATATTTTGGAGGGTAGATCATCAATAATAGGCTCAATTTCATCTATTTTGTTTTCCTTTTTAAGGAAAAAATTATAATTCAGTCTTTCTCCAGTGTTCCCCCACCCCCCCGTTTCCTAATAGCATGTTTATCTTGCAGTTTACATCACTAGATAATGTTGAGATATTATTAACTCTTGTAGTCTTTGGTATGTTTTAATGGTTTGAAATTTTTAAGATTGTTACTAATTTTGCTAGTATTCCACATTTCATATGGTAAAATTTTAATGCCACATTAATGTTTCATTTCGTATTTTAATGAGATATTGAAAATAATTTTCTGTGCAACTTAGTTCTTTCATAAAAAAGTTGCCTTTATTTTTATAGTCAACTTTTAATTGAGGGTTTGAAAACTTTTAATTTTAATATTTAGTATCTAAATGCTTAGTATTCATCTTGTATTTACTTTTTTTCTCAATTGTGTATAGGACATAATGTGCAAAGTCAAATCCTGGGTTATAGATCAAAAGAAACCTGTTCGCTTCTGTCATGATTGGAATGACAAAGAGGTAAATTATAAATATGATGCGATCTATTATTACCTTTGCTTCGATTTCTTAGAGAACAAAATTGTCATTATTTTACACTTATTATTATATCTAGTTAAACTTTATTTCTCTCAATGATTTCTTATTCCCAGCCTTGTTATTTTTTCTTTTCCCCTACTCCTGATATTTTGTGACAACTAATCTTTTAGAAACAAGAATTATAAAAATGGCTTCCTGTTTAAATAGTTTTCTTTCAAGTTCTTTAGTGACTTAATATTTACTCAACTTTTAAAAAGGACTCTTTTTCTATCTCCCACTTTAGATTGAAGTGTTGAATAAACACTTATTTCTGACTTCAAAACCAATGGTCTACTTGGTTAATCTTTCTGAAAAAGACTACATTAGAAAGAAAAACAAATGGTAAGTTTTTTTTCTCCCCAGATGTACCCCGACATATCATATCTGAGCACACACAAACACACATACATATGTACTTACTGCTATGTTTGATTTAAAATTTTTCTCCTTATTATTAAAAAGTTTAAAATGGATGAGAAAGCTTTGCCTAGTGTTAACATTCCGAGATGAATCTCCTAATGATTTACACTGAGAGAACTTAAGAGGAAAAAAAAAGGAATTACATTAGGCAATATTGAATTATACATATTTAATTATCAAATTTATTGAATAGACAATATTTCCTTTGCAAAATGAGAATAAATCTACTTAGAGCAATAAAACTTTTTAAACTAGGAAATTCTAGCTTTGTTGATTTTATATGTGACTTTAAAATATCTACTTGGAATTGTAGCTGGGCATAAGTTTTAAAATCCAGATTGAATACTTAAAAAACATTTTTTTTTTTCTGGTACGCGGGCCTCTCACCGTCGCGGCCCCTCCCATTGCGGAGCACAGGCTCCGGATGCGCAGGCCCAGTGGCCGTGGCCCACGGGCCTAGCCGCTCCGTGACATGTGGGATCCTCCCGGACCTGGGCACGAACCCACGTCCCCTGCACCGGCAGGCGGACTCCCAACCACTGCGCCACCAGGGAAGCCCTTAAAAAACATTTTTTTAATTAAAAAAAAAGCTATGGTGGAGGGAAAGACCAGGTATTTGTTTCAAAATACTTTAAAATACACAAAGGTAAAAACTATGCATTCATGTATTGATTGTCATTTTTGACATGTAACCAAAATGTGCCAGGTTTCCTTTAGTTCACTAGTAACTTCAAAAAATCATATGTTTATGTAACATAAGGGCATGTACACATTTGGCATGGTACTCACTGGACCCTCAGTATTTTATACTGTTAAGTCATACAAACAAACCAAAACTATCCAAAGTAAAATATCTGAATTCTCCTAAAATATATTTTCATTTGTTTTCCCCTGTACTTCATTAAGTACTTAGATGCACATGGTTTCAATTTTCCATTAAAAATTCTCATTTCCATATGATATCAAAGAGTGAGAAGCTTTAAACTGAAAAATAAACATTCATAGACTGGAAGCCAAAACAATAATTAATGTCAGATGGTTAACTCCAATAAATCATTAGAATAAATTCTGTGAAATTACTGCAACTAAAAATGCCCTGTTGATATTACTATAAGACATTTTGTGTTCCTGATAGGAAACTGAATTTGGCCTCTTAATTTGTAATGTTCTAGAAAGCATAAACCTGACATGAAAATTCAGTTCTGACTGGTCAGTGTCTTCTAGTAGATAATTAACTTTAAAATAAACAGTTCTGTCTTGTTTCTTATATAAAATTCTTATAAAGTTTGTGATTGATATGTTAAAAATTGTTACCTTTGGGAAGGAATTTTAAATATATTATTTGACTTCAGTTAATAAATCTCATTGTAGTGTGAATGGTAAGGTTTCCCAGGGCTCCGTGAAACAATACAGACATCAAAGTTTACATGAAAAGGGATGAGTCAGTTTCCTTGCCCAAAGGAGCTTCTCACACCTGTATTTGGATGATTACAGGTAGAACTCCCTGGCTCTAATTGTACAGTAAATACTATTTCCCAGACCCTAATGGTAGACAGACTGCTTGGGAGACGCCAGTCTGTGATTTAGCTGTCGCCAGACACCCCATGTTTTTTGTGAGACCAGTGGTGATGATGATATGGTTATAGCCAATTGAAAGTAAACTCTTGTCTAAATAGCACATTTTAATTTATAAAAATGTAGAGGTATGGATGATCCTATTTATAAAATCAAATTTTAGATTTTATGTATGACTGATGATCTGGTTTGGGGTAGCGTGTATGTTTGGTGGGGGTGGGGGGAGTCAGATCTTGTGGAAGTTAGTGTAATTGTAGCTGAAAGATCAAAGACTGGGTAACTGAGTGATGTTCCAGAAGAGAATTTACCACATAGCCATTTTCTGTACAGTTTCTGCCGCCTGCTGTTCCTATTTTCCCTCAAGCTAGCCATTGACTACCCCCTGTGCATCCCTGCTCGTAAAAAATGATTGAGGAAGTATTTGTCATGTATTTATGAGTGGGAAACATTGTGTGATAGGGAATGGCATCTACTGGAGCCAGAAAGATTGCCATTCTCCTTTCATTCAGCCACTCTGCTACAGCTTTAAATCTGTTTATGCAACATAGCCTTTGTATTAAAGTGCAGAATAAATTTTTATTATGAAGGATATGAACACTAGGTTTTCATCACTTATAACATTGCAAGCAGATGTAAATAGTTAAAATATATTTTAATTACTAAATCCTTTAAATTTGTGTTAGCATCTTGTTTTTTGGTAATGTTTATATCTCAGCTCCATTTGCATAAGTTGCTCCTTTAGCAAAAGAAAAAGGTTTTGTTTTTTAAGGTTATTATGTAATGTTACTGTAGCAAATTAAGACTGATGCAGGAAGTAGTAATAAATATTTTCATGGGTCTTTTAGATCTAGAAAGCTATTTTAAATGGTCAGGAAAGAGGAGGAGGAGTTTGTGATTCTGGCCACAAGAGGAAGACAAATATATTTTAGGGGGTCACCATTTTAGAAGTAATGAACATTTTAATTACTAAAGTTCACTTTAAATTTAAATGGAAACATGTTAATTTTTAAGTCCTAGAAAATAAGGAAGCATTTTGAAAGACAAGTCTATTGTGTTACTGAGTAGGTGTATTGACCTTTTTGAAAGATGTAAAAGCCGGAATGGTTCCAAGCATCTACTCACTGGTTTTAACAATGTTGAATTAGTCATTTCATTGATTTATGATTAAGACCTAGCCCCTGAAGAGAAGCTAATAACATGGCAGCCGGGTTAGTTACAGTTGTGTTGTGATTAGATGACAGTAATCAAGATGTTGTAAGGGGAATCCACAGAAATTTTTTTTATTATTATATATTGTTGTTCTTTGAATGAATAAAACTATGCAGAAATTGTTGTTGTGTTGTCGTCGTCGTCATCTCTGGCAGATGTCAATGATTTTTGAACACTTGAGAATTTCATATTTTAAACATGATCAGTTACTTATAACTAAGATCCTATTACATGTAGTATTAATTTTCGTTTGAGATCGCCTAATGAGTCATGGTGTCAAGCAGGTATAGGACATTAGACCTGCCAAACTGTTGCTTAATTAGGGGTGTAAATTTCAATCTTTGCACCTTTGCTGCTCTGTTAGTAGTATATCCTATCCAATTATGAAATTGGTAGAACTAATTTTGTACACCTACATAGCTTCCAATTTTGTTTCTTTTTTGTGTTCTCTTGTTCCCATCCTTCTTAAAACTGTTGATAAAGGATAATTTTATTTTGTTGTTTATTATACTACATATTCATATTCAACTGAAAAGTATAACTAAAATTTAAGACATTCAGACTTCTTGTATGCATGTGTGTGTGTGTGTGTGTGTGTGTGTATGTGTGTGTAAAACATGTATTTGCATATGCCCTGGTGGGCTTGTGGTCACTGAACATTATTCTCTAATATTATATAAGAGTCAATTAATCTGAGTGTTGAAATTGATTCAAGATAGGTAGACAAGTAGTTGCAGTCTTTTAGGCTGTTTTGTAATCAAGGGCAATGTGTCAGGTTCACTAAATGAATTTTAAATAGAAAAATGTTTTATTAATTCATATTTTACTATGATTCTGTCTGCCCTACCCCAACTTTTCTGTTTTTGTTAGTTTTCCACATAATTTGTACATAACAATTAAATGTAGTTTGATGATACTGTATATTGTATACCTGGCTAGGGGGAAAATCATGGAATAAGCCCAATATATTCTTGATATCTTGAACTGTATATAAGAATTACAGATACTATATCTCAGCAACTATTTACAAAGGGGAAGTGTGAACATTTTTTGCCTATAATTTTTAATGTATGTATATATAATATAAAATTATATGTTATATACTATTCAGGAAAAAAGTACCTTTCAGGTATATAGGGATAGTTTGAGCTATAATATCGATTGGTTCTTAGGCTTTCTTGTGCAAGCGCATCATTTATTCACAATAAGTATAGATGTTGACACATAAGCATACTTTACACATCTACTATAATTATTGCTATTCCTATAGGAGTAGAAGTATTTAGTTGATTGGCAACACTCCCCAGAGGTAATGTTGAGTGATCATCTGCCATACTGTGAGACTTAGGTTTTATTTTCTTGTTTACAGTTGGAGGTCTGACAGAAATTGTTCTACCTAACTCATCCTTGGACATTGTTCTCCACAACACATGTTATGTAGTAGCACATTTCCATTACGTCTTATCAATAGGAGCAGTATTCACTATTATAGGTGATTTCACCAATTTCTATCATTCACTGATTTCCATTATTTTCAGGCTATACAGTTAACTCAACGTGAGCAAAAGTCCACTTCACAATTATATTTGTAGAAGGTTAATATAACCTTCTTCCCACAGCATTTTCTTGGCCTTTCAGGAATGCCATGATGTATTCTGTAAAACTACTATAAGAAGTCATCAATTTCTGACAAGATTATTCATTGAAGCTAGAAATTTAACACAAATAATGCTGCTTTGAAAAAAATCACATTGTTATACATTCGATTTACTCGAAACAAATAAAATGGGAATGATTAATTATTCTTAAATAAATTATTCATTTTAGTTCAGAAAGCTTCCCAAGTAGATTTGAAATTAGGTTCAATTCATATAAAGTTTTCAGGAACATACACTAGTATATAAAGCAAGATTCACATGTATAAGGTTTTTTTTAAATGTTTCACTTTATCATCCACTAGTCTGGCAAAGTAAAAGCCCTGAAATATCCATGCAGTGTTTCTTTGGGATTATAATTTCTGTTTTTTTAAAAAATCACTTGTGGTTCTTATGGTTTGGGGGGAATGTTGTGTCAGCTTCATCTTGAAGTACCTAACATTATGAAGGCTGTGAGAAAACATTTTTTATTGTAAGTGTGTTCCTACCTTCTTGAAATCACAATGTAATGTTGGTAAGTTTGTTTTAACATGTGAGGAGTTTTTTAGCTGAATTAAATTTTAAAAGCTATAATTTGTAACTTTTAGTGGAGATTGCTTTATGAGGACTAGTGTTTATTTGCTTCTTTGCCAGATATAAAAGGGTGATAGAACAAGTTAAGGATATTCTGGAAGCCTAAACTGAGCGATTCTTTTTTTAGTATGAGATTGATTAAATTGGTAAATCCTATACAAAATATTCTTTCGTTTTTTTTAAAATAAATTTATTTATTTATTTTTGTCTGTGTTGGGTCTTCGTTTCTGTGCGAGGGCTTTCTCTAGTTGTGGCAAGCGGGGGCCACTCTTCATCGCGGTGCGCGGGCCTCTCCCTATCGCGGCCTCTGTTGTTGTGGAGCACAGGCTCCAGATGTGCAGGCTCAGCAGTTGTGGCTCACGGGCCTAGTTACTCTGCGGCATGTGGGATCTTCCCAGACCAGGGCTCGAACCGGTGTCCCCTGCATTGGCAGGCAGATTCTCAACCACTGCGCCACCAGGGAAGCCCCAAAATATTCTTAATTTTACTGAAGTAAGTTGTAAATAAATTCAAAAAGAAAAAAATTTTTTAAGACCCCTTCTCTGTTTTATAGTTTCTTATTTTTGCTCTTGGATAATTATCAATTATTTATTTTTAATTTGTATTATGACAAAGCTTTGAAACAGTACCATATGCACTATGAATTAGGATTTCAATAATTTCTGGTGAATGGATTTTGTGGAGTTGAATATTTCTTAATTTCTCTGGCCAAAATCTTGAGAGTGAAAAAAAATATACTAAAGCAAGACAATCTTTTTATTACAAAAGATGGAAGGCTGAAAGAAGTGGGAGGGAAAAGACCTTTGGCCATTCAGGAATCTTTATTTGAATGTCCTTTAGCATTTGTATATGTATGTACATGTAATAATACTTGTGTACTTTTCTGGTTTCATTAAGTGGTTTTTGGTTACTCTTTCAGCAATTTCATAATTCCTGTCAAGAGATGTTAGTGCCCTAGAGCACGTAGTCATAATGAAACCAAATCACACCTCTGATTCCATGTTTGAAAAAGATAATTATAGGGCTTCCCTGGTGACACAGTGGTTAAGAATCTGCCTGCTAATGCAGGGGACGCGGGTTCGAGCCCTGGTCCAGGAAGATCCCACATGCCACAGAGCAACTAAGCCCATGCGCCACAACTACTGAGCCCACATGCTGCAGCTACTAAAGCCCATGTGCCTAGAGCCCGTGCTCTGCAACAAGAGAAGCCACTGCAATGAGAAGCCCGCACATCACAAGGAAGAATATCCCCTGCTCGCCACAATTAGAGAAAGCCCGTGTGCAGCAACAAAGACCCAATGCAGCCAAAAATAAAAATAAGTAAATAAATAAAATTTTTAAAAAGATAATTATGGAAGAAAGCACATCTTTTTATATGGATATAATGCTATTGACCCACCATATTAGGCATGTTAGGAATTTCCCCTGGCCTATTTGCCTTTTTGCCCAATACAGTTTATAGGCAATAATTTCTCTTTGCAAGATCGTTCACTGAATTTGAGAAAGTGATACTGTACTTTTGGGAGTCAGTTTTTATCTTCATTAGCACCATCTGTTGACTTACTAATTTATGAGCAATATAATTTATGAGATGTGTCAGGACTTTCATCTTTTTTAAAGTGGCTGAAGAATTTCACTGCATATAATAGGGAGAAGTTTTACAAATTTTCTTCTAGCTTTAAGAGCCTAAAGCTCTTTCACAAAAAACAAGTGTTCTCTAGGATTCTTTCATGAAATTAAAACATATATCCCCCATACATGCACACACATATATAACCTAGGAAATGAAAGACAAACTTTGGCATACAGCTATATAATGTTCCTCAAATCACGAGTGATTCATGTACACAGAGAGTTTCTCTGCCTCTCTACCCGACTCACTTTGGTGAATACTTCAAGGTCTATTAATATTCTTAAAAATCTGTGTCCCAGAGGTTAAGGACTGTTGAGTCAGATTTTGTTTCTAAAACTATGAGTTGAGATGAACTACACTCATAAAATGGGAGTTTTGAGTAGTAGTTGGTATAGACAGAGGCGACTGTTGAAGCCCAGAAATCTTAGGACTGTTCGTGATGAGAGATAGGGCAGGGCCTTGTGAAGGCTGAAGAATGGAGTCTAACTGTAGTATATGCGGTCTCAATAACAGTGTTTTCCTGGGAGAAGGCTGTAGAAAAGGAAAGGAGAAAGTGCCATTTGGGGCAATTTCAATGTTTTGCCTAATATCTCCTGCTTATGCAGGATAGGAGAGGAGTATTATTTTCTGTGCCCCTGTCTTCTGTGGTCTCTCCTGTTCCCCAGTCACTAGATCTACCTTTGGAGATACTACTGTAGTTCAACTACATTATAAGTTAAATAGACTTCTGAAGGCTGGACCAAAATGCTGGATACCGCTGATAACATTGATTCTGTAAGGAAAGTGAATTCTAAGAAACTTAGAGCATATAGTCTATTTGTAAATTAGGTAGTGTATGTTATCAGGAAGTTTGATGTATTAAGAATACAGCTGCTTTAGAATTTGAAATGCTAGTTTTGTGGTCCTTATTTGCTGCTAACTAGTTCTTCAACCTCAGGCAAATTATATAGCCATTCATGTATTGAAGACAGTTCATCAGAATGTTCACATAAAATGTGTTCTGTATAAACAATATTTCTGAAATTTAATTAACATAACTCAAAAAGAATACAGTAATAGAAAAAGAACTTGGTAAGTCTTCTAAATGTATCTTTGGGATACATTCCCTTGGTTTTTCTTTCCATTATATCAATAAAGAAACAAAATGTATCATGTATATGTTTACAGCTATAATTCTATGCTTTGAAACAGTTGTCATCCAAAACAAAAACAAACTGAGAACCATCTCTATTGCACAGTGGCGGTAGCGATAAAACTCCCATGATATCACCATCTTCCATAGGACTCTGCCCTCATCTCTCTCTCAGGTTAGGCCCTGTGGCTTCATCATTTGAAGCTTAGAGGATTTTATTGTCACTCCTGGGCTTCCATTAGAGTAAATCATTCTTTAATTATGATAGCATAATTTTTTTTTAAAAAAATGGTGTTTATTCTTTAAAGCCTTTTAAAACAGTTCCATTATATCACAGCTTCTCTATTTCTGAATGTTTATATGTGTGTTGGGGATGAGGCAGTGAAGGTTAATAAAGAATTAAAGGAGATCATCTCTAAGGTTCCCTTCTAGTGCTAGAATTTTATGATTTTAGTGAATTATAGCAAATTCACAATGAAAAGATGCCCATGCAAATGTCTAGTACCTTCTCAACCCTCATATGTAGGTTTGTCATGGTAAGATGTTTTTGTGACCGTGGGACAATCCAGAGCATTCCTGAGGTTGGCAGATACATAATTCATGAGCAACTTTTCTGGACTGAATTGAAGATAAGACCTGGTCTTTCCCCCTCCTCTCATTCCTACTCCCATATCTCTACCCCTTGAAAATAAGTCTTTTCTGGATCTTACCATGCTCTTATCTTCCTCATAGTAGCTATTGCTCTGTCTAGAATGAGAACAAAGTGGAAATAAAACTTATTTGTAGAATTGGCATATCTATATTTGAAGGTAGTTACGTTACTCAAAATATTGCATTTCCTTATTCTAAATTGACCTAGAAAGCATTTCCCCATCAAAAACATTTGATTATAAAACACCCTCAAAAGCTTACTTAATCCACCATGTAGTAAAAATAGTACAGTTTGGGTGAGACATATTTTGGTATCTGTGACCATTTTTATTACCAATTTAAAAATTCTGCTAAAAAATGTGTTTCAAAATAACTGACTTAGGAACTCTGAGTACACCCCTGTCTATAAATTTGGGGCTCCACATTGGTACCTGGTTCAGTCTTTTTAATGCTTATTATCAAGAAGACAATTAACTTCATAAAAACTGTCAATATGAATATAAATTTCAAGTTTATGTATTCTTATGAAGACTGTGAGCTCAGTGAAGAGATAGGTACTATGCTTCCTTTTTCCTTTTCTAAGCAAATAAACATTGAGACTGATTTAAAAAAGCCTTTGCCCCCATAAGGGTTATAGTCTCATGGAATAATAGACAACCAACAAACAAATATTTAATATAATGTCAGGAAATGATTAGGATCACTTTGCTGTACATCTGAAACTAACACAACGTTGTTAATCAACTATGTTCCAATATAAAATAAAAATTTTTAAAAAAGAAAAAAAAATAGATTACCTCAGTGGCTTAACTTATATCACTATTTCACTTGATCATTTTTATTTCCTCATCTATGTTTATGATACCATCATTATACTAATCTGCATCTTTGAAATCTCAGAATTAATATTTAAGATTTATACTTCTTTTTCTTTAAAACTAAATATTAACTCTTGGTAAACTTTTTTCATAATATTTCTCACATTTTAATATATTTTTTTCCATTTCCTTTGCCACAGCCCTCTTTATTGTGTATAATTTTATTGCTGAAAGACTATCACTCTATCTTCTTTTTTCAAATAAACCTAGCACATAGCATAATGCATAATTAGCATTTAGTTAGCAGCCAGAGGATGTTTGTTGAATGAATAATGTGCTGGTAAAGTTTAAAAGCCAGATATAAAATTCTGGCAGAAAATTAGGCTGCCAGAATTTTATATCTGGCTTTTAAAGTCTATCTTTTGGAAATTTTACCTTTCTCATTTTAAAAATAAAAATAATAACTATCTTCCTCATAAAGTTGGTATGACTGTTATATGAATTGATACACTTGATCACTTAGGGTAGTAATTGGTACATAGTAAATTCCCAAAAAACATTTTCGATTTTTACAAATGAATGAAAGAATAAATGCATGAATAAAATAAATAAATAAATAAAGCAGGGTAGGAGGGTGCTATTTTAGTTAGGCTGGTCAGGAAAGGCCTTTAAGAAGCAAGGGAGTGCACCATGAGAGAGGGAGGATCTGAGGAAAGCTTAGTCCAGGGAGAGGGAACAGCAAATTCAAAGGCAAATGTGATGGAACATCGAAAAAGAATATAAAATGTGAAGACAACCACTTGAAAAGAGCTAATAAGTTTTTATTCAAATACATTGCAATTAAAAAGCATATTAAACCATCCTAAATGTGTTCAAGTAAAATTTGCAATTATATAGATTTTGAATTTCATGTGCCCCACACTACTACCCGTAAATCACTTCTTTTAAAAGTCCCTTGATGTATGCCCTCAGATAAGTAGATTGAACTTTACTAAGAAGAATAACAACCAACATTTATCAAAACTTCACAGTGTTTCAACTTAGGTTACTTCATTGGATCCTCAGACAAATCTCGAGATGGCCTCCATGACACTATTATTTGGCCTCGAATTGAATTTTTACTAAAATGAAGCATTTTCATAGTTGAATTAAGAGATCTGCATTTTAGTTTAGGAATGTGTTCAGCTAGCAGAGAGATAAATAAGATTGTGTTTCCATTAATACAGATACAAAGGTGCCTTTTTAGTACTTTAAGTATTTGTCATTAATATCAAGGGAGTACTCATCAATATTCCTAGGTGATTGTCAACATTTTCCTTAGAAATTCTCTAAAAAGAACAGTCTGTGGAAATTATCTTTGGGTTTAGTCCATTTTGAAATGTAAAAGGAAAAGATCGAATAACATCTGTCTGTTGGTAATTGTTTTTTAGCTTTTTTTTTTTTTAAGTGATGTTTCATTTTTTCCCAAAGAGCATATCTGGATGTTGGAAACATGAAGGTCACTAGTAGTTTTCATACATAATTTATACTTAAAATTGTTACCTTTTAAATTGTGCCATTTTTCTTTTCTCTGTCCTGCCCCCACCCTCCCATTAAGTGACAGTGACTTAGCTTTTCATGTACCAAACCCAAAGACATACATAGTAAACCATCATTTATTATTGAGTTCCTGCTGTGTGCCAGGCATCCTTTAGAGGTTAGAAATTGGTGAGATGTTAATAGAAGAATAGATGAAACATGAAAAATTTAAGGATATTTATGAAACACAGATATTATCATGCCCATTTTACAGATAAGACAATTGGAGAGATTCAGAACATGCCCAAGTTCTTGTAGTAGAAGAAATAGACCCATTTGACTTGAATGTTTGTGCCAGTTCCACACGACACTGCAAGATATATTTGTGAATCTTCAGAGATCTTTGAAAATATCGCTTTAATTAACTTTGTGTTCTGCTATGTTTTATCTCAGGAAATAACATCTCCACCAAATTGTTTAGGGTTTTAGTTAATAAAAGGAAACAGTTCTCAAGATGGCAACTATCTGCTCTTCTTAGGATAATAAGTTTTTTGCTGCTGCCATTTTTCTCTTGCCTTGTAGTTTTGTTAACTATATGTTACTGTTACAGCAAAATATTTTAGTACCTGCTTTAGCATCCATTTTTAAACATATTAATACCATATATGAAAATTTTGGTGGCGAAAATACAACTGTTCTCATTGAAGCCGATATAAAAATTGCATCAAGTTGCCAAGTCTAAAATAATACTACAGACTAGACCTCAGAAAACAGCTATAACTACAGATCAGTTTTTATATATTAATATGATAAGCAAAATTTTCCTTTTTTCTTTCTTCTAGCATACCATACAGTTTGTTAAGAACAATTCTTCACTGCTGGGGTAAGGAAGTTGGTGTGTAAATGAACAGGGAAATGAGAGAATATCATGAAATAGAACAACAACGGATAATTTATGCGCCTAAAGTGTTGTTGTTATGTTAGTAGTAGTCAGCAGCAGTCAACATGTACTGAACACTTAACTATATGCATTACATTTAAGACTCCCACCAACCTTATAGAGTAGTAAGTACTATTAGTATTTTAAGGAAGTCAAAGCAAGTATAGAGAGACTGAGGAACTTAGCCAAGAATGGTGCCAAGCTTCAAACCTGAGCAGTTTATGTCCAGAGTTCTCGTTCTTTACTACTGCGCCATGATGTCTCAGCATTGGTGCACTGGTGATGTTGGAAAGGTTGACAAGGCCTGAGAAATAGATCACATACTTGCCACATTCCCTATCACTATACATTTCATTTAGACATAGTTCATGCACTATAAAATTTGAGACTAAAATTTCACTATAACCTGATTAGAGAATGCTAACTGAAGGTAATATAAAAATTTTACCTGAAACCTTATCTTTATTATCATGGACTTATCTCTGTACCAATTTAATAATCCTTTGTTGGGTCAATAATTAAAATATTTTATATATTTTTACGTGGAAAATACATGTTATCAATTCTTTTTTAAGATAAGTACATTCTTCCACCACTTGGTTTTGTTTGTGTGTTTGTTTTTAACCACATACTGATTTGTTCTGTTTCCTTGCATTTTCAGTTACTTGGATGTGTTCTTGAGACCTTTCTGGGTTAGGGAATTGTGCATGTGTATGTATCTCTTTTATTAGCTGAAGTGCATGCAGGTAATTTGTATAATATTCTGTTCAGATGCTTCACTAACACATAGCAATATAATTGAAAGAACATTGTATATGCATATTCATATGTATGTATGTATATGTACACATAGATCCAAGTCTTGGGCAGAATAATGACTACTATTTGTTCAACACCTATTATATGCCAGACTTTGGGGCACTTACATATGTTGTCTCATTTGGTTTAATCCTCACAACAAGGCAAATATCTACCCAAATATCTATCTTTCTCTCAAGCTCATGAAAGTATAAAACATCTTATTGCATTTATAGCATGCTTTTCATGAAACAAAAAGTGCAAAAAAGAGTTGTCTATGTTGGTTGTATCCTGGTAAACATTACACAGAAACCCCTACCAGCTAGAGAGCAAACATTTATGCAGTGTTTTTATATAAGCAGGACTCAAGATAGTTTGGTTGGTGTCCTTATAGCCCTTGTTTCCTCACCTGTGAAACAGAAGAGTAATAACTTTCTTACAGAATAATGAGGGTTAAATAAAATATTTTACATATATTAAGTGAAATTATTCTGTGGTAGATAGGTCCATTTGTCTTGGAATTTAATTCTCATAATTTGATGAAAACGTATATATGATAGATCTATATAGTTAATTAGTGTCTGGCAATTGTAATTGCACAATAAATTCTCTTAACTAATTTGAGTCCCGCTTACATAAGCCACTGCAATTATGTTTGCTTTCCAACAAGCACGCTTTTCTGTAATTTTCACTGGTATACAACCAACATAGCTCTTTTTTTGCACTTTTGGTTGCATGAAAAACATGCTATAAATGCAGTAAAATGTTTTATACTTTCCTCTCATGAGCTCAAGTTAAAACAAGTCTTTAAAACATTTTGTTAACCTGTTAATTCTCAAGAAATAAAGAATAGCAACTTGCCATTTTCTTCTATTTCTCCTAATTATACATATTTTTATTTTTTATAATATTGTAATGTTCTGCCTTCTGAAATTTACAAGGATAAGGTCACTTGCATTTCTCTTCCTTTCACTGTATTTTTGTTTCCTCTCTGCTTCCCCTACCAAAAAAAATTTTTTTTTAAGTTTGTGATTCAGTTAGAAGTCTATTTAGAAATATAAGTACCAGACTTCATATTTGTAGAGATTTTACTGTTTCATGAACACTTTTAAATGGAACAGTAGCAGTTAGAAAATCTTGCTGTGTTTCTCCTGTCATTAATCAAGACTAATCCCTATACCTTGCCATCTCTACCCAAATGGATTTTTCCTTAGTCTTGTCAGCAGGTATGTTGTAACACGTACGTAGCTAAGAAAATCAGTGGTTTACCAGACAGTTCAGGTAGATGTAGACTGAAAAAGAATAATTTGTAATAATGTTTTTATTATTTAAAAGTGTTTTTTTTTGTGAGTCTTTTAAAAAAAATATCGTATGGAATAGTTTGCATGGGATATTTCTTGCATTGTAGAACTTTACTTCAGGCCAAATCTGAGACAAAAGAGAAAAAGAGACCAAAAGAGAATACCAACAATTTGTTTCCTTTCCTATATTCAGAGGTAAACATCTTAGTTGTCTAGATCTCTTGAAATTAGTACTTTTAAAAGCTTTTAATTGGGCTTCCCTGGTGGCGCAGTGGTTGAGAGTCTGCCTGCCGAAGCAGGGGGCACACGTTTGTGCCCCGGTCCGGGAAGATCCCACATGCCGCGGAGTGGCTGGGCCCGTGAGCCATGGCCGCTGAGCCTGCGCGTCCGCAGCCTGTGCTCCGCAACAGGAGAAGCCACAACAGTGAGAGGCCCGCGCACCGCAAAAAAAACAAAAAGCTTTTAATTGTTACTAGAATAAATAGTTCAAGTCGTTATTTGGTTAAAGTTTAATGATTAAATATGATTAAGTAATTATGTTTCTACAGTTACCCATTTCGTGATTATGATATATGATGAGACATTATTTTAAATCTATTATTAAGTGAAATTTGTATTGGTGGCCAAGTATAAGGTTTAATATGACTTGGTATTACTTAGACATTTTGGCTGTATAGTTTAAAGACCACCAAATTACTTTGCGAAATTCTTAACAGCTTTACCATCTTGGAGAACCAAAACAAAAGAAAAAGCAGTGCCTATTAAGTATTCTTAGCTATATGCATGGGAATGTATGTGAGTGTGCTTCAGCTTAATAATAACGACTTTCTTATTATGTATCACTTTATAGGATTTTTTTTTGTAAAATATTTACTAGTTATATATTTGCTGTCTTATGGTTATTTCAGTGCCCTATTGACATCAAGGGTTACTGATTGTTGTATTAGTAGTTCCTGACAAATAGAAATTATTTGATATGCTAAGCCATTTCTGACAGAAGTTACAAAGTTTTGACAAACACGTATGGCACAGCAAGTGTCCAATTCTAAAGAGTAAAATAAATGCAAACCACCATTACGGTGAACACAAACAGCCTGAAAGCAAGTTATCAGTAAGCAAATAATTGTTGAACTGTTATGAATGGAATAGGATGTTGAAATAGGGCATGATTGGCTGATGTTACATATGTCCTTGATTACCTTCCCTGTGCTTTTATCCTAATAAGTGACATTCTTTGTATTCCCTTGGATGGCTAGACAGTCTGACACTGAAGAAGAATAAATATTGCATGTGGTACACATTAAGCTGTCATCCAAGACAGCATTTATAAAAAGTAACTGGAGAAATTCATAAGAAATTCTGTACTGCTACAGTTTCCTGGCTCCAGTCATAATTGTCAAAGTTCTTGACACATTCAGGTCTTCAGAAATGATTTAGGTTTACAGTGGCTTGGTGTATGAATAATTATTATGGATTTGTGTTCCCATATTGCCTTAGGATGTTAATGTTAGTTACCCAAATGTTATATTTTACAGTAATTCTTTTTTAAGGGAACTTTATTATTTTTATTTATTTATTTTTGGCTGCATTGGGTCTTCATTGCTGCACAGGCTTTCTCTAGTTGCGGCGAGCGGGGGCTACTCTTCTTTGTGGTGCGTGGGCTTCTCATTGTGGTGGCTTCTCTTGTTGCGGAGCGTGGGCTTCGGTAGTTGTGGCTCGCGGACTTTAGAGCGCAGGCTTGGTAGTTGTGGCACTAGGGCTTAGTTTCTCCGTGGCATGTGGCATCTTCCCGGACCAGGGCTCGAACCCGTGTCCCCTGCACTGGCAGGCAGATTCTTAACCACTGCACCACCAGGGAAGCCCATACGGTAATTTTTATTTTAAGAAATGTCTCCACATTGGTGTTAGTGACATATCTTCCATCGTATGATTTTTCTTAAAAGGATTTTAGACAATTCATATATTTGAAAGGAAGAACCGGAATTTTTTTTTTTTTTTTTTTTTGTGGTATGCGGGCCTCTCACTGTTGTGGCCTCTCCCGTTGCTGAGCACAGGCTCCGGACGCGCAGGCTCAGCAGTCATGGCTCACTGGCCCAGCCGCTCCGCGGCATGTGGGATCTTCCCGGACCGGGGCACAAACCCGTGTTCCCTGCATCAGCAGGCAGACTCTCAACCACTGCGCCAGCAGGGAAGCCCAAGAACAGGAATTTTTAAATGCTTAGTTTATCTTTAATCTGTTGGAAAATATTGCTTGCTTGTGTTTAGTGCTAGCAAACAACTTTCAAAATAAATATTTTTATTTTTCTTCTCTAGCAGCATTGGAAAGCCTTCAAATGGTCCAAATGAATACTATTTTAAAGTTATTTCCAAAAAGCCAAATCACTACTTGGTGTTTTATTTTTAAATATTGCTTTTATTCACATACTTTCGTAATTTTAATATAGTTCTTTAAGGCAGGGTAGTGTTTTATTAATTCCAGTCACTATTATCTCTTAAAATTTCCTTTTGGAGGAAGATGTGTAGAAGATATAATATTGTACAAAAATAAACATACATAAATAAAGAAATAAATTATGAATGCAACTTTAGCAAGCATTTTTTAAACTCTTCTTTCTCTTGCTAAACTAAAAAACACTTCTTTTTATCCTGTCTATATGGTGTGTCACATCGTAACTGAAGGATGCCAGAAAAAAATTTTTTCTTTATGTTTCTGTAACCTGACACAGTTATTCTAAGCCATTTGAAATTAAGTAATTAGTATTCCCATTCTATAATCTAATCAAGAATATAACATATTCTATCAGCTGATTACTAGGAGAATGTGATTAAGTATCAGAATGATTTAGGATGCAACACAAATATGAAAATAAAATACTGTGTTGAGTTCCAAATTATGAACTCTATTTTTGGGGAGGACAAGAGGTCAGTCAGGGTTTCTGTGACAACTGTATTTTCTGTTAGTTTTAAAATTATACAATTTTAATTTGAGGCAATGTTTTTGGGGGTACTCTCTTTACTTTGAAATCTAAACCATCCATTTGAATTGAAGAAACTTTTCTCCAGGTATAACACGGCTCAACTGTTACCTATAGCTTTTAACTCTCTGGCCACTACAGAGCACAAAATATTTGCCCAACTGGTAAATTGAACTGTAAGTCCCACTGTGGGAAATTGCTTTGCTGTGCTCCAAACAGCAGTTATCTTAGTAATTGTACCTGAATTCTTTGTGGCTAATAGAGCGTAGACGTCCATTTTACAAGCAGAAAAATTTCTCTTAAATACTTCTAATTATAAATCCCCCAAGTAAAATGTGAATCAGTAGACTATAGTGAGATGTTAAACTGTATCATTTTTAATTGTTAGTGCAGAAAAGTGAAATTCTTTTTTTCTTTTTAGTGTAAAACTGTACATACCAACATTTCACATTCTAAACTGGAGCTCCCAACAAGGAGCTTATCGGCACAAATTGTCTAGTCCATCCCCTTCCTCACTCAAAACCTAATGACCCTTTATCATCATGGTTTAGATTGCTGGACACAGATGTGAGAAAATACAAGTAATCTACAGGTAACTACAGTAGCTGCGCTGATGTTCTCAGAGAACTGACTGCTGGGAAGATAAAGAGCTTCCCACAGAGTCTGTGACTTTCCGGCAGCAAAGCACATCATGAGCTCATACATGAAGTTTTATTTGCTGAAGATTCACAATAAGATGCATTAGAACATTCAGCAGGGACTCTTTTTAGATGAGCACAGAAATTCTGGAGGGTTATTAGTTGATACACCATTGCATAGCATCACACTAAAATTTTTTTGAATTTCAACAATATTAATTCTTTCGAGAAACACCAAAGATTATGACTGCAATGCAGCGTTAATTTGAACTTCTTGATATTTAAATAATCTACTACAGACCCTAATCTCTTTCTCTTCACAAAAGACTGAGCTTCATGCTGAAAAGTAGTTTGGTTATGATTTTTAATATGAAAGCAGAACGGCAATTTCTCAAACTTCATAGTAAATTGTATTTCAAAGGACTTGTTTGTGGCCAGGTGCTCTGCTTTTGTTAGCTGCTTAGATTGTGATCAGTGAGGTAAACTCATTTATCCATTTGCATGCAATTGAGTAATTTACCATGAAAAGGATGATCGTTTATTTTTTGTTTGTTTTGTTTTGGTTTTCGGGTTGGTTTTTTTTTTTTGACAAAGGTACTGCACCTGTAGCTTAAGTTTTATAATTGTTGGTTTAACTATTATTTGCAATAATCATAGTTTCATGCAGCTTTAGAAAAACTACAATGCAAAAAATATTTACATAATCTTTTTTTATGTATGAAGTGTTTTGTTTTTAGTCATTGAATTTGGTTTAAGTTTACTAGGTTGGGGTGAATCAGTATGAATTAGACTGTCTGAACTTCAGGTGTGTTCCTTTTCAAAAATTGTTTGCTCTTCATATTTTTCTAAAAGCGAATTAATTTTGTTTCTGTAAAAACTGTAGCTCCAGGATTAGGAATAGACATATTTCCTTCATATGTCAAAATGAATTACAGTCCTCAGATCATTTTTAGAAATTACCATTTTAATAGCTGAAAGATAAAGATGATTTTCAGCAACTCTTGTTGGTTAAGCAGCTGACAGCCAACAAAAGAAGTAGTGAGATACTTGACTCATTCATTATATAGTTATATGGGTTATGTACCTAGCTTATTCTTTTCAGAAAATATTGAAATGCCCAGAAAATTAAAGAAGATACTGGCTAAGTCTTTTAGGCTAGGTTCCAAGTCATTTTCACTTCAAAAATATTATACTTTTAAAAACAATTCTTTGCAAGCAGAGCACCAAAATTACAGCAAATATACCTGCCATCTTACGTAGTTAATTTAATATTATGTTTCTAGTATAGAATGACTATGAACAAAGTAAATTTCTTATCAGAAAACAGAAAAAACAAATTATCTGTAAGGAGAACTTGTATTATTCTTACAGCAATTAGCATCATTCTTTTGATATATTTGAAATATTCTATGTTGCATGGCATAGATTAATCTAAAAAACAGGACATTGAAGAATTGCTTGAGGCAGTATTATACATTAATTCTGTTTTTAGTTTGCTATAAGATCTAAAGAAAAAACTATATTTGTTTCCATTTAGCAGTAAATAGGAAACACAGAACTCAGAATTCTACAAAGTGTATTTTCTTACCATCTTCATGTTTAAAGGGAAAGAAACCAGGGAACCATGTGCAGTATAAGATTGTTTTGCATTTTTGTTTTTACATCACCAGATTAAGTATAATGAAACCCATCTGCAAATTGTAGGAAATACTCATTGGTTTTTGTCAAGGACTATAGTATGGTTTTTTCCCCTTCTTTTTCTGCTGTAGTTTTTTAAAAAAATAAATTCAACAAGATATACGGAAAATTAAAAACCTTGTCTGTTATAAAGTTTTGTTTGAGCGTTTTAAACTGAGTGATTAGCAGAAATAATGACCCTGTCAGCCTTAATCACATTAAAATGTGGTTAACATCATTTAATTTTTTCTACTTAATATGCAAAAATTTCCAGTAGATTTGCAGTGAAGGCCATTGAAATTCCATTAGAACAAGAATAAAAATTTCAGGCATCATTTATTCAGAGAAGGAATAAAGGTCTCGATTGAGAACTGCTGAATCTTTCTATTAGAGACACTATGAATCATTACATTGAATGTACCTTACGTTTCGATAGATCTGTGTGTCTGGATTTTCAAATAGTTGAAAGTCATGTTTTATCATTTTTCATGAGGAGAAATAAACTAGAATTGCATAATTTTATAAATACCTAGAAGATTACTGAACATTTTATTTTGTACTCATTCAACCTGCTTAAATTTTAAGTAGAAAGTTATTTGTGCCTTAAAAACAAAATGAAAGAATTGATTATTTTAACATGGAACAAACTACATAACCAATCCACAAAATGGACAGGTTGTGTTTTAAATAGTTAACTTGGTATATGCCAAATAAGAAATTTAGAATTAAGCACCAAATGACGCTCTTTCCCAAAGTCCGTAGCTTATCATTTGTCAAGCTTCAACTGGTATGTTATACTGCATTAGCTATGTATAAATTACAGCTGAAGCACGTTCTGTGGTTTCTAGTATTGTTTGTCCTTTTATGATCATTTCTGATATTTGTTGTGATGTAGTAGGAAAAGCTTAATTTTATTTTAAGCAATTAAGAAATGCCTACCATTTATACTTTCTTTGGTACGTTTGCATTTGCCAGTATCCTGTAAAACTTACATTGTGTGGAATGTTTCTCCCCATTTAAAAAAAAAAGACTGTTACTCTATATACCTGATAAGCAGAAATGGCTTTCTGGACCCATTCCTATCTCTCGGGTAATTAAGTAATTATACAGTGGTGTTGTTGTTGTTGTTGTTTCTTTTTTTTAATCTGTATTTTGTTCCCAAACCATTTGAACCCGTTATATAATTACTCTGTGTGTACTTCGTAGTAAAAATATCATTGGAAAATTTATCAGGGAAAGTGTTCCATGCATGTGCTACTCATAATGTATAAATTTCTCCATCCTGGCATGTTTCTGTGTCTGGAAATCTAAGAACATTTAATTGTCTGCTTCTCCTGTTCACCACACCCCTTTTCCCCACTGTGGCTGGCTCTTCTGTCCTCCTCAGAAACCCCTTCCCTGACTACCTTGTCTAGAGTAATCCCCAGACTCCCTTTTGTTCAAAGCATTGTGTGTATTTGCTTCTGAGCACTTGGCATAAGTTATATAATCTCACTTACTTGTTTCTCTTTCTGTCCCATAAGAATTTACATTCCATGAAAATGAGGATCATGCCTGTTTTGTTCATTTTATATTTCCAGTGCTTGGCACCAGACTCAGTAAATTTTGTGATTGATTGAATGGCTGGCTGGATGAAATCAGTTGACTTTATTCCATTATGTTTCAACTCTGACTTTTAGTCTTCATTAATAGAAATATGTAGATCACTTGAAGTCTGTCTATTCTGGTTAGATACATCAAAGGTTTAGAGCACAGTTAGATGGATGTCTATGCCAGGTGGCAGTGGATGATTTCCATAATGGGTCAGAAAGTAAATATTTTTGGCTTTGAGGACCACACAGTCTCTGTTACAGCTACTCACCTTTGCTGTTGTTCTGCAAAGGCAGCTATAGACAGTATGTAAACAAATGGGCATGGCATGTGCCAATAAAATTTCATTTATGGACACTTACATTTGAATTTCGTATAATTTCACTGTCACAAAATAGTCTTCCTTTTTTGTTGTTGTTTTTATGAGAAATCATTTTTAAATGTAAAAACCCTTCTCAGCTTGTGGGCCATACAAAAATGTGCAATGATTTGCTGACCCCTGTTCTATGCACTCAGCCAAAGACAACCTTTCACTTGTACACGTGATTATATATCCCCACTCACCTACTGAAGTAGTTCCTCCTCTGTCTCCCGCGTCATCAGTTTTTCCTTTCCCAGTGGATGTTTCGCATCAGCATACAGGCATGCTGTCATTTCTCCAATCTTTAGAACAACAGCTTATTTTGACCGCACTTGCCTTACACACTACAGCCCATTCTCTCCTTCCTCTGGAAAGAGTTATATAAGTATTAAATGAAATTACATATATAAGATGCCTGTCATTTTCTCCTTTCATTTTAAAAGAAATGGAGTATTACAGTTGTATTTTTTGCGTTACTTTGTTTGCAGATTTTCCTTATTTAAAGGAAAACTAGACAATATGACCCCATTGGGAGGCAAGGTGGGGAAGAAGAGGTATATAATAGATGGAAGAAGGCTCCATTTTGTCTTTCTGTCTCTTTCTGAATAAACTGTGCTTAGAAACTTCATGACATTCTCTTGCTTGGCTTTTGGGTGACAGACATATTAGCCTTCCACTTCTAATATCTTTCCTTTACTGATTTTCTCTTTGCCTGTTATGGCTCTTCCCTGGCAATTAGTAATTGAGTGATTCTTGTTAACGTTTTTCACTTGCCCTCTACGCTCATGCCTTCAACTCTAACCTGGATATATGCTAGTGGTTCTCAAAGTTTAGTGTGCACCAGAATCCTCTGGAGGGTTTATTAAAACACAGATTGCTGCCTTTACTGCCAGAGTTTCTGATTCATTAGGTCTGGAATGGGGCCCTGAGAATCGTCAAGTCCAACAAGTTCCTAGGTGCTGCTGGTGCTCCTGGTACATGGATGTTACTCTGAGATGTGCTGCTCTCTGCTAATGATTTGCAAATCCATAGCCTTACTTTTTCCTCTTAGCCCTTTTCAAGTTTCATTATTCCAGACCGGCAACAAGAAATCTCCATTTGGCTATTCCATTATCATTATGAAGCTTAATATGTACAAAACTAAACTCCTTATTTTTTCCTACAATATATCCACAGTAGGAACTACTTTCAAACTTTTTTATCCTTGTTAGTAGCACTGGTACTCTTTGAATCTTTTAAGCTCATCTCTTCAAATCATTTTAACATATGTCCTTTCATACATATTATTCAGTTAATCACTAAGTTCCATCTTTTTTCTTCTAAATCTGGCCCTTACTCATTCCTTCCTCTTCCATTACACTGCTTATCAACCTAGACCAAAACTTTATCACTTCATTTTTAAGTTGGGTAACAGCCTCCCAGCTTATCATCCTTGACTTTGTAGGTTGTTTTCCTATGCATGGCATTCTGATTTGCTTTAAACATATTCACGCTGACATTTTCTCAATGCATGATCCTTCATTGAAACGTAGGAGAATATCTTTACAACTTGGGATAGGCAAAGATCCCTCGGATGAAATAGAAAAAACACTAATATAAAAGAAAAAATTGGATTTCATTATAATGAATAGCTCTGTTCACCAAAAAATACTGTTAAGAAAATGAACAGATTAGCCACAGACTGGAAAAATATATTCACTATACATATATCTGACCAAGGACTTATATCCAGAATATATTTTTAAATTTCTACAAATAAATAATATAAAGACTAGTAACCCAATTCTAAGAATGGGCAAAAGACTTAGACATACACTTCACAAAAGAAGATACATGAATAAACACGAAAAGGTACTCAGCATCTTTAAGTCATCAGGGAAAGACAGTTTAAAACCACAGTGAGATATGATTTCACAGTCACTAAAACGGCTAAAATCAAAATAACTAACAGCACCAAAAGTAGACAAGGAAAGGGGAGCAGGAATTGTATCACCTTGGAAAATTGGCAGTTTATTTCACGTATACATTTATCCTCTGACCCAGTAATTCTAACTTTTAGTATTTATCTAAAAAAATGAAAACATATGTTCATATCTTATAAATGTTTTTCTTACACAAAGTAATAATAGCAGCTTTATTCATAATGGCCCAAAACTAGGAGCAACTCACATTAGTAGAAAAATGGATAAATAAATTGTGGCATATTTATGTGATGGAAATCATATACCTCACCAATAAAATACACAGAGCAACATGGAGAGGCAGGGTGGATTGACTGGGAAAGGCCATAAGGGAATTTTCTGGGGACATGGAAATGTTCTCTGTTTTGAGGTGGTGGTTACATGTGTGTATAAAATTCTCAAAATTCATTGAAACATACAAGATCTATACTTTTTTTTAAGATTTATTATTTATTTTATTTATTTATTTTTGGCTGTGTCTGGTCTTAGTTGTGGTGTGTGTGCTCTTTGTCTCGCAGCACATGGGCTTCTCTCTAGTTGTGACACGCAGGCTCCAGGGTGTGTGGGCTCTGTAGTTTGCAGCATGCAGGCTCTCTTAGTTGAGGCGTGCAAGCTCAGTAGTTGTGGCGTGGGGGCTTAGTTGCCCCATGGCATGCGGGATCTTAGTTCCCTCACCAGGGATCGAACATGTGCCCCCTGCATTGGAAGGCAGATTCTTTACCACTGGACCACCAGGGAAGTCCCAAGATCTGTATGTTTTATTTTTTGTTAATTATACTGCAACAAAAAAATAATTTTTTAAAAAGCCAGCAATGGCTTCTTGTTCCCTATCAGGTGTATCCAAATATACATTAAAATACCTAAAGAGATAACAGGCTGACGTGATAAGCTCTGTGAAGACGATGACAATGTTTATCTCATTTATTCCTACCAACCCAGCACTTTGCTAGCACCTAGTAAATATTTAATAAATACCTCTTGTGTGAGTAAATAGTCTTAACACACCATGAATGTTTTTGCACATATTTTATAATAGTTTTTCTAATTACTGTATGATACGCTATTGTATTGATGTGCTATATTTTATTTCTTAAAGCAAACTATAGTGACATACAATATTGTGTTAGTTTCACTGTACAGCATAGTGACTTGGCAGTCAAATACATTATGAGATGGTCACCATAAGTCTAGTAACTGTTTGTCACCGTATAAAATTATTATAGTATTATTAAATATTCCCAGTGTTGTACATTACATCCCTATGACTTATGTATTTTATAACTGGAAGTTTGTACCTCTTAATCCCTTTGACCTATTTTACCCAACCTCCAGTAACCACCAGTTCGTTCCCTGTGAGTCTGTTTTCATTTTGTTTTGTTTTTTAGATTCCACGTATAAGTGAGATCATAGGAATTTGTCTTTCTCTGACTGACTTATTTCACTTAGAATAATACCTTCTAGGTCCATCCGTCCTGTCACAAATGGCAAGATTTCATTTTTAATGACTGAATAGTATTCCATTGTGCGTGTGTGTACGCGCACACATGCGTGAGCACACATGCACACGTGTGTGTTCTTTATCCATCTATCAATGGACACAGGTTACTTCCATATCTTGGCTATTGTAAATAATGCTACAGTGAACATAGGGGTGCATATATCTTCTCTAATTAGTGTTTTTGTTTTCTTCAGGTAAATACCTAGAAGCAGAATTACTGGATCATAGGGTAGTTCTATTTTTAATTTTTTGAGAAACCTTCATACTTTTTCCGTAGTGGCTACACCAATCTACCTTCCCACCAACAGTGCACAAGTATTCCCTTTTCTCTACATCCTCACCAACACTTGTTATTTGTTGTCTTTCTGATGATAACCATTCTGATAGATATGAGGTGATACGTCATCGTGGTTTTGATTTGTATTTCCCTGATGATTAGTGATATTGGACATCATTTCAGGTGTCTATTCAGGTTATCTGCCCATTTTAAAATCAGATTGTTTGGTTTTTGATACTGAGTTGTATGATTCCTTTATATAATTTAGATATTAACCCTTTTCGATTATCCAGATCCCCCAGTGTTTTCTATTGAGGTTATTTGACTTTTTTTTTTCTGGTGAGTAAACTACAATGAACAACCTTGTAGCCATCCAAGAAAGTACATTTTTCCTTAACCCCAGCCAACACTGGGTGTTACTCTTTTTTTTTTTTTTTTTTTTTTTTTTTTTGCCGTACGCGGGCCTCTCACTGTTGTGGCCTCTCCCGTTGCGGAGCACAGGCTCTGGACGCACAGGCTCAGCGGCCATGGCTCACGGGCCCAGCCGCTCCACGGCATGTGGGATCTTCCTGGACCGGGGCACGAACCCGTGTCCCCTGCATTGGCAGGCGGAGTCTCAATCACTGCGCCACCAGGGAAGCCCCTGGGTGTTATTCTTGCTTTAATCTTTACTAATTTGACAGATAAAAAGTGGTATATTATTTTAATTTTTATTTCTTTGATTACCATGTAAAGATAGGGTACCTTTAATAACTGTTAGACTAATTATTAGAGAAAAGATGTATCTCCACTAGGAACAGAATTAAACATGGGCTTAAGTCGGTTGCATAGCATTTAATTTCTCACTTATAATTATTATTTTGATGTATTCTAAGAGCAGAAATTTTATTGTAAAGTAAGAGAAACCACTCAAGAATATACTTTAACTGTAATATGTCATTAATAAAATTACTTTTGGCAATTTCTTTTCAAGTGAATTTATTTAAAACAGTAGATAAGTGTAGCAGGCAATGTGTAAAGGCAGTAGAGAGAAACCTTTGAACTAAGAATGGGAACAAAGGAATAAAGGTTTTATTAATTTTGTGTCTCCCAGTATGGCCAGGGAACAGGAAGTGAGAAGCTGCTTTTCATACTCAGAGGCAAGTAACAAGTGGTTCCTAGACTGACTCCTTTGATTCATATTGGTTTAGAAATTATAGCAAAGTCAAATATACTTCCTACTGGTTCACTTCAAATCTATTTTTTATATATTTGCAACCCTAGGTAATTTTTTGCCCTTCTTAGAAACTGCCAGAATATCACTCAGCAGTGATTTTAATGAGTAGCAAAACTTGCCGTTTTCCTATACAGCAGACAGGACAGTTTAAGGAGAAAGTAAGAAAGAAAAGACATCCCTTTAAATAAAGTTTGAAGTGGTTAGTGTTTAGACCTGCCTTCTCAGATAAATTTGATTAATAGCCAGATCACAGATAAATATACAGCACACTCCTGTTTAAGAAATTTTGTTCTGAACGTTGAGGTATTCAAAAAAGGCAAAGCCGTTCTTCACTTTATAAATAATAAATGTTGAGCACTTACCTTGTGTCAGATACTATGCTAAGCATATTACATGAACTTTCTTATTTAATCTTTACAGCAACGCTCTGATGTAGATGCTATTATTATCTCCATTTGTTGATGAGAAAACTGAGACCTTAGAAATGTTCCATGACACAGCTAGGATACTTCCTCTCTCTGGCTGCAGTACTCTGTAATCATATTCTATACTGCCTCCCTTTGCAAAGGGATTATGTGTGGGAATCATTTAATTATAGGATTCCTTTCATTAAAATAAATTAACTTTTGTATTTTATTTACAAAAGTTCATTTTGCATACAGTGTCTTTTCAGTAAAATAATGGACTCTGACCTATTATTACTTGCTAGGACAAACTACAAGCTATGAAACCAACTACAGATTTTGCTAGCTGTGATTCTACTCCCACATTTCCTAGTTATCCCTTTTCTTGTATAAAAATATTCCACTAAGCAAATTGGCACTTTGTATAAGACTATGCATACCAAATTATGTCAAAATAAATATTCCTATAACAGAGAATAAGTCTTCTTTCAGAAGCAGCTGGAAGTTTTACCACAGATTACTTACCACTGTCAGGGAAAAGGCATTTCATTTCTCATCTAACATGGTTCCATTTAGCATCTGTGAAAATGTCTGTTAATAAGAATAGGTGCATGTATCTATTTGCAACTACTGAAGTTTGCATTGAGAGCTCTTCTCTTTTTTAGTGCTTCTTGCTTCTCCACTGTCCCCAAATCATTGTTCTCCAAAGATACAGAAAGAGTGACTTTCCTTTTTTTACAATGACTATTTGCCTTGGGTTTGTATCCTTCTGATTTGCTCCTTTATGAAATTCACATGTATCCCACATGGTAAATAGAGGATTTGGATAAACGGGATCATGAGGGAATGGACTTCTTTGTTAGAATATGGAAGCACCCTCCAGAGGCTGAATTAAGAACAACTTCAGGAAGAAGAATCCATATGGGAAAGGAGGTCTGTGCAGATTGATTCTGACATACATACCCATACTTATCTTTCCCTTGGGTGTTTCTTACTTTGTTACTGGCCCACAAAATCCCAGCTCTGTCATGAACAAAAGCCCCTTTCCTTTTCTGCTTTTCCTATTTTTTAAAAAAAGCTATATAACTGAAAAGACCACTAAATGTATTGGTTTCTTTTTCTAAAAATTCTTGAGTTTAATGAGGCCAAATTCTTCCTTTATTGAGATTATGCATCCCCTCCTCTTTGTCGTGCCTGTGGCACATTACTTCCCCTATCACAATGCTTATCATGCTGTTTTTAAACTATGCATTTGTCTGTTTTTCCTCCCCCATCCCTTACACCCCCTTTTTCAAAGTTGCTTGCCCAAGGTTTAATATAATGCTTATTAGTACACATAGTTATTTACTACATATATTTGCAATCATTGTGCTTTCATTCTTTCCAGTTACTTTAATTCTACAGTAACTGTTGAGAATGACCCCACTCACTGATAGGAGACAGCTAAGTTTGGGGGCTAACCTTTGAAGACCTCCTTTGTTCTAGGCACTTTAATACATCAACCTGTGAGGATATATTATTTGTGTTATTGATGATTCAACTGAGATTCAGGAAGCTTAAATGGCTTTCCCAGAACCTTATAGCTGGTATGTGATTAAGCTGGCATTTGAATTAGTACTTGCTTTACTCCAAAATCTCTGCTTTTTCTGTTGATCCTTTCTATCTCTGCAGGAAGGTTAGACATTATAGGATCATAATGTGCAGAATATTCGCACTTTTGTTTTTTATCTTTTTTTTTTTTTTTTTTTTTTTTTGGTACGCGGGTCTCTCACTGCCGTGGCCTCTCCCGTTGCGGAGCACAGGCTCCAGACGCGCAGGCTCAGCGGCCATGGCTCACGGGCCTTTCCACCCTGAGGCATGTGGGATCTTCCCGGACCGGGGCACGAACCCGTGTCCCCTGCATCGGCAGGCGGACTCTCAACCACTGCGCCACCAGGGAAGCCCTGTTTTTTATCTTTATATTCTCAGTTCAGCTTTGGGTTTTTTATTTTTCAGATAATTAATATACACAAAATTTTCCCTTTTAAAGTAGGTTTTAGTATATCCACAACGTGCCACCATCACCACTAGATCCAAAACATTTTCATCACCCCAGAAAGAAACCCTTTGTCCATTAGCTGTCCCTCTCCATTGCCTCCCCCACCTAGCCCCTGGCAACCACTAATCTACTTTCTGTCTCTTTGGATTTGCCTGTTGAGGATATTTCATATAAATTGAATCATACAGTATGTAGCCTTTTGTGTGTGGCTTCTTTTACCTAGTATAATGTTTTTCAGGGTTCATCTATGTTGTAGCATGTATCAGTACTTCATTTCTTTTTATGACTGAATTACTTTCCATTGTATGGATATACCACTTACTGTCCATCTTTTTAATTTTACCCATCCTAGTGGGTGTCGAGTGCTATTTCATTGTGGTTTTGATTCGTATTTCTCTGATGATTAGTGATACTGAACATCTTAAGTGTTGGCCATTTGTATATCTCCTTGGGAAAAATGTCTGTTCAAATCCTTTGCCCATTTAAAATTGGGTTTCTGCCTTTTTTTTATTGAGTTGTAAGTTTTAATTATTATTGTGTGGTGTTTTTTATTGAAGTGTAGTTGATTTACAATCTTGTGTTAGTTTTAGGTATACAGCAAAGTAATTTAGTTACATGTACATTTTTTCAGATTATTTTCCATTGTAGGTTATTATAAGATATTTAATATAGTTCCCTATACTATACAGTAAATCCTTGTTGCATGTCTGTTATTTAATTTTTTTATGTAGTCTCTCTACTTGGCTCTTATCAGATGTATGATTTCCAAACATTTTTCCCCCCATTCTATAGATTGTCATTTCACTGTCTTGACAGTGTCTTTTAGTGCACAAAATTTTTAATTTTGAAAAGTTTGTGTTTTCTTTGGTTGGTTGTGCTTTGGGTGTCATATCTAACAGACTATTGCCTAATCCAAGGTCATGAAGATTTCCACCTGCTTTCTTCTAAGAGTTTTATAGTTTTAACTCTTACATTTAGGTCTTTGGTCCATTTTAACTTTTGTTTGTGGATATTCACTTGTCTAAGCCCCATTTGTTAACTGTTATTTCCCCATTGAATTGTGTCGGTACCCTTGTCAAAAATCAGTTGACCATATCATAAACTCAACAACAAAAAACCCAGATAACACAATTAAAAACACGGGCAAAGAACTTGAATAAACATTTCTCCAAAGAAATGTCCATCACAGAATGAATGGATAAACAAAATGTGGTATATACATCCAATGGAACATTATTCGGCCTTTAAAAAAAGAAGGAAATCCTATCATCTGCTATAACATGGATGAAACTTGAGGACATTGTGAAGTAAAATAAGCCAATCCAAAAAATGACAAAAACTGTATGATGCTACTTATAAGAGGTGTCTAAAGTAGGCACACTCATAAAAACAAAGCACAGTGATGGTTTATAGGGGCTGGAGGTGGGGTGGAGTGGGTGGGGTGGTAGAAAACAGTGGATATAAAATTTCTGTTTTGTAAGATACAAAAGTTCTGGAGATCTGTTACAGAACAGTGAATATAGTCAACACCACTGAGTGGTACACTTAAAAATGGTTAAGATGGTAAATTTTGTGTTATTTTTAACCACAATTACAAAATTTAAAAAAAATCAGTTGATCTAGCCGTCTGGGTGTATCTCTGAACTCTCAAGTCTGTTGCATTGGTCTATATGTCTAGTCTTTTGCCAGTGCCACATAGTCTGGATTACTCTAGTTTTATAGTAAGTTTTGAAATATGGAAGGGTGAGACCTTTAATTTTGTTCTTTTTCAAGATTGTTTTGGCTATTGTGGGTTCTTTCATTTTTCATATGAATTTTAGGATGGGCATGTCAATTTCTGCACAAAAGGCAGCTGGAATTTTGATAGATTGCATTGACTCTGTAGGTGAATTATTAACAATGTGTTAGGTCTTCTAATCCGTGAACACGTATGTCTTTCCATTTGCTTTGATATTTAATTTCTATCAATGATGCTTTATAGTTTTTGTTACAAGTATACTTCTTTTGTTAAATATATTCCTATCTCAGTTTAGTTTTATTTATCATCTATAAGCCCTTCATAAATTTAGACCAGTCTCAAAAAGACTGGATGCTGAAGTTTTCATCACCTTTATGATACTGTATTTCTTTGGCACACGACCACGATGACATGTGTTGTCACACATGCTCTCTCTCTCTCTCCCCCCACGTATACACACGTTCTCTTATTCCAAGGATCTTCTCTATCTTTCCCAATCTGTCAAAGATAGTCTTTTTGATTTTCTTCATCTTCATAAGTAGTCTGGGTATGGAAGTCCCATTTCTGATACCATCTACATTAAAAAATTTGTGTCTGTGATAGTTAAATCAAGATTTGCGGCTCTCCCTGTAAATTTATGTTTTGATTATAGATTGAATCAACCTTTGCACAGAAGTGGAAGAAAAGATAGTTTATCCTGGGGCACCATGGCCAGAAGTAATTAAATCTCATCTGTAGGATCATAATATAGTTGGGAAGTTTTCTTGTAGCTAACGGAGTTTCATAGTCTCAAGCTACAAATATTGATTTATACCTCATGACAACTATTGTTACAGAATATTTCTATGTGTAACGTTTAAGATTAGAATATCAAATTGCAAAGAAATGGCAGAGATTCACAAATAGTGGCTCTCAGACATCAAAGTACAGAGTGTTGTAAGGGTTAGGTGCAAATCCCACTTCTAGCGATCATAAATCTAGGTTTTTTCGTAGAGTCCTTAGATTCACAGGTGGTCTAGAAACTATATTTTGAGAAACACTGCCCTAAAGTATCAAAAAATGTACCCTGCTTGGGACCACTTAGTATATGAATGCAAATCCTAACCTGGTAGCCTTGCAAAAGGTAAGAAGCCTGAGATTCAGGGAACATTTTGGAATTTAAGGTGCTCGTTTTGGTACATTCTCAGAGAACCTTTATGGTTCTGACTTGAATTACAGTAGTTCAAGCCACAGATTTTACCTTGGGAATGAAAATAATCCCACTATACTATGATTTTTTCTTTGTATAGCCTTACCTGAATTAGGTGTACTTCACCTAATGTTGGTATAATTTTTCACTTCACCATTCTAGTAAATGTGCATACCTCCAATGGTCAGGTCAACTATAGCTTACTAATTCCTAAAGGTTGACTCTGGCAGAAGAGACAGATAGCTAGGAAGTACATACTTACTTCTGAGTGTTCATTACCTAATCTTTTAGATTAACTTTCAGCTTTCCTATTTATTGATCCACCCAACATTTATTGAGCATATGCTTGTGCCAGGTACTGTCATAGTGGTTCTGGAGATATTGCAGTGAACAAAGTATTCAAAAAGTTCCTTTCCCTAATAACTGAGTAAGTGGGTTTACCAATAATGGGTGGAAGATAATAAACTTTAAGAACATATGGGACTTCCCTGGCGGTCCAGTGGTTAAGATTCCGCATTTCCACTGCAGCGGGGCGTGGGTTCGATCCCTGGTCGGGAAATTAAGATCCTGCATGCTGCAAGGTATGGCCTAATTAATTAAGTAATTTGTAAAAAAAGAACATAATATATCATGTGTGATGAAGAAATAAGTCAGGGTGTGGGAATAGAGAGTGACAGGAAATGGAAAAGGAAAGGCTTCTTTTTTAAGGTGGTGGAAAGTAACATTTAAGCAGAAATCTGAAGTGCCTAAAGATTTCAGCACTTGTATTTGTTCAATTTCTGGCATATGCCATAAAATGGTAGAATTTTCCACCTTAAAAGGATCATTTAATCATTGCACTTCAGAGTTGTTAAAAACAACAGAACTATTTCTTCTGATGAAATCTGATGCAAAAATCCAGCATATAAAGAATGACGCAGCTCTGGTTAAAATGCAAAAGTGGAGGGTCGAGAACCTCCCTATTCTTCCCCTCTTGCTGTCTCCACCATTTCTCCTCCTAGCACCTTGGGAGCTCCTATAGGGAACCCGGAACGATTTGAAAACTACTCAGCAGTTTGCAGGTGGGTAAACTAAAGCTAAGAGAACTTAACTGCCCGTAGTCCCTCAGCTAGTTATTAGTCAAAGCACTTTGCATCCATTATATACCAGCGCTGTGCTAGGAGAGTTCTGTAGATATATCAGGGAACAAAGACAAGTCCCTGACCTCAAGAAGTTTTTATTATAGTGGGAGGAGATAACCAAAAAATAGGCAATTTATAGTGTAGGATGGAGTGTGGTAATAACATCTGTCTGTGTGGAAGCTCGGGGAAAGCTCTACGGGAGCTGGTTTCTTAAAGAATACATTGAATTTAGACCAGTTAAGAGGAGCTGCTATCATATACTTAAATGAAGATAACCCCTAAATGTGGTCATTATCAGTATCAAGATGCTTTTAGCTACAAATAACAAAGACAATCCCAACATGTAATAGTTAAACCCAAGGCAGTTTGTCTTCAGGTTTGGTTAATTCAGTGTTCCTGTGACAGTTTCAAGACCAAGGGTTTTTCTCATCTTTCCCTACATGCATTCTTTTGGTCAAAGTATGGCTGCTGGAATTCTAGAGGTAAGATCCAGACATAGTGTCCAACAGAGACAATCTTCTTTTCCCTTTTTAAGAGCCAAAGGAGCCTTTCAGAATCTTCCTGAAGTCCCTAGCAGGCTTCCTCTCATGCCCTATTGACCAGAACTAGTTCACATGCCCACTCTCAGACAAGTTGCCAGCTGGTGAATGGGATTTCTGTTATTTACACAAAGTAATTAGGACTCACCCTGATGTTTTCTCCTGTTTATTCATTGCAAGATCATTTTTAATATAAATTTATTTATTATGATTATTTTTTAGAATTTATTTATTTTATTGATTTATTTTTTTGGCTGTTTTGGGTCTTCGTTCCTGCGTGTGGGATTTCTCTAGTTGCGGTGAGAGGGGGCTACCCTTCTTTGCTGTGCGTGGGCTTCTCATTGCAGTGGCTTCTCTTGTTGCAGAGTACGAGCTCTAGGCGCGCAGGATTCAGCAGTTGCAGCACACAGGCTCAGTAGTTGTGGCTCAAGGGCTCTAGAGCACAGGCTCAGTAGTTGTGGCGCATGGGCTTAGTTGCTCCGCGGCATGTGGGATCTTCCCAGACCAGGAATCGAACCCGTGTCCCCTGCATTGGCAGGTGGATTCTTAACTACTGCGCCACCAGGGAAGCCCTGTGGTATTAATTTTAGTGCAGGTTTCTAGTATTTATTGCCATTTGTAAAATAACTGGATTAATACATAATGTTTATGTCATCTTTAAGAAGATAGCCTTACCTTCCATAAGCCTTACCCTTTTTTTTTTCTTTTAGAACACTGCAAATTGACATTAATTTGCAGTGATCATGTTTGGAAAATGGAAAAGAAAAATGTGATATCTTAAAGTCATTATTTGGGACTTTGAGCGGTTTTAATAGAAATGGCAGTAAACCTGCAAGGGAGGAGACTAGTGTTTATCAGTGCCCCCTGGATTTTTGGTATATCTATACCTTGAACAACATGAGTGGAACTGGCTTAGTAAAGGTCATGTCTTTAATAACATTGACTGAATCATGTTAAGTCACTGCACGAACCAGCCCTGGATCCTCTGACGTATAAGTTGCCTCATTTTCTGAGTACTGACATATGGCTCTTGCCAGCATTTATATTCAGTCAAAAGCAAGATATCAGTGATTTTTTTTTTTAAAGTTAAGACCTAGATTCACACAGGAAACCATACAAGGTGTGTATAAGGACCTGATATTACCATATGTAACAATTTTAAAGATTTTAAATCTACTTTGACGCTGGAAAGTAGAATAAGCAGATTTGAGAGAGTTCTGATGTTCAACAAAGATAGCATAAATGGTAATATAACTTGGCTTTAGAGCCAAATTGAGCCATCTTTAAAGGATTTTTAGAAAATCAGAATTTGAGTAGCTGGGGATAGTTGAATGGCTGGATGGGCGTGAAGTGTAGGAAAGAATAAATTAAAATTCTTATTAAAGTATATTAGAGAAAACTATTTCAGGAGTTTAAGTTTCAAGAATTTAGTTTTATGCAGAATATCATACCATTGAGATATCATCATACCATTGAGATTCCCATTATAAAGATAAGTATTGTCTTGTGAAACCAGTCTCAGTTTGGATATGTATATGAAAATAATGTGTGTATGTGCACCATATGTTTGAATCAGGTATAAAATCTATTTCTTCTTGTGGGTGATGGTCAAAAAAAGTTTGAAAGCTGTTGTATTAGGACACAATAAAATGGAGGATTTAACTCTAGTATGGAGAGCTTCCAGTTAAGAGGGTAGACTGAACCAATATAGGGGGCTCCCTTCTTGTTTCTAATATATAGAAACACCAGAGGAAATAACCAGGAAAGATAGTATTGATGACGATGTGATATTTTTAGAACGCGGCAGGACTTGAAAGCAAGAAAAAGGATTCTCTAGGTGCCAGAAACAAAGAGGAAACTCAGTGATAGTCGAAAGTGTACTCAACAGTGTATGGCCCTCAGGGAAAACTGAGCTCATGGCTTAGAGGCCTTAGTTTCCATATAGGAATAAGACTCAGAGCACAGGCCCAGGCTGCAGGTGCTGGAACAAGGCTCACTCATAAAGCCTAGAAAGAGCTGTCCTTTCCATGATCAGATACTAGAAAATTGCACCCCCCAGCTCCCACCCCTTCTGGAAAAGGGAAGAAACTGTTATTCTCAGGAAACTAGAGACTGGGACTGTACTATAAGAAGAAGCAGGTCAATTTGCATTACCAATGACCTAGTGCAGAAACTCTGTCAAAGTGATCTGGAGCCCAAGACCTTCCATAGGTCTTTCCCTGGAAGAAACAACCACAAAACTATGTCAGCAACCCAGCAGTTGACCACAGATTCTCTTGGAACAAAATGGCTCCTGCCAAATGACCACACATCCAAGAACAACACAGCACATACACAGGAGCCAATGGTTTTGAGAGGTCATAAGCAGATGGCATATGATGGGGCGGTGGGGACAGAGTTATACACAAGAAATTAGAAATAATTAGAGCAGTCTGAAAGGAACTTTTAAGTTAATCTTTTAGAAATCTTGAAAGAGAATAAGAATTCATTAAACAAGTGTAAAATGTTACCCCAAAGAACAGGTAGATTTGAAAGAGAAACAAATACAATTTTTAGATAAAATTTGTACCTGGAAGAGAAATATAAACCATGTAAATTAACCCTAGGAAAATCAAATTATGGAATCTGGAATTTCAAGATTGGATAAGAAGGTCAGGTTATAAGACCAAAGGTATATTTGAGACATAATCTTTTAGAAATCTAATGCTAGTTTAATATTAAAGATCTCATTTGTCCAAAGACACTAACAGATCATAACCTGCCAGTGCGTCTCAAAGCATAACCCTTTAGCCTGAAAACTGATTGTCCCTGCTTAGTCTCCTTGCTGTGGAATCATTACTAGGAAGAAAAATACAACTAATGGCAGTTCCTCTTTCCATTTGTCACTCATAAGACTTTGGGGAAATCAGTGTGGCTCTGGCTCCTTATTAGTAATCTCTGGCTTTGTGCAATAATCTATTTATATAAATTTATAAAACGAATGCTCTGAAAGTCTTTACAGTTTAACTCTTTAGGAGTGTACTGTCTTTACTGTTTCTTCTCCCCTCATATAATTTGATATTCTATGACAATATCATTATTATTTTGGTTACTAACAGTTGGATAGTTTTCTTTAGACATTTGCTAACATTTGTGTATGGAGATTACTGTTCAGTCACTTTGACAGAATGTACTTGAAATTGTTTTTCTAGTAGTGGTACTGAGCTCAACTTTGATTTTCCATATCCCTCATGTGCCAATAGCTCACATTTTTTAGATGACTACTATAGTTTGGGGTATGGTTTGTAGCAATAGAATAGACATCTTTCTGCAAAAGGTAACTGGTCCCAATGGGGTTCAAACTTGTGATCTTGGCCTCATTATCACACTTTTGTAACCATAAGACCTAACAGATATATTATATGTATTTCAGTCTATAATCTTGAAATCAAGTCGTATTTTTAATTACTCAAGGCTTATTTCAAATATGTAATTAAAAATCACTTTGGGACATTTCTCGCTTTTGTTTGATAGTAAAAGTAACAAAAGTAAAGCAGACAGCCAAAGAACCTAACTCACTTTTCATCTTCCCTGTGTTTTCTATGACAGTGAAAGTCACAAAAGTGAAGCTTGCAGGCAAAGACCTAACTCACTTTACGGAGAGTGCTACGGTACCTTTTTCTTTTAGTGAGGCTATAGCAGGTCTGATGTCAGTCACTTTAGAGACCTTTAGACCTCAGTGCTCATTTATTGCTAAAATGTACCAGCTCTGCTTCTGCATTATGAAGATCATCTGTCAACACTTTGAGATATTCTCCTTTGTTATTAAGCTTGTGATGCTCTACACTGTCAGGTTTTTTGCCAATTATAGTTAAGGTACAATGGTGTATTCACCAGATCAAAGTCTCACATTGGCGGTAGAGGAATGATTTGTAAGTCTTTATTCATCTGAATTGTACAATAGAACACCTGAGGAATGCAAATAATCCCTCTGAGGAATCTGCAGGAAAGGCTGTTAAAATGACAGGGTAAAACTATTGTTATTCTGAATTGATGTTTCAGCCAAAGTAATTATTTCTTATCTTGTTGTCTCATAACAGTTCTAGTTTTATTAGTTATGTTGACCATATTTATGAAACAAAATGTGTATTTTATATATATGTTATCCTTTTACATGGGCTTGTTTTATTTTACTTTATTAAATCTATATTTGGTATGTGATTTTCCTTTTTTTAAATTACATATTTGATTTTGACTTGTATAATAAATGTATGTTACTAAACCATTGATGGTAAATTTTAATATACAGTTTTGTTTGAATAGTGTAAGTCTATAAACTAAGTTAGAATCTCATAATGTTATTATAGGAAGAAGTATCAATTTAAATTTTTACTTTTTTCTTTAACCTTTCCTTCATAATTTTAGATAAGAAAATAGCTGGTTTGGATTCCCTATTTTAAAGGACACATACTTTATTCCAAAATACATTTTTAGGGATTGGTTCGTTATTTTTAGGATGTGACCAAAAGAGGAAAAAAAATATTATGAAGACCAAAAACCACTGATAAATATTAAATAAGTAAATTATAGGTTAGCCTTGTATAACAAACATGTATGAACTATTGTGTGAATTTTTCATTCCTTTATCCCATTCTACTCAGTAGACCATATTCTTAATTTTCTAATAACTCTCATCCCTGCCATTTTCTTTGATGGGTGAGTGTTGATGAATTTGTGCTTTAGTTCTTGTGTTTCTTATCCACTGTAGTGACATTTGCATTGTTTATTTATGGATAACTTCCTCACTTTTTTTACCATGATAGTTATTAAAACCTGGGTCTAAATATGGGAGACAAGTGGAACTATATGAGACTATGATATATATTGAACTATGAAATCCATATCCAGTTCTATACTAAGCTCTATTCCAGAATCATAGGCACATATGCTGTGATTATCTGAGAATAAAAATTAACATTACTAACTGCTGTTAATATTTGTTTACTATATGCCTCGCTTTACTTTTCTAGGTTCTTTACCTACATCATAATATGTACTGTTATTATCTCCATAGGTGAGGAAACTGAGGCTTAGAAAGGTTTAGTAACCTGCCCAGGAATAAAAAGCTAGAAAAGTGGTAGGATCAGAACCTGGTTAATATACTCACTACAGTTATCTCATTTATGTTCTAACTACCACTTGGCTAAAATACTCCACGTTTTGGAACAGATCACTCAATAATGTCTTTTCAGGTAACACTCGATATCAATTTCCTAACTGATTTGGCTTTCCAAACCCTTTTGCTATTAAAGTACTTTATTTCCTCTGTAGTTCTATTATTCATGATCCTACAAAAGTGAGATTCATAAGAACAATGTGTACACAATCAACTAGGTTTTTGTAAATCTATATTTCCGGACTTTTTTTTTTTTTTTTTAATTAACAAAAATCTCCCTCAAAACCAGTGACAACTGTAAAGTCTTGTTAGTCCAAGAAGGAACTGAACCAGGCATATAGATATCTGGGTGGAACAAATTCTGTATTTGTCAGAGCTCTTCGAAATTAGCTGACACTTTTAGGTGTGATTCCTATAAATATAGAACTTTGTGTTTTTGCTTTTTAAAAATATACTTTGTGAAGTAAGGAGAATAATAAATCATAACATTGAGGTTTTCAAGGTCACAGTTGTTAATGCTGAGCAAATATAGTGTAACTGTAAAAAGTTTTAAAATATTTGTATTAGTTCCTATAGATAATGTGTTAAAGTAAAACTAGATTACAGTAAAATATTATGGCGTATACCTGAAGCAATTGCTGGCTGTTAATGCCTTGACCTTGGAAAGCTATACACAAAAAGATGGCATCATAAAACTGTGCAATTCTTATGAATATGTATGTGCTACTTGATAATAATGAATGTGGTACAGTCATGCATGCACTACAAGATAATGTTGTGCCCTTTTTTGTCTACAGGTTGATAAAAATTAAAGAGTGGGTGGACAAGTATGACCCAGGTGCCTTGGTCATTCCTTTTAGTGGGGCCTTGGAACTCAAGTTGCAAGAATTGAGTGCTGAGGAGAGACAGAAGTATCTGGAAGCGAACATGACACAAAGGTTAATTAGCATTCATTTTCCCTACACTTTATTATCAACTATTTCCTTGCAGTAATTTAATTGCTTGCGCTGATAGAATAATAAATGACAGAGTAATTACCATTATAAAGAGGGAATCTTCTCCTTTCTTTACCATGAGACAGAGTGAAAAGATTTATTTTAAATTAAGTTTTTAACTGTCATCTGTCATCTCCGTACAGTGTTTTAATTATAACATAGGTATTAGTTATGTATATTTTTGAGAAGGAATGATCGCCAAAACTCTTTCGTCATGTTCAGTGGGGGAGGGGAAAGGGTGAATCAGTTGCCTTAATTTTTTCTGAGTAACAGTAATATATTGTTTAAACATTGGATTTCAATCAAATAATTTTGCTTTCATGACCCACGTCCTGGAAATAATTGATATTGGAGGAAAATAATCATAGAATGGGTAGATCAAATTTTTCTTTTTTTTTATAATAATTCAAAATGATATGTTCAGACCAGTACAATTAAAACCAATTTTAGAAAGGATTTTTTAGGAATAGTTATGTGCTTTCTGACTTCTTCAAGTGTATTATGAAAGATGAATGGTCATTTACTAATATCTCTAACATTTTCTGCTTGAAATGAATAATTTTAGCTTTGTACTGATCTCTGGCACAATCAACTTATATGTTGAGTGAATTTGTTACATTTTATTTCAGCGCTTTGCCAAAGATCATTAAGGCTGGGTTTGCAGCACTCCAGCTAGAATACTTTTTCACTGCAGGCCCAGATGAAGTGCGTGCATGGACCATCAGGGTAAGATTCATACTTATTCATCAGCTATATCCAGTTCCACACTATTGAATTCAGATTGATATCACTGACTTTGAAGTTTGTCATGGTGGCGGTTAGCTAGTCATTACAGATGAGGTTTTTGTCCAGGATAACTTTAATTATTTGTGAGCTGCTGAACAGTGAAAGTGGAGCGGCATTGATTGAGGCAGGTAACAATTGATTCTGCCTATTACATAGTCTGAATTTCTTCATCCTGTAGAATCTGTCTACCCTCCTCCTGTGGTCAGAGATAAGACACACCAGTATTGTGCTTGCTTAATCTGTGTGACTGGGTTTGTCTGCAGTGAAATTGATGTTGCTTTTCATTTTGTATTCGCTAAGTTTGTTTGGGTTGCGGGTGGTTCTTTCCTCCTTTGCTTTGCTCGGATTACATTTTCAGCAATAAAAGCAATATGACATCATTATGCTCTTCATAGATATACAGTTGGGCTCAAAGAGCTAAACTCAATGTGTAATAATTCATGGCTTTTTAAATTTGAATTCATAAAAGTAGTGTTTATTTTTGCAGTGTTTTATATTCAATCTTCTTTAATAATGTGATATGTATTTTAAATATTGATGTATAACTGATTACCACCAGAAAGAATGACTAATTTATTCCCAGAGGACAATAGAAACTGAACTGTAATGGCTTGCTTTTAAATGAAAATATATTGTAATATGGTAGTTACTGTTGAAAAATATTTTGAAATATATGTAATCCGAAATTGTGTTACAGAATATAAAAATAATGTCAGAACTTTTAGAAATACTCAGTGTCTTATTCATTCTTTTATTATGCTTTTTTAATGTATGCTACATGATAAATTTTAGGGCTGCTTTGATTTCTGTTTTCACTGACTACCTTAATTTATTGTTACATCTATTTTGATTTAAGATGGATAGGAACATGGAGTCAGTTGAACATAATGTTAAATGCGTTTTGTGAATGTGAGATTCACTTTTCTTTGATCTCCTCTTTCCTTTGTAAAAAAAAATGTTTGATTGACTTAAAACTAAGGTCCTTTTATATAGACTTACAAAATAATGTCAAAGCAAATCCAGGTTGGTAAACAAATTGCCAGGGTTTATTTTTACTATATATTTTAAAGCCTTAAAACTTCCAAACTTAAGTATGTACAGCAGGAAAGATAACATATTCTGGGCTTGAAAATATGAAAGCTGGTTTATTTTAAGACTGATTGTAAGTATCCATGATTTAATGTGCTAAGATATTTAGTCAGGTAAGCATCAGTGAGTAGCCATATTAACCCAATACATCTTTTATTGTAAAAACTGTGCTTTATAGTGTCAGACTCCTTACCACTTTAACATGCTTTATTAAGCAGCCTTTAGGTCACCCATTATTTCTCAAATTTCTTTCCATGGTTGTGTGTGTCTGGAATGTACGTCCTTGTAATTTAACATATGGGGTAATTATAAGACATTTCTCTTCCTGTATCAACTTGAATTTTCCTTTATGATGGTTAGAGGCAGGGTGTATTATGTAAAGTGTTCAAAATTCTATTAAAATTTTATGAGGATTTTAAAATTATTTGCTGAACATATATTGTATGATTTGTTGGAAATATCTTAAAAATATCCCTTTATATATTGATTTTTATATGTTCTTTAGATGAGCTGAAATTTTCAAGGCTTTTTATCTTTTTGAAACCTTTGATAATTCAACTTGAAAGCTATTTAAAATCCTTACTTTTTTCCACTGTGAAGAATAGAAAATCGAAATGCAACCTACGCCGAAACCAGACCACTGCATCTAAATCGATAAATCCGTGGATGACTATTAGGAAAAACAAAGCTACACTTCTTTAATATCTACTGATCTGTCTGTGCTAAATCTGCTGCACAGATAGTGCCCAGTGTTGAAAATGTTCTAATTGTATATCTGACATCTTAACTGATATTAAACTAAGTTTAAGTTGAGTCCAACAGCAGATCAGAGAAAAGAAACTCTACGCTTTCAGTCAGTCATCTTAAATGCAATTAGTTTTCTCTGGTCTTTCTATTCAAAGAAAGGGACGAAGGCTCCTCAAGCTGCAGGAAAGATTCACACAGATTTTGAAAAAGGATTCATTATGGCTGAAGTAATGAAATACGAAGATTTTAAAGAGGAAGGTTCTGAAAATGCGGTCAAGGTAAGGAATTATTTTCTAGTTTCACACTTTATAATTTTTGCTAATATGAAGATACTCAGGATTAAAATGAATAACTGTCTTTTAAACTGTGTGTCAGCATTAGTTTTACTATCAACTGATTGAAGAGCTGTAGATGTTTACATGCTTTTTAGACAATTTTTTAAATGTGTAAATTGTCAGTAATTTTGTGGTGTTTTTCTAAAACAAAAAAAATTTTTAAAGCTAGCTTTAAGTAGTTATAAATAATTTCAAAGAATTTGTTCACTGATGACCAATGAAAAATTATACTTATTATATTTGATAGGTGAAATAGAAGTAGTATGTATATGTTTAACATTAACTCAAAGAAAGCAATATAAATTTAGTTAAATAAAACCTGTTCTTGCTGAACTTCATGGTTGTACGTTTTTTTTTAAAGATCTTTGGGAACTTGATTTGCTTTCTCAACACTAGAGGGCAGGTCCAAAATTGTGCTTTATTTTAGCTAATTAAGTATAATTTGATTTGCATCCACTAATAGTGAAGCTGTGTTATACATGAGTAATAAATGATTTCTTTTAATGTAAATTCTGTTGCAGACTTGATTTTGTTTGACTTTATTAGGTTTACTTAGCAAAGTCCAGGGGGTATGTCATCTCTCATCAATAAATAGATAGGTCAAGGGATTAAACTAACGTTGTAAAAAGGTTTCTTTATCATTAACTTAATTTGTTATTTGAAGACTACTGTAGAAAACGTTAAAGAATTTAAAGAGGTCTCTTGTGTTTACTATTTCATAATTTCAAAGGAATGCAAAAAAGTTTATTTCAAGTTTAGTTTATTCTCACTGTTATCATTGGAAAGATCATACTGAACAGCAGGACTATAATAGAATTGTTGGAACCCCAGGAAGAGAAGGGAAAAATCTTGATATAATTGGTTCAGTGTGGAATGAGAGCTATTTTGTTTTTTAAAAAGGAATGAAAGAAGTTACAATTTACAACTAAACAAAGTCATTAACTTTCCAATAGTGTCATCTGTGTCGATAGATAAATATGCAAATATAATGTATTAAGATTGGACTTTGTCAAGAATACTAATTAGACTTGAAAAATCTCAGATTATTTTTCAACATGCTACATGATGCTGGCATATATTTTTTTCATAAAGATGATTAAAATAAGGATATTTTTCTATTACTAGAATTCAGAAATCAGCTGCTTCTTTTTTATACTCTCAGGGGATAAGCCTGTTTTACCAACCCTTAATAGATGTCTATGTTGTAATAAACTTGAAGATATATAAATTGTGAATACTTCCTTTAACAATACAGGGAAATTTTTTAATATACAATAAAATAATATTGCCTACTTGTAGAAATGCTTAACACTAACTGGGAGCTTTTATACAGTAAATTGGAAAAGATTGACCTCTGGCTTTTCAGCTTAGAATACCATGATGTATTTTATGTGGTTTTTAATCTCCAAAACTAACATTTTGAAATTTGAACTCCAAATAAAATGAAGCATTTATGAATTTCTTTTATTCAACAAATACTTACTTGCACATTATCAAGTAGATTTTAGGTTTGAGAGCAAGATTGTGTATATGTGTATGTATGTATATGTATTTCGAACACCAGTACAGCATAACTAATTTAATGCCAGTGTTGTGAACTATATACTGAATAGCTCTGTGTGGGCTTTGTAGTCTACAGGGATATCACATTATTAGCAATCATATCTGCTTAGGCAAAGCTGGCTTCTACAGATGGCTGCTTTCAAGTGCAAATGAACTGGTTAGACGTGTCTTGTTTAATACATACTCAAGATTCACAAATGGGTATTGATTTTTTTTTTCAACCAGTGTTTCTGATAGCAGTGGAAATGGATTAAATGGTCTCTAGAGAATTTAAAGGAACACTGTCACCTTTAATTAGTAGTAAACTTGAGTGATAACAAAGTATATAAACTTACATTAATATGTCATGTCAATATGTATTTGATTTAAGTTGTCTATATAGTTTTATAACATTGGACTTTAGATTCTCAAAACAAGTAGCATATGGCCTTCCATACATCACAGCTTTACAAAAATCATGTGTGTGTGTGTGTATGCCTTTTAGAATGTTAGGGTATACTGGCTTTTTAAAAATTAGCTTCATTTTTAAAAACACTTATTACTAGGTGTTTTTTAATATGTGGTCTAGATAATTGAAATATGCTTACTAGGGCTCTATGACCTGGTTTGTTGATTTTAACCTCAGATGTATGATCTTTCTTAGTCTTGTTTCTAATTAGTATAATTGCATTTGACTTTGAACATTCTTATCAATATCTTCGAAGGGAAGTACTAATCTGTTGGGCAAGGTTTCATGTTCTCAGTAAATTCCAACAGAAGTAAAATACTTTTGAGAATTTTTTCCAAAAGCTCATCAAGTCCTCAATGTTGAGTGGTCAGTGTGGGGTCATGTGGGACTGGGTTGGTTGTGTGCAGTGTTAAGTGAGAATATGTAGATGTTGAAGAGCCTGTTGTGCTGAGGATGAAGTGTGTGTGCTGTGCCACGGGGTGAACCTGGGTCTCTGTAACTGCCGCTTGTTTATGTTAGAATTACCGGAGGATTGCTGTCTTTTTTTTTTTTTTTTTTTTTCATTGTTTAGCTATACTTTATTTATTTATTTATTTTTTTAACATCTTTATTGGGGTATAATTACTTTACAATGGTGTGTTAGTTTCTGCTTTATAACAAAGTGAATCAGTTATACATATACATATGTTCCCATATCTCTTCCCTCTTGCGTCTCCCTCCCTCCCACCCTCCCTATCCCACCCCTCCAGGCTGTCACAGAGCACCGAGCCAATATCCCTGTGCCATGCGGCTGCTTCCCACTAGCTGTCTACCTTATTACTTGATCTACATGCCAGCGGGTGGAATCAGTTGCTTTGCTGACTAATTTACAAGTGGAAAGTATATCTGTCTTTGCAGTTCCAACCTATTAGAGTCTGCTTATAACTAGGGCCATTAGTCAGTAAACTTCTTTGTGTTCAATTCTAGTATACACCACTATGTATTGTCATTGTCAAGATCAAATTAAAAACTACAAAGAAATAGTTTAAAATCTGTACATGACAATTGATAATGGTTTTCTTTGTAGCAAGCTGTCTTTTTGGCATCACCAGTATCACCAAAGAATTTCTTTAAGCAAATAAAGCAGCTTTAACCTAGTTATATAATCTTTTTTCCTGCCTGGTTTGATCTGTTTGTTACAGTGACTTGCCGGATGTTTGCAGACACATCAGAAATGTACCATAAACACCATGTAATGAAACTTAATGATATTGGTATAATTACATTTATGTACCAACAATTTAGTGGAGAATACATTATGATTATGTATGTATGGAAAATCTAGTGCTGCCCAAATCAGGAGTACTTTGCTCCTCTCCAAGTCTAGTCTTGAACTGTGTGCCTTCCTGTATTTCTTTTTTTTTTTTCCTTTAATATGACCCAAGAAGTATAATACTTCTTGTGTGTGTTCCTACCATTTACCTTATATATTTAATTGTAAAAAAACTCATTTCCTCTGTGTTTCCTGTTTACAGGCTGCTGGAAAGTACAGACAACAAGGCAGAAATTATATTGTTGAAGATGGAGATATTATCTTCTTCAAATTTAATACACCTCAGCAACCGAAGAAGAAATAAATTTTAGCCATCACTCAGATAAACGTACAACTTCCAAAAGGCATATACTTTTTTTTTAATTAAAATTTCTGAAAACTGAAAGGGCAAATAAAGTTGGGGGGATGGGAATCTTCTACAAACAGAATTATTTTTATTTGTTTTAAAATTAAAATACTGTGTACCTCCAATGAAGTGCAAGTTCACTAAATGTGAACAGCTTTGCTTTTCACGTGATTAAGACCCTACTCCAAATTGTAGAAGCTTTTCAGGAACCATATTACTCTCATGATACTTCATTAATCTCCATCATGTGTGCCAAGCCTGACACATTTGACAGTGAGGACAATGTGGCTTGCTCCGTTTTGAATCTACAGATAATGCATGTTTTACAGTACTCCAGATGTCTACACTCAATAAAACATTTGACAAAACCAGCCTTGGTGTGTTTGGGGATGTCTGTATTGACTGACTGTGGTGTGCTGAATGCGATACGGCACCTGGCGGTGGCTGATTACAGAATTTTAAGGCGTGTGTATGACACAGCAACTAGCTTGTGGGGCAGCTGCAATTGTATCTTAAAAGTGGGTCTTTCATAGGAATCAGAAGAATAGTATACCAGGGATTTGTCTCAAGAAAGTTAATTAATTTGTAGATGGACATTTATAAAAAGATGATGGTAATGATATTACAGAGGATATAACATAGGTGACTGTGACCAAAAAGAAAATAATGCTGGAAAAAAATTCTGCTTCAAAAATTAAAGGATTTTTGTTGTTGTTGCTGTTGTTCTGACCATACTGAATAGAATGTTCATTTTTAATCATTCCTTTGAAATTATGAAATTATTGTGAAAACTAACCCTTTCATATCTGGTGGGTTATATTTTTGTTTCAATTCAGTAGTGAGTGTAAAAAGTTCATTACTAAAAAGGTTAGACCTTGAAAATTACAAAACTTCTTAAATACTTGCTATTAAAATATGTTAAGACCAGTTGAAATTTTAGTATGTATAAGTTAAGCACTTTCTAAAATTGTAGCAGAAAGTTCTGAAAGAAAATAATGATAAAATAGTTATCTGGAGATCATTTGCCGCTTAGCCGCCTTCTTTTATGATGACAGTCTTAGAGTTTCCTCCTCCCTGAGCCCTCCCATTCTCTCCCATTTCACACTCCTGCAAGACTGCCCTTGTCCCCATCCATGGCCCTTTTGTGCTCCTCTGTGATCAGAAGACCATTGCAGTGGAGTGCAGACTCCCACCTAGGCCAGCCCTTGCCTCTCTACTGTGTTACTTTGTTACACTAAAGATAAGGAAGTTTTAAAACACACACACATAAATTTAACATTGAAAGTTACTTAATGTAGCACAAAAAGCAAGAAAAGAAATGATTTTAAAGGCAATTTGCTATACAGAGGAAAGGTTGTTTAAAGAGGATTCAATTGAGTAATGAATACAGTTTAGAAGCTCTTTAGTGAGTATGTTGTTTTTGAGAATCAAATAGTGATATTCTTTTGCTAACATAAAAATTAGTAAACTTCAGCAGGGAAATAAGAATAAAATGAAGTGAAAAGTTGTTTTTTTATTTTTATTTTTTAAGAACTGAGTAAAACATAAATGAAACTCAGGTACAGGTGCAGTTAACCAAGTTTGCAGTGAAAATTCCTGTTATATTTCTATACTGGAGGAATGTAGAGATTAGTGGCTTGTTAGGGGTGTCAGCAGTATAAGAAAAAAACCAATCTCTTGCTTTTGAGTCCTTTCCAAAGTAAATTGCATAGACTTCTTAAAGAAGTTTGGAATCTCATTAAAAATCCTTTAAGATTGTGTAATTTTACTTTCTCTAATTTCTAATGTGATAATTGCATATTGTAGAACAGAACCATTAATAAGAGAAAGGAATTAGTTTTGAGGTAACTGCCTTCATTAGGGGCTGAAATTAAATGCTAAAGATGTTTAATTTGGTTAGAAGTTCTGTAACATTCTATATATGTATACAAATTTGTATATCAACAAAAGTTGAGAATTCCAAGAACTTTTGCATATAGATAACTGGGTATATGCCTATTTCTTCATGTTTTCCCTCCTTTAATATTAGTGATAGTTAATGTATTTTTAGGATAATAAGTGAACATTTTTCACCTAGCTGTAGATCCATCTTAATCAGATTTTTAGTTAAGAGAAATTTTATTTGAAAAAAGTCCGTGATAGCATTTTAGTTTAGTTTTATCATATTACCTTCATAACTTCACTTTGGGCATGGCTCAGGTCAGAACCCCCCAAAAGCACAAATGCTTTTATCGTTAACATATTTGTGTGAAGCTTCTGTTCACTTATAATCTGCCAGCCCCATTTGGAGAGTAAATTTTCTAACTCGTGATTAATCAGTTTTCCTGCATCAAAATCCAGATTGATGTTTATCTCTAGTTGTCTCTTAGTATTATTTTCTCAAAGCTCCTTTGTAACATCTCTGTCCCCTCTGATTCAAAGTCAGAGACAGAAAATCTCTTCATTTCCTGTCCCTTATATTTTTCTGATTAGTCTACACGTAATGGTCTTTTGTTACTTTGCCAGAGACTTCAGAAATGTTGGTTCTAACAGCACAGAACATTAACTCGGAAAACTGATCTCATTTTAAGCTTGTAAAAATACACGATTGTGATAGAATTAAAGAGCTAGGCTTGACTTTTGAGTGACTTTGTCTCTGAACTAATTTGGGGCCTCATATAAAAACTGACAGTTCTTGGTTTGCCTTCATGGTCTGTGAATATCCTGAGCCACTTGTAAATTAGTATCTCAGTGGAAAGCCCCATGATGCAATTAGGAGGTATAAAAAAGAGGGGACTCCCTTGACCACCATCACCCCCCCGACCCCGCCCCACCCCACCCCGGGTAGCACTTACAAGAGTTCTCAAACCACCTATCCGATCTGGTCCTTGGCTTTACATGTCTAGGGACTTGATTTTTTAAGCTCAGCTGATGCTGTATGTGACATTTTCCAAATTCTATGAGTCTAATTTATAAACTAGAATGCCAATTTCTTTTGTTTACAGTAAAAGATGTTCCAGATATATAAATAAGAAATGGTAGTGAAGGCCCATACTCAGGAGGCCAGGGTTTGACTCCTGACGACACCACTTCCTAGTTGTGTGACCTCAGTTAGGTAAGTTACTTGACTACTCTGAGCCTGTTTCTTCTGCTATAGAATGGGGATAATGGACCACCCTCATGGGGTTGTTGTGAGGATTAAGTGAATTTGTATATGTATAAGCATACCTCAGAGATATTGCGGGTTCCAGACCACTGCAATAAAGCTAATATCTCAAGAAAGCGAGTCATACAAATTTTTCATTTCCCAGTGCATATGAAAGTTGTTTACATTATAGTCCATTAAGTGTGCAATAGCATTTCGTCTGAAAAAGCAATGTACATACCTTAATTTAAAAATACTTTATTGCTAAAAAATGCTAGCCATCATCTGGGCCTTCAGTAAGTTGTAATATTTTGCAATAGTAACATCAAAGATCACTCATTACAGATCACCATAATAAATATAATAACGAAAAAGTTTGATATATTGCAAGAATTACCAAAATGTGACACAGACACACAAAGTGAGCAAACGCTGTTGGGAAAATGGCACCGATAGACTTGCTCGACACAGGGTTGCCACAAACCTTCAATTTCTAAAAAACACAGTATCCATAAAGCACAATAAAGTGAGATATGCCCATAAAAAGCTAAAACTGCTTAGTAACTACTAAGTACTTAGCCAATGTTAACAATTCTTTTAATTTATATTCTTTTAACGTATATTCGGAGTGGTCCCTTCTAGCATCTGTATCCATTCACGAGGCAAAACTATAGTATGAACAGTAAATTGCTTGGTGAATGTAAAATTAAAAGAGAGAAATGTAAATGTTCATTAGGAAATCACTTCCAGGACTTCTAGTGGTTGTCCCCAATTGAGGATACTTCTGTCTACTTGATCATTAGGTCATTTTATTAGTCCTGCCTCTGTATGGTCACAGTAAAAAGATGGGAACAAATAATTATGATATTTCTTCTAAAGACACATAAAAATGGGAGATAATAGGGGGATTTACTCTTTTAGCATCATAGACCTCCAAGCTCTAGGGTGTGCAACAAAGTTCTTAATGAAACATGAAAAAAACTCACGTCACATGAGTTGGAATGCTCAGATCCAGCTGTTCCTTTGACTTATGCTTCCCAGCCCAGAGAGTGGTTTATTTTGATACCATTCCCGGGGAGCACTTCTGTATCTGCTTTCTTATATGGATAGCAGAGTTGCTTTCATGCTTTGGCAAGCAACCAAGGAGGGAAGAACCTGTCATAAGGGGCCTGTGTATGTGGCTTGCATTTGAGGGCCCACAGAGTCCATCCAGTAAGGTCAGAGCAGTCTCTTGCCACAGGAGTTGGGGAGAGAAAGTTAAATAATGATATGTTCAGTTCTTGCACTCTCCTTCAGGTCTTCATGCAAATTGCATTTTTTTCTGATGAAATAAACCATCTTGGTTGCCTTAGAGTATAAGGAGTAGATCTCATCTTCAGTTAATTAAGTTTCAGTCACATTTTCCTAGTTGTCTTAATATTGTTTCATAAAACACTTTACTCTCCAGATCATGACTATAAACTATTTGTTTGAAAAAGGTTATTTGCCAATTATTTCATCCATCCTATGTTGATTTTACCCTGAGAAAATGACATTATACGAGAGTATGCTAGTTTTCTACCAGAATGCGTTCTTCTTTCTTCATAGTTTAAATAGAGTATAGCTGGACACCTGGCTGTCCTGCTGCAGACTCTGTGCAGCTAGGTGTAGGTTCCATGACTAAGTTCTTGTCAGTGGAATGTGAATGAAGGCCTTAAAACCTTGAATATGTGCTCACCTCAGGAGCTACTTTCCTTCCAGGGAACCCCTTGTTAATAATGCAAACAAGGACACCTTAGGGCACAGCGGAGCAACAGTATAACAGAAAGCTGCATCTCTGAAGGACTCTGGCGAGCAGAGCGCCCAGGAACCTGACCGCTTCCCTTGGGACTGGTATGTGAAAGAGAAACTGCAGGGTTCTTTAAGCTACTGTATTTGAGCTACCATATTTCTGTTGTAGCAGCCTAGCTTTTTACCCTAGCAGATAGAGACATTTTCTGTTCTTGTCTCCATTATACCTTCTTTGGAGTTTATACCTTCTGTGTTATGAGCACAGCTTTTATTGGGTGGAAAGAGCTAATCCAATCTGGATCAGGTACCACTTCCACTGCTTCCGCAAATTACTCCTCCTGTCTTACATTCTTCACACGTATAATGAAGATCATAGACTAAATGGCCTAGTATGAAAGGACTAAAGAGCATTCCAGATATACAATAGCCACACAATAAATGTAAATTCCAGATTGTTCCCTTTAACATCACCCAAAAGTAAGCGCTCCTAATAGGCCCAATCCTTATGTACCACACTCAAGAAAACTATAGAGCATGTTTTTCTGGGGTTATTTAAATACCTGTGCTGTAGAAGAAATATTAATATTTTAACATTGCTAAAGAATATTCCAAAAGAGGAAATAGTTGAATTGAGGGATAAATGTTGACATTTTGCTAATAACATGCCAGGACCTCATATAAATCATTGAATTCCGAGACTGAAAATGTCATTTCTTGCTTAACCTATCCTATAAATAAGAAGTAACTGAGGGGACCTTCCTAGTGGTCCAGTAGTTAAGACTCCACGCTCCCAATGCAGGGGACCTGGGTTCGATCCCTGGTCAGGGAACTAGATCCCGCATGCTGCAATGAAGATCCCGCATGCTGCAACGAAGATCCCACGTGCTGCAACTAAGACCCAGCACAGGCAAATAAATAGTTAAAAAAAAAAAAGAAAAAAGTGAGGAGCAGAAAGATTAAGATTAACCATAATGACAAGTCATAAAATAATAAACTGTTGCAAAGATTAATTGATAAAGTTGTTATTTGGAAGTTGAAATTAATTTTCACACGGAAAATGGTTATTACATTTTCAGAGTAGCCACAAAATCCTATTCAACACAGTGTAACTGAAATACTGTAGGGGGTTTTGGACAGCCAAGGGAAAAGAAAGGGTAAGGAAATCCAAACATCTCAACTTGGCAATTGAGGCCATTGATGATCTGGCCACAGCCTATTTCTCTCTCATTATTCCTTTTTTTGGTAAAGGCACAAGGAAATTAAATCCCTTAACCAATTACACAGCTCATTATTTTCTCTGTCCAAAAAAAAAAAAAAGATGATTGTTCATAATTTTTAAACCAGTACAGTAGAGCATTATTTGCATTGAATGACCCATTTTGGCCTTAATGAATAGAAACAAGTTTGGGAGGGTAGAATGAAAATCCTGCCAGCCTGAATCATATAAACGCAAAAGGTTTCAGCAATCCATGATTTTCCCATTAATCCAGCCTAGGATATCCACGAGCGGTTTCTAAAAATAAATAAATGATTAGGGATGAGTAGAGATGAGAGATGAGTAGAGATAACAGACCCTTGTGAAGCCTCTATTCACCTTACCCTCTTCTTCAAATTATTGTTACCATGAGAATCATAAAGGAGTATTTATCCTAAATAAGTGAAGAATGTGGAAATTTAAAGAAAAAAAGGCAGTTTAAAAAGTATTCTACTTGGGACTTCCCTGGCGGTCCAGTGGTTAAGACTCAGCACTTCCACTGCAGGGGGCCCGGGTTCAATCCCTGGTCAGAGAACTAAGATCCTGCGTGTGCTGCACAGCAAAAAAAGAAGTATCCTATTCAGTGAAAATGTGCTGTCCCTCTCTACTTGCTAAGGTGGAGGACATGCTCTATGCTTTTATTTGGGGAACAGTTACTCAGATGTACATATATGTAAATTTTCATCCAGCTGTACAGTCAAGACTTGAGTCCTTTACTGTATATAAGTTATACCTCAATTTAAAAAAAAAAAGAATTGCATCCCTCAATTAAATGATTGGTTGGTATGGCCCTTATGCCCAAAGTGCAATATTGAGTGTTCGTAAAGTGCTTATATACTTAAAATTTTTAAAGATGTTGGCTAGTGATAATATCAGTATATAAACCACAGACCAAAAAAGTTTGTTAATGCTTAAGACGGACACATTTCACAATTGAACAGGAGGTATTATTTCAGAAACTATGATAAAAGACTCATTCCCACAGATGAGAAGGTAAATGATTTTCTGTGGTCAGAAGAATTGAAATCCATGTCAGCTGTAATAAGATTCAATTGTAATAGCAAAAACAATTGGAACAATTTAAATATTCATCAATATAGGAAAATGGTGAAACGAACTATAATACATCCATAGAAAAGACTACCTTCGGCCATTAAAAAGAATAAAGTACATCAATATGAGCAGCATAGAAAGATTTCTTATTCATTTTGCTTTGTGAAAAAGTAAGTTGCAGAACAATATGCATAGTATGGTCACAGAGGTACCCTCAGTTAACTGTTTGGTGTGTATCCTTCCAAATAGTTATTGTTGTACTTACATATATGTATACCTCTACATATGTTTTTACATAAATGGGATTATAATCATTATGCAATGTTTTCACTTAAATAACTGAATTAAAGATTTGAAGGCAATGTAAAAAATGCATCTAGAATTACATCATATTTGAGAACTTTCATGTATTCCTTTAAGCAAAGACTTGAAGAATGAAAAGTATGCAGCCATCAAAACAAGTAGGGTGGGGCTTCCCTGGTGGCGCAGTGGTTGAGAGTCCGCCTGCCGATGCAGGGGACATGGGTTCATGCCCCGGTCCAGGAAGATCCCACATGCCGCGGAGCGGCTGGGCCCGTGAGCCATGGCTGCTGAACCTGTGCGTCCGAAGCTTGTGCTCCGTAACGGGAGAGGCCACAACAGTGAGAGGCCCGCGTACTGCAAAAAAACAAAAACAAAACAAGTAGGGTACAAGATTCCCAGGCAGAAGGAACAGCAAATGCAGAGGTTGTGAGGCAGGAAAGGACCTGGTGTTTTGGAGGAACAGGAAGCTGGAGTGGCTAAAGTGTAATAAGTAAAAGGTTCTTGGTTATGCAGGATCTTGCATGCATGAGAAAGTTCTGGCATCTTATTCTGACTTAAATAGATAATCACTAAAGAGTTTTAAACGAGAGACATGCAGTCTGATTCATATTTTTAAAAATCACCTGGGACAGCTACATGTAAAAGAATGAAATTAGAACCCTCCCTAACACCATACACAAAAATAAACTCAAAATGGATTAATGGTCTGAATGTAAGGCCAGACACTATAAAACTCTTGAGGAAAACATAGGCAGAACACTCTTTGACATAAGTCACAGCAAGATCTTCTTTGACCCACCTCCTAGAGTAATGAAGATAAAAACAGAAATAAACAAATAAGACCTAATTAAACTTAAAAGCTTTTGCAAAGCAAAGGAAACCATAAGCAAGACGAAAAGACAACCCTCAAAATGGGAGAAAATATTTGCAAATGAAGCAACTGACAAAGGATTAATCTCCAAAATATACAAACAGCTCATGCAGCTCAATATCAAAAAAATAAACAACCCAATCAAAAAATGGGCAGGAGACCTAAATAGACATTTCTACAAAGAAGACATACGGATGGCTAACAAACACATGAAAAGATGTTCCACATCACTAATTATTAGAGAAATGCAAACCAAAACTACAATGAGGGGACTTCCCTGGTGATCCAGTGGTTAAGAATCCACCTTCCAATGAAGAGGACATGGGTTCAATCCCTGGTCAAGGAACTAAGATCCCACATGCCATGGGGCAACTAAGCCTGTGTGCTGCAACTACTGAGCCTGCGCGCTCTGGCCCACGCACCACAACTAGGGAGAAGCCTGCATGCCTCAACTAGAGAAGCCCGCACACCACAACAAGGAGCCCACGCACCGCAATGAAAGATCCCACATGCCTCAGCAAGGATCCCGTGTGCCGCAACTAAGACCCAATGCAGCCAAAAAAATAAGGAAAATAAGTTTTTAAAATGTTAAAAAAAATCAACCTAAAAATTACTAATAAGATGGTTTCAATTTTTTCTTTCATATTGTTTTCAAAATTTGAAGTGTATTTTATACCTACAACACTTCAATTTAAACCTGCCACATTCCCAGTGTTCAGCAGCCACATGTGCCTTAGTGGCTACTGTAGTGGATAGCACAGGTCTAGGGCTTTGCCCTTCCTCCTAAGGAATTTAGCCAAAACTCTCATCCCCACCTGATTTCAACAGAGCACATAAAAACCCACTTTGCTCAGACCGGTTGTGTTTTCATTTAAGGCTGAATAGAAAAAGTATATGATAAATCTTCATTCCTGCTTTTTTTTTTTTTTTGAAGAAAAGAGGGTGAGGGGGCTCACTGACTGTAGAGGATACATGGGAGAGATCAGTTATAAGAGGTACCAATGAAGTTGACTCTAGACTTGAACTATGAAGAAATGGAGAGACGTAACTTGATTCGACCTGCTTACTGGAGGAAGAGCTCACAAGACGTACTGATGGAATGGATGAGAGGTGGGGAGGGAAGAATCAAGAATGACTCCTAGGTTTTTAGCCTGAGCAGGTAGATGCATGATGGTGCCACTTCCTGAGATGGGAAAGACCTGGGGGAGGAGCAGGTACAGGATGTGTGGGGGGCATGGGGATCAAGAATCTGTTTTGAATGTAGGTGACACTGCCCAACTTGAAGACTTACTATAAAGCTACCATGATCAAAACAGTGTGGTATTGGTGAACGAATAGACAAATAGATGAATGAAACAGAATGGAGAGCACAGAATAAATACAGTCAACTGACCATTGACAAAGGAGCCAAGGCAATACAATGGAGCAAAGATTTTCAACAAATTTTCAAACAAATGATGCTGGAACCAGTGACGGCCACATACAAAGAATGGATCCCTACACAGAATTATACCCTTCACAAAAAGTAATTCAAAATGGATCACAGACCTAAATGTAAAATGCAAAACTATAAAAATGCTAGAAGATAACATAGGAGAAAATCTAGATCACCTTGGATACAGTGATGACTTTTTAGATGCAACACCAAAGATAATCCATAAAAGAAAGAATTGATAAGCTGGACTGCATTAAAATTTAAAACTTATGCTCTGTAAAAGACACTGTCAAGAGAATGAGAAGACAAGCCACAGACTGGGAGAAAATATTTGCAGAAGACATATGTGATAAAGAACTGTTACCCAAAACATAAAAAGAACTCTTAAAACTCAACAATAAGAAAAACAGCCCAATTAAAAAATGTTTTAAAGGTAGGTTCAAGATGGGTAGATATGAAGTTGGCCACTAGCTACAAGTATCTGAAGCTCAGAGGAAAGTTTGAGGCAGCAGATATATAAATTTAGAGTCATCACTATATGGATGGCATTTAAATCCTGGGGACTAGAGTAGATCACCCAGATTACATAGAGTGTATAGAAAGAGAAGAGGAGAGGACCAAGAATGAGTCTGGTCAGAGGTCAAGGAAAGGAGCAGAGATCAGCAAAACAGACTCGAAGAAGCGACTAATGAAGTAGGAAGAAAACAAGGGGGTATGGTCAGAGCAGCCAGGAGAAGGCAGAGTTCCAAAAGAAAGCAAATGCTGCTGAGCAGTTGGAAAAAAATGCTGGTTGACAAGTTGTTTCATTTGAAAGCAAGTTTGAATTACTCTTTTGAGAAGTTTTTCCACAAAGGAGACAAGAGAAATGGGGTAGAGGCTGGAGGCTTTTTTGGTTGGTTGGTTGTTGGTAGGTTTTTTCATTTTGTTTTGTTTTTGTGTGATGGAAAATGCTAGAGCATGTCTGGGTGTTGATAGGTACGCTCCTGGAGAGGAGAGTTTGAGGCTGATGAGGTAAGAGAGAAAGGAGAGGACAGAAGAAGTGTAGTTTTGAGAAGCTATGGGGTGGGGGGGGTTCCATCTGGAACCCAGGTGGAAGGACTGGCCTTTAGTAGATGCAGGAATGCTTCTTCCACTGGCATAGAAGAGAAGACAGTGAGAACATGAGTAGAGATGTAGCTTGTTTTCCCAGTGATGTTTAAATCAAAGCCATAGCAGAGGGTGTGTGAAGAGAGTAGGTTTGAAGGGTTAGTAGAAGCTTTTCCACAGCTCTCTTCAACTTGCCTTTTTGATTTTGTTTCTTTCTTTTTTTTTTTAAACCAAGTTTCCATGGGCTAGCACAGAATCCTGGAAGCCTCCATTTATTAACCTTTTATTTATTGGATCATGAAGTGGAGGAGCACTTGGGGTTAGTATCAGAGGGGACAGTGTACCAGCTGAGTGTCAGTCCTGGGGGAACGGGTACCTTCTCACTCCTTGTGAGCCTGCCCTTTACCTTGTTCCAGGAAATAGAAAATACCAGCATTTAAGGTAATCTCTCATGAGGCTCTGCATTTTATCTTTCTATTTTGTGGTAAAATTCCTCACTTCTTTCTCTTGTGAGGCCTGCCCAGTCTAAGCAGTTTCTGTTTAGGGTAACTACCCTCTTCAAAAAAGTTTGTCTCAGTAGAGAATAGCAGTCGCAGCTGCTGCTACAGTGATATAAATAAGAGTGTGGGGAGTGTACAGTTCCTAGCCTTTCATTTCAGTCCTTTGAAATCTCATGACAGTGCAGACCAGAGAGTACCTCTTGGACTTTTGTGACCCTTGCCTGAGTGGATTAACTAACCCTGTTTACTAATCTTTCAGCCCCCTCTTTTTTTTTTTTTTTTTTTTTTTTTTTTTTTTGCGGTACGCGGACCTCTCACTGCTGTGGCCTCTCCCGTTGCGGAGCACAGGCTCCGGACATGCAGGCTCAGCGGTCGTGGCTCACGGGCCCAGCCGCTCCGCAGCATGTGGGATCTTCCCGGACCAGGGCACGAACCCGCGTCCCCTGCATCAGCAGGCGGACCCTCAACCACTGCGCCACCAGGGAAGCCCCTTTCAGCCCCCTCTTGAAGACCCTCATCTTTAGAATCCGCTGCTCTCGTTACTTTGAACAAAGCCTCCAGTTTGCTGCTCTTCTGATCACAGCATGAGAGCAAGCATATTTGCTTTGGTCAAATTTTGTGTGTAAGTGATTTCAGCCATTTGGCTTATTGTATTTGTATCATTTGGGGGTGAATTCCAGGGACCTCAGGACATCATTCCTGTTTTTACTTGAAAATAGATGTAATGAAGAACTGTATTAGATTTGGCCAAGTTTTATTTCCGAGGAAGGAGCCTGTCTTGTGGTTTAACTCATCCAAAGGTACATCTGATGTCTGGTTTGACTAACATCTTTACTCAGTTTAAACAGTGTAACAAAGGAAAGATCTATTTCCTTTCTTATGCATGCCTTGAATAGTGATGCCCAGCTCAGACATTAGAACCAAAGTCCCACCTTTTACCTGCTAATGCCTTCAAATCTCACAAACACTGTTGATTATTTACCCGTAACCATTTCTCATACCCAGCACACCCCCTTTTCCTTGCAACAAAATCTTTTTTTTTTTAACATCTTTATTGGAGTATATTGCTTTACAGTGGTGTGTTGCAACAAAATCTTAATTTTGTTCAACAGACAGTAAGTGTGCCTAGCTCCAGGAAGTACATTATTATTGGTCTAAATTCACCATGTAATCTCGTTTCTCCTCTGCCAGGGTTAGGGATAGGCAGGTGATCCAGTTCTGGCCTGTGAAATGTAAAGAAGTCTGGGGAGGGGCTTGACAGAGCTTTGGGGGAAAAATTCCTCCCTGATAAAAAGAGGGAGACAAGAAGACATTGTCACTCTCTTTTCTTTCCTGCTACCAGGGACTTGGGATGAATTCCAAGGCCCTCTGTACATCATTCCTTTGTTATTTGAAAATCGATTTAATAAAGAACTGTGTTTGGAGTTGTGGAAAAGGAAAGCCAAGAGATGGGCAAAGAAGCATCCCTAACTGTTAGTCAATCTTGGGTCAGCCTCCCTCCAGATTCTTGTTTTGTGCAAGAATTAAATGCTCTCATTGTTTAAGCCACTTTTAGTTGAGTATTCTGTTACTTGCAGCTAAAAGCCTTCAGACACATCTGACTTCACAGAACTTACTGTGCTTCACAGAGCATCTTTTAACACTCTTTATCCTGACTGAACAAAAACAATTCCCCATCTTCTACTTGGCTGTTAAACCATGGTTCCTGAGTAGCTTATTAAATATAGTTGAAGATCCAAGAGTATTATAAAAAGCAAAGTGTTTTAATTCTTCTGATTTTTCTAATGTACTTTGGCCAAGTGGAATAATATAAATAAAATGATTTTTCATTAACTGATCTATAGAAGAAAGAATGTCAGTATTCCCAAATAGCCATTTTAGAGTTTTCTTCTTTTTTTCCCTCAGTGTAATCACTATATATTTTTTAATTTTATTTTTATTGGTATATAGTTTTACAGTGTTGTGTTAGTTTCTACTGTACAGCAAGAGATAATTGGATAAAGAAGATGTGATACATATATACAATGGAATATTTCTCAGCCATAGAAAGGAACAAAATTGGGTCATTTGTAGAGACGTGGATGGACCTAGAGACTGTCATACAGAGTGAAGTAAGTCAGAAAGAGAAAAACAAATATCGTATATTAACGCATATATATGGAATCTAGAAAAATGGTACAGATGAACCTGTTTGCAAGGCAGAAATAGAGACACAGACGTAGAGAACAAACGTATGGACACCAAGGGGGGAAAGGAGGGGTGGGATGAATTGGGAGATTGGGATTGACATATATACGCTAACTAATATGTATAAAATAGAGTTTTCTTCTTTAAAGTGTTTTTCAGGCTTTCTGGTTCAGAATTTGAGTTCTTTTCATTTTTATTTTTTTTATTTTGGCTGTGTTGGATCTTCATTGCTGCACGCGGGCTTTCTCTAGTCATGACGAGTGGGGGCTACTCTTTGTTGCGGTGTGCGGGCTCCTCATTGTGGTGGCTTCTCTTGTTGTGGAGCACAGGCTCTAAGCGCACAGGCTTCAGTAGTTGTGGCACACGGGCTCAGTAGCTGTGGCTTGTGGGCTCTAGAGTGCCGGCTCAGTAGTTGTGGCGCACGGGCTTAGTTGCTCCGTGGCATGTGGGATCTTCCCGGCCCAGGGATTGAACCCATGTCCCCTGCATTGGTAGGCAGATTCTTAACCACTGTGCCACCAGGGAAGCCAGAATTTGAGTTCTTAATTGAGCCAGCCTTTGGAAATTATTGGAAATCAACCATAAACAGCCTCTGCTATTGCCTAAGGCAGTCACTATGGGTTTATTATTATTATTGCTATAAAAGCTCACCTGTGTTATTAAAACCCAAAATATTCTTCATTCTTTATGGCTTGGCATTTTTAACCTTATTTGTCCATAACTTTAGCACTTTATCCACTTTTTATTACTAGAGACTTAAATTTGTTCTGCATTTAATATTCTTATCACAGTTTTTCTCCTTTCCAGTCCATTCATATCTTTATACCTTTTGTCCCTGAAAATGTGGGAATATGGCCAAATCTCATTTTGGGGACGGCTGGGTCAAATCGAAGATGATGATACTGTCATTTATAATTAACTACCAAAAGTACATCTCCAGTTTACCAGGTTTTCTGTTTTCCATATCTTTACCTGAGAGTACCATTGAGGTGTTTGGGTTAAAACCAGCTCCAGGAAATTGACATTTTGTAATAAACAAAAACAGTCATAAACTAACATTTCTCAGAGCCTGAAACAAACCATGCAACAAGCCTGGAAGGAATAAGCACAATCTTCTCTTCATTCAGAGTTTTAGCTTTTATGTTGGCCAAGTCGGATTTAGTTACTGACAGTAGGTACAAGCTTCTTTTCTAACTAAATGAATTGGGGTGAAAGTGGGGGAGAGGGGAGGGAAGAGTGACAAAACTACAGTGACCAAGTTAGGACATAAGTGCTTAGTAAACTCAGTGAAGAATTTGTAGGCCAATGCACATTTCCACAAGTGGTTTGTGGAACTTATTTTCAAATTCCATGTAGAGTGCTGATTGCATCAAGCAAGATGAATAATTTATCTCCTGCATCACTGGAGCAATGACTGTAAACTTGTTCATTAAATTCAACAAGCATGTATGAGCCAGGCTTCTGCCAGCTAGTAAGGACTATCACCCTTTTGAAACCTAGACCCATGGAGGAGGGGTTTTAAGGTGGTCTTGGTTGTACCCACAGGATTTTAATTTATGGAGATGACTGAGAGGCTAATGCCATTGAAAGAAGATTGTGATTACTTACATTTCCCAAGAGAAGGGAGCTTGCCATACCATGCAGGGCCTCATGGGGAAGCACCAGGTTTGGTCAGAAGGCAGAAGCAGCAAAGGGAAAACATGGCCCAGACTTTTATTGTTTTCCTCGGGAAAAGCAAAGCAAGGCAGGGAAAATAGCTTAGGATTGGCTAGTTTAAATAACGTTGGCAAGCTCTGGGCTATAGGGATGGTGTCTGGTTTTGTGCTACCTAGCTCTGGTGATTAGGGGAGAGGAATGTTGGGTTGGTGTGTGAGAGTTAAATAAAGGAGGTGGTTGGGAGTGTGGACTCATGATTGTTTAGAGGCCTTGTAATATGATTTTTGTGCATCCACAAAAGCTAGCTCACAGGGGAGATGTCAACAATGGTGGCCATCGGTTTGGCCCTGTGAATAATGAATGCCAACTAGACAAATATAGAATCTAAGAAAACACAGAACAAAAATCCACATGATCAGGAATTCTCAGTGCAAATCAATCCTCTTACATAAAAACATAATTTAGAAACTATACTACGTATGGACAAGCACATGGGAAACAAACCACATAGCTATTGCAGGTTTTAATTATAAAAATGTGCAGTAAAGAATTTGGCCTTGCCCAAAGAGAGGTCTGGCCTTTGCCCTCAGCTTACAGGATTAATCTGTGTCATACCTGATAAGACCGTCTTTGTGTAGGGCCCATGATGGCCACACTGGATTGTAGCGTGGGGACTGGACTCTCCAGAAAGACTAGCTGTAATTTAAGGTAGGGCTTAGGTCACACAGTATCAACCTACAGGCTGAGTTCAACCATGTGGGCACTCAATCATGCCTACATAGTGGAACCCCAATAAAAACTGGACACTGATGCTCAGATGAACTTCCCCAGTGGGCAGTACTCCATGCATACATGTAGATGCCAGGAGGGAAATGGATCCTAACTCCACAGGAAAGGATGATGGAAGCTGCACATCTGGAACCCTCCCAAACTCTACCCAATGCCTCTCTTCCTTTGATTTTAATGTCTCCTTTCCCAGTAATAAACCATAGCCATAAATATAAAACCTCTCAGTGAGTTCTGGAGCCCCTCTAGTGATTTATCAAACTTGAGGGTGGTCTTGGGAATCACTCCCCACAAAACATGCAGTTGGTGTTAGAAGAGAAGGCAGTCTTGGGAACTGGGACCTCAAACTTTGCAGTTTGTCTAACTCCAGGCAAAAAGTATTAATGTATACACATGCATTGTACATAAAGAAATAAAATTTAAAAGTAAAGAAGGTATTAATTTAAAAAATGGAAGGTTTTCCTCCCCTCTCTAGCTTCACAAGTCCCAGTTCCCCACAGAATCCCACTTGAACTGTTTCTTTCTGGTTTATCTTTCTAGACATTTTCTGCACAAATATAAACATATATACATACTTTATTATTCTTTTAATCATAAATGAAATTGTGCTCTATAGACAATTCTGAAATTTCCTTTTATCCCTTCTATTTCACGAATAGTCTTTGTGTCAGCACATCTGGACCTACCCCTGTGCTTTTGGCTGTATGATGGCTGTACAATCATAAGAAGGGAACCAACTGTCAGGGTTCCTGTGAGATCACATGATTTCACACATGTAGAGCTCTTAGAAGAGTACTAACACAAAACAAGCAAGCATTCCATATGTTATCATTTATTTGTTTATTCAGCCTGCCCTCTATTGGGTACATTGCTATTTCTAGCAATGTACCTATTTTCCCATTATTTCTAACAAGGCCAGAATGAATTTCCTTGAGCTTGTACTTATACATTCACATCTGGGATAAATTTCTAGGAATGGAATTGGTATGCCAAAGGCTATATGCATTTAACATTTTGCTAGGTGTTGTCAAATTGCTGTCTAAAATGGTTGTACCAATTTACATTCCAACCCCTGGCCTGTGATCTGCCTGATTCCCCTTACTTCCAATTACTGAGCATTATCCAACTTTTTAGTCTTTATCAACCTGATAGGCTTTTAAAAATTGCATCTCCTTTCAGTTTACTTTGCATTTCTTTAATTATTGTGAGGCTGGGTATCTTTTTCTTTTATATTTATGCATTTATGTTATATTTATAGTACTTTTTTCTTCCAGCTGCTTAATTCATGTGCTTTAATTTTCTATTTGATTTAAGCAAACTTCCCATGCGATTTGAAACTACTATTTTGAATAAGACTCAGGCAAAATGAAAAGATACCAAGATGCTTTCCCAGCCAGCATTCCACACCATCATGACTTCCACTATGGTTTTAAACTTCTTTTAAAAAAAAAAAAAAAAGCTAAGCTAAATGAAAAACGATATACTGGAAAGAAGTACTTCTTGCCAGTGGTTGATTGAAGGGCTTTTGCTTATTTGTTTATTCCTTTCAACTAAATAGAACTCATTCCCTTTAATTCAGCTTATATCCATTTCTCCAACATGGAAACCAACCCACCAAGAACTGAATCTTTTTATTTTTTAACTTAAGCCAACCTAATAAATAAATATTCTATTATTTCTCACCCAACATAAAAGGTGATAGAGAGCAAACTGGTAACAACTTTTGTGTGTATTGGTACATTTTTTGCACTTTTTATAAGAGTGAATTACTTTTCTAAAAACAAGTTGACTTGGAGGATGGTGGAGTAGAAGGACATGTGCTCATCTCCTCTTGCAAGAGCACTGAAATCACAACTAACTGCTGAACACCCATCGAAAGGAAGACACTGGAACCCACAAAAAAGATACCCCAAAGACAAAGGAGAAGCTGCAATGAGATGGTAGGAGGGGCACAATCATGATAAAATCAAATCCCATACCTGAAGAGATAATAGCTGAAAACTTCCCTAACATGGGAAAGGAAGCAGTCAACCAAGTCCAAGAAGCGCAGAGCGCCCCAGGCTGGATAAACCCAAGGAGGAATATGCTGAGACACATAGTAATCAAATTAACAAAAGTTAAAGACAAAGAAAAAATATTAAAAGCAACAAGGGAAAAATGACAAATAACATACAAGGAACTCCCATAAGGTTATCGGCTGATTTCTCAGCAGAAACTCTGCAAGCCAGAAGGGAGTGGCATGATATATTTAAAGTGATGAAAGGGAAGAAACTACAACCAAGATTACTCTACCGAGAAAGGCTCTCATTCAGATTTGATGGAGAAATCAAAAGCTTTAGAGACAAGCAAAAGCTGAGAGAATTCAGCACCAGCAGACCAGATTTGCAACAATGCTAAAGGAACTCCTCTAGGCGGGAAAGAGACTAGCAACTTAAACAAACAAACCCAAAAAAACAAAAAACCTTGTACGCATATAGACTGTTATATCAAAACCTCATGGGAACAGCAAACCCCAAAACTACAAAAGAAACAAAAGAAAAAGTAACCCAAACACAACACTAAAGATGATCATCAAATCACAAGAGAAGAGAACAAACAAGGAAGGGAAGAAAAAAGACCTACAAAACCAAAACAATTAAGAAAATGACAATAAGAAGACAGATATCAGGTCCCTGGTGGCGCAGTGGTTGAGAGTCCGCCTGCTGCTGCAGGGGACACGGGTTCGTGCCCCGGACCGGGAGGATCCCACATGCTGCAGAGCGGCTAGGCCCGTGAGCCATGGCCGCTGAGCCTGCACGTCTGGAGCCTGTGCTCCACAACAGGAGAGGCCACAACAGTGAGAGGCCCGCGTACCGCAAAAAAAAAAAAAAAAAAAGACAGATATCGATAATTACCTTAAGTGTAGATGGATTAAATGCACCAACCAAAAGACATAGACTGGCAGAGTGGATACAAAAACAATACTCGAATATATGCTGTGTACAAGAGCCCCACCTCAGACCCAGGGACACATACAGACTGAAAGTGAGGGTATGGAAGAAGCTATTCCATGCAAATGGAAATCAAAAGAAAGCTGGAGTAGCAATTCTCATATCAGACAAAATAGATTTTAAAATAAAGACTGGTATAAGAGACAAAGAAGGACATTACATAATGATCAAGGGATCAATCCAAGAAGACGATACAACAATTGTAAATATATATGCACCCAACATAGGAGCACCTATAACAATAATAGTGGGGGACTTTAACACCCCACTTTTATCAATGGACAGATCATCCAGACAGAAAATCAATAAGGAAACACAGGCCTTAAATGACACATTAGACCAGCTGGACTTAATTGATATTTATAGAGCATTCCATCCAAAAGCAGCAGAATGCTTTCTTCTCAAGTGCACATAGAACATTCTCCAGCATTGACCACATGCTGGACCACAAGGCGAGCCTTGGTGAATTTAAGAAAAATAATTTTTTTCACATCTTTATTGGAGTATAAATGCTTTACACTGTTGTGTTAGTTTCTGCTGCACAACAAAGGGAATCAGTTATATGTATACATAAATCCCCATATTCCCTCCCTCTTGAGCCTCCCTCCAACCCTCCCTATCCTATCCCTCTAGGTTGTCACAGAGCATTGAGTTGAACTCCCTGTGCTATGCAGCAGCTTCCCACTACCCATCCATTTTACATTTGGTAGTGTATATATGTCATTGTTACTCTCTCACTTCATCCCAGCTTCCCCTACCCCTCCTGTGCCCTCAGGTCCATTCTCTACGTCTGCCTCTTTATTCTGTATGACAGATTCTAGATCCATCCACCTCACGACAAATAACTCAATTTCGTTCCATTTTATGGCCCACTAATACTCCATTGTATATATGTGCCACGTCTTTATCCATTCATCTCTTGATGGGCATTTAGGTTGCTTCCATGTCCTGGCTATTGTAAGTAGTGCTACAATGAGTATTGTGGTACATGTATCTTTTTGAATTATGGTTTTCTCAGGGTATATGCCCAGTAGTGGGATTGCTGGGTCATATGGTAGTTCTGTTTTTAGTTTTCAAGGAACCTCCATACTGTTCTCCATAGTGGCTGTATCAATTTACACTCCCACCAACAGTGCAAGAGGGTTCCCTTTTCACCACACCCTCTCCAGGATTTATTATTTCTAGATTTTTTGATGATGGCCATTCTGACTGGTGTGAGGTGACACATTGTGGTTTTGATTTACATTTCTCTAATGATTAGTGATGTTGAGCATCTTTTCATGTATTTGTTGGCCATCTGTATGTCTTCTTTGGAGAGATGTCTATTTAGGTCTTCCACCCATTTGGTGTTCGGTTGTTTGTGATATTGAGCTGCATGTGTGGCTTGTATATGTTAGAGATTACTCCTTTGTCAGTTGCTTAATTTGCAAATTTTTTCTCCCATTCTGAGGGTTGTCTTTTCATCTTGTTTCTGGTTTCCTTTGCTGTGCAAAAGCTTTTAAGTTTCATTAGGTCCCATTTGTTTATTTTTGTTTTTATTTCCCTTACTCTAAGAGGTAGGTGATAAAGGATCTTGCTGCGATTTATGTCATAGAGTGATGCCTGTGTTTTCCTCTAAGAGTTTTATAGTGTTTGGACTTACATTTAGGTCTTTAATCCATTTTGAGTTTATTGTTGTGTATGGTGTTAGGGAGTGTTCTAATTTCATTCTTTTACACATATCTGTCCATTTTTCCCAGCACCACTTATTGAAGGGGCTGTCTTTTCTCGATTGTATATTCTTGCCTCTTTGTTAAAGATAAGGTGACCATAGGTGCATGGGTTTATCTCTGGACTTTCTATCCTGTTCCATTGACCTGTATGTCTGTTTTTGTGCCAGTACCATACTGTTTTGATTGCTATAGCTATGTAGTATAGTCTGAAGTTAGGGAGCCTGATTCCTCCAGCTCCGTCTTTCTTTCTCAAGATTGTGTTGGCTATTCGGGGTCTTTTGTGTTTCCATACAAATTGTGCAATTTTTTGTTCTAGTTCTGTGAAAAATGCCATTGGTAATTTGATAGGGATGGCATTGAACCTATAGATTGCTTTGGTTAGTACAGTCATTTTCACAATATTGATTCTTCTAATCCAGGAGCATGGTATAACTCTCCATCTGTTTATGTTATCTTTGATTTCTTTCATCAGTGTTTTATAGTTTTCTGAGTACAGGTCTTTTGCCTCCTTAGGTAGGTTTATTCCTAGGTATTTTATTCTTTTTTTTGTGATGGTAAATGGGATTGTTTCCTTACTTTCTCTTTCTGAACTTTCGTTGTTAGTGTATAGGAATGCAAGAGATTTCTGTGCATTAATTTTGTATCCTGCAACTTTACTAAATTCATTGATAAGCTCTAGTAGTTTTCTGGTGGCAGCTTTAGGATTCTCCGTGTATAGTACCATGTCATCTGCAAACAGTGACAGTTTTACTTCTCCTTTTCCAATATGTATTCCTTTTATTTCTTTTTCTTTTCTGATTACCATGGCTAGGACTTCCAAAACTATGTTGAGTGGCAAGAGTGGACATGTTTGTCTTGGTTCTGCTCTTAGAGGAAATGCTTTCAGTGTTTCACCATTGAGAATGATGTTTGCTGTGGGTTTGTCACATATGGCTTTTACTATGTTGAGGTAGGTTCCCTCTATGCCCACTTTCTGGAGAGCTTTTATCATAAATGGGTGTTGAATTTTGTCAAAAGCTTTTTCTGCAGCTATTGAGATGATCATATAGTTTTTATCCTTTAATTTGTTAATATGGTGTATCACATTGATTGTTTTGCATATATTGAAGAATCCTTGCAACCCTGGGATAAATCCCACTTGATCATGCTGTATGATTTTTTTAATGTGTTGTTGGATTCTGATTGCTAGTATTTTGTTGAGGATTTTTGCGTCTATGTTCATCAGTGATATTGGTCTACAGTTTTCTTTTTTTGTGATATCTTTGCCTGGTTTTGGTGTCAGGGTGATGGTGGCCTCATAGAACAAGTTTGGGAGTGTTCCTCCCTCTGCAATTTTTTGGAAAAGTTTGAGAAGGATACGTGTTAACTCTTCTCTAAATATTTGATAGAATTTGCTGGTGAAGCCAGCTGATCCTGGACTTTTGTTTGTTGGAAGATTTTTAATTACAGTTTCCATTTCATTACCTGTGATTGGTCTGTATATATTTTCTAATTTTTCCTGGTTCAATCTGGGAAAGTTGTACCTTTCCAAGAATTTGTCCATTTCTTCCAGGTTGTCCAATTTATTGGCATACAGTTTCTTGTAGTAGTCTTTTATGATCCTTTGTATTTCTGCAGTGTCAGTTATAACTTCTCCTTTTTCATTTCTGATTTTATTGAGCCCTCTCTTGATGAGTCTGGCTAAAGGTTTATCAATTTTGTTTACCTTCTCAAAGAACCAACTTTTAGTTTTATTGATCTTTGTTATTGTTTTCTTCATTTCTATTTCATTTATTTCTGCTATGATTTCTACTCTGATTTATTTTTTCTTTTACTAACTTTGGGTTTTCATTGTTCTTATTTTTCTAGTTGCTTTGGGTTTACAGTTAGATTGTTTATTTGAGATTTTTCTTGTTTGTTGAGGTGAGCTTGAATTGCTATGAACTTCCCTCTTAGAACTGCTTTTGCTGCCTCCCATAGGTTTTGGATCATTGTGTTTTCGTTGTCATTTATTTCTAGGTATTTTTTAAATTTCTTCTTTGATTTCTTCAGTGATTGCTTGGTTATCTCGCAGTGCACTGTGTAGCCTCCACGTGTTTGTGATTTTTACAGTTTTTTTCCTGTAATTGATTTCTTTTTTCAGTATTCTTTTTTTCTGTTTTTTAAATTAAATTAAAATAATTTATTTATTATACAGCAGGTTCTTATTTGCAATTGATTTCTAATCTCACAGCATTGTGATCAGAAAAGATGCTTGATAAGATTTCGATTTTCTTAAATTTTTAGGTTGATTTGTTGACCCAAGATGTGATCTGTTCTGGAGAACATTCCATGTGCACTTGAGAAGGAAGATTATTCTTCCGCTTTTGGGTGGAATGTCTTAAAAATATCAGTTAGATCTGTCTGGTCTATTGTGTCATTTAAAGCTTGTGTTTCTTTATTTATTTTCTGTCTGGATGATCTGTCTATTGGTGTAAGTGGGGTGTTAATGTCCCTACTATTACTGTGTTACTGTCGATTTCTCCTTTTATGGCTGTTAGCATTTGCCTTATGTACTGAGGTGCTCCTATGTTGAGTGCATAAATATTTATAATTGTTATGTTTTCTTCTTGGATTGATCCCTTGATCATTATGTTGTGTCCTTCCTTATCTCTTGTAACAGTCTTTATTTTAAAGTCTATTTTATCTGATATGAATATTGCTACTCCAACTTACTTGTGATTTCCATTTGCATGGAATATCTTTTTCCATCCCCTCACTTTCAGTCTGTATGTGTCCCTAGGTCTGAAGTGGGTTTCTTGTAGACAGCATATATAAGGGTATTGTTTTAGTATCCATTCAGGCAGTCTATGTCTTTTGGTGGGAGCATTTAATCCATTTACATTTAACGTAATTATCAATATGTATGTTCCTATTACCATTTTCTTAATTGATTTGGGTTTGTTTTTGTGGGTCTTTTTCTTCTCTTGTGTTTCCCACTTAGAGAAGTTCCTTTAGCATTTGTTTAAAGCTGGTTTGGTGATGCTGAATTCTTGTAGCTTTTGCTTGTCTGTAAAGCTTTTGATTTCTCCATCAAATCTGAATGAGATCCTTGCTGGGTAGATTAATCTTGGTTATAGGTTTTTCCCTTTCATCACTTTAAATATGTCCTGCCAGTCCCTTCTGGCTTGCAGAGTTTCTGCTGAAAGATCAGCTGTTAACCTTATGGGGATTCCCTTGTATGTTATTTGTTGCTTTTCTCTTGCTGCCTGTAATATTTTTTCTTTGCATTTAATTTTTGATAGTTTGATTAATATGTGGCTTGGTGGGTTTCTCTTTGGGTTTATCCTCTCTGCACTTCCTGGACTTGATTGACTATTTCCTTTCCCATGTTAGGGAAGTTTTCAACTATAATCTCTTCAAATATTTTCTCAGACCCTTTCTTTTTCTCTTCTTTTTCTGGGACCCCTATAATTTGAATGTTGGTTCATTTAATGTTGTCCTAGAGATCTCTGAGACTGTCCTCAATTCTCTTCATTCTTTTTTCTTTATTTTGCTCCTTGGCAGTTATTTCTACCATTTTATCTTCCAGCTCACTTATCCGTTCTTCTGCCTCAGTTATTCTGCTATTCATTCCGTCTAGAGTTTTTTTTTTTTTTTTTTTGCGGTACACAGGCCTCTCACCGTTGTGGCCTCTCCCGTTGCAGAGCACAGGCTCCGGACGCGCAGGCTCAGCAGCCATGGCTCATGGGCCTAGCTGCTCCGCGGCATGTGGGATCATCCCAGACCAGGGCACAAACCCATGTCCCCTGCATCGGCAGGTGGACTCTCAACCACTGCGCCTCCAGGGAAGCCCTAGAGTATTTTTAATTTCAGTTATCGTGTTGTTCATCACTGTTTGCTCTTTAGTTCTTCTAGATCCTTGTTAAATGTTTCATGTATTTATTCTGTTTCCGAGATTTTGGATCATCTTTACTGTCATTACTCTGAATTCTTTTTCAGGTAGGTTGCCTATTTCATCTTCATTTATTTGGTCTTGTACGTTTTTACCTTGCTCCTTCATCTGCAACATGTTTTTGTTGTTTCATTTTTTTCTTTTTCGATGTGTGAAGCTGTATTCCTGTCTTACTGGTTGTAGAGCCGGGTTTTGGCGCTTAGATGAGGACCTCCGGGAGACCTCACTTGGACTAATTTTCCCCGGGGTCTGAGGTTCTCTGTTAATCCAGTGGTTTGGACTTAGCGCTCCCACCACAGGACTTAGCGCTCCCACCACAGGAGCTTGGGCCTGACCTCCGGCCTGGGAACCAAGACCCTGCAAGCTGTGTGGTGCAGCAAGCAAAAACAAAAAAGAAAAAGAAAAAAAGGAGCAGTACAATAACAAAAAATTAAAAATAAAATAAAATTAGAAAGGTAAAAAGTATAAAAGCGTGGTGGGGGAGGAACAAGCCAAAAGGAGCAGAACAATAACAAAGTGTAAAGAATAAAATTAGAAAAATAAAAGGTTTATTGAAAAAATAGAAAGTAAATGCATCAACAACGTAAAACAGAACCCCAACTTAAAGAAGAAGAAAAAAAACGGCCTTGGCTATGGGGGGGTCTTAGTTTAGGTGGCGGGTGGAACTTAGGCAGGGTGGGGTTTAGGGTGGGGGTGGCCTAGGTGTGGGGGGGTGATATTCAAGCGTGGGGTGAGGCCTCTGCTTAGGACCTGCACGGAAGGGGAGAGGCAGCACCTCCAAAGGGGGACCTCCAGAGTGTGGAGTTCCAGAGTTTGAAGGTAAGGCCCTGGGTGAGGGTGTGTGGCTGGGGTTTTGGCCCAGCGTAGTTGGAGGGGGTCTCAGATGGGGTCTCCAAGTGTAGAGGTGGGGCCCTGGGTGGGGGTGTAGGGGCAGGGCTTGGGCTCTGTGCAGCAGGAGGGAGGCTCCAGGGGCAGAGTATTAGGCCTGGGAACCCAACAGTCTCCCTGATGCCTAAGTGGATAGGGAAGGTGCTGGCCATGTTCCCTTCTGTTCCTCTGCCCACCCTCCCAGGGTCCACCCCGTCGCCGCTGGACCGCTCACCATGGCTGGGTCCCACTGAGTGTAGGAACTCCTCCCCTCCCTCAGCCTCCTCTCAGGGGTGCCAGCCCTGTAGGTCCGGCCTTTACTTTTGCTCCCCCTTCCCTCCCTCCCACTGCCTCAGGACTCGCATGGCTGGAGGGGGCCTTGGTGGGCAGAGGATCAGGCCAGGGATCTCAGCAGGCTCCCAGGGGCCCAAGTGAGTAGGGGAAATGCTTTCCATGCTCCCTTTTGATCCTCTACCCTCACAATGGTCCCCCGCTTTCCCCCTCTGGGCGTGGGATCCCTTCCCCTCCCCCAGCCGCCCCTCAGGGGCACTGGTCTCGTCCCACCTCCACTTCTCCTCTCCCCTCACTCTCCCCCATGCCACATGTCCTACCTGTTTGCTGGGGGTTCCTCCCATCCCCTTAGGTGTCCATAGTCCCCCACTGCTGCCCGGTAAGTGCCCTAGTTGTGTGGAGACACGAATTCTGTGTCCTCCTAGTCCACCATCTTGACGCCGCCCCTCAATTTAAGAAAATTGAAATCATATCAAGCATCTTTTCTGATCACAATGCTATGAAATTAGAAATAAACTACAAGAAAAAAACTATAAAAAAAACACTGTGGAGGCTAAACAATATGCTACTAAACAACCAATGGATCACTGAGGAAATCAAAGAGGAAATAAAAAAATACCTGGAGGCAAATGACAATGAAAGCACAATGATTGAAAACCTATGGGATGCAGCAAAAGCAGTTCTAAGAGGGAAGTTTATAACAATACAATCTAACCTCAGGATACAAGAAAAATCTCAAATAAACAACCTAACCTTACACCTAAAGCAACTAGAGAAAAAGAACAAACAAAACCTAAAGTTAGTAGAAGGATAGAAATCATGAATATCAGAGCAGAAATAAATGAAATAGAGACAAAGAAAACAATAGCAAGGATCAATGAAACTAAAAGCTGGTTCTTTGAGAAGATAAAATTGATAAACCTTTAGCCAGATTCATCAAGAAAAAAAGGGAGAGGACTCAAATCAATAAAATTAGAAATGAAAAAGGAGAAGTTATAACTGACACCACAGAAATACAAAGGATCATAAGAAACTCTTACAAGAAACTGTATGCCAATAAAATGGACAACCTGGAAGAAATGGACAAATTCTTAGAAAGATGCAGTCTCCCAAGATTGAACCAGGAAGAAATAGAAAATATGAACAGACCAATCACAAGCACTGAAATTGAAACTGTGATTAAAAGTCTTCCAACAAACAAAAGTCCAGGACCAGATGGCTTCACAGGCGAACTCTATCAAACCTTTAAAGAAGAGCTAACACCTATCCATCTGAAACTGTTCCAGAAAATTGCAGAGGAAGTAAACTCCCAAACTCATTCTATGAGGCCACCATCACCCTGATACTAAAACCAGACAAAGATACCACAAAAAAAGAAAATTACAGGCCAATATCACTGATGAACATAAACACAAAAATCCTCAAAAATCCAACACAAAAATCCTCAACAAAAAATCCCTAGCATTCGAAATCCAACAATACATTAAAAGGATCATACACCATGATCAAGTGGGATTTATCCCAGGGATGCAAGGATTTTTCAATATCCACAAATCAATCAGTGTGATACACCACATCAATAAATTGAAGAATAAAAACCATATTATCATCTCAATAGATGCAGAAAAAGCTTTTGACAAAATTCAACACCCATTTATGATAAAAACTCTCCAGAAAGTGGGCACAGAGGGAACATACCTCAACATAATAAAGGCCGTATGCAATAAACCTACAGCTAACATCATACTCAATGGTGAAAAGCTGAAAGCATTTCCTCTAAGATCAGGAACAAGACAATGATGTCCATTCTTGCCACTTTTATTAAACATAGTTTTGGAAGTCCTAGCTACGGCAATCAGAGAAGAAAAGAAATAAAAGGAATACAAATTGGAAAAGAAGAAGTTAAACTGTCACTGTTTGAAGATGACATGATACTATACGTAGAAGATCCTGAAGACACTACCAGAAAACTACTAGAGCTCATCAATGAATTTGGTAAAGTTGCAGGTTACAAAATTAATACACAAAAACCTGTTGCATTTCTATACAGTAACAAAGATCAGAAAGAGAAATTCAAGAACCAATCCCATTTACCATCACATCAAAAAGAATAAAATACCTAGGAACAAATCTATCTAAGGAGACAAAAGACATGTATTCCTAAAACTATAAGACACTGATGAAAAAAATTGAAGAAGACACAAACGGATGGAAAGATATACCATGTTCGCGGACTAGAAGAATCAACATTGTGAAAATGACTATACTACCCAAGGTAATCTACAGATTCAATGCAACCCCTATCAAATTACCAATGGCATTTTTCACAGAACTGGAACAAAACAATCTTAAAATTTGTATGGAGACACAAAAGACCCTGAATAGCCAAAGCAATCTTGAGAAAAAAACCAGAGCTGGATGAAGTGTGCTCCCTGACTTTAGACTATAATACAAAGCTATAGTCATCAAAACAGTATGGTACTGGCACAAAAATAGACATATAGATCAGTGGAACAGGATAGATATCCCAGAAATAAACCCACGCACCTATTGTCAATTAATCTACAACGAAGGAGGCAAGACCACTCAATGGTAGAAAGAGGTCCTCTTCAACAAATGGTGCTGGGAAAACTGGACAGCTACATGTAAAAAAAAATGGAATTAGATTATTCTTTACCACCATACACAAAAATAAGCTCAAAATGGATTGAAGACCTAAATGTGAGACCGGACACTATTAAACTCCTAGAGGAAAACATAAGCAGAACACTTCCTGACATAAATCGCAGCAGTATCTGTTTTTTGATCTGTCTCCCAGAATAATGGAAATAGAAACAAAAATAAACAAATGGGACTAATTAAACTCAAAAGCTTTTGCACAGCAAAGGAAACCATAAACAAAACGAAAAGACAACCCACAGATTGGGAGAAAATATTTGCAAATTATGTGACTGACAAAGGGTTAGTCTCCAGAATTTGCAAACAGCTCATGAGGCTTAATACCATCAAAACAAACAACCCAATCAAAAAATGGGCAGAAGGCCTAAATGGACATTTCTCCAAAGAAGACACACAGATGGCCAAGAGGCACATGAAAAGATGTTCAACTTTGCTAATTATTAGAGAAATGCAAATCAAAACTACAATGAGATATCACCTCACCCTAGTCAAAATGACTATTATCAAAAAGTCCACAAACAGTAAATGCTGGAGAGGGTGTGGAGAGGAGGGAACCCTCCTACACTGTTGGTGGAAATGTAAATTGGTACAGCCACTATGGAGAATAGTATGGAGGTTCCTTTAAGAGCTAAAAATAGAGCTACCATATGACCCTGCAATCCCACTCCTGGGCATAAAAACATGGTCTGAAAGGATACGTGCACCCCAGTGTTCATTGCAGCACTGTCTACAATAGCCAAAACGTAGAAGCACCCTAAATGTCCATTGACAGAGGAATGAATAAAGAAGATGTGGTACGTATATACAATGGAATATTACTCAGCCATAAAAAAGAATGAAATAATGCCATTTGCAGCAGCATGGATGGACCTAGAGATTGTCATACTGAGTGAAGTAAGTCAGACAGAGAAAGACAAATATCCTTTGATACCCCTTATATGCAGAATCTAAAAAGAAATGATACAAATGAACTTATTTACAAAACAGAAACAGACTCAAGACTTAGAGAACAAACTGTGGTTACCAGGGGGGAAGGGTGGGGGGAAGGGATAGTTAGGGAGTTTGGGATTGACGTGTACACACAGCTGTATTTAAAATGGATAACCAACAAGGACCTACTGTATAGCACAGGGAGCTCTGCTCAATGTCATGTGGTAGCCTGGATGGGAGGGGAGTTTGGGGGAGAATAGATACATGTATATGTATGGCTGAGTCCCTTTGCTGTGCACCTGAAACTAACATTGTTAATTGCCTATACTCCAATATAAAATAAAAAGTTAAAAAAATAAAAACAGGTTGACTTGTATGTTCTAAAATATATTTTTAAATATATATTTATACTTATAAATATATATATATTTTTTGGCCACACGTAGCATGTGGGATCTTAGTTCCCCAACCAGGGATGGAACCAGGGTCCCCTTCAGTGAAAGCATGGAGTCTTAACCACTGGACTGCCAGGGAAGTCCCAAAAGCTATATTCTTGATTTTCAAGTGAATTTCACATTTTGCAAAGAACATTTGCATCAACTCCTCAGGAATTTGGTTTCTCCAAAAAGGAGAAACCCCCAAATATGGTCCTGCCTTTTGTCAAACCTCCTTTTCTTCCAAAACTGACCTCTTGAAAGCTTCCCAAATGGGGCTCCTTATTTTTCAACTGTACAATCTCATTCCCCTTCCTGCCCTCCATTTTTCAGAACTTGTAACAGTCAGTATATGATTATACCCATACTGGCTTCACATATTTGGATATACCCATATCTATCTTTTCTCCCCTGCTAATTATAAAGCTCCTATAGATTAAGTACTCTGTTAGTTATAAGTTAGAATAACAAATTACCTCCAAATTTAGCAGCTTAAAACAACAATAAACATTTATTTTCTAGCATAGTTTCTGCAGGTCAGAAGTTCAGGAGCTGGGCTGCAGTCCCATTAGCAAAGGCTTGACTGGAGCTGGAGCATCTGCTTCCAAGATGGTGCACTCTCAGACTGGCAAATTGATGCTACAGAGTTTCTCACCACGTGGACTCCTCCAAAGAGCTACTCAAGAGTCTTCATGACATGGCATCTGGCTTCCCCCAGTATGAGTGATCTAAGAAAGGACAAGACAAAAGCCACAGAGGCTTTTACGACCTAGACTCATAAGTCACACATTCATTTGCAAAATATCCTACTGGTTACACAGATCAGCCCTTTTTAGGGATGTGAATAGGCAAGAATCATTTGTGGCCATCCTGAAGCCTGGCTACCATGGGGACCCTGTCATTTATTCATTCTTTATGTTGTGCCTCATAGGTCATAGATCTTGGCATTGGTATAATCATTTAACCCAATTATGCACAAATACAGTAATGAATCAGGAAACTGTTTCCTTTAATCAAAACTGATGACACATGTATAAAAGGACAAGTCCCAGGTCAGGTCTGCAAGGCAGAGATTTGCATGCAAGCATTTTATTGTGGAGAGCCCTCTGGATCCCCACACGCCCACTGTGGGGAGTGCCAGCTGAAGGATTGGGATCAGGGAGTTGTTGAACTACAACAAAGGCCTCAGCAAATGCCCAGGGGAGCTCTGGAGCTAGGATGGCCCTTCAGAGTATTTACACCATGGAAATGGGCAAAAGCTACAAGTCAGAGTTTTTAATCCCCAATCTGATCCTTGAGTCGGTTATTGACCATTTACCAGCACACAAGTGATCTACTGAATCCCTTTCTCTGAGGTCCAGAATGTATTATTTTAGAAAATTAAAATTCTGAGAAGTCCTACAAAAAGGAAAAGTATTTAACTTTGTGAAATGAGCATTTCCCAAACATATGACATGGATACAAATCTTAGGCACAGGCTCAAGTATACAAGAAGCTATTTAATTTCTGATTCTGAATCCCTTTCTTTCAGATTGATGAGAAAACAAAACATAACCTCCCTCCTTCCTGAAATTCCCTCACCACCCCTACCCCCTAGGGTTGTACACTGGTTCCAAGTGGCAGGAGAGGTGCCCTTGAGTGGTTCTGGTTCTCACTCACTGGTCCACCCAGGTACTGCTCAGATGCCCCACATCCCTGCCCACAGCCCGGCCAGGTCTGAGGTCTGAGCTAGTCCTTCTGTGACAAAGTAAAGGAATATCCTGTCCTGTAGGCGGGAGGCACTTTCTCCAGCTCACCTGTCAGCACCACTTCCGTCGCCTCGGGCTGGTCTCCCCCATTCTCCAGGCTCCTGAAAGCCTCTGAGCTGCAAACCCTGGTCTCCGGGCTGTGCTGACCTTTTCCTTCACCACCTCCCTGGGCTCTGTTGCACAACACCACAGACACAGGATCCCTCCCTACCTCCTTCTCTTCCCGACTCCCCCTTCCAGTGCCCCGCGCCTCCACCCCCCACCCGGCCCCCCACCACTCTCCCCTCTCCTCGTTCCTTCCCTCCTCCTGTCCTTCTCTCTTCCCCAACTCAAATACTTCCCCGGCTGGGGAAATCCCTCTCTAGTCAACCAGTCTCTGCTTAAAAATCGGCTGAATTCTCCTAAGGATTTAGGTTTTAAATAACAAAAGCCATAAAGGCTGGCTGTTTTGTTTTCTATCCTAACAGAAGCCTCTTTTAAGGCACTGTACCCCCTATCTGTTTATATGGGTAAGAAAGTATGAAATTGGGGGAGGTGGGGTGAAGAAGTTCATGTCTGAAAATACCTTTCTTTCCATCACACCTCTTTGAACTTTGGAACATTTCAGGCAAAGTCTGCCAGCAGCTTCCCACGTGGCCTATTGAGTACCCTGCCGGGTGCCCAGCAAGTGCCATGGGATGGCCTCAGGGCTCAGTCTGCAGACGGACACAGACAGTAGGGAAGGCTTTCATCTCCGGACTCTGTCGGCCATTCTGGAGCATAGGTGCAAAAGAGGAGGGAGGGTGGAGGCCAGGGAGTCCCAGTTGATCGGGAGGTACTGAGTCCCAGGACTGCAGAAGGCAAGTTAGGGGAGGTTGCTGTTCTTGGTGGCTTTTTGAAAACTTTCTTACAAGATTGCATCTTCGCCGCCGTTACACTTGTGTTTACACCGGTACTGCTTTCTGAGGCGCCGATGGCACTTTTGAAAAGGATGCTGATCCCCACAGAGCTCTGAAAGCATCTTAATATCCCTTGGAAAATTAACATATTGACTTAGAAGTGATGCCAAAATGCAAAGACTCCACCAGACTAAAATAAACTCAAACCTGGTTAAACGGGCATGATTTAATAACAGGCCACTTCTACACTGTTTATTTCACATAGCATTTATATTGGTGGCAGCTATGATAGCAGGTCCTAGGGCCTCGATAAGATCAACAGATTACCAAGTGCTAATTGTTTCTGCCAAGTGTAAGTGAGGCGATAAATAGCTTATGGATTAAACAGCAGTGCCCGAGGGTACCATTCCCGGACTCCAGGCTCTTCTGCACCCTGGCAAAATAACTTCCTCTTATCCCATAATTAGACACTTTTACCTTTAAAAACTGCACTCATTAGTGAATATGTTATCCTTCCTCTGCCACATTTAGAAGAGAAGAAAAAAGATAAGGGGGGAAAGTAGTCTAATAAGTTAAATGTCAATGACATTTCATCCTTTTGTCATCATTGAAATACAGACTATCTTGGATCATATCTGGTCATCTATGTAGTTTTTGCATAAGGAGCGACTTTCCAGTGCTGAAGTGCGGTAATCATCACTTCTGGTCCTCCGCGGCCTGGCGCATTTCAGTGCCCGCTGGCCCACTGCAACTGTTTGCTACCATTTATCGTTCTGCCTCACATTCACTTACAAGTGTTATGATACCATCACACTTATTCAATGCCAGTTAATGTGTCTTAACTTTATCACGAATGCAGTTGTTCCCTTCACAGCTTCCCATCTCAAGTGAGAATCGTATGGGTTGAATATCACTACCACATTATTTTACTAGAAATGCAGACACAGAGTGCAGACACAGTGTGACAGTTTTTGGTTTTTAAAAAAAAAATATTTATTTATTTTTGGCTGCTGCACGCGGGCTTTCTCTAGTTGCTGCGAGCGGGGGCTACTCTTCCTGGCGGTGCGCAGGCTTCTCATTGTGGTGGCTTCTCTTGTTGCAGAGCACAGGCTCTAGAGCACAGCCTTAGTAGTTGTGGTGCACAGGCTTAGCTGTTCCGTGGCATGTGGGATCTTCCCGGACCAGGGATCAAACTCGTGTCCCCTGCATTGGCAGGCGGATTCTTAACCACTGCACCACAAGGGAAGCCCTGAAAGGTGGTTTTTGTTTTTTTCCTTTCTTCTTCAGCCTCTGAACATCTGGTTGGAACAGTGTTACCTGGATAATGTTATTTTTCACTCTGCTTTAGTCATGGTATGTCAAATGTGTTGGATATTCTAAAGACAAAAATGTGTCCACTTCTTGTTATTTCATCCATCCATTTGTCCATACATTTACTTCATCATTTATTCTTTGCATGTTTACCAAACTCTTTTGTTTCAGACCCTGTGCGGGGCGCTAGATGAAAGACAAATGTGAGTCCGGCACATGTCTTTCTGCTGAGCTCAGAGGGAGAGGCCGAAATTGTAAATTCTGACTACAGTATAAAGCTGTGGGCAGGCCCCACCCAGCTTGGGCTTAGGCCAGAAGATTCCAATGAGGAGATGATAAAGCAAAGAGGAGCAGCAGAGAGCAGGAGCAGGGACTTGTAGGCCCCTCGCTGAGCTCCCCTCGGTAGCATGTAAGAGCCCACTGTGTCTGGGGTATGAGTGCAGGCTCGGCCAGGAGGACCCTGCAAGGATGAAACACAGAGCTTACCAAGGTTCTCCCATTTTATTCTCCCAGTAACCCTGTGATTCGGGTACTGCCCCAGCTGCTCCGTAGTGGGGAGCAAGAGGGATCGAGGAAGAAATTCCAGCTGCCCCTGCTTACTGTGACCTTGGAGAAAGGAACTTAACCTCACTGGCCTCCGTTTCTTCATGTGTTAAATGGGGATCAAAACAGTTTCTACCTCTCAGGCTTGTGAGGCTGAAATGAATTTATACATGTAAAGCACTGAGAACAGTGCATAAGTTCAATAAATAATAGCTATCATTACTAATCTCGCTGATTAAGTTTAGTGACTATAATTAAGTGACAAAAATCAGCCAGCTAAAAAGGGGTAGAGCTAGGGGTCAAACCACTTCCTCACCCACAACACGGCGTAGTGTACCGTGGGACCGCATAGGTCAAGCCTGGGTGCAACGAAGGAAGGCTTTCTGTGGAAGTGGAATCCAACCTGAGTTTGAAAGAAGGGCCAAGAGTTTGCCAGTGGTGGAAGGCATTTCAGGGAGATGGAGCTGATTGTGTGAAGTCCCCCTGATTGTGTGAAAGCATGACTGGTATGTTGGGGGAACTGAGGTACCTGAGGTATGGGGGGCAGGGAGTGGGCAAAGCACACAGGAATACCAGCTGAGGAGTTTGGTCTGGATCTTGAGGCCTTGCAGATTTTGTCTCATTTTTGGTGTTAGTTATGTGCTTATATGAAGAGTGGGAAAGAGTGAAAGAGAAACTTTAAAATATAGGTCATCTGTACTTACAATTTACTTACTGTTTTTCTTTAAATGACTTGCTCTTTTAACTTCAGTTTATTTTTCAAAGAAACTTTATATCACAGCCATAAGTGGAAAGCTCAAAATGCCAGATGTGTTTTGAAATTCAGATTTTTTTTCTGATTCAGAAAGGTGATATAATGCATATACTTAACGTTAGTTAACACACCCCAGGGGGCAAAAGAATCAATGAATATTTCTGCAGAGAAATGTATGAATATTTACACTAAGATGAAGACTATATATAGCTTGCCTTGAATCAACTTCGGCTCCAGACTTACAACCTTTCGTTTTTCAGAGTTTTTTGCATTTTAGAATGTGGAAGGTAACAGAAAATATATTCATTGCAAAGGAAACCGTGTGATTCAAGTCCAGCTCACCCTCCCTGCTGTAGGTGTTCACAGCCTCCCCCAGCAACGTTAACAGTGCCGGGAACTGGGTGTAGGGTAGACAGAAACTCTAAGTGATATTCTTTCAACTTTTCTAGAAAGTTGAAACTATTCTAAAATTAATTTTGTTAAAAGTCAGCTTTCCTTGACATTGATAACTGAAAGAGAATAAAAAGCAGAATCACCTTCTCATTCAGTCATTTCTGGGTTTTTTTTTTTTAATTTATTTTTCTTTTGATGTGGACCATTTTTAAGGTCTTTATTGAATTTGTTACAATATTGCTTCTGTTTTATGTTTTGGTTTTTTGGCCGGGAGGCATGTGGGATCTTATCTCCCTGACCAGGGATTGAGCAGGCACCCCCTGCACTGGAAGGTGAAGTCTTAACCCCTGGACCGCCAGGGAAGTCCCCGTCGTTTCCTTTTTTAATGCTCCCTCCTCATTCCACCTAAAATCAACCCATGGATTTGCCAATCCCCAGGGCAGGCTCCCAGCCTTGGGAAACCCTGGCTGACTCTGGGCTGGGCCATGCTCTCTGAAGATCAGGCCAAGGGCTTGGGCTTTTTCTGTGGATGATGAGGTTTCATTCATGGTGGTTAAGTAGGTTTGGGGGTGCCTTTGAGAGTTTCACCTGGGAATGGGGTAGACAGTTTGGCTGAAGCGGGAGAAGCTGGGCAGGGGGAGGGAAAGTTTGGTGGTCATGAAGGGACAGATGTGGGACAGCTATGGGAGGACAGGAGGGTTCAAAGGGGTAGGGATCCACGTCCACTAGAGGTATTGGGACAGGGCCAGGGTATGTAGAAGAGTGTGTCAGAGGGCTGGTTGAGGCAGGATGCTGACTTTGAGGGGACGAAGGGCACCTTACAGAAAATGTCCCTCGTGGGACTGGAAGTCAGAGCGTAGAGCCAGAGATGCTAGTATGGATGCCATCCTTCTGCATAATGGGGCCCTGGAGCTGGAGGACATCTCCAGGAAAGAGAAAAAAACACTCCACTCCCCCAACCCCTTACATCCCCCACCTCCACCCCCCAACTGCGATTTAAATTGGGGAGGAGACCCAGGCTTCTTACAAATTAGGAAATAGACAGAGGGGCCCTCATTGTAGGTAGAAAAGGAAGCTTGGTCCTTGGTTGTTAATCGTGATGCCAGTGGAATCGGGATCTAATTGGAGAAAGATGGAGACCCTCCCCTAGAGGACACGATGCCCAAGGCTGCCAAAGCAGGGAGCTGTTTTACCAAAGGCCAAAGAACCAATACCAAAAAAAATGAAAGAGGCACATGAAGACATCCTGGAGAAAGCAAGGAAACAGGGCTTGCCTCTACAGAGTCTGGGGGCCTGTTTGCACACAGAGGACACCCACCCTGCCCGCCTGCCTATTTTTGCCCCCAAACTCTCTCCTGCCCATCAGCCCCTTGTCTGAGCTACCGACTCCAGGGACCCTGTGCCAAGCCAGTGCCATTCTGGGGCTTAACCCCGCTGCTGGAAGCAGGAGAGAAACTGGGGGCCCCGGGGCCAGTTGCTGAGCTTGGATCTCAGCTAAGGGAAGAGCAGTGCTGAGCAGAGGCCCCCTGCCCCTGGCCTGCCCCTACAGCCCTGGCCCCCGGGGTCAGCCCCCTGCCCTCCCAGGGTGGGCTGACTGGCAGCCGGCTGCGGGCCTGCCTGGGAAGCCGGTCAGCCTGACATCCCCAGCAGATGTCAGTCTGGGAACAGGAAGCAGCTTGTTTGGGGCTTCTAAAAATAAATAAATAAATAATAACCACAACCACAAGAACGGTCTTTTATTCCAGAGTTAAAAAATGCTTTAATGACTAGAGCATTTAGCACATCGGGGGTTTTCATTGTTTTCAATTATGTGCAATTCTGAAAGGAGAGCACAAATTCTGAGCCTGAATGGAGAATTGTGGGGCTGTGGATTGGTGCTGTTTTAAACATTTGCTTTACTACTTTAAGAAGAGAACTGTAAAATGGAAATAATGATATAGTATTACAAGTAAATTACACTGTGGAATAGCATTAATATTGCAGTTGAAACCTAGAATTTGAAGTAAAGATGGAAATATTCATTTGTACATAGTTTTTGTTCTCAGAAAAATGATTTGGAATTAGGCAAGAAGCTTCCTTCCCCGTGTGTGCCCTCGGTCTGCTCCCTGGCCCCCACCCCTGCCTGGGCCCACAGCAGGGCCCAGGCACCCACCCGCTGGGACAGGAGACCAGGAGTTCTTAGCCCTCTGGAGCGCTGGCACAGGTGGGGTTCTCTGTGCTTCCCCCAGCAAGGGGGAATATTAATGCATTACAGAAATGTGGGATTTAGAATGTAGAAATCCCTGCTGTCTTGGGTGGTGGGTGGTGCGTGGACCTAACGGTCTTAGGTGCTTGGGGACAGAGGCTAGATAAGGGGTTGGCGGCAGACGAGGTGACAGATGAGCTTTACTCTTCGGCAATCACTTTCTCTCTTCCCCTTCGGAGAAGAGGGCTGGGAGAAGGGCAACAGGGAAAAGGTTAGAGTCCATAACTTCCTTCTGTTTGCCAATTCAAGTGTTGTGTTCCCCGCCACCATGGGTTGCGTGATCTTAGGTCCCCAGCCAGGGATTGAACCTGGGCTCTGGCATTAAAGCGCCAAGTCCTAACCACTGAACCACCAGGGACTTCCAATTCAAGTATTTTTAATTTTTATTTTATCTTATTTCTTTTCTGTATTGGGGAACTGTCCTCCTGCATGTGTTTTTTAAACTAATATAATACAGCTGAGCTCTGCTGGTTCTATTTTCTGAACCAAACATCTAGGCCCCCGTGGTCAGTGACAATAAAAGATCTTTGGAAACACATCCTTTAGGGGCACCCCATCATCCTAGACCAGGGCCCACACGGCTCACAAGCCCCCACCACCCATTTCCTGACCTGGCCCTTCCCACTCTGCCCAACTCTCTTGACCCTTTGTCCCTGAGAGCCCTCCGTGCAGGTCACTCTCCTTCCCCATCATCCACGCAGGCCACCAAGCTCACCGTTCCAGAGTGCACTGCCTCTGTGAAGTCTTCCTGGGGAAGCCCCTCACCCCCCACTACATACCCCATGTGCTCCTGTCACAGCCAGCACTGACCTTTTAGTATTTATGTGCCCCCATCCGCATTTGACCATGAGTTCCCTAAAGTAACTGGAGTCATATTTGTATCCCTTGCTCATTACAGGGCATGGCGATAAATGGTTATTGAATACATGAATGAATGAATGAATGATTTGACAGGTTGGGAGGTGTGACTAGGAAGTATTATTTGTTGAGTACTCCTGCAGGGTAGGCATGATCTCTCTTTTTACAAATAAGAAAACTGAGGGTCAGAAATGTTTAGTAACTTGCCCCAAGTTAACACAGCCAGGAAGGGACAGAGCAAGGATTAGAGCAAGTCTGTCTGACTCCTTAATCCACCTTTTCACCCACATGATGGAATGAGGATTCATTCAAGGAACATACACTGGGCACCACCAAGAGACCTTTGTAGTGCTTATTGGTTCCTTGGAATCTTCATAACAGCCTAGCAAATACCAAGGGTCTTCTTCATAGAGATTTGCACTGAGTTCCTTGTAACCACTCCTCTCCCCCACCCTGTCTCCCACCCCCATAACCTTTTATTTGGAAAACTTTAAACCTGGAGAAAAGTTGAAAGAGTAGGACAATGAACATAAGTATACCCTTCATACTAGCAAATATATATATATACACTCATATATGTATTTACACATTAGCGGTTTAGGGGTTTTGTGTGTTTTGCTTGTTTTGCTAAACTATTTGAAAATAATTTGCAGACTCCTAGATATTTTGGCATGCTTCTGTTAAGGAGAAAGATTCTCTTCCATAGTCACAACACCATTATCACACCCAATCAATTAACATATACTTAACAGTTAATATATAGTGTATGCTCAAATTCTCTAACTGGTTCAGGAATGTCCTTTTATAGCTATTTTTGTTTTTTGATCCAGGATCTAACTGAGTTATCTTTTCTCTTTGCTCTTCTATAACCTAAAACAGTTTGACTTTTTTTTTTCTTTTTCATGATACTGACATTTTGAAGTACAGAAAATTTTCTTGTAGAGTGTCCCACATTCTGGGTATCTCTGTTTTTCCCTTGTATTTTTTCACCAAGAGTAGTACATAGTGTCATTGTGTATCTCCTGCTGTATTGTATCAGGAGGTATAGAATGTCAGTTTGTCCCATTATTGGTGATATTATTATGTTTGATTACTTGGAGTGATGGGCAGCCTCTAAGATGGTTCCCAATGGTTCCTACCTCTTGGTATTCACATCCTGTGTGTCCCCCTCACCTTGACTGTGATCTGGATTTAGTGGCTCACTTCTAAAGACGAGACTATGGCAGGAGATATAGAATGTCCCTTCTGAAATTAGGTTATAGAAAGACTGTGGTTTTCATTTGGGGAGCTCTCTGTTTGCATCACTTGCCCTGGGGGAAGTTAGCTGCTGTGGTGTGTGTGTGTGTGTGTGTGTGTGTGTGTGTGTGTGTGTGTGTGTGTGTGTGTGTGTGTGTGTGTGTGTGTGTGTGTGTGTGTGTGTTTGAGGTGGCCATATGGAGAGACCCACAGGAGTGATCTTGGAAGTGAATCTTCAGAGGGCTGCCACCTGAGTGATATAATCGACTATCATAATTTCTTTCTGGTAGCCAAACTGTCCCAAATTGGTAGAAGTTCCTTCAAGCTGAGGTCTGTATCCTTTTGACAGGTTTCCATCAGTCTTTGAGCACTTTCTTACTTTCTGGCTCACTTTTTATTTTCCCTGCCCCAGACCTGGAATCAGCCATCTCACCAAGGTTTCTTTTAGTGGAGAATGGCATTCAGAAACTGGGCTCTGGTCCCTAGGTTTGCTCATTGTTACTAGGATATCATTGCTTATAGACCTTTTAGTGGACAGAGGTAGGAAATGCATTTTTTCTAAAATAAATGTCCTCCAATTCAAATCCAACCCTGTAGGGTTCTTCCTCACCTTCCCATTCCAAATTTGTGTCTCTCTTCCTCCACAGTGAGAACCCTGATTCAACAGCAGTATACTTAATCATTTGCTCTGTCCTACAACATACTCAAAATAGTTTCAGAATTACTATCCCAATACCATTTCCAACAAGAAGACTTTTAAGAAAAATTCAAGACTTTGCTGTTCTATTTGTTCTTAGAATGTATCCCACTAAATGTATACAGAGGACAGTATTCACAAATCATTGAAATTGACTCTGTGTATGGGTGGGGCTCCATACTGATCTGATAGGCAGTTAGGTTTCTTTGTTTCTATTTGCATTTAGTTTCAGGATTTGCTTCTTCAAATCTTTTTTTTTTTTAATTTATTTGTTTTATTTATTTATTTTTGGCTGCGTTGGGTCTTTGTTGCTGCACACGGGCTTTCTCTAGTTGCGGTGAGCAGGGGCTACTCTTCATTGCGGTGCGCGGGCTTCCGTTGCAGTAGCTTCTCTTGTTGCAGAGCATGGGCTCTAGGCGCCCGGGCTTCAGGAGTTGTGGCTCGCGGGCTCTGGAACGCAGGCTAAGTAGTTGTGGTGCACGGACTTAGTTGCTCCACAGCATGTGGGATCTTCCTGGAGCAGGGCTCGGACCCGTGTCCCCTGCACTGGCAGGCGGATTCTTAACTGCTGCGCCACCAGGGAAGCCCTTCAAATCTTTTAAAATTTTATATTTTTTATAAAAGTTTATAAAACTTTTACATGGTTCAAAAGTCAAAACTCTCTATAAGTATACTCAGAAGTCTTCCTTCCATTTTTATTCCTTCCACTCCATTCCTATCCATCCACTGTAAGCAACCATTTTTATTAGTTTCTGATTTATTCTTCCTGTGTTTCTTTTTCTTATACAAAAAGTAACCTACTAAATCCACCCTCTAGCACCTTGATATTTTTACTTAATATATCTTAGAAGTCACCACATGTTAATTCATCGAAATATTTCTTTTTCAGCTTTATATTACTCCACTGTGTGAATTCATCATAGTTTATTCAGTTAGTATTTACCTAACAGATAAGCATTTAAGTTGTTTCTAATATTTTGTTATTATAAATAATGTCTCAGTGAATTTATAAATATATTGTTTTATATTTGGGGAAGTGTACTTTCAGGGTGAATTTCTGGAATTAGGATCGCTGGGTCAAAGGGTGAACGCATATGTAGTCTTCTAGATATTCCAGATTACCTCCATAGGGGCTGTACCATTTTGCAGTCCCACCAACCGTTATGAGAATCCCCTTTTTCTTACAGCCTCGACAACAGAGTGTATTACCAAACTTTTGAATTTTTGACAATTTGATAAAGGCTAGTATCTTATTATAGTTCAGATATGCATCTGTATCGTTACGAGTGAAACTGAACATCTTTTCATATTTTAAGGTCCATTTACATATTTTTTATGTGTGTAAACTGTCTATCCACAATTTTGCCCAATTTTCTATCAAGTCTTAGCCTTTTTTCCCAATATTTAAATGTTCCTTATATTCCTAATATTACAGACTAGCCTGTATCTATGATAAATGTTACAGAGCTTTTCTCTCAGTTTGCTTTTTCTTGTTTTTGCCATGCAGCAGGGTTTTAAAAAATGTTGAATTTATTAATATTTTCGTTTTTTGTATCTGGATATTTTACTTTTCATTAGAAAGCGTTTATTTGGGAGTTCGGCTGGGCTTGGACTGGGTTTCCGTGCATGTAGGTATTGTGTCTCCCTTTTGTGAGTCACCATGGTGAGACCTCTTTCCCCTTTTGCCGAGAAGATGGGGTCTGTGAGCTTAGACAGTCTGATTAGTTTTTCATCTGTTTCTCTCTCAGGAGTTCCACATCCCTCCTTTACCCGAGGAGCCTGGGTTGGGGATAGTCGCTTAGCTCTCATTGGGAGGGGTGGATGCTACGTGGGAGAGAAAGCTGCCTCACATTTTCTCTCTCAACTGGAGGAGCAGGTACCCATAGCTGCCCTTGGATTGCATGGGGTCTGAGTCAGAGAAAGACTTTTCCCACACCCAGGGTATAAATAAGTCCACCGTATTTTCTTCTAATACTTGTGTGGTTTCATCTTTTACATTTAGATTTCTGGTTCATTTGGCGTTTATCCTGGTGGTTGGTAAGAGGTATGGGTCCAATTTTCTAATCGACAAGGTGCCCCTGGAGAGCTGCGGGAGAGGGTGGCGGTGGCGGTGTGGGGAATAAGCAGCCATCCCTATGGTCTTGGCCACTAGGTGGCGCTCCGCTAGACTCTTTTCTGCGGGACTGTAGGAGGAAAGGATGTAAGTCTTCAGAAGAAACAAGGAATGACTGGTTAGGTTTCATTGGCCAAGAGGAAGCCTCTAGTGGGAAGTTCCCCTCCATCCACACAACCTTGACTTCTATAGGCAGCTCCGTGCTTCTTTCCTCATGTTAGAAAGTATCATTTCCTCCGAGTCTCTGTTTCCCAGCAGGAAGGCTATGTGGGCCAAGAGTATGTGTGCATAAAGATTACCTCCTCGGTATCTTCAGGCCCTGGGGTGAGGCAGTGGGCAGAGAGGTCACGATGGCCCCTGCCCTGACCTGTACTTCTCTGGTAGCCTGGGCCTGGGAGTGACAAGACCTTGGTTCCTGCCCAAAGCCACTGCCAACTGGCATTATTATCACAAGCATGCCACTTAGCCTCCTATTCCTCAGTGTCCTCATCTGTAAAATGGGACAACAACGCCTTCCCTACCTGTGTGCCAAGGATGTCAGTGGGATAAAATGATATAAGTGGAAATGGGTGTGCAAAGTAAAAAACACTGTACAAATGCATTTTTACTATCATCATGGTTATATCTTATCATATATGGATTTATCCCTCTGGAAGATATTATGGTCAAAAGAATTTGTAGTGATAGGCTACTTTGCTATATAAGGTGATTTTTCCACATATCCTCTCATGGAAGTGACACAGCCTTAATGAGAAAATGGACAAGGTTAGCGTAAAAAGAACTGCCGAAGTAGAAACCCTAGAAGAGGTCCACGATGAGCTTTCCTAAGGGTCCCTAAACCCCCTGAAATTGTGTACAGAATTGCATACCTGTGTATTTTTCACAGCTTGTATCAGATTGGTAAAGGAGTTCTTAGTCGAAAAATGGTTAAGAACCACCTGAAAAAAAGGAGCCACGCTGGCCCCAGGGCCCTCTCCCCATTTGGCTCTGAAAGGACTGAACTGGTTCTAGCTCCTTCCTCAGCCCCAGATTGGATCTTATAGCTACTGGTCTCACTTCCAAGTGGAGCTGGTCTGGAGAGAAGGAGAAAAGAGATGTAGGAAGGGTCTACAAGAGGTCTGAAGTGTCTAGAAAGCAAGGATGAAACCCTAAGGCAGTGTGGGTCCAGGGACAGCTCAGCAAATAGGTCAGAAAACAATTTTGTCTTGCAAAACTTGTCGTGCCACAACGGTCTTCCCTCTGTTCCTGAAATGAGCCAAGGTCATGCCCATCTTGGGGCCTTCTGCAGAGGCATTTTTGATTACCTAGAATGTTCTTTTTGCCCTGGGTCTTCTCCTGACTGGCTGCTTCATATCATCCAGGTCTCAGCTGGAATATCAATTCCTCAGAAAAGTCCTACCCAGTCACACAATTCCCCCAGCCCAAATTATCTTCCAAGAGCAACCATCACCATGTGGGGTCATCTTTTTTATTTGCTTACTTGTTTGTTGTCTGCACTGCCAGCCCCCCACCCAGCAGAGGGAAAATGTGATATGGGCAGAAACATATTATTCCCAGAGTCTGCAACAGTATCTGACACAGGGAAGCGCTCAACACACACTTGATAGGTGAGTGGATAAGTGGATGCGTGCTGTATTAAAGAACCGTGTTCTCATTAGAAAGGGCTGCATCAGCATCTTCCTCTTTCTTCCTCTTCCTCTTTCCTTGGTGCCCATGTCAAAGTCATCAGGTCCTGCCTGTGTGCTCTACTTCTGAGAAATGCCTCACAGCTGTCTGTCTGTCCTCTCCTACTCCCCAATCCCCCGTAGCCACTGCTTGCTTACCCTGTCTCTCTCTCCCTGCGGCCAGACTTTCCTGAAACACAGGTGTCCCTGTCCCAGCTCTGCATCCTCCTTCCTTGCTACTATTCACCCCCCAACTCCTGTGATAGCCAACCTCCTCGTGTATCCTCCATTTTGGGGGCTGTACTGAAGTGTCTTTCCCACAGTAACTCCAGGCCCTGCTTTTCTAGCCAACAGATCTTGCCTTTCTCATTAGTGGAGCCCAAGCATGGTGGTGTAGGCAGCACCTTGGTAATCCCTGGAGAAGACATAAGTGTCTGCCTCTGAGGTGCACAGGGCTTCTGAAGGTAGCAGGATGGGTGGGTGGGTGAGAAGGGGCGGGAGCTGGGGCAATAGCCAGAGAGAGATTTCTGAGGATGTCTCAGAAGCAGACAGAGAAGGGCCCCCCACAGGGCAGGCCTGGGGCCCCTAGACAGCTCTTGGGGAGCCTGTGGGCAGAGATGCTGGAGCTGGCCTTCCACAAATCAGTGAAACCCTTGGAAGGCCTGGAATGGAGCTGCACCCAGGTGACGAGATGGCCTTGTCCCTGCCTGTTTTGCAGCTGTGGAGAGCCATCCAAGGGTGGGCAGGCGGTTGCGTAACACTTAAGAGGGGAGAAAGCAAACCCAGTGAGACAGGAGGTCTTGGCTTTGGTGACGGGACAAACACTGACCGCAGTTGATGAGGTGGCCCTTCTCTCCATCTACAGCTATTGCTTGCCCCTCAGAAGAGCCCACACCGGAACTGAGGTGGGAAAACTTTACATAAGGTAGCACCGTTTAGAGACCTTTCTTATGAAAGACACTCTATTTCCTGTGAGTTACTGCCATGAAGAATATTTATTTTTAATATCAAGTGTCTAAATTCATCTACCCTCTAGAGATCATTTCATCTTGTACTGTGCGCTATCTCAGCAGAAAAAATGCTTTCCCCAAATGTGTCAGTTCTATTTTTAAAAAGGTTCAGTGACCTATTTCTGTTATTCTCACAGACACCGAAAGAACAGTAGAGTCTATTTAGGCTCAGCTCTGTCACCGAAAAGTTACCCCTGCCAGGTGTTGCCTACAGAGGCACCATCTTGCTTTGCAGTAAAGAAGCATAAATAAATAAGAGGAGTATTGTCAGAGTGAGATCATGGGAGCGTAAACACACACACATACACACACTTCTCCATTTTTGAACAATGTGATGATGACTACAGTCCAACCTCAGCCAAACTCACATTAGGAGATTGCTTAAGAGTCAACCATTTACTGGACAAAGAACTTGAAAAGACAATTTACAAAAGAGGAACTACAGTTCATCAACTAACACACGGAAAAATGCTTAACTCCTCTAGTCATCAAGGAAATGAAAATACTTAATAATGCCACTTTCCAACACTAACCTACGGTGTGAGAAGTCAGGATAGCAGTTACCCTTGGCTGGGGTAGAGGAGGGTGAACGGGGCACAGCAGGGGCTTCTGGGCTTCTGGTAATGTTCAGTTTCGTGATCGGGGTGCTGGTTACTTAGGGGGTGTTCACTTGGTGAACATTCACTCATGATTTGTATACTTCTCTGAATGTATGATAAACCACATTATAAAGTTTACAAAAGAAATAAGCTCACTTTCTACCTATTAAGTTAGCAGAAGAAAAAACATTAGTGATAATAGCCATGCCGTTGAAGCCATCAGGTAGCTGGACTTTTTATGTATTGCTAGAGGCAGTGTACATTAATACAGTCCTCTCTGGGGAACAATTCAGCAATATGGATTTGAACTCTTAGAAATATTCATATTTGTTAACTCAATAATTCCACTTCTGAGATCTCTCTTAAGAAACAATCCTAAGTGTCAAAAAAGGTTTAAATTGCAATACCACTGAAAATAACAAAAAAACATGTATAATAGCAAAACATTGAAAGCAATTTAAATGTTTGACTATAGGGCAATGGTTAAGAAAACTTTGATAAATCCCGTGATGACATTTTATGTACCCTTACTGTAAACTGAAGTGAGTAATGACAGAAGGAAACACAATACAGTAAGTAGGAAAAGCAGGATATGAAATAGTAGGCACAGTTACAACTACATTTAAAAAAAAAAAAAAAAAAAAAGGAACGACTCTTTGCAGAGAAAATCACCAGAAGATAAAAAAGTGAGCAATGCTTGTGTTTGGCTAACAGGTCCAGGTGGGATAAAATTTCTTTAATGTACTTTCCCATGTTATCCAAATTTTATTTAATGAGGCTGTATTACTTTGGTAAAGGAGGGAATGTTTTAAAAGTCAGCCTTGTGCCTTCCACTCAGTTTCAGAAGGTGCTGCCCTCTGTTTCCCCCGGGTCCCCTACACCCCTGCCAGTCTGTGTTTAGGTGCCTAATGTCAGCATTCTGGGTGGAATGGAACCAGCACTGAAAACTGTCAACTCTGGGGAGAGCATAAAGCCAACTGTCCTTTCTGTCCTGGCTGTTGAGGGCTTGTCTCTGATGACCCATGTATTCCCTAAGTTTATCACCAGGGCTACAAATGTGCCAAGGTCTTACTAAGACCCTTGTAATCTGGAGGAGCGGGGGTGGGGAAAGCATGGACTCAAAAAGATAAGAAGAAAAGTGCAAAATTAAAATTTACAGATTTTTATTGCAGTGGCTACTCTCCCTGAGAGTAGGGACCACTTTGTAAAGATCTTTCTTAACCTCGTGAATGCTCCAGAGCGTTGAGGATTAAACGTAGATGATGTCAGCTCCTTTCATCGTTACCTTTGATTTCATAAAAATGTCATTAAATTTGAGATCAATTTGTAGGTTAAATTTCTCTCATATCCAAGAGTTTCGGACTATTCATGACCTTTGAGAGAAATTCACAGGTAATAAATGTTAAATTCTTTTTTTGGTAGCTATATAATTTTTAAAAGCAAAATGGTAAGAGATCTCTCAGCAACAGCAATATACTTGTTTCCTGTGGGATAGACATGTATTTAAATGCCTGTTCTAGGACTTCCCTGGCGGTTCAGTGGTTAGGACTCTGCACTTCCACTGCAGGGGGCGTGGGTTTGATCCCTGGTTGGGGAACTAAGATCCTGCATGCCATGGGGCACGACCAAAAATAATAAGAATAATAAATGCCTGTTCCGAAGTAGGACAGAGTCTCCTCAGGCGAGAGTGACTAGGGCCTGGAGGTCTCCTTATTTCTTCCCTCAGGTAATAAGCAATCGATTAAGAGGCCTTCCACCACACCCTTGCCCTGCTCCTAGATGAAAATTTATTCAAGTCTGTTCCCGCTGAGCACGCCCTCTTAAGAGATGTCAGCCCGGACCCCAGAGACTAGATAGGCCCCCTCCTGCCCTCTCTCCTAAGTCCTGTGCTTCCTTCTGTCAAACCTCTTTCTTCTTTGAATTGTAATTATCTGCCCCTGACCTGGGAGATCCCTGAGAGTGGGGACCACTTTGTAAAGATCTTTCTTAGCCTTGTGAATACTCCAGAGAGTTGAGGATTCAATGAATGAATGACAGGATGGGAGAGAGGGAGTGGAAAAGACAGACGGGGATTGGAGAAGGTGGGGGGTTGGTGGTGTGGAGTTGGAGGCGAGGGCAGTCTGAAACAGGTTTGGATTGAGTGGACTGCGAGACAGGTGCTTGGTCCACAGGAATACTCCGGTCTGGAGGGCAGGCGAGGGGCTGGGATAGAGAAATCAGGTGGTGGCCACCAACATATATGCGGAGGGAGGGAATTGAAGCCACTGCTATGGTTGCGAAGAGGTCACGTAGGAAGTTTGGGCAGAGAGAGCCTGGGAAACCTCAGCACTCATGGGGTGGGCAGGAACGTGATAAAGAGAGCAGGGGCTGTGAAGTCTGAGTGGTTCCAGCAGAAAGAGGAAGAAAGCTGTAACAGGAGGCATGAAGCCCAGGCGGGAGGCCGGTTACAGCGCTGAGCTCTCGTGTGGGTCGACTGTGTGCCAGGCCCCAGCCCTGTGTTTTGTGTGGATTATCTCAAGTGAGCTGCAGGACAATGTTAGGATAAACCCCTTTCTATAGATGTGTGAACTGAGGCACAGATAGGCTGAGTTGCCCAAAGACATAGAGGAAGGAAGTGAAGACTCGGGGACTCCGCTCCAGACTCCATCACAACGCCGGATTACCTCCAAGTAATGCTTCCAGCAAGTGGGGCTGGAAGAGTGTCCCTAGGAGAAGGTATTAGAAAGGCTCAGAGCAGTGTCTGTGATGAGGGCCCCGGCCAAACTGCAGGGGAACTAGTGAGTCAGCGAGGGATCAAGGAGACAGCAAGCGACTGTATAATGAAGGGTGGCTTGCAATTTCACGAATGTGTTTGTTATCAAGAAGCGATTGCCAGTTAATATGTTTCTAATTTTAATGTCTTTTAAAAATTATCTTAGCTGGTTTTGGGTGGTGTGTAGGGTTTGAGAGCTGCTTCTGCTGCCAAAAACATGGAGACTTTGTCCTGAGTCCCATGCTTAGTACTCCGATGTCCCAACTTGAGCTAAAGAAGCCGCCCTGGGTTCCTGGCCACAGCAGCCTGCGCACTGGTATTTTACGTCTCATCACCAGAGGATTAATTGATGACATCACTGTGGAACCTCCCAGTGTTGGCTCCGTGACTGATGAACATGGGCCTCGGAGGCCTGCCGGTTTCTTGGCCTACAGAGCAAATGGACGATATACTATGAAGGACCGCAGACAGCTTCCTGTTTACAATGGGAGGTTTAGGTTTCACAATCCTGGGCCGATCCAATGCAGCAAACGTTCCAACACTCAATAGATTTCTTGTTCTATTCGTTGGATTTGTGTCCTATTGAGTTTTTCATGGCTAGAGTATTCATGAGAATGAAACTGCCGGGCTATCTGAATGTTAGCCTGCCTTTTGAGAAGAAATCAGTGGATAATGGATTTGCTCCTGTTAATGAAGTTTTAAAGGCTGTATCAATCCTCTAACATGAAATGTGGGAAAGAATGAAAAGCAGCAGAAAAAGAAGCATCTGTGAAAAGATAGGAAACATTAAAGCTTGGACTAGAATGCTTTCTGCGTATGGAAGAGATAAGCTTATCACAGTATTTTTGTCCTGCTGACCTATGGTGACATACTGATGATGTTAACTGGCATGTTCTTAGTTTTTTGTTTCTTCAAGAAAATAGGCTCCATTTCTACAACTATGCTACTAAATACAATGATCTTTCTAACAACGCCCTTAACGTTTTTTGGAGATGCCATTTCTGATTTTCAGAAATAAAGGTAAAATCAGGAAGCAAGATCCCATATGCTGAGAACCCTGGATGGCTGATCAACTTTACCTATGGTGCTTTGCCTTTAAACAGTGGGTGGTAGTACATGACTTCAGACGTGTATCTAAGACTCTTTCCTCAACAGTAAGAAAGGAGCAGAAATAAATAATTTTTTTCGAATTAAAAAAAAATTACCTCTGAACCTATCAATGAAAACTGAAGCACCTCTCCATTGCTTTGCTGTCTCCTTCCTTAATGCAGAATTGGCCACAACAAACACTGCGGGCCTTTCTGTTCAATATTTGACATTATGGATTTTCCTACATTTCCTTTGTCTACAGACACTCTTCCAGAGCCATATGGCCTGCAGAACCACCTAGAAAGTGAAGAGGAAGCAGGGGCCCTCCATCCCTCCTGGAGACTGGGTGGCCCTGCCTGGGGGCCTTCGCGCTAGATGTGCCCATTGCCTAGAACCCTCCCTTGTGGCGTCTCCCTAGCTAACTTCTCTCCTCCCTCGAGTCTTCCACCATCACAGTAAGACCTACTGTGACCATCCTGTAATACTGCAGCTGGCCCCCGCCCCCAAACTGCAGGGGCTCCTATCTCCCTTTCCCTGCTCTATTTTGTTCTTTTTTTCCATAGCAACGGTCACTAGCAACTGTCCATAGCAACTGTCATAGCCACTAAGCCAGTAATACTACTTATGCAATATCTTTAGTGTTTGCTGCACATTTCCCCCCTGACTACTATATGGCAAGCTCCTTGAAGGCAGCCATCTTTATTTTGTCCTCTGACTTATTCCAGGTGCCTAGAGCACTTGTGGGCATCTAGCAGGCCCTCCATTCATATTTTTGGAATAAAAACAAGGGAGTTCTCCCAGGTGGCTGTGACTCCTTCATAAAACGGGAAGGGCTTTTGCCAAGCCTTGGAAGATGGGCAGGCTTTCCATAGGAGAAACAGGGGAGACAACCAGGTAGGGGAGCAACATGAGCAAAAATGCTGGAAGAGAGGAGGAAGGAAATCATTTGGGAAGCAGTGAGTAGACCGATTTGGTGGTACCCAGGGTGTGTGACATCAAATACCAGGATAAGAGGTGTGGATTTTCTTTCATAGACAGTGGGAGGGAAGCGAAGGACTATGGAATGGGTTCTGAGCAGGGAAGGTACTTGATGCCGGTAATATTTTAGGAAGATGAATCTGGAGGTGGAGTGCCTTTGGGTGGGAGTGGCCCCTTTCGGGAGATTTTCCTAGATCCCCACCCCCTGTGTCCCCCACCCCATGAGCCCTCTCCATCAGTCTGAGGATTTTCTGTGCCCCCATTTTCTTTGTGTTCTCACTGCTCCTTACTAAGCAGAATCAGAATCTGAAGGTGTGTTGCACAATCTTAGATTTGGAGAGAGGCAGCTTTAGCTCTGCCTACTCTCCTTTTTCTAGGTGAAACTGGGGGAGCCATTACCCATGGCCTCTGGTTAGAAATGGCATGCAGCACTTGGAATCCTTCCTCCTGCTTCTCCATCTTCAAATTCATGCCATGGTCCCCAAGAGGAATGAGTGAAGGCTTTGAGATTTCCCTAAGCAACACTGAAATTCCAAAGGAGGAAAGGCACAGAAGACCTTTGCCCGGTACATCAAGAAGGTGGACAAATTTAGAGCTGGAGCCTTGTGTTACAATTGCAAGTCAGACTCCAAGAGGGGTAACCAGCTTATTAGCGCAGGCACCTGGAAACTGACTTTTCTGCCATCTCTCCAAGCACACACACACATGCATGCACGCACACACATGTGTGCACGCTCTCACATACACACATCTACTGGGCCATAGAAAGATCAAGGCCAACTGCAAAGCACCCATTCCCCAAGACTCCTAATTTATATTGGGAACTAGCTGTAAAGCTCCTCCTGGCCCCCAGCCTTCCCTTGCAATGATAAAGAGCATGTCGCATCACACTAAATGTGACACTTAATCAAAACCCATCTTCTTTAACAAATCCTTAACCTCCAGCACAGGAGAGTCACCAAGGCCAAGGGACGAGACAGGGAGCCGACTCAGGTGGCACACGCTTTGATCAAGATGATACAGATTTCCTTTTATTTCACTTTCATCAGAGTTGTAAAATTCCAGATCTGTCCCCTTTTTGATTTGACAACAGCACATTTCAGTAGAGGTTGACACCAAAAAAAGACCAGGACTTGTTCTCTCTTCAACTGGGAGTAGGCGATAATTTCTCTGAATCCTCTTCAGTAATGATCGCCAGAGCTTCTGATCTTCCCATAAGCAAGTTTTGCAGGGAATGTGGTTAAACTGAAGCGCAAACCTGGCTGGCATCTGGTTCCTTTCTTAAGTGGTATCTAAATACCCTTAATCTATCGGCCCTGGAAAAGACCTCCCCTTCTCTGCTTCCTTCCCTCGGTCTTTTTTTCTGAGACTTAAATCCTCGAGTGAATTCTTTCGCCAGATTTCTGGGGCAGGAAATTTACTTCCCTGGCACTCAGTACGTTAGAAACTTCTGGGGTTCCAGCAACTGTTCATTTCTATAGCATGGCCCGTGGCTTTTCTCATGACCTATGTGGGATTTTGTTTTTAAATTATTTAATCACTAGCTAGTTCCCAATAGAACATATTTCCATCTGTTCAATGGACAGTTATTGAATCCTAATTATGGATGATGTAGGTGTTATGAATCAGAAAGATTTACTTCTGCTTCCGAGAAACTTTCCATCTTGAATTATGATGACATAATGGTAATAGTAATGGTAGCATGTGACAGGTGGCTACAAGAATTCCAAAGCACAGATCGTTCATGCATCCAGTAAGTATTAAGCATCTACCATGTGGCAGACCCTGTTCTAGACACTGGGATACTGCTCTGTACAAAATGGATAACATTCCTGCCTGCAAGGTGCTTATATTCTAGTTGGGACTGGGCTGAAAATGGGGCAACATTTTCAACTTTTGTATATTTGGCTTTGAATGGCTTACAACTTTATCCATTGTCCTTCCCCAATCACCTTTTGTAGACTGAATTTGGACTTTCATGTACCCACCGACAAGTGAAATGTCTGAGCTATTGCGTGATGTCACACCAGCCCCATTTGTGTAGTGTCAGTACCCTTATTATTCACTAAAAATGAGCAGAAATTTGAAAAACGAAAGTGTATAAGTTCTCGTGAACTTATTATAATTGAGACAAAGATGGAAACCACTAGAATGGAAAAAAGGAAAATGAGAGAACCTATTTAAAATGTTGTAGGAATATCACATATTGAGTCTCACAAAGTAGAATGTATTTTTTGTTTCTGTGAGAGTAGTCTTCCTTATAACATGTGTTAGCAACAGCTTGGGCAGGTTCTCGGCAACAGCACTCTCTAGGCACCACCTCTACACGGGCAGGCCTTTTTCTACTCAGGAGGGCTGGGTCTGGGGCGGGGACCCAGAAAGGACCAGGCATGGCCCGGCACCAGGAAAATGCACTCACCTTTTACTCGGGACTTAAAGGAAAATAGAATATCCAGCATATTTCAGAGCAGGAGGAAAAAGATGGTTTTCTAGAAAGGACTGCATTTCAGCCAGAAAGAGGAGATCAGAAACTAGCAAAGAAGCATCTCCTTCCCAAGACCAGGTTAAGGCTAAAGATTGTAGACTAACCTGGAATGGGAAGGTAGAAGCTGGGAAGGTGGCAAGGGCCAGAGCTAGGAAGAGAGTAAGTGTCACATCTGCTTTGACTCTTCTAAGTAGAGGCCTCACCCCCTTTGCCCCTGGAGGAGAGGAGACAGGCAGAAGATTATTCCTGAATACAAGTCTGTGAGGGAGTCAGCGCAGGACGACAGTCAGCACACTGATGGGATGGTGTGGAATGTTGGGAGTGAGGGCAGCAAGAGCCATCTGAAGCTGGAACAACCAGAACTTTACTTTGTGGTTCCAGTGGCTTATGATCTGTGTCCTACTTTCCCTCCTGCAGGCCCCAAACTGCTCATGTAGCAATGCAGCACACACGGAAGGAAACCACAGCCCTAAAAGCCAGCAGGAGCTGGAGCGAAGGAGGCTGCATTTGTCCTGGGAGACAAGCTCCCTCCACTTCTGACCTGGCAGACGAGCTGGGAGGTATGCTACAACCCCTGGTCAAAGCTTATAAGGGTCATCTTCCACTGGCCCCTCTCTGTCATCTCCCCATTATACCTGAGACCTGACTCCTGGTTTGACCATCGGATTAAGAAACTTAGTGCAGAATTCAGCCACCATCAAGGTTGGTAAATAGGTGTTTGGTTCTGTGAGTTGTTGCGATAAAATAGTGTCTATTTTAAACTTTTTATTATAAGAAAATTTTCAACATACATAAAAGTACAAAGAATCTCAAGTTGTACATCTTAAACTTACACAATGTAATATTTCAATTACATCTCAATTCTAAAAATTAATTTAAAAAATACAATTAAAAAAAACTCCTCTTCCACCATGTGATAGACTACTATGCAGCCATTAAAAACTTAAAACTCATTTTACTAAAAAAAAAAAAAAAAAAAAGACTCCCCTATACCCATCATCTAAATTTAAACATTAACACCTTGCTATATGCTATAGACTGAATGTTTGTGTCCCATCCCAAGTCATGTGTTGAAACCTAATCCCCACTGTGATGATATTAGGAGGTGGGGCCTTTGGGAGGTGATTAGGTCATGAGGGTGGAGCCCTCATGAATGGGATTAGTGCCCTTATAAAAGAGAACCCAGAGAACTCCCTCACCTCTTCCACAGTGTGAGGTTAAGTGAGAGGACAGTCATTTATAAACCAGGAAGGGGGCTCTCATCAGACATCAAATCTGCCAGCACCTTGATCTTAGACTTTCAGCCTCCAGAACTATGAGATATAAATGCTTATAATCCATTTATATCTTATAAATGCTTATAATCCAATTTCAGCCTCCAGAACTATGAGGTAAAAACATTTATATGAGATATAAATGTTTATAATCCACCCAGTCTATGGTATTTGCTACAGCAGTCAAAATGGCCTAAAATGCCAATTTGCTTCATCAGTTTTTTCTTTGCTTAAGTATTTTAAAATAAATTCCCCAAAAAATAAAAAATAAATCCCAGACATTGTATTTCACCCCTGAATATGCAGTATATGCTTTTGAAGAGACGAGGACATTTTCTTATAGAATAACCATAGCACCATTATCACACATATCAAAATTAACAATAAATTCTTAAGTATTTTCTAATACCCAGTCCAGATTCGAGATCAGGCACATTCAAGGTGGTATGGCTGTAGACATACCCAATCCAAATGCAAATCTTCCTGATTATCCCCAAATGTCTTCTTATAATTGGTTTGTTTGAATCGGGATCCAAACCAGGTGCACAGTTGCATTTGGTTGTTATTTCTCTTCTGTTGCTTTAATTTAGAGGATCATTCTGCAGCACTAACCAGTGGGTTGTTCTTACCACCCACCCCTCTGTCCTAGGCTTCTGTGACTCTTTCCAAGTGTACTCTGAGGCCCCTCTGGAGCAGTTCAGTTGACCAGATCAGAGTGACCACGATTTGAAGGTATCAGCCCTGTCACGGAACCAGAATCGCAGATTTTCAAAATTCCAGGTATGAGACCATGAGATTTGGGGAAATGTATGATGCAGTTTCTGTCCCTGGCTCCAGACAAGATACAGCTTCCACCTAGAGGAGGAAGAGGAGGAAGCTGGAGGAGGGAGAGAGAAGAGGGACCCCAGGATAGAAGCAGAACTGAGGGGGGAGCGCTCCACACACTGAGGGTCCAGGCAGAGGGGCTCCCTCTGCGGCTTGTGCTGAGGGGCTAGGCAGCCACCCTCCTCGGGGTCCTCTGGTGAGCACTGCCCCTGACTCTCCTCTTGTGTGTTCAGTGGAAGGGACGCCCATAGCTGCCGGGAGAACTTTGCAGTCAAAGGCCCACAACGCAGGGAAGCTCCTTCATGGGGTTCGGGGCCCTGGCTACCTAGAGGGTTAGCGGTGCTTGGAAGGAAGCCCCTCACCCACCCCAAAACTGGCCAGCACCGAGTTGAGGTCATCCATGCAGCTGGGCCGGGTCACACAGGCCCTCTCTTACATCTTCGTACAGCTGCCTTGTCACTGGCATACTCTCGTGCTCCCTCTGAGAGTTCAGCCTTATGCTAGGCTGATTTCCCCTAGATGTGAAACTTTGATCCAAAGAATAGCATTTCTTACATGAGAGCAGGAAGTGCCTGGAGCCTGAGCTTTGTCCTCTAGTGCGGTATTGCAGCGTTAAGTGTGCCTCTGGACCTCTTGGACCAGAGCTAGACATGCTGGTGAACAGAGTGGAGAGGTGTGAGCCAACACCCAGATGACAGCTGTGCCCCGGGCCTAGGCCATTCCAGAGCACTGGGCTGCCTCTCTGCTCGTGTCTGTGTGGAAATGTTCCTGCCGAGCGCATTTGGGGGACATTCATATCTTCTTTGATGACCCACTTAGCGCTCTTTGGGCTCTTGTCTTCCCTTTATTGGCTTTGGTGACCACGGCGCTGGGAGCACTCTGCTCTCAGACAGGCTCCCCGGGGGACCCCAGACATTCTGACTGTAACCAGGACAGTGGGAACTTTGGGGGGATGCTGCTTTGCTGGCCCCCACATGTAGCACAGAGATCCTGGCAGCTGGAATCTGGTCTGCATCTGATCCATTTTATCTGCAAAGTATTCAGAAAATTTCTCCCCCAAAGAACATGCTGACTCTCTGAAGGAGGGAGTGCAGGGTGGGTCGCTTGTTTGAAGACATTCTCGGTTTTGATGAGGCTTGTGCAGAGACCCAAGATAAGCCTCAGAACGTGAGCCAAGCGGGTGGGGAAAAGGCTCTCTAGTGACACTCAGCATCTTCCCCTGCCTTCCATTTTACATGTTTACCAATTGTGAAAGCAGATCCAGCTGTTGGGAGGGATTGCTTCCAGATGACATTATGGGAAAGGAAAACACACTTTACAAAAAAGCTGCAGAATAAAAAGCAGAACATGTACGCTCTGTGGGCCAGGCTTTCATATGGACTATTTCCTGATATTGTGCAATAAGCCAGCTCCTGGGTAATAATCAGAACGGTGCAAATGTTCCCTGTACGAGAGTAAGGAGACCAGAATTGGGATCAAACGTGGCAGAACTTGGGGAAAATCACTTGACCTCGCTGGGCCACCATATTTGTCTCCTTTTGGAGAACTGCTTCCCACCTTCACCGGGGATCTTGTGAAAGCCTCGGAAAATATTTTCTGTATGCTGAATAATGTAAGAGAAACCATGGGAAAGCAAAGACATTTTGCTTCTGAATCCGGGATGGGTTTCTCAGCCCCCAGCACAGAAATTTGCTGTGTTGGCTTTCTCAAAGATTTTAGAAGCTCTCTAATGAGCTGGAATTAAAGTGTCCCTTTACTAATTTGGTTTTACAGGTCACTGGATAAAACCTACTTAGAGTGGTTTGGAAGAGGATTAGGACATTTGCATCTCTTCCAAGTTGACTTTCCAGGCAGGGTCAGTCAGCAGCTGGAGACTCCCTTGGCTAGGGGCCAGAGCTCTTTTGTAAGCTGCAAGTTTGCAAGGGCTTGTTGAGCACACTATAACTCTATTATCCAAGGAACAGAAAGTTTGCAAGGAAATAAAAATGTAAATATATAAAAGCAAGACCTACGTTCCCAAGTTTGCCAGCCTAGAGAGAACGCCGGAAAGCCCAGCGCTGCAGTTACCCAGGGCAAAGGAATCAGCCAAGGCCCTTGAATTACTCTTGTTCAGCCCCTGTTGGGGCAGAGTGGACCTCAGTAGTCAGACAATTGCTTTGAGCTCAGGAAGTCTCCTTAGACCAGCACTGTAGCCACTAGCCATGTGTGGCTGTTAGAATTAAATAAAATTTAAAATTGTTTTTCAGTCGCACCAGCCGCATTTCAAGGGCTCCGTAGCCACATGCAGCTTAGTAATTACAGTAAGGATAAAATGAACACTCACTCATTTACTCAACAAATATTTTCTTCACAGCAGTGAAGGAAGCATACAAAATCTCTGCCCTCGTGGAGTTTCTGTTCTAAAGGGCAGGATAAACAATAGACAATAAACACATCAGTTGTGGTCTCAGCAGGAAACAGATGATGCATTCAATTGAGTAACTGAGAAGAGTTTAATAAAGGGAGGATTTACCAAGATGTGGGCTCACTTCAAGGAAACCAGCAAGGAATGGTGCCGGACCCCAGAATTACCCAGCACACCCACACCTAGGCTGGACGGGCCGAGAGGAGAGGCGATCACCAGAACCCAGTGAGAGCTGTGGGGAGGAGCTGTAACCTGGCCCAGAGAGGCCACAGGCGGGGAGTCCCCTGGGGCACAGAGCAGGGCGGAAAAGGATGGAGAGGGAATCTGAAGGGGCAAACGGAGTATCTAGTAAAGGCAGCAGGTGCAAGAGGAAGAGGAGCAGGTAAGAGGGATGAATTATGGGTCAGGGCAGCCATGTAAAACAGATCCCCTGAAGCGCAGGGTGTCCTTCATTTGCTCTCCCACCAGCCCTCCTTTCCCTGTTTGCTTATGACTAATTGTGTCCTCTCCTCCACGTCCATCTATCATCTCTGTGGTTCTTCTGCCACTTGTCCCATCCTCTCTGTGGCACCGTCACAAGTCCTTGGAGCCAAACCAGGGCAGCTCTGCTGAACCTTCGGTGAATCTTCATGCTCTGTTTACCTTAGGAGCACAGGCAGGGCAATTTTTTTAATTTTTTTTTTATTTTTGGGTGCGTTGGGTCTTCATTGCTGTGTGTGGGCTTTCTCTGGTTGTGGTGAGTGGGGGCTACTCTTCGTTGTGGTGTGCGGGCTTCTCATTGCGGTGGCTTCTCTTGTTGTGGAGCACGGGCACTAGGTGCGTGGGCTTCAGTAGTTGTGACACTTGGGCTCAGTAGTTGTGGCTTGTGGGCTCTAGAGCACAGGCTCAGTAGTTGTGGCACACGGGCTTAGTTGCTCCACGGCATGTGGGATCTTCCCGGAACAGGGCTCGAACCCTTGTCCCCTGCATTGGCAGGCAGATTCTTAACCACTGCGCCACCAGGGAAGCCCAGGCAGGGCAATTTTTAAGTTTTCATTTTAAATAGGCTCTATTTTTTGAGAATAGTTTTAATTTTCCAGAAAAATTGAGAAAATAGCACAGAGAGTTCCCATATTATCCTCACCCCCCCAACAACTACCCTTATTATTACTCTCTTCTGTTAGCATGGCACATTTGTTACAATTAATGAACCAATAATGATATATTATTAATTGAAGTCCATACTGTATTCTGATTTTCTTAGTTTTTGCCATCAACCCAAGCTTTCTCCATGCCCACTCTGTACTCCCTAATCTGGCTACCTGTTTCCACACATCTTCCTCCAAGCTTTCAAAAGCCAATAGAGAAAATCCTGAAACTGGGTGAGTTGTTCCAGTCTGAGGAGAGAACATCTAGAAGCACTAACAGTCACAAAGCAACTTACAGGTGCAAGGGATTATCGACAGCCTCGACCCAGTCCTCAACCTCTGGGCACTCCCCTCCCTGAAGCCATCACATAGGGGTCCCTTCAGCCCTTCATCCAACTTCCCCTACTGTTAATACCTTACATATCATGATATACTTATCAAAACTGAGAAACTAGCATTGACAGGGGACTATTAACTAGACTTTGTTCAGATTTCACCAGTTTTCCTGCTAATATCTGACTTTTTCTGTTCTAGAATCAAATCCAGGATACCACGTAGGATTTACTTGTCCTGTCTCAATTTTCTCCAATCTGTGACAGCTTCTCAGACTTCCCTTGTCTTTCACGACCTTGACACTTTTGGAGAGCATTGGTCAGGAGTTTTGTAGAATGTCTTTTAATTTGGTCTTGGGTTTGATGTTTTCTCATGACTAGACTGGGGTTATGAATATTTGGGAAGAAGACCCCAAAGGCAAAGTGCCTTTCTCATGACATCATATCAGGGGGCTCATGATATGAGCATGACATATTACAGATGATATGAACCTTGGTCACTTAGTTAAGGTGGTATCTGCCAGCTTTTGCCACTATAAAGTTACTAATTTTCTTTTCCATAACCTTGTTACCAGTATGTCACTAAATCCAGCCCACACTCAAGGGGAAAGAAATTAAGCTCCTTCTCTGGAGGAAGGAGTAGCAAACCTTTGTGGGTATATGTTAAACACACCACAGTAATTAATTAATATCTTTGGGTGCATGCGTTGAGGCTATACAAAGATCCTGTTTCTCCTTAAAGTTTCACCCACTACTTTGCACATTCCTCAGTGGATCCTGCCTACAGCTATGGGGCTTTAAAGGTAATTTCTGATTTCCCTCATTCCTTTCACATTTATAATTTGGAATCCTTCTGTGAGGACAGTTCGTCTCTTCTACTCATTTATTAATGAATTCAATCATTTATTTATACCACTATGGACTCATGGATCTTTATTTTTTCTTTGAGTTATAATCTAATAATATTATTATTAATTTTGTTGCTCAAATTGTTCCACTTTTGGACATTAGGAGCTCTTTCAGATTTGCTCTTGTGTCCTTTTGGCATGCCCTCATCCTTTTTTGTGTTTTGCTTTGTTTTAAGCAGTACTTTACCTTCTGTGCCCCACAGTCTCTTTGTATTTTCAGCCCCAGCTACTCCAGCTATAGAATCTGCCATTTTTCCAGAGGGTGTTCCAGGGCATTTTAAATTTCCCTGCTGATATGCTAGTGGCTTTATTTAGGGCCTGCTGCTTTGCCAGGATCAGAATCCTTTCCTTACAGGCAACTCTCACAATGGTAAAGAGTCTGACAGAATCATTGTCCCTACCCTGGCACGTAGTAGTTGGGCACACAACTATGTAATCCTCAGTGTTCTCTTCCACAAAATGGGGAATAATCGCACTTCCTTATGGGGTTTGTGTGAGAATTAAATGAGAGAATGCATGTGAAGCTGTTCACTTGCCTGTCATAATTATTCAATAAATATTTTTTTATGATAATGAAGATGCTGCTGCTTCTGGTAGGGGCAATCAGTTTTAAGGGCATGGACTCATGGCAGATGCCCAGCTATGTAACCTTAATAAAACTCTCTGCACCTCAGTTTCTCATCTGTAAAATGGGGATAACAATAACCATCTCATAGAGTCTTTGTTGGATTAAATAATATACACAAAGCACTCAGAACTGGGCCTATAGTAAGTACTTGTTAACTGTTAGCTTTTTTTTTTTTTTTTTTCTTTTTTTGCTGTATGCGGCCCTCTCACTGTTGTGGCCTCTCCCGTTGCGGAGCACAGGCTCCGGATGCGCAGGCTCAGCGGCCATGGCTCACGGGCCCAGCCGCTCCGCGGCATGTGGGATCTTCCCGGACCGGGGCACGAACCCGTGTCCCCTGCATCGGCAGGCGGACTCTCAACCACTGCGCCACCAGGGAAGCCCTAACTGTTAGCTATTATTGTTTTTGTAATTATTATTATTATTGAGTAAATCTCTGGTTCCTTTGGTGTTATCTTACCCATAATTGGTAGGCCAAGAATTATGGTAGAAAAATTAAACTATGTACAAACTATGAAATGTAAAGGTAATAGGTGGTTAACATGCAGTTATAATCCTTAGAAGGAGTATAGCTGAATTTGAATTCATAACTATTTCAATCACAGTCATGTGCTGCTGACATCTTCTCCTCTGTGGTGTTCACAAATGGCTGAGACGGAATTACTCAATTCACACTCATCTCGCGATGATGCATTTGGCTCAAATGGTGTGCGGCTTTGGGGGAACCCTTTGTGACTCCATCAGAGTTGAACATTAAAAATGATAACTACGATCAGCCAATGCTGAGGGACCCATCTTGTGGAAAAAAGAAATGGAACCAACACAGTTAGTGACACAATAATTAGGACACACGGGAGACTGCTGACAATTTGGAGATATTTTCTTGGAGAAAATATCGAATTATTGAATGACTTGTTTTTGGGAGGGGGAAGGTCTTTATTGATAAATAGGTTACAGTGAAATAGAGTGATAGTTTTTAGGAGACATTAGTAGATAATTAATTTGGCAATTTATTACTGCAGAGTGACAGTCGTGGCCCTCTCCTCTGAGCATGTGAAGTCAAATACCCAAAGGTACCTTCTGCTCTGTCTGTGGGATTCAGTGTCATGAAAACTCCTGCCCTCCTGCTGAAAACCCCAGTGAGTTTTCTTGTCAAGAACTGTTAGGCTTTTCTCACTATTAGTGTTACCGTGCAGCTGAAGCTCCGCTCAGGGAAGAGTGTGGAGGTGTGATGCTGTGAGGGAAGGCCCACTGGCTCAGGCTGGACGCACAGGATTCCCTCCCCTTTCTCTCACCCGTCTCAGTCCCCCACTCCCATGCCCAGCCTCCCTCATACCCTCGGGGCACTCCTTGATGCCAGGTGAGTTATTCACTGGATGCTTGTTCCCTCAACTACAGCCATTTGTGAACAGCCCTCATGATTCTGCTTTATCCACAAACCATATGGATTATGATTTATTTACTATTTTTCTTTTAGTAAAACGTAATGCCCAAGTTAGCCTCATCCTGACCAACAATATCTATGGAGCCACAAGTCTCTCGTGACCATGAGGTCAGTGACCTCAGCCAATGGCTAGGTGGGGTCTCCCCTCTCAATGAGGAAAAATCCACCGTGGCCTGGCTGGGAACAGGAGCGGAATGCAAAGGGCCTAGAGGAGAAACCGGGCTCTCTTCCTGGAGGCAGTTTTCTCTAAATAAGAAGACACTGGCAGCAAGCCCTTCTAACACGAACGGGCACATGTCCGTTCACCATTGACAAACATTAGGGTTCCTGAGGTCCAAGAGGGTGAAAGGCGAGGTGACTGAGAAGAGTGAGGGTGAAGGTTGTTGAATGTGTCAGGGGTCTGCAGGGTGGAGGCAGGCACGTCGGGCCTATAAAGCCATCTCAGGGGCACTATGGTAGGAGCTCACTATATGAGGTGGTGGCCCCTAGAGTCTGTTCCCGTGATTCTGCACTGCACGACTCTCTGCTTTGGTTATTGCCCACTGTCAGGCAGATGGGGGTCTTTCTGAGTAAAGGCTTAAGGCTGACAAAGATGCCAAGCTGCAAACACTTGGATCCTATCAACATTAGCACAACTATTAGTAATAATGTTTTTTTTTTTTTCTGGAGCATAACATATCAAAGGCTCTGAGGAATTCTGTAGTAAAACAACAAAGAAACAACGGGGTTTATTTGGCTTAACTGAATGTTTCCTAATCCTCAACTATATTTTCACTATCTTGACACCCAATCTTTGATTCATAACATTCCCTCTTCTCAGATGGTAAGCTTTTAAAAAATGATGGTGAAATACAAGTATCCCAGTTAAAGACAATTTTGCAAGAATTTTGTGACAGTCCCACAGGTCCCTGGAGTCTCCTCCAGGGTATTGCTAAAACAGTGTTGGGAAATATGGCTTTCACTGTGGTCTTGCTGGAAGTTGGGGTTAAGCTATCCTGTTTTCTTTTCTCCTTAGATTGGGCCATAAATCTCAGAAGATATAATAGCTTACATTTGTATGGAATTTTATAGTTTACATTATCACATACATTACCTCAGTTTCTCCTCACAACAACCTTGAGGGTAGGGATTATTATTCCATTTTATAGATGAAGAAATGGTCTCAAAGAGCTTCAGTAACTCATTCGAGGCCTAAAACTAGCCTGAGGCAATGCCAGGGCTTAAGTCAATCTTTTTACTTCAGATCTGGCGAACTTCCTGTATTTCTAAGTTTTTTTTTTTTTCCCTTGGGCACACCACTTTGTTTTTTGGTCACATCAGACTGTTGGCTCTAAATTCCTAGGATTTGGGGTTGTAATCCCCTCCCCCAATCTGAAATACTGTTTTCTAGTGAAGCCTTGAGGATCACCAGGGGAAGGCACTGACGATGGTTCTAGCACCTTGAGGGCCTGGAGGGCACCTGCAGGGACGTCAAGGGGCTCAAACCCCCTTGAAGAGGCCCAGGACACAGGTGAGCTGGGCCTGACCTGGGCCTTTTGCTCCTTCACCTAAAATCTTTCCCACTCTCCACCATGCCTCAGGGCCGAGAGCGTCCAAACATTTTCTCTAAGGAGCTGCAATGTTGCTTCTTACTTCCCTGACCCTAAGGGAGGAGCCATTCGCGTGAAAACTTGATTTACCGAAAGAGTCTCCTCGAAACACCTTTGCTCGCCTTTAACCCGTTTGGCGGGTGTCACTGGCTCAGTGTTTGCCGATTCCGGGTCCAGAAGCGCCGAGACACAGGCGGCCAGCGCGGCCAGGGCCTCAAGTGTCACGGCTCTAGCTCCCTGGGGAGGGAAGGGGTCTTCACCTCCGCCGGGTGCCCTGTTCCCTGCAGGGCGCGGGGGAGGGAAGAGAAGGAGGCGGAGGGGACATGGCAAAGAGAGAGGGAGGGGAGGGTAAGAAGGAAGAGGGAGGGAGTAAGAGTGAGAAGAGAGTGGGCGCTGGGAAAGAGGGAGAGCCGGAAGGGGTGGGGAGAGGTGGAGGCGGAGCGGAGGTGGGGGGAGGGAACGCAAGCCACGGGGGGCGGGGCTCGGGGCGGGGGTTCCTGGCCACGCCCTCCCGCCTGGGTCCCCGGAATTCTGGTCGGGCCCGCGGAAGTCGTACGAGGTGGCTGGTGATCGCTTGCGTACGTCGAGGGGAGCGCCAACTCCTGTTTCCCGGACGTCCCCGGGCGGCCTGGGGGACAGCTGGGGCGTCGCGGCCCGGGGAAGGGAGCGGAAGTCAGCGTCGAAGCCGCGGAAGGAGGGGCGGCTGGCGGAGGCCCCGCAGCCCTTGAGGCCGGTTCAGCTGCACTAATGACCGAACGCGGTGTGAGGCTGGAGTGTGGCCGCGCGGTGCTTTCTGTAGAAGGCATTGGCCAAGAGCGCACCTAGGTTCAGGTGCTCGTCTGAATGGCGGGAGCCTGATGGCCCGGGGTTCAGTGTGACTCCTCCGATTCCCCAACCAACTTCTCCAAGGGGCTCCCATATCTGAGAGTGAGGTCTGCATTTCTGTGGTCCTCATGTGGGAAACTGTCAGAAGAAGTGAGGGGGAAATTTCCAGGTTAAGGTGTGTGAATGCGAGCATGTACCGAGGTATGTGAGCCGGCATGTGCATCCATGAAGAGGAATGTTTTTGTTCCAGGAACCCCTCTCCCCAAACTTATACCGAGTGGTGGGGTGAAAGCGAGGCAGTGTGTCCGAAATCAAAAAGCCAGGAGGTCCCCTGGGAAGCCGTCTTCCAGTAGGACCGAAGTGCTGAGCATCTTTGAAGAATGGTCCAGACACCTTGTCTTCCTTCCTGTCCTGCCCGTGGTGATCTCCTAGGAAGCCTATCATTGAATAGTCATGTTTATTGCATTTGTTTTCCTTTCTTGCCTATTACTCTCTCTTCCCGACCCCAGGTAACAAGCTCATACTTTCGTTTCTGCTAACACTTAATTGGATGTCTCCCCTTATTCTTTGACTCCCCTGGGCTTTTGGACACCTCATAGAAGGCAGTGCTGAGTCCAGCTCTGGAGAAAGACTTTGATTGAATCTCAGCTTCACCACTAACTAGCTCTATGCTTTGAGGCAAATTACTTAATCTCCCTACACTGCAGTTTCCACCACTGTGAAATGGAGATAATAATAATACTCACCTTACAAGGTTGACTGGAGGATTCAATGAAATGATTCATGTAGAGTTTATCTAGTCTTATCTGTCAGAGCCATGAGCCCCCTTTCTCCTAAGCTACCCTGGGTATTCCCTCTTATGCACCCCATTATTTTGCCACCTAATCCATTAAGCAGGGGGTTGCTTGACATGTTTTCTTTGTGTACATATAGGTAGATTGTTTCCTCAACCTGCTTTTTAAGTTCTTTAAACATACTGTCATTTCTATGTATACTCTGACACCAATTTGATACATTTCACATAGCTTGTGTTCAATACATGTGGATTGAATAATTAATAAAATTTATCTAGAGAGAGATTTTTCTAGAAAATTTGAAGTTATGAAAAAGGAAAGCTCTTCATGGGGCAGGGTAAATAGAAAAAACTTAATAGATGGTTATCTTGTTCATTATCTTGTTCATAAAAGGTATCATTATAGTAATTTCAATTATATAAAGAAAACTGTAAAAAAGACAATTGGAAGTGAACATGACGAAGTATAGAGTTGATGCCCTGCTGGAGTAGAATTATGAGTGGTTCTTTTTCTCCCGCTTTATACTTTTTAGTCCTTTCCATACTTTTCAGAGTATGTATTACTGTGTTACTTAGGAAAAGTACTTTATATAATTTAGGTTATAAAAATGATCATATTTTGGATACTTAGAGATGGAGGGAAAAAAAATCCTGAGAATAAAGCAATAGTTTTCTTCTTTTTCAGACTAGTGAATCTTTTCTGATTCATGCTAGAAAATCAACTGATTAGTTTGAAGTATAAAGACATTTCCTTTTCAGTGACCAGAATACTTGTCTTGCCTATTTAGGCACTTCCTTTGAAGGATCAAGATCCAAGGCAGGGAATGAAAATCATAGAAGGGTTCATATTAAATCCAGAGTCAAGGCAAAATGGTCTTAATGGTTATCTCAACTAAGCTGTAGCAGTCTAGTGAATTTTGACCTTTCCAGTGATTTTCTTTTTTGGCTTAGAGGTGCACCAGTGCCGTTCTGCTTGTATTACTGTAACTTTTTTTTTTTTTTTTAGTTAAAAATGCTTTATTGCTAAAAAAATGCTAACCATCATCTGAACCTTCAGTGATCATAGTCTTTTGCAGTAGTAACATCAAAAATCCCTGATCACAGATCACCATGACAAATATAATAAAAATGGAAAACTTTGAAATATTGCGAGAACTACCAAAATGGGACCCAGAGACATGAAGTGAGTGAGCAAATGCTGTTGGAAAACACTTTTTTTTTTAAATTTCAAATTTGCAATTTACTTCAAACAGAGTTACCTTGTTTTTATTGAAAATGAGCACAACAGCTTGATTTATTTGCACAGTTATTCTTTCATTCAACAAAAATTTACTAAGCACCTTCCAAATGCCACACCCTGTGCTGATGCTGGGAATACCAGTCAAGACCTTGTCCTTATCTTCCAGGAGGTTAGGGTCTCATTGATGGACATGCATATATAAATAATGATGTTATAGAGAATTATCACAGGAGCTTTGACACATCCATGAGTAGGCATACTTACAGCAGCCAGTGGGACACAAAGGAGTAGCCCGTTGTAGTGGGGCAAGAGCACAGTGAGAAGGAGGAGACAGGAGAAGCTTCATAGAAAACTAGTTATCTGGGCCGATTACAAATCTTTAGCTTATAAGTGGGTAGTCCTTCCTGATGTGAAACTATTATTTTTTGCATACTTTGCCCTAATTATGTTTTCTTATTATATTCTCTGATACATTAAGGGTATGCTTTGTGATTCCTTACTTGATAGGGGCAGTGAGTTTATAATGGTCAAGTCCTATTCCACCATATTCCAAGGACTGGCCAAAATTTAAAAATATGTAAGTCCTTTTATTAGATATGATTGAGGCTTAGAAAACACCTTAAACCTTAAACTTCTTATTTTTACTTAAAGTGTATACGTTCATTCCCTAGTCTTTAGGTGTTGGGCTCACTGTGGGTCCTCTGATTAAACTTACTCATAGTTTTGTCTTGCGTTAGTTCCACTTTTTTTGTTTTTGTTTTTTGTTTTTTGTTTTGCGGTACGCGGGCCTCTCACTGTTGTGGCCTCTCCCGTTGCGGAGAACAGGCTCCAGACGCGCAGGCTCAGCGGCCATGGCTCACGGGCCCAGCCGCTCCGTGGCATGTGGGATCTTCCCGGACCGGAGCATGAACCCGTGTCCCCTACATCGGCAGGCAGACTCTCAACCACTGCGCCACCAGGGAAGCCCCCACTTTTTTTTTTTAATAAATAAATAAATTTATTTATTTATTTTTGGGTGCATTGGGTCCTTGCTGCTGTGCGTGGGCTTTCTCTAGTTGCAGTGAGCGGGGGCTAATCTTCTTCATTGCGGTGCGCAGGTTTTTCGTTGCAGTGGCTTCTCTTGTTGTGGAACATGGCCTCTAGGCTCACGAACTTCAGTAGTTGTGGCTCAAAGGCTCTGGAGCACAGGCTGAGTAGTTGTGGCTCATGGACTCTAGAGTGCAGGCTCAGTAGTTGTGGCCCACGGGCTTAGTTGCTCTGCAGCATGTGGGATCTTCCCCGGCCAGGGCTCGAACCCATATCCCCTGCATTGGCAGGCAGATTCTTAACCACTGTGCCACCAGGGAAGCCCTAGTCCCACTGTTGAGTCATTGTGTTTATGATTTCCAGCCTCTGTTTTTCTATAGTGGAGAGAGAACATAAAGACACTTGTAAAACAATTATAAGTGGGGAGTTTTTTAGGCTTTACAATTTTTTTCTTCATCTTTTACCGTTTTCTAGCTCACAACTAATTTGACATCAATTTTTATTATTTATTTTTTAGTGACCTGCCTTTATAGAGTCTTTTCAGAAATCATTCAACTTCATTTTTATATCATTTTTCATGTCCACTTTATTTGTTTTGAGTTTTTTTCTTTTGCACTCATTTCATTATTTTATGTAATAGACATCAACACATTTTAGAATAAATAACTGATTCTAAGGATGCAATTCAACTGTTCTGTAATGTTTCATTCAAAAAATGTTAGTCATGACCCAGTGAATTTATTTCAACCCAGTAAATTGATATGAAGACCTACAGTTTGAAAAATACTGTTTTAAAGAGTAGTCACCTAGCATTCAGTGCACCTGGCATCAGTGGGGGTTAGAGAGGGATAGAGAGTGAAGGTTAATCCAGTTAGTTAGTTAAGCATTGTTTCATTAAGAGGGCTTCTACTATATTAAAATTTTGTTGGATTAAATTTCTGGGTCAACCACCAGGGTTTGGAAATCTCCTTGCACTCAAGTTTTGGATGTGTGGCTTGAGTTTTAAAGAAACCTGGCTTGGATCTAAAACTCTCAAGCTTAGAGTTAGTGCTAATGGCCCACAGAGTTCATGTTATATAGTTAACCAACCATAACTGAGCCATTTTAAGGCCATTTATATTGTATCCTTTTCTACGGATAGAACAAGGAAGTTAATTGATAAAATGTCTAAGCTAATATAAGAAAACAGTTTTCCTAGTTTGTGACAATATCTGGGCTTCTGAGAACCTCCATTTAAGTCCTGTATTCTTTCCAGGGACACAGCACTTGAAAGATATTTGATGGTACCAGAAAAGGACATGGCAAGCAAGAATATTTAAGTTGAAGTCAAGACCTTCCTTCTTGGTGGAGCTTCCCAGATAAAAAAGGTATTGGGGGCTATCCTGCCAGAGAGCATAGTAAAGACAGATGGGTATTTTCCTGGGTTGATAAATGTATTTACCCTGATCTGCAGGACTAGCTCTCAGAAGTTTACCCCTTTTCAAAATGCCTGTTGTTCACAGAAGATGTGGCCAGGGAAGGATGGACCATCTTTGGCAAAATATCTGGGAATACCTGCCTGCAACTCAGGTACCTCTAACCCCTTTTAAATGAGGGCACACAGTGTGATGTTCTTCATTTTTGAGGATGTTAGGCCTGGAACCTTAGGTTTGGTGTGGAGATTGCTTGGAAATAGGGCTTGTAAGGGATATGCACTAGGCATATCTCCTAGCTTCACGAGCTGTTTTTCTAAATCCTGAGATGGAGCTCCCTCTTGTAGATATAGAGAGAACACAATAATATCAGAGAGAGAAGCCAACCAGTTCTGCAAACAGGCCTAATGAGAGGTAATCACAGTTGTGTAGTCCCCAGAACTCACATTGTCAATGCAACTAGAATGATGAGGTTCTCAGGGACTGATTCATGCTAGCCAGACTCACTGAAGTCTTTTGAACAGAATGCCAGTTCACAATGGGGAAATTCATCTCCAGTGATCAGGAGACTCCTGTTTGTTCTCCAGGACCCTCACTGCTAAATCCTGTGTACCTGGGGAACCAGAAAGTTGTTTGGTGATCTCAGAATCACATGAGAGAAGTGGATGGTTTTATGGGTTGAATTGTGTCGCCTCCAAATCCATATGTTGAAGTTCTAGCTCCTTGTACCTTGGAATGTGATCTTATTTGGAAATGGAGTCATTCATTGCAGATGTAATTGATTAAGAGTAGGGTGGCCCATAATCCACTATAACTGGCATTCTTATAAATGGGGATGGCAGAAAACTTAAGTTGTTATCAACGTAAAATATACTGTTATAGATGTAAGTTGTTATATGTAAGCCACATGGTAACCACAAAGCAAAAACCTATAGTAAATACGCAAAAGAGAAAGAGAACGGAATATAGGCATACCACTAAAGCAAGTCATCAAACGACAAAGGAAGAGAGCAAGAGAAGAAGGGAACAGATAGGGACTACAAAAACAGCCAGAAAACAATTAACAAAATGGCAATAAGCACATACCTATCAGTAATTACTTTAAATATCTATATAACTGGACTATATTCTCCAATCAAAAGACATAGAGTGGCTGAATGGATTAAAAAAAAAAAGACTGAGGGCTTCCCTGGTGGCGCAGTGGTTGAGAGTCTGCCTGCCGATGCAGGGAACACGGGTTTGTGCCCCGGTCCGGAAGGATCCCACATGCCGCGGAGTGGCTGGGCCCGTGAGCCATGGCTGCTGAGCCTGCGCTTCCGGAGCCTGTGCTCCGCAACAGGAGAGGCCACAACAGTGAGAGGCCCGCGTACCGCAAAAAAAAAAAAAAAAAAAATACTGACCTATATGCTGTCTACAAAAGGCTCACTTTAGATGTAAGGACACACAGACTGAAAGTGAAGGGATGGAATAGTCTGTGCAAATGGAAACCAAAAGAAAGCTGGAGTCGCTATACTTATATCAGACAAAATAGACTTTAAAACAAAGACTAAAAGAAAAAGAAGGGCATTACCTAATGATAAAAGAGTAAATCCAACAAGAATTTATAACACTTGTAAATATTTATGCACCAGCATAGGAGAACCTAAATATATATAGCAAATATTAACAAATCTAAAAGGAGAAATAGATAGCAATACAATAATAGTAGGGGACTTTAATAACCCACTTAAATCAATGGATAGATCATCCAGACAAAAAATCAATAAGGCAACATTGGTCTTAAATGACATGTTAGACCAAATGGACTTAACAGATATTTACAGAACATTCCATCCAAAAGCAACAGAATATATTCTTCTCATGTGCATATACATTCTTCTCTATCTATTTTTCAAGATAGAAAATATGTTAGGTCACAGAATAAGTCAATAAATTTAAGAGGATTGAAATCATATCAAGCATCTTTTCTGACCAAAATGGTATAAAACTAGAAATTGATTTTATGAAGAAAACTGGATAATTCACAAATATGTGGAGATTAAGCAACATGCTACTGAACAACAAATGGATCAAAGAAGAAATCTAAAGAATAATTTTAAAATCCCTGAGACAGATGAAAATTAGGAATGTAACATATCAAAATTTATAGGATGCAGCAAAAATAGTTCTAAGAGGGAAGTTCATAGCAATAAATACCTACCTCAAGAAACAATAAAAGTCTCAAATAAACAACCTAATTTTACACCTCAAGGAAATAGAATAAGAAGAACAAATGAAGCCCAAAGCTAGTAGTAGGAAGAAAGTAAGATTAGAGTGAAAATAAATAAGAGACTAAAAAGAAAAGGAAAAAATAAAGTAGAAAAGATCAATGAAACTAAGACCTGGTTCTTTGAAAAGATAAACAATGTTGCCAAACCTTTAGCTAGACTCACCAAGAAAAAAAGAGAGAGGACTCAAATAAATAAAATCATAAATGAAAGAGGAGATGTTAAACTGGTGCCACAGAAATGCAAAGGATCATAAGAGACTACTATGAACAATTATACACTAACAAATTGGACAGCCTAGAAGAAATGGGTAAATTCCCAGAAACATACAACCTACTAAGACTGAACCTTGATGAAATAAAAAGTCTGAACAGACCAATTACTGGTAAGGAGTAATCAGAATTATCCCAACCAACAAAAGTCCAAGACTGGACAGCTTCATTGGTGAATTCTACCAAGCATTCAAAGAATTAATACCAATCCTTCTCAAATTCTTTCAAAAATAGAAGAGGAGGAACTCTTCCAAGCTCATCTTCCGAGGCCAGCATTACCCTGATACCAAAACCAGTGTTAAGGATGCCACAAGAAAGGAAAATTACCGGCCAATATACTTGATGAACATAGATGCAAAAATCCTCAACAAAATATTAGCAAACTGAATTCAATAATACATTAAAAGGATCATACGCTATGATAAAGGGGGATTTATTCCAGGGATCCACAAATCAGTCAATGTGATACACCACATTAACACAATGAAGGATAGAAACCATATGATCATCCCGCTGAAGGAAAGCATTTGACAAATTTCAACATCCGTTTATGATAAAAACTCGCAACATAGTGGGTATAGAGGGAATGTACCTCAACATAGTAAAGGCCATATATGACAGGCCCACAGCTAACATCATACTTCATGGTGAAAAGCTGAAAGCTTCTCCTCTAAGATCAGGAACAAGACAAGTGTGTCCACTCTTGCCACTTTTTAGTCAACATAGTACTGGAAGTCCTAGCCAGAGCAATTAGGCAAACAAAACAAAACGAAACCCAAATTGGAAAGGAAGAAATAAAAATGTCACTATTTGCAGATGACATGATATTACATCTTCCTTCTTCTGTTTATACGTTCTTTTTTCTGATAGGTCAATGCCATGTATCATATCTCAATTTTCTTTGCCGTACTCCAGGTATGTCTTACAGTACACCTGGGTTGCTCCTGCCAAGCATTTACACGTACTACCCAGCCTATTCTGTTTTAGTTAATGAAAGAATCAGCTGCAGGCTGCTGATTAAAAGAGATAAATGAACACACCAAAAAAAAAAGCAGATTTGTGACCCCTGCCTCTCAAAATTTTGATTTGTAAGTTTATGGTGGGACCCAAGGATAATCATGTTAAATAAGCATCATAGGTGCTGTTAACCTCACTGATTATCTGTTGATTTGTGCTAGATTCTTTCTTAGAGCATAATCTAAATTCCAGGTTCTGGAGACACCCAGCTTGGTCCAACCTTGGTAGGTTGTACTCTTAGCTTTAAGGACTTAGGCATTCCCCAGCTAAGAGTTCAGAAGAAGAGTGGGTATCCAAGCCAGTCCAATTTGTTCATTCATTCATTCAACAAATTTTTGAGCATCTGCTAGGAACTAAATACTGTTCTAGGGTCTGGAGACACATCAATAATACAAATAGATACAAATCCCTTACATTCTAGCTGGGAGTCAACAGTCAACAAATCAATAAATACACTAGGTGAGCAGTGCTATAGACAAATACAAGCAGTGTAGAAGGACTGTGAATGCAGAGGGTCTGCGGGCATTACAGTTTTCAAAGGCGTGTCCTGGGTAGGCCTCACTGACAACATGACTTAGGTGGGCCATGTGGTTCTCCAGAAGAAGACTGTCCCAAGCAGAGGGGACAGCCAGTACCAAGTCCCTGGTCAGAAGCTGAGCACACCTGGCCTGTTAACAGAAACAGGAGGCCATTGTGCCTGGAGTGGAGTACGAAAGGGAGGGAGGTGGCAGAGGCTGAGGTCAGAGGTTACAGGGGAGTCAGATCATGTCCTTACAGGGCATTGCAAGGCCATCGGCTTTTACTCCAGTGAGACGGGAATCAATTGGAAGATTCTGAGCAGTGACAGGATCTGACTTATATTTTTAAAGTATCGTTCAGGCTGCGGTAGGAGGGACAGGAGCAGAAGCAGGGAGGACCAGTTAGGAGATGACTCCAGTAATGCAGATGAAATGTTGATGATTGGCAATAGGGTAGTAGCAGCAGAGATGGTGAGAGGTGTTAGATGTTGGATAAAATTTGAAGGTAGAACCATTTTCTGACAGATTGGATGTGAACGTTGGAGAAGACAGATGTCAAGGAGGACTCTAATCAGGGTGAACCTTACAATTCTTGCTTGGAATGCTGAACAGAAGCATGTCCAAATGAGGAAGCACATGGCAGGCATCCTATGCCCATGAGGAGAGTCAAACTGTGGGTGGCAGGGCAGAGCGGCAGAAAGAAATGGTCCTGAGGCCTGGTCCATCTCTGCACTTCCAGTTACAAGAGCCAATGAGTCCTTTGTTATTTGCCTCCGAAATAGGCTTATTGCTACTCCCACCCAGACTCTAAGGTGTCTCTGAGATGTGCTATTTACCTAAAGACACTTATCACAGTTCCACCAGAGCTAGTCTTCAGACCTCAGGGATGACTCCCAAAATATTCCTTCTCATGCCTCCCTATCTCATTGGTCTCTTGGCAAATTGTAAGCCCCTTAGTGTACTGTGTCAGGAGCAGGGCCAGACAGACCCGGCACGGCAGAAAGTGTGAAATTATTAGCACAAGATCCCTGTTGTTGGTAGTAGTGGTGGTGCTAGTATCACCTGTATTTTACAAAATTGAGAGCAGAGATTAAGGGATTTACCGTGGATCAGAAAGTCTTCTATTTCAAATCTAAGATGGGTTTGTCTGATTAACCAATTACAATCCATCTATCACATAGAAGGGAGTAGAGCTTTTCAGGAGGAGATCATCTGGCTGGTTGCTTCACTGACTGGCAGTATACTGGTGCAGATACCACAGATGTGATCCTCAGCCTTACACATCAAATAACTACCGGGCCCCTTCCCTCAGGGTGATTAGGCTGGAAAGGATGAATTCATATAGCCCAACTTATAAGAAACAGATGTGTAGACCAGCTTGTCAGATTATTTAAAATAGGAAATATTTCTCAAACTTGAGAACTTGTAGACTCTTGAATATATCCCACTTTGAGAAACATTGTATTCGTACTTACATCATGAGACTTTATGTGATCACTTGATCAAAACAGTCAGAAATGCAAATCTAGCCTGAACATTGGCATTATTCTACGAAAAGGTGGCAATCCAGGTGATGCTTGTGTTAAAATTTTTATATTATCTTTAAAATGAAAACACAAAATTTAAAAATTATTCTAAAGAATTCCTGGACCTCTAAGAATATGATTGAAGACTCCAATGTGAAAAATAATGCAATAGAAGAAAGGCTTTGTTTGAAAACGGGAGTTAGTTATGTATACAGGATGCTCTAAAGCAAGTCCACTCAGGAAACCAGATTGCAGATCAGAAGGCAGATTGGTGGGTGTAGAATAAGAACAGAGGGAGTTGGCTGTTCTCAGGGAACACAGTCCTCAGACAAGGGTAGCTGGTTATCCTAACCTGCATTTGCTCTACAAATATTTTTGTTTAAGACTCTACCAGTCATGGAGAACAGAGCTCCATCTTTCTTGCCTTATGATAGAGAAGGCAAGAACAAATTATTGTTCACTAACTTTCCTTTTCCTAGACTTCATCATGAATCCACGAACCCTCCCTGCCAATGCATCATTTCTAGGTAAATAGGAATTGTGCTCTTCTCCTGACAAGGAAGGGACTTGGACCAGATTAGGAAACTCCAGAGACCACACTCTTTCCAATTAGCACGTAGCTAGTTTTTGTCATTCAACTAAAATTATGAGGGTCGCTTATATTCTATAGGAGACGGTAAAAACAACTTTTAACTCTCTTCCAATTTTGTCTACAGCAGACTCTGAGAAATCCATCATTCTTCTCAAATGACTTCTCCCCGTGTTGTCTGCCTACTCCTATTTTAAATCTGCCTTTGACCAACCCTCCCCTTTCCCACCTCCAGCCTCAGCTGAGTCAGTGCTAGGAAGTAGGGAGCACCCACCGCCCATTGCCACGTACTCTCTCCTGGCTCCCACACTGGACTGGACTGGAGCCAGGTTCAGCGCTGGGCTGCCTCCAAGCAGGCTGAGAGAATGCATCCTGTTCCTGGGCAGCGATTCCAGGGGCAACATTGAATCCTCGGAGCCAGGCAAGGGCATGTAATCCCTTAGGCCACTTGGCAAATGCCTATTTGTTCTCTAGTATTGTCAGAACGGGGAGGGGGTGTGGAGGGAGCGCCTGGCCAGTTTGGAAATGAGAGGGCCCTTAGGGAGCACGCGCTGAACCCCAGGGAGCCTTGATCCGAGCATGTGGTCCTTGCTGAGCCCCCTTACCTGGTCTCACACCACTCGGAGCAGATGCCTACACAGGCACCACCAGTGCCCTCCAGCGCCTTTCAGTCCAGCCACTGCTGACTTTCTCTACCCTACCATTTCTCAGGAATGTGTGCCGTTCATCTTCTTCCCGCAGTCTGGAATGTTCATCCCTTTTAGCTCCTCCTCGCTAAATCCTCCGCACCATTCATTCATTCATTCATTCATTCATTTCTTTTCCCTTCCAGTTTTATTGAGATGTACTTGCCATACAGGGTAAGGTTAAGGTGTACAGCATAATGATTTGACTTATATACATCATGAAATGATCGCCACAATAAGTTTAGTGAACATCCATCATGTCATATAGATACAAAATAAAGCAAAAATGTTTTTCCTTGTGATGAGAACTCAGGATTTACTCTCTTGCCAGCTTTCATATATGTTAATTATATTTATCATGTTGTACGTTATATCCCTACTACTTATAACTGGAAGTTTGTACCTTTTGACCACCTTCATCCAGTTCTCCCTCACTCTACCCCCTGCCTCTGGTAACCACAGATCTGATCTCTTTTTCTATGAGTTTGTTTGTTTGTTTTTGAAGTATATTGACCTACAGTGTTAGTACCTGGTGCACAACATAGTGATTTAATATTTCTATATATTACGAAAATGATCATCACTCCTCCCCACCCTTTAAAAGCCACAGCTGTAATGAGCCCTCTAGAAGGCCTTCTATGATCTACAACCAGAAAGGATCTCTTCTTTTTTTGTCAACAGCCATACCCATTTTCCTGGACCTATCCTAAAACATAGACAAAGTTCTGGTTTGTATTGTAGCTACTGAGATACATTTCTTATCTATTCTACCAGGGAATAAGGTAGGACATGGGGGCATGTGTGACTGCCTTTGCTTTTCTCATAAGGTTCCTCACATTGTAGTTACTTAATATTTGTTGAATGAATAATAAATCGGAAGCATTGTGCACATGGTGCACAAATTACAGAAGACGGGATCCTTTACAAGTTTCCCTTCAGAAGCTGGCCCTAAGCAGGGCTTTCCTGGAGTCTCCTCTCATCTCCCCCCACACCTGCAGCTACAGGGGCCTATTGCAAGGGGAGGGTAGCCTCCAGTCCTCCAGCAGTAAGCCAGCATCCCTTCTGACTGGTCAGTGCCTAGGCCATACCAGTTGTAAAATATTTTGAATATCACCGCTGCATCTAAGACAGGCAGCACTCAACCAAATGACATAGAAGAGTGTATTCAAGTGCATGTTATAGCAGTAAGACATTCCCATTGTGTGTGAGGCACAGGCTAGGTGTGTTGAGGGAGGCACTAGAGGGTAGGGGAGTTGGGTGTTGCTAGAAGCTGGCAAGCAGGGAATAATTGTACTTTTCATTAATTACTTGTGTAACCTTGGGCAATAGAGCACCTCTGCAGTCTGGAGACCTGAGTTCTGGTGCTGACACCTGTGCTTGGATCTTGGGCAGATCACTTGACCTTGTCACAGTCAATTCATCTACACAATAGGGGGATGGTTGAGGTTATAGTGAGATACAGTGTTGCTCGATGCGTGTAGAAAGTCATGAATGGAGCCTGAAGAATGGATAGGTCAAGGGGATAGTGCTTGAGCTTTCCTGTTGAGCCTTCCTGTGGAAGAATCTATTTCCTGCCTGTGCTTTAACAGGAAGTATTTATTGGTTCTAGACCAAGTCTTGGAATTGAACATCTGGCAAAAGATGGAGAAAATAAACAGGAGTATTCAAACATCAGTCTGATAATGTGCCTAATAGTCTGAAGTTTTTTTGCTTGAAGCAGGAAGTGTTTCTCATCAGGTCAAATCACAATTAAACCATGCTTTCTTTTCTCTGTAAAGTTCTTTTAAGTTCGTTGTTATTTCTCCTCTGAAAGGGCTCACAACACATTGCCAGATGTCACCAGTGAGCATGGAGTAGGTTATGTAAATGTCTGGCATAGTTTAGTTTATTATCATTGTTTTTATTACTTGGTAAAAAGAAAAGTCACTTGTTGGTTATATTTTCCTGTGCAAATAGAATTGCTTAACAGAAGAAAAGGAAATAGAGCAACTGTTACTAAATGACCCAAAAGCAGAAGTTGAGTTCCTTTCACATGAGCATTCAAAAATGTTTCAGCCACGTACTCTGGTCTTGGCAGCCCAGAATCGGGGAAGACCTGAGCTGTGTTGAGCAAGGTCAGAGTGAAGATTTATACACCAGCAGAGGAATGCGGGCAGGAGGCAGGCATGTGTAGGTATTGGGGGTGAATCTTTGAGCAGACCACTCAGTAGCCGTGAACACCACTCACAAACCCAGTTATAATCATGTAACAGAAACACATGTTGTGAATTTGCTAATTTCTCAGACACATTATGTTTCAGAATTCTTGAAAGTACCCCAGGGGAGCTCTCTCTAAACTGGTTTCATTCAAGGTCAACGCCTTGGCTAGCTGACCAGTAAGATAATTTTCTAGATTTGGGAGCCATTTGAAATATGAAAGTCTTGAAAAGAAGCATATTACAATAGATTAGAATCTGGAAGAGAGATTACAAATTTAATAATATGCACTTAAATGTGAATTGTTATCATTGGTTAGACAGATATCAAATTTATTCAACCCATAATTCTCAACCTCTTTTTTTCCCCATAAAAGCCATAAATATAGTACCAAGTGGGAAATAAAGGCTGCTGGGTGATCGGTAAGACAGCTGATTGCTGTTTCTCTAGCAAAGGAAATTTTTGTAATTTGTTCATATGCTGCTGCATTAATGCTAAAACTTGCTGTCGGCTACTAATTATTCCCTACAAAAATTTGGTTTCTGTTTTTAATCTTGGTAAGAGAGCAGTTGTTATTGTAGTCTTCAGAGGAAGACTGGTACCTGAGAGAGAGCCCCACTGACAGGTGGGGCCAGTGTTTTTTTTTTTTTTTTTAAGGGAATTCCTTTATTTTTATTTTTTATTTATTTATTTTGGGCTGTGTTGGGTCTTCGTTTCTGTGCAAGGGCTTTCTCTAGTTGCGGCAAGCGGGGGCCACTCTTCATCGCGGTGTGCGGGCCTCTCACTATCGCGGCCTCTCTTGTTGCGGAGCAACAGGCTCCGGACGCGCAGACTCACCGGCCGTGGCTCACGGGCCCAGCCGCTCCGCGGCGGCATGTGGGATCTTCCCGGACCAGGACTACGAACTCGTGTCCCCTGCATCGTCAGGCGGACTCCCAACCCCTGCGCCACCAGGGAAGCCCGGGGCCAGTGTTTTAACGAGGGGAGTTGTGTTACACAGAAAGATTTTGGAGATGGTATTTTAACACAGTTTCCCTTGGAAGATTAAGTTTTCTAATTGCTTTTGTTGTTAAAATGCAAGTGTATAAAATATGTGTCAGATTAGTTTCATAATAAGAAGGCCAGTCCCCAATTCTCCTTATACCAGATATAAGCTAATGTTTTATTTTTACCTTAAGTTTGAAGAAAGACTTTAAATTTAAGTATTATAACTAATGGACAACACGGACAGTTATCACTTTCAGGTCGCTTATCAATATCACCTTCTCAATGAAGCCAACTTTGACCACCTTATTTAAAATTGTGATACCACCCGCAACCATCATACTCTTTCTTTTCTCCATGGTACTTACCACTTTCCAATCTACTAATTTACTTTTTTATTATATTTATTGCTTATCATTTTTCTCCTTCTACTAGAAGGTAACCTTCATGAAGGCAGGATTACCCATGTTGTTTACTGATATATTTTTAGCGCCATAAACAGTGCCTGGCATGTGTGTGTGTGTGTGTGTGTGTGTGTGTGTATGTGTGTGTGTGCATATATATATATATAAATATATAGCAGGCACACAGCAAATGTTTGTTGAATGATTGATGGACATCTATATATCTGTACTTTCAAAACGTCTTCTGTTCAGAGAATACTACTAATATCTAAGAACCCTAAGGTGCATTTCTTAAAGGCACAGCCCCTGTGGGTGCATGTGATCAAAGTGTAGTCAGAGAACTGATGTATAGTCAGAGAACTGATGTATAATCAGAGAACTGATGTTGGACACAAGTGTTTGATGCTCCAGTTGCTCTTTGAGCATTTACCAGAAGCAGCTGAGTGCCAAGTCTGCATAGGCCATAAGGACAAATCTCTCTCAGTGACTAGAAAGTCAAGACAGTATGTATTTGTGAAGTGTTCATTTCTATGTACCCAGTGCTGAATCCACTGTGAGGTTCTCCAGAAAGGAGAAGGCCCCATCCTTGTTCTCAACAAGCTGGCCATCTGGCTGGGGAATTTTCTGTAGAAATGACCACCTATGGTTCCTAACTCTTATTAGCAAGAGGATCCACCTAATTTAAACCAAAGAACTGCTTGGATTTGAGGACTTAAAAACTCAAGTCAATGAAGATCATTAAAAGTACATGTAGGGCTTCCCTGGTGGCGCAGTGATTGAGAGTCCACCTGCCGATGCAGGGGATGCGGGTTTGTGCCCCAGTACGGGAAGATCCCACATGCCACGGAGCAGCTGGGCCCGTGAGCCATGGCCACTGAGCCTGTGCGTCCGGAGCCTGTGCTCCGCAACGGGAGAGGCCACAACAGTGAGAGGCCCGCGTACCGGAAAAAAAAAAAAAGTACATGTAACCATTTGCTTAGACCAGTAGCCAATTCCTTTGACCTGGTATCCAAAGATTTTTAAAGGTAATTGTTTGTACAGTGAGGCTTAGCTGAATATTTTCAAAGTACCTCCATATCAGAGTGCCCTGGAGATGAAGAGAGATTGTATGTTTCCCTGCAGTCCTCTGCTTGCTGTAAACACCTCCGTCTCTTGTCTAACTAAGACACAAGTTTGTGCTTGCCTCTTACCCTAGCTCACCAATCAGAGCCCCCAGGTCCTCCTGAGTGAGTCCCCCAGTGTTCATCGTCTGCTGGTCTCACTGTCTCTGGTCCCTCCACCTCCAGTCCCTCCTGCTCACTAGAATCCTTCTAAATCATGGCTTTCACCTTATCGGGTCCCCCTTTAGGAATTAATTGTACAACATGCATAGGACTAAATCCAGACTCCTCACACTACAGTTTTCTCCCATCAGATAGTTCCACCTGGCTTAGATGACCTCAGCTCCCTGCCACAGTGAATACTGTGCTCCAGTCTGGTCTCTTTGTTCTTCTTTCCCCTTCCACTTTCTCAGTTTCCCTTTCCCAGCCCTTGCTCTCCATACTTGGACCCGTCTCTTTGTCTTTATTTGTACTGTTTCTCATTCATTCATTCTTTAAATAGATATTGAGCATATACCATATATGAAGCAGTGTTTTGTGTTCTGGGGATACAAACTCAGCGATTTGGATTATGCTGTCTTCCCTTCTTCCTTAATCCAAGGCGATCCAAACCATACACTGCCCTCAAGCGCCAATTCAAGCTTCACCTTCCTAAAGGTTTCCTGATTCACCCCTCCGGACAATGGTAGGCAGCTGAGTATAATGGTAAAGAGAAAGGGCTTGGGAATCAGATAAATCTGGATTGGAAATTTTTGTCTACCACCCAATATCTATTGACTATTAGGCAAGTTACTCAACCTTTCTAAGCCTCCTATTACCTCATCTATAAAATGGGAATCATAGTCCCTCATGGGTTTGTTGTGAGAGTAAAGAGAGATAGTAGTCAATGGTGATGTTGCTGTTATCTTTCTCTTCTCTGAAACTTTATAGCAGATGAATTATGCTTGGTCACTTAAGAATGAGTGAATATTACTTGTAGTGTTTTTGTGTTTCATGAAACTCCTTCCTCATTCAGCAGCACTTAACAAGTGCACAGTGAACGTATGTACAGTAAGAGGACACTTGGCTGTCTCATTGCCTCTCTTCTATTACGTCCCCAGTTCCTCAGGGACACTGGCTTCTGGCTGTCCTTCCTATACCACCTCCTTGTCAAGATGAACCCTTTCCGTGGACTGAAAGCCATCAAGATAGAAATGGAGATGCCTCTATTTGATCTGGGGCTAATGGGAGAGGGAAACTTTTACAAACTGAAGGGTGCCTGAATTTCCAACTAGTGTTAAGTGACCATAGCAAAGTATAACCCATGGCTGCAATTTGCTCTGTCAAAGATGGAATTAAAGGTAAATTTGAAGTTTCACAACATAGTTCTCTCTATTATGGGTGCCGCTGTGCATTAAAATTGTCTGTGTGAGGCTCATTGGGATGGGCAGAGATTCAGTCACTGCTAATGCCTTAAGGAAATGGGGTGGTGAGAATTAGGGTCATTCATCCCAACTGGGGCAAGAAAGAGAACCAGGAAATGTGTTTTTCAATCTTGACATCTTGCCAGCTGGAGCTAGAGGGAAATGTTTTTTTGAACTCATCGAGCAGCCTACTCACAAATCACAGAGATAGCTGCGCTCAACAAGAATAGAGAGAATTTTTATGTGGTCTAGTTAAAGATGTGCACCACCCATTCAGAGCTGTGCAGAGCACCCCTCAAGGACCCTTGAAACCAGACCACATCACTGGTGGAAGCCCACTTTAGCAAATGCTATGCTAACTGGTTTTACGCAATGAGGCTATTTACATATCCTCAGTAACAGTTTGGACTAGTGTAAGAAAAATACAGTATAGCAGGTGTGCCCACCAAATTCTGCATATTTAGCCATAACTGATAACTAAGATACTATCTAGTAGGTATAATATGTAGGTGTGGTTAAGTAGTCTTAAAAAGAATAAATATTCTAAACAGTTACAAATCAACTTTGCAGTTTTCAAAATAACTTTCGTATGATCTCAACTGGTTCTTATGACACCTTTGGGACAAGGGCAGCACAGATAATTATAACCATTTTACAGGTGAAGAAAGAGAGAGGTTAAATGATTGTCCAAGGTTACAAAGCCTCTGAGTAGCAGAACTAGGATAAGACTCCTCATGGCCATTATTATTTTTGTTATTATTATCATGCTGGTTATTATATTGACTCCCTGATATACTTCTCTGTCTTTTCTGCTCTCTTTCCTATACACAGAGATTTCTGGAATGCACGTGCCCCTGAGCTGCTCTGTCTCCTCTGGGCTGGGGAGTAGGGTGTCCCTGACTGGGTTCTTGGCTTTTACAGGGGCAGATGGGGCTGGAAGCCTGGCCTGGCCCGGCTGGCTGGATTTCTCATTTTGCCTGGGGCCAGGCCTGAGTGGGATGGGTAGAACTGGAGCCCTTTTTACATTTCATGTTTTTCTGGTTTCTAAAAACAAAACAGGGTAAGAAACCCCTCTAGCAGGAGTGCTTGTTCCAGGCAGGGTGTTCCTGCCAGTCTCCTCCTGTAGGAGGACCTGCCTTTGGGCATTCCTATTCCCTTTCCTTGGTATGTGATCACTCTGATAAGTTTTAAAGATACATCACATTCAGTGTCCAGGTCTGACTGTTAGATTCGAATGCAAATACAGTAGGTTACATGGTTTCATTTCATTAAAAAAACACTATTCTTGAAGTTGGGAGGTACACATGTTTACTAATATTATGCTGGAGCTCTAAGAAGGGACCATCCCCCAGCCCCAGAGGAGTCAGCTGGACAGCTTGAGTCTGGAAGGAGTGGTGGTGACCAGCACAGGCTGACACATGCTGGTTTGATGAGGCACAGCTCAGCCTGGCCTCTGGAGGTTCATTATCTGAAAGAGAGATCATTCACTCTCATTTGGTCATTGCTTGAACTTCTTTGGAGGAAAAAAAAAAAGAAAGAAACACACCCAGAATTTGAAGTAATGGAACTTCATTAAGTTGGAAGCACCAAGGTCGTGTAAATGGGGAGGGTTTTAATTGAACAAGAAAATGTAAACCCCTGCTCCTTCCTAGCTGGAACCCATCCGTGTTGCACATCTGCATTAGTCCTGCTGCCCGTGCTTTTCACGATTGTTTCTGAGGGCAAGGACCTGAGTTTTGGACGCTCACTAATCAGAACCGTGCCAGGGGAAACCCAGAAACATTTAGCAACTCTACCCAGAGAATGCAAATAGTCACCCGCTCCGGTTCAGTCACCTTCACACAGCCTGGACACGGTTGACTCCAGAGGCTGCAGGGGAAGGCATGGCTTTGAAAGTCTCTTTCATAGCGGGTAAGCTCATGCTTTCCCACATAAACCCTGAGACAGCTGGGGAGAGAGAGATTGGAAGAAAGACAGGGAGAGGCAGGGAGACCTTGTCTGTATAGAAGAAGCCAAGAGCACAACAGCAGCCGTCAACGTGCCAGAGGGAGGCTGGCAGAGAGCCAAGAATCTCTGAGCGAGGGCTGAGCATCAGGGCAGGCCCCTCTCCCAGCACCGTTCCAACCAGGAGAATCAGACGGTGCCCACCAGTTGCCTCAGCAACCGGGGGGGTGGTTGGAAGCCCCGGGGGTTTGTTAGAACTCTGGGCTCCAAGGAGGGGCCTCCTTATTCTTTCCAAACTGTGTGGTGAGCAGCTGGAGGGTCTGAAGTGGCCGTCGTGTTTGGGGGCTTCCGGAGCCACTTTCCCCAGGCCAGCTGAGTCCTGTGACCAGGAGTGGCTGAGTCACGGCAGCAGCTGTGTGTCTCTCCAGCTATGATCTGCATGTAAAATCATACTCGTTATTGTATCCTAACCTTTTCAGCATAGATGTGACTTAATTTTTAAATTGCCCTTTTGCTGGCTGGGGATTGTATTCTTTTCCCGAGTCTCTGCATCACAGTTCCTGAGTCTCCAGCATCCTCCATAACTTAGTTTTCCCCCTCTCCTACCCAGGCAAGAAAGAAACTGAGAATTATGACTCCTAAAGTATCTCATCCTCCAAGTCCTAAGAGAATCAGACCCTGGGGAGAGGAGATGACCTCACGTACACCAGCTGTGTGCCGTCACATCCAGGGGGGCCTGGAGGACCACCAAGGCCAGCCTCCCCCCTGCCCTGGCACCTCCTCTCTTTTCAACCCCTTTCTCTTTGAAAACTAAACTGCATTCCCTAGGCTGTGGTACTCTATTTCCTGGCTCCCAGAAATCTTTGGTGTGAGAACAGGCAGAGGAATCTCCTGGGGTGTATTTGGAAGGAAGGGAGTAAGCTCAGGGTTGGATAGCTTCCACGAGCTAAATCTTAACGCTGCTGCACAATGGAATCATCTGGGAGCTGTTAAAAAATTGAGACTCTCAGGCCCAGGCCCAGATTCAGTGCATCAGACTTGCACAAAGTTTTTGTTTGTCTGTTTTCTGTTTTGTTTTTTGTTTGACAAAGGTACTTTTTGTAACCATTCCCAGGTGATTCTGAGATGCAACCAGGGTTGAGAACCACTGATGTAAAGGTGAATAGCCTGGGCATGAACACAGTCAAGGTTCCTGTGTGCTACATAATGGGTACAAACCTTATTTGTCTGCAGGAAGTCCCTCAGTCTGGGCCAGTCAGGCAGCTGTACTTGCTGGTGAAGACCTCTTTCTTTCTCTCTTTATCTACCAGATACCTCCTCTAACTTGTTCTAAGCTTGAGGGAGGTGGTCCTGGGTAAAAAGAACCCAGTTCTGTGGCACCATTATAGTAAGGGAGCTTTCGGAAAGTTAGCAGAGGAGGAATACAACTTCAGAGCACTGAGGGGAGAGGGGGTGGTTTGCTGATTTTTTCTTTACATCTAAAATAAAACCCAGAGGAGGGGTGGGCAAAGACAGAAGGAGGGAAGAAGCAGAAGTGAAACAGAAGATAGAGTCATGAACGAAAATGAGAGAATCCAGGAAGATTACCACCCCTACCCCTCACCCGCCCCCATACCTGTTCTTAGAGAATCTGAGAAGGTGGGGCTTTTGACTCTAATAATTAAAATTGCAAATGGCCTTCCTTGAAATCTGTCCTAAAATTCTGAATAGCTTTAGCTCTGGCAGCTGCCTTGGGACAGTTATTTCAGTGTCCCAGAGGAAAGATATTTTGGGGTTTAGTCCTTGCCAGAAATAAGAAGCCAAGGGAAAAGGAGAAACATTACAGAATTTCCAAAAATATTTTGATAGCAATGCAAAACTTTGTGGAGGCTTAAAGAAAAGTTAGAGTACACTCATTTCAAGAATGCCTACTGGCTTTGTATTTTGGCTAGTAGATTAATTATGTTATCCTATGTTGTCATCTGGGGAAGGGCAAGTTCACAGATACACATGTGGGAGTGTGTGTGTAAACGTGTGTATGCCATATGCCTGTGTACACTTATTTATACATTTTTCTGTTATGATTTGTGTATATGAAATAGATAAGTTCTATTTAAGTTTTAAAATAACATATAAAATAACTTTTCCTATTTGGAAAAGTGAGGGAGGTGACATCAAGTTCTAAGTCTGGCAGGAAAATGAAATAGGGAAGGCTTCAGTTAGTGATGTAAAGTTGGACTACACATCTCAAGAAACCAAATATGACCTACCTACCTATGGTCCTCAGGGCAGATGTGGGCCAGTGCTGCCTGGGCCATATGTGGGGACCTTTGGTGGGCCTGCTGGGAAGTAATGTGCTCCAAATAAAACTCGATGTTTTCCTCCTCCAGCCCTCTTCCTTCTACCTACTCCTGCTTCTCCTGCATTGCCTAAGCAAAGTCACTTCTTTCCAGTGCATCCCGGTGTTAGTGGTTAAAGGATTTTGTTCCTTCCCAGTGGCGCAGCAGTAAGGCTATTTTGTGGGTTCTTATTTTTAATGGGTTTAAGCTATTAGTTGTTCTGTAGTATTTTATTTCTTATAATGTGCTCATTTTCTCTACAAGTATCCAAGGGCTGTGTTGCACAGGGTGCAATTTTAAAAATAAAATAATTATGCCCTGGAGGTTGGCAGATTTGGGCTTAAGAATTATTGCATTGTAAGGGCATCCCTCAGTTATGTGCAGGCTCATAAATATCTGCCCATCAGTCGGCTTGTCTGGGCAGCCAGATCTGTAGAATCAGTTTGCGATCAAAAGTACTAAAAATGGCAAAGCTTTGTTTATCTCAGTAAAGAAAGTCTTCATGCAATTTGGGAGCAAGTAACAAACGTTTCTATGGTGTAAAATGAAAGTAGAGGATCTGATGAGACAAGATTTTCCTGCAGTCAAAAGTGTGAGCCCTTTTGTTTTTGTTTTTTAAAATATTTATTTATTTGGTTGCATGGGGTGTTAGTTGCAGCAGGCGGGCTCCTTTGTTGCGCCTTGCTGGCTCCTTAGTTGCGGCATGTGGGCTCCTTAGTTGCGGCAGGCGGGCTACTTAGTTGCAGCTCCAGGGCTCCTTAGTTGCGGCTCGCTGGCTCCTTAGTTGCAAGCACATGGGCCCCTTAGTTGTGGCAGGCGGGCTCCTTAGTTGCGGCATGCAAACTCTTAGTTGTGGCATGCATGTGGGATCTAGTTCCCCGACCAGGGATCGAACCTGGGCCCCCTGTGTTGGGAACGCAGAGTCTTATCCGCTGCGCCACCAGGGAAGTCCCGTGTGAGCCCTTTTGAAGGATGGGCAGCTAATACTGATTCTTACTCTGCTCCAGCACTCAGCAATTGAGTAAATAATATCTTATCTGCTCCCTGAAGTGTATATTAGAAAATTCACCCCAGTGGCTCTTTTTTTAAAAAACTTTTCCTGACAAGGGAAAGAAATTGTATTTTTCATTTAAAAGAGAAAGAAAAGTAATTTTTATTCGTATGATTATACCTGTAGGAATTTGTTTTGTTTCTTTGAATTTTAAAATTTTGATGTTGGTAACATGCAACCATCGCCCCTGCCCCCACCCCCAAACAGAGTGTCAAGTTCATATTGTTGCTAAATTTAAGATTGAGTTTAATTAGGAAAATTTTCAAGTTGAACGTTAATTGACAATGATAATTAAAATCTTATAGTTCTTTACAGTTTATAAAAAGCATTCATATGCTTGCTCATTTAATTTTTGCAACATAGAGAGTAAGATGAGGCAGGTTTTACTCTCTCTACTTTATGGCTGGAGAGGTCAAGTCTCAGGAAAGTTAAGGATCTTGTCCCAAGTCATAAAGCTGGCACATGAGGAATGTAAGTCTTCTGATCCCAACCCCATGCTCTTCTTTAACTGCTAACTGATTAGTCTGGTAAGGACTGTTAAAAACTAATGAATTATGTATATGTGCCTTGAATCATATGGTTTCTTATTAAAGTTTTAAATTTTGTGAGGGTTCTTTAAAAGAAAATCTCAGCGGGTGGGCAAGCCCAAGCTTCCTATGGCTTCAGCTCCCTCTGTCCCATGGTCAGGTTTGTTGGCTCCAGCAACTGTTTTTCCTCATCCCAATATTGAATGAGATCTAGAAATATTCTCTTTCCTCTTAGCGGAGTCCAGCCCAGCTGTGACAACATTGGACCCTTTCAAAATTGGCTCACCCTAGTAAACTGAGAAAACAATTGTAAAAACACATACATGGATTAGTTTATGGAACACAGGTTTTTAAATTCTAACTTACCTACAGTCTGGCCAATAGCTGCATTAGCTTTCAGGACAGACCCCCAACTCCAGGTCCTAGGCCTTGCTTTCATCCTGTCTGGGGTGCTGGAGAGGATGTGATGCCAAGGTACTCAAACACATAAACTAGGGTGGATTTCAGGTCTAACAAAATAGTCAGTCCTCCCTAGTATTATTCTTCAAGTGTGAGCTGTCTCTGAGTCTGTTCTGCTCCACCTCTGTTCTATAGTCACTTTTGGCTCTTTTGGCCTGTTTGATCCCAAGAATTATGTTATTTATCATATGATAGAAAAGCACTAGACTGGGAGGAAGGGGCCAAGGGATAAGACCAGGTCCCCGTGTGTGACACTGGCAAGTCACTTTGCCTTTCTGGGTCTCAGTTTCCACATCTGAGAAGTATGTGGGTTAGATTGGATATCTGTCGTATTTTCCCCAACCTTTGTCCTGGAAGTCTCTCTCAGTCATCACAGATTTCCACTGGTCAGCCTGAGGTGGTGAGGAAAACGGCATGTTTAAATGTGCATATGGGAGAGGGTCAAGTTGCACCTGGGACCCAGAAATGTAGAGACCCTGCTTCTCTAAAGACTTAGGGAGCTGAATACAAACTCATTTGGGGTCCAGAGATGCAAATGACAGAGACAAGCAAGATAATGACCCCTAGACCTAGAGAAGATGCAAAACTACTGCAAGGATTGACAGATGATGCCCAGATAGGACTCTTTGCTGCTGGGATGTAAACTTCACAAGGGCAGGGATTTTCGTTCTGTTTAATGATGGATCTCATACCTAGGCACTCAATATATGCTATTGAATGACAAATGAATACTTTAAACTTGTGATAAGCTAAATAAGCAATGTGAGAGTATCTAATTTATCGAAATGCATTCACCCCAAAATACACCCTGTGCCCTAGGGCCGATCTCTGGATAATTCTGAATCACTAGCTAAGCTACTATTCATGTAGCCACTAATTGGCTTGGCCTTTCCTCCTTCTACTTGCACTTTCTCTGGTGTGACCCTTGCCTGTGGAATGGTTGGTCTGACATTTATGGCTCTGCCCATCATCAGTTAATAAACTTCCCCAGAATAATCATACTGTATCAATTCAGTCATTAAGCTGAAATGGTTAGCAAGATCACACAATCCTCCAGACTTTGATTGTGGAGAACTAAGGGTATGGTAACGTGTGGGTGGATATGTAAGTAAGTAAATATTAAACTGAGACCAAGAGGAGAAAAAGAGGAGAGAGCTGCCCTGTCTTTGCGCGTGCCTCTCTCTGATACTCAGGGATGTGCTCAGAGCAGTTGAAAAATTCTCCGCTTGGCTTGTGTTCCACTCTGAAAACAGATTTAACTTCGTAAAACAATTTCATTAACATCATTGCACGTATAATAATGGCAGTCAGGGTTTTTTGAACACAAGAAAAGCCCGACACAAATAGGGAACAATCCAAATAGGGTAACAGGGCTAGGAAAAACCTGGCAGCTCTTGCAAAACCTGCATGGAGCCAGGGCCAAAGCTCTGAACTGCTGTCCAGCCACACCTCCTCTGAGGCAGGGCTGTTTCTGGTTCACACTCTTCTTCCTCAGGCAGGTTCAGGCTGTTCTCTTTGGTTTATCTCCTCTTTATAATTCAGTTCCACAACCTGATGAGTTTGCTCTTCTGCTTAGTTCCTGTTAAGAGTTGCTTTTTTCTTTTTTACCAACCTCTGTTCCATCTGAGTCTGTGTCTTCTTATGAAAGATTTCCTCTTGGGTGTGTTGGCCAAAGCACTGAACTCATTGGTTAGCCCTGTGTGTTCCTCCCAAGAGGCATGTGGGTTTACCTAGTTTGAGTTATACATGATCCTTGCCCTCTAAGCAATTTGCAACCAAGTAAACAGATAAAGCAGGTAAATATTGGATAAGGTGTAAAGAAGTAAATCAATTAACTACGACAATATAAATTACAAGGAATACGTTCAAGATGCATAATTTACAAGAAAATAGGTTAGTTGCTTTTAGTAGAGAGAGTAAAAAAGTCTGGCAGATAGGATGGATTTGTGATCTGTTCACTCCCTCATCCAGCAATAACTAAGTAAATATGCTGTGTTGGACACGGTAACAGAAAGAAGATGGATAAGACATACCTACTCTCAAAGGTTATAGTTTGTAGAAGAGACATGACGTGTGCACGTGCCTATCTGAAATACAAGGGGGAACGTGTTCAGTGTTTCGAGAGGTACACCAACAAGGCTCAGGCAAGGGAGCAACACTTTTTGGCTGGGGAGGAGGTGCGGGTATTTGAGGTGGGCTTGAAGCATAGGTGGGATTTCATATTTTCAATGTTTCACCAGGTCACTGATGCCTCAAGGTAAAAATAAGTCACGGTAACTGAAAAAACAGTATTTTTCTGGCTTTGGTCCAAATCTACTATAGTGGTGTTCTAAACCTTACCCAGTCTGCCTGCCCCAGTATTCTTTGGCACTTGCCAGTTCTTAACCATTTGAGAATCATATCCTCTTTTCAGCATCTGTGCAACTTATAGAACCTATTTCCAGAGAAATAAACATACATACCCAGTTAGTTGCATGCAGTTTTCAAGAGTTCATGGACACTTGCAGCCTATTCTTGGACTCCCAGGAGTCCATGGTCTCCAGTTTAAGAATTCCTGATGCAGGGCTTCCCTGGTGGCGCAGTGGTTGAGAGTCTGCCTGCCGATGCAGGGGACACGGGTTCATGCCCCGGTCCGGGAGGATCCCACATGCCGCGGAGCGGCTGGGCCCATGAGCCATGGCCGCTGAGCCTGTGCGTCTGGAGCCTGTGCTCCGCAACGGGAGAGGCCACAACAGTGAGAGGCCCACGTACCGCAAAAAAAAAAAAAGAATTCCTGATGCAGACAGTCCCTTAAGTGTGGAAGCCATCAGTGTTCGGAGCTACGCAGCCGGGTCCTGCTGTCAATGCATTGGGAGCTGTCACATACGGAAGCCACGCTGTATTCTCTGGGGTCCTCAGTGCTCCTGGTGCAGGCTGACCTGTGTAACTCTGAGGGCCAATTTTGGTTCCAAAGCAGTGCTCCTTGCTAGTGTGCACCCATGTGTACACACGCACACGCTCACACACACACTATCAGAATGGGGAATGCATTTGTGCAGGGTGTACACATTTTTAAAAGTTTCCCTGGTGATTCTGATACCTGTGATGTGTCCCTCCACGCTCACTGCCTTAGGATGCTATTATCTGTGAGCCTCCTGCATCCCTTGTGCTGAGAAACTCCTGCCTGGCAAGTGCACCAGACATGCCTAGACAGATCTGAATCCTGGCTCTGAGCCCAGCTTAGGCTCAAGCTGGGACATCCCTCCACTCCCCTTCCATGCTGAATTAATATTGCAGCTGGATGGCAAAATAAGGTCATCAACAAGGAAACTCTAGAAAGCAGGCAGTTTACAAGTGTTAAAATATTTATCACAACTTCCTTGAACAGGAGCTGGGCTGGAACCTTTTAGAATCAGGGATGTGACCTGGGGTTGTTGGCTGAATGTTGAGCTGTTCTGATCTGCAGCTTCAGAATTAGACTGGCTTCTGGGAGTAGTGAGTAGGTTGGGGTGAAAACCACATCCCCTTTCCTATTTTTAATACCACTGAACATCAGTGTGGTATCTCCCTCAGGACCAAGGCTGGATTACCTGATGGGCAGAGTAAGCATGTGCGTCAGGCGCCAGCAGTGCCCTGTCCCAGTTCCTACTCCCACTTTATTCAAAGCTACATGGGCTGTTGTCCCCATCAGGATCCCCTTCTCAACTGGAAAGGGCAAATCAAGCAGAATTTTACTCTGGGAGTATAATGGTACCTCTTTATTCTGGAGAGCAATCTGTATCTCTGAAGACTTGAGGATAAACACCTAGTTCATATACTCCAGTACTTCCCAGGAATTTCTACGTTTCTAACAGTTACTCACAAACACCCACTCTATCTGGGTATTGGGTCAGGCACTTCAGAAAGGAACCATTGGCTTCCCTGGTGGCGCAGTGGTTGAGAGTCCGCCTGCCGATGCAGGGGACACGGGTTCGTGCCCCGGTCCGGGAAGATCCCACATGCCGTGGAGCGGCTGGGCCCGTGAGCCATGGCCGCTGAGCCTGCATGTCTGGAGCCTGTGCTCCGCAACGGGAGAGGCCACAACAGTGAGAGGCCCGCGTACCACCAAAAAAAAAAAAAAAAGAAAGAAAGGAACCATTTATGGTGAGTTTGTGGTAGGGAGATATTCTGGGGAATGTGTGAGGAGGAGGCCTTCCTGAGACCCCTTGATTCACAACACAAAAGCGACTATGTCTACTGTCCTGTGAACCAGGTCTTCTTCTTGCCTTATGTTTTTCTTTTCTATTTGTTTTTTCTTGGCTGAAATTTAATGTAAAACTTTTGCTGTCTTAAATGTTTTCATTAAAAAAAAAAAGGGAGGGGGAGAAGAAGGCTTTTAAATCTTTCCGGTTCTTTCTAATAACTTTCAGTTCTGACATTTGCCTTGAAATTGCCGTGACTTTAGGCAAGAGGAAGGGGAAGCAGGAAGAGAACTCCTGGCCTCCCTGAGCCTGACTTCGAAGCCCAGGCTCTCCTCCCTGTGCAGAAGGAGCCAGGAGCCCCCAGGAAGGACTTGAAGGCGGGGGTGCTCACAAACAGTGGGCTGGGAAGCCTTACTCTGCACAACACTAAAGCTGCTAAAACAGATGATTTTGAGGTTTGGGAGCTGATTTGTCTTAAGAGGTGGGCTTTTTTTAAAAATTTTATTTTAACTGAGAGTTACTACTATCTTTGGAATTTATTTCCTTGGAGGTTGGTGGCAGCCTGAATTTGGCAGTGTTCAGGGCAGTGTGCTTTTGAATTTGCTTTCATTTCTTTTTTGTTTCTTTTTTTCCTCTCCTAAAGCTTGGGGTTGTGAGGACTCAGGGCATTGCTTCATTAGGAAAGGGAACATGTCAACCTTTGCTGAAACTGCTGTGCTACAGGATGCCTTAGACTCGCATGATGTGCCCTGAATAGGGACAGGCAGGATTCAGGACTGAGCTCAATATTAAAACCAAAACAAAACCAAACCCAAACCCAAAAACAGCTATCAAAGGCAGAAAACAAATGAGAACATTTCACACCTCTGAATTTCAAAATTAAAAGACAAGTTAAAGACTGGGAAAAGTGTGTTTGAAACATATATAAGAGAAGTTTAATGTCATTTGAAAGTGCACCTTCAGGACTTCCCTGATGGTCCAGTGGTTAGGACTCTGCGCTTCCACTGAAGGGGGCATGGGTTCGATCCCTGGTCGGGGAGCTAAGATCCTGCATGCTGCGTGGTGTGGCCCCCACCGCCCAAAAAGTGCACTTTCAAATCAAGAAGAAAATGGCGAATACCTCAACAAAGGGTATAATAATATAATAATGCACAGTATAAGAAATACAAATGGTACTAACTATATAAAAATGCTCACCCTCGCTAGTAATCAAAGAATTTCAACTTAAACAAAAAGCCATGTTTTTGATTATCAAATTGGCAAAGATTAAAAATAAAAATAGAAACTGAGGTGGTGAGTATGTGAGAAATGGGTACTTACTTTTATAAGTAGCTAGTGAGTGTATAAATTGGAGGGCAATTTGGCAGTGCATATCAGAAACCTTAAAATTGTGTGTACCCTTTGATACAGCAAATCCAATTAAAGGAATTTAACTTTAGGGAACTCCCTGTCAGTCCAGTGATTAGGATTCTGTGCTTCCACGAGTTAGATCCCTGGTCAGGGAACTAAGATCCCACAAGCTGCATGGTGCAGCCAAAAAAGAAAAGGAATTTAACTTTAAGGAATTATCATGGATCTGTGTAACTATTTAGCTACAAGGATGTTAAATAATATACCTATACTATGAAATACGCAGGTATTAAAATGATGTCATAGGTATTTAATTATATAAAAGGATATTCATAATATGTCAAATTTTAAAAGTTAATTAAAATTAGCATATAACGGGACTTCCCTGATGGTGCAGTTGTTAAGAATCCGCCTGCCAATGCAGGGGACACGGGTTCGAGCCCCGGTCCGGGAAGATCCACATGCTGCAGAGCAACTAAGCCCGTGCGCCACAACTACTGAGCCTGCACTCTAGAGTCTGTGGGCCACAACTACTGAGCCCACATGCCACAACTACTGAAGCACACGCACCTAGAGCCTGTGCTACACAACAAGAGAAGTCACTGCAATGACAAGTCCGTGCACCGCAATGAAGAGTAGCCCCCGCTCACTGCAACTACAGAGAGCCCGCACGAAGCAACAAAGACCCAACACAGCGAAAAATAAATAAATAAATAATTTTAAAAATTAGCATATAACAGTATAATCCAATTTTTACAAAAGAAAATCTGATGGATAGAGAAAAAGACTAAAAGGATGGAAAAGAAAGTTAACAGTTATAACCAGTGGCTTTTCTAGGGTAGTGGAATTGCATTTAATTTTTCTTCATTTTCATCATCTCTGTTTTATAAATTTTCTACAGAGAATATATTTTCTTTTCATAAATAGAAAAATAAACCTTCATAGCATTATATATTTAGCCAAATGGTGGTATATTTTTATCCCCTGAGGATGGTGCCAGTGGAAGAAGCCTTATGGCTTCAAAGGTAACTTGGGCAATGAGCTCTATCATTTTCAAATTTTAAATAAGAATTTTTTGAATTTGAAGCAATTTGATTTTGCTCTTTGTGGAATAGTAATGTGAGGACTCTCTCTAGAATTAAAAATTCACTCTGACTCCTAGACAAGTGATTTAATCCCCTTTTAAAATTAAAATGATGTTCTGAGGAAATTAAAGTCCACAAGGACTAACGTAACCATGAAAATAAGCACTGACATTTGCAGAGTTTAAATATAAATTAGGGCCCCAAAGCCCATTACACCAGTCTAAACATGAGAAAAACATCAGACAAACCCAAATTGAGAGTGGCATTCTACAAAATACAATTGTTCCTCAAAAGAGTCCAGGTTGTGAGAAGCAAGGAAAGACTGAGAAACTGTCACAGGTCAGAGGACACGAAGACAGGACAACTAAACACAACGTGGTATCCTGAGTTAGATCCAGGAACAGAAGAACATTAGTGGAAAAACAGGTGAAATCCAAATAAAGTCTGGAGTTTAGTTGGTAGTAACTCACCAATGCTGGTTTCTTAGTTTTGACGAATGTACCAGGGTAATATAAGATGTTAACATTGTACGGTGACTAACCATCCTGGTTTGCCTGGGAGAGGGACTTTCTACATATGAAATATACACTACTCATCTTTTTATGATCTTGCCGTTTGTGTTTTCAGAGATACTTGTTTGCAGGTGGCCTTTTAAATGTATTCACTTTTAGTATACATTAAATAGACTTTTAAAAGTTTTTACTTCTTTCATTCTATTGCTTTATCCATGGATTTTACTTACTTTTGAAATATTCTCAGCCTTTGTTCATATGCTTTCATCTCCTCTCAAAAAAGTTTCCATGATTGGTTGAACCCCTTTATGCACAGGTCCCTATACTGTTCTTATAGAGTCTTTCACTCCAGTATTCTACTAGATTTTTAAAAGTGAAGATTCTAGTTACTTTTTTTCTTCCCATTTAAAAAATCAAGGTAAAATTTACATACAATAAGACATCCTTTTCAGGCACAAGTCTATGGATTTTGGACTATACTAGATTTTTTACAATTGTAATTCAAATATTCTCTTCTTGATTCTTAATAGATGTTTGAATTCATCAATCAAGATAAAGATGACTTGAAATACTTACGGACTATGTCTATACCAGTTATGATAAATACAAACTTCATTAAATTATTGTTCATTTCCTAAATATTCCTTTTCTCCTGAAGATTCAGAATTATTAAGTTTAAATTTCATGGAGGACAAGACATTGGTAAATTCTGTAGGAAATCAATGATTGAAAGTATCAGAAAGTTATGATTTAATTTAAAAAGTCAGCATGAATTCACATCTTATCTGCCTCAGTTATGTGAAATAACCTCTGGGTCTAACAACAAATATCAGCTGAGGGAAGCCATGAACCAATTACTTGGGATAAAGCACCATGAAAAGAATACTATACAAACAACTAATCTGGAAGTTAGAGAAGTAAGGTGTAAGGATGAACTACTTAAGTAGATTAAACATTGACTTTGATATCGAAGTGTGGAATAGTTTGGAATGGATGGATTACAAAGCTCTAGGGATCAATATTAGGACCAATTTTATTCATTTTATATGTCAATGACTTAGAAGAAGGAACATGCAGTTTTGTATGTTATACAAAACGAGAGGGAGGGACAGTCAATACAAAGAAGGAATGAAAAGACTTGAGTAAACTAGGAACAGAAGCAGATAAGTGGCTTATTCAATTCAAGGTGGAGGAAATATGAAGAAGAAAGATCATCTCATAGTAATATGAAATCACAATGTTCAAAATAGAGTAAAAGAATGAAAACTCATTAGGTGAGTAAATAAGCATGCTAGAAATAAAATAATTCAAATGCTATGAGTAAGAAAGGAATATTAACTATAGAGTTTAAATATTAATATTCTAAGTAAAAACATTAAGTGTATTTTTAATGTAGTAGACTAAAATAATAACTCACTGGAATATATATAATTAGAGCAAATAATTATGCTTTGGGAATTCCCTGGCGGTCCAGTGGTTAGGACTGCGAGCTTTCACTGCCAAGGACCCAGGTTCAATCCCTGGTCAGGGAACTAAGATCCCACAAGACACGTGGTGCGGCCCAAAAAAAGAAAATGGTGACATTTGCTGTCAGGGATGAGAGAACACTTGTATTCTGGGTAGTCTATCAATACCAGAAATATCTTATTAGGTGGTAGAGTCACCTAATTTATTATTTATTATGCTTTATAATTTACATATATATTGCACATATTTTATATATATCAAACGGTATATAATAAAGACATTTAAAGATTTCCTTACAAGTTTGTGATGATTTGTTCAGCTGGTGAATGCTAGTTTTGTGGCCCCTTTACAATCAGCAGGTCATATCACTAGCAGTTTCTCCATGAAAATAAGATGTCTGAGACTTTCATCTTAACAGAATACAAATTCGTGGTGTATTGAAATCAATGAACCATTTAATAGATGTTTGTTCATTATTTTCTCTTTGCTCAACAAATAGAATTGTTTCCTGAACTTATATCAAACATGTCTCTTTTGATAAAGCATAAAAATCTAACATTTTCTTTTAATATTTGAAATTCAAATAAGTTAATGTCATAGCTTTAAAAAAAAAAGTCCCAGTGGGACAAATGAAGAGTTGTTTTCTTTTCAAATCATACTCCTCTCCTTCCTTGAGAATCACCACTTACAAGTCACAGAAAAAGGGTGAGACATCATGCTGGGGCACAAAACATGTAGGATTGAAACAGTGGTGACAACGTGGTCATGAATTAAGCGTAATATTAAGGGTACATACTCTATGTGTCTTGGAAAATTAAAAGCAAGGGAATTACTAATTGCTGGAAGTAATGGCTTTATGGAAGAGGTTAAGACTTGAACTGAGGCTTAAAAGCTTGTTTGAATTTGCAAGAGCACAGGGGAGAGGGCAGGACAAACGTGGTGGTAGAGTGAGTAAAGGTTCAGGGGTAGGAGTGATTACACACATAGGGCAGTGAGGGGTTTGTATGCATTAGATCATGAGAATCACTAACATTTTTTTTTTTTTTTTGCGGTACGTGGGCCTCTCACTGTTGCGGCCTCTCCCGTTGCGGAGCACAGGCTCCGGACGCGAAGGCTCAGTGGCCATGGCTCACGGGCCTAGCCGCTCCGCGGCATGTGGGATCTTCCCGCACCGGGGCACGAACCCGTGTCCCCTGCATTGGCAGGCGGACTCTCAACCACTGCGCCACCAGGGAAGCCCTCACTAACATTTTTGAGGCAATGGAAGGTTAATTTGGTGGCAGATGCAGAAAAGAAGGGCGCAGGAAAGTCTGGAGTACCATCTAGAGCTACAGAAGTCCAGACAGGGCAAAGCAGCCTTTGATCTCTTTCAGAAGGAGCTGTCTAACCCTCAGTGATTTCTGAATTTGGAAGATACTCATTTAGCAATGTATGTAGTGGACTTTAGACTTTGTTATTTCTCTTCTGTTTTATCTGGATTTGTGTATGTTTATCTTTTGTCTCTTAAATGGATTATCTGCTTCTTGGCAGTAGAGACCAAGCAGTATCTTATGGAATAGGGTTCAATAAATTTTGTGGTTTCAGAGGGTAGCTGAGAGAGATTCTGCAGGAAAACTTGTTAGCACCTCGTAACTGGCTGCCAGTGAGAGAAGAAAGAGAGAAATGTGTCAAAGGCAATTTCATGTATGGGCATCTGAGAAAACGAGAACCTTGCTGTCAGAGATAGGAGAGTCACAAGGGAGAGGGGAGCTGGTTCTGTAGAAAGTTATCGGTTTAGCTTTGAACATTCTGAGTTTGAGGTGAAAGTGAGACATTCCAGAGGAATTTACAGTGCTTGAGGTTATGGAACTGGAACTCAGGTGACAGGAGACAATTACAGAGATTTGGGATTGAATATAGAGATGGCTAAAGTTGCAGGAATGGTCGAGCTTCCAGGGGATAAGCTTGTAAAGAAAAGCTCAGGGAATCAAAACCTGAGTCTGGAGTAATGTTCATCATTTAGGAGCTGGAAGGAGGGAAAGAAACACTAAACCTGCACTGTCCAGTATGGTGGTCACTAGCCACATGTGGCCATCTAAATTTAAATTAATTAAAATTAAATACAATTAAAAACTCAGTTCCTGGGTCACAATAGCCACATTTCAAATGCTCACTAGCCACGTGTGATTAGTGGCTACTGTAATGGACAGTGCAAACAAAATGTTCCCCTCATCATAGTTTTATTGGACAGCATTGCAAAGATATAGAGAAATACTCATTTGAGAGAAAACCAGAAAGCCGATGACCTTTCAAGGGAGGAGAAAGTTTAAGGACGAAATGTTTACAGTGTCAAATGCCGAAAAAGAATGAAAATCTGCGTAGGGACAATCCATGGATTTGGCAATAAGGAAGTCATTGGAGACCTTTAAGAGCAATTTCAGGTAGCATGGTAGGGACAGAAACTGATGTAGCATTGCATTAGTAAGGCAGTAGGTAGAGAGCAAGTTATTGAGACCTTGGGCAAGCAAAGGAAAGAAAGAAGACAAAAATTAAAGAAAACTGCAGAGTCACATGGAGGGGTTTTAAAGATGGGGGACTTGTTCATGTTTGGAGAATGGACAGAGGCGTATGAAGATGTTAAGGGCTTTGTCTGGGGAAAACTCCTGGTTTCTCTTTTTACTGTCACAGTCATAATCCTCAGAACGCTTCACTTCTAGTCACCAAATGTGTGTTTTCTTAAAAAAACTTATATATTTATTTATTTATTGGCTGTGTCGGGTCTTAGTTGCAGCACGCATGATCTTCGTTGAGGCATGCGGGATCTTTCGTCGCAGTGTGTGGGCTCCTTGTTGCAGCACTTGGGCTTCTCTCTAGTTGTGGCCTTTGGGTTTTTCTCTTCTCTAGTTGTGGTGCACGGGCTACAGGGTGCGTGGGCACTGTAGTTGTGGTGCGTGGGTTCCAGAGCACGTGGGCTCTGTAGTTTGCGGCACACAGCGTCTCTAGCTGAGGTGCGCGAGCTCAGTAGTTGTGGTGCACCGGCTTAGTTGCCTCTTGGCACATGGGATCTTGATTCCCTGACCAGGGATCGAACCTGCATCCCCTGCATTGGAAGGCGGATTCTTTACCACTGGACTACCAGGGAAGTCCCCAGATGTGTGTTTTTAATCCCGCACTAACCAGTTCTCCAACATCAGCTGGATGTCCTACAATTCAGTTCTGACACTGTCTGGAATTAGGGTCAGATCTCACAGGTTAAAGGCTCAGCCCCACAAGCCTGTCCCCACTTCAGACACCAGTTGCAAGTCTTAGATTGTTTCCAGTACTTCTGACCGACCAGCGATAAGTTGGGGTCCCTACAACATCATATTTGGGTTTGATGATTTGCTTGAATGTCCCACAGTACTCAGGAAGACACATTTACCGTAAGGGATATAGATGAGCAGACAGATGAAAAATACGTATGGTGAGGTTTGGGGAAGGGGTTAGGAGCTTCCATGCCCTCTCCTGGCATGCCACCTTCCTAGCATCTAGCAATCTGGAAGCTCTCTGAACTCCATACTTCAGGGATTTTTATGGAGGCGTCATCACATAGGCACGACCGATTATTGACTCATTTTCCAGCCCCTCTCCAGAGGATAGGAGGTGGGGCTGAAAGTTCCAAGTTTCTAATCGTGGCTTGGTCTTTATAGTAATTGGCCCCCATCCAGGAGCCCACTTGAAGTCAGCTCATTAGCACAAAAGATACTCCTATCATCCAGGAAATTCCAAGGGATTTAGGAGCTCTGTGTCAAGATCCAGGGTCAAAGCCAAATATTTGAACAAAAGATCCTCCTAGTGCTACTATCACTTAGGAAATCACAAGAGTGACAGGAGCTGTGTGCCAGGAACAGGGCTGGGGGTGTGGGGAGGGGGCAGAGAGCAATACATGTATTTTCTGTTATTTCACAGGCACCCAAATCCCTGCCCTGCATTTGCTTCTCTTTTTAGCTATGAGTTCAAGTTTACAATAGTCTGTAAACTTGGATAGCTCATGAATATCCTGCTAGCACCTCCAACTCAACACATCTAAAATCAAACTCATGATTGTCTGTCCCATACCCATTCCATTTTTTATATTCTTTATTCCCAGCTCATCTTTCCAGTTACTAAAGCTGGAAAACTTAGTCATATGTGAATCATTCTCTCCCTCCCCTCCACTCCTTCAGTCAGTCAGCTGCCTGGGCATGCTTATTTTTAATACCTCTGCCATAGACTCATGTATTAATTTATACTTTTTGTTTGTTTGTTTAAAATAATGATTATGAAATATTTCAGGCAAACAGGGCAGTAATAGAGAAAAATATCATAAGGATAGTATACTCAGCCTAGCTTAAGAAAAACTTGAAATATGAAATCCGTTCAGATCCCATCCTTCTCTCCATACCAAGGGTAATCAACATTTAAAATTTAGTATTTATCATTCCCATTCAAGATTTATAGTTTTACTCCACATGTATCCATATATAGTATAGAATATAAGTCGGTATGTTTTTAAACTTTATATAAATGGTGGTATATTGTTTATTCTACTATAACTTTTTTTCACTCACTATTGTTTTTGAGATTTATCCATGATGAATCATCTTTCATTTATTTTAAATGTTATTTAATGAATATACCATAATTTATTAACCATTGTGCATTTTACTGTATATAATGTGTATATATATATGTACTCCCATATTTCTATATATAATAAATATATGTGTGTGTATAATTGCTTTTATTTTTTTACTCGACTCTAGAGTTGAAATGGAGTGATGACATGGTGCAGCATTTCAGCCATTTTTTGGGTAATTGGAAAAATTCTATTCCTCAAGGCAGGTAAAAACTCTTTTCAATATTTTCTACAGTTCTATCCAGCTTGCTCTCTGCCACCTCATTCTTTATTTTTTCCTCTTTCTCTTACCTCATCTAACTAGGCCTTGGGCATTGTTGGCTCTTTTTGAGAATAGCTGGTAGATCTGTCTGGCTTATAGAATTAAAGGATAGAAAAATGGAATTCCCTGGCAGTCCAGTGGTTAGGACTCGGCACCTCGGCCGTGGCCCGGGGTTTGATCCCTGGTCAGGGAACTAAGATCCCACAAGCCACACCGTGTGGCCAAAAACAAACAAACAAAAACAAAAAATTCCATTATAAGATAGAGATTTAATCATGAAATAAATTTGAATACACTTCACGTTGAAGGTTATTGTTCATCATTGAGAGACACCACAACTTAATGGCATCAGGTTTATTTATTTTTAAGTATTATTAAAGTATATATATATACTTTTTTATAATTTTTTTTAAAAAATAAATTTATTTATTTTTGGCTGCATTGGGTCTTCGTTGCTGTGCACGGGCCTTCTCTAGTTGCGGCGAGCAGGGGCTACTCTTCGTTGCGGTGCGCGGGCTTCTCATTGCGGTGGCTTCTCTTGTAGAGCACGGGCTCTTAGGCACGTGGGCTTCAGTAGTTGCCGCACGTGGGCTCAGTAGTTGTGATTCGCGGGTTCTAGAGCACAGGCTCAGTAGTTGTGGCGCACGGGCTTAGTTGCTCCGCGGCATGTGGAATCTTCCCAGACCAGGGATCGAACCCGTGTCTCTTGCATTGGCAGGTGGATTCTTAACCACTGCACCACCAGGGAAGTCCCTTAAGTATATTTTTAAGTGTTAATATTTTTAAGTAAAGCTACCTCATAAGTTTGCTAACTTATAACCAAGAGAATTTCTAGCATTTTTATATTATTCAAAGAAAGATAATTCACAAGATACTTTCTAGCACTGTATATTCTTCTAAGACAGATTATTAACAAGGTAGAAATGCATAATCCACCTTTTCTTAGAAAATTGCAACAACTCAGAAATATGGCAGTAGACTAAGCTTCCTGGACTGACATGAAGATGACTTCAGAAGTGTTACGGATACTTAGAAAATTTAGAATACCCAGGGACATCAATAGCCTGAATGAAAAGAATGGGATTTCTTGAATTGTAAAAATATCAGTCCTTTTGTACCATGGTGATATCATTGGTGTGGAACTTGAATGAAAATAAGGGTCTAACTCACTTGGGAAAGTTGATCTTGAAAGAGGTGAACTATTATAAGGTCAAAGAAATTTTATCATACAGTATGTATTGCTTAATTGTAATTTTTTAATTCATCATTCATTTTCCCACAAGATAATTGTCTTGACAGTCTTTCTGCTTAGTATTAATTAAACATCCACAACGTGTTCAGTATTGGTTAGAGCATTCAAAATATATGACCCCTAACACAAGGAGTTCACATTCTAAGAAGACTTGCTTTAAAAATGATCTTCCTGGGCTTCCCTGGTGGCGCAGTGGTTGGGGGTCCGCCTGCCGATGCAGGAGGCGTGGGTTCGTGCCCCGGTCCGGGAGGATCCCGCGTGCCGTGGAGCGGCTGGGCCTGCGCGTCCAGAGCCTGTGCTCCGCAACGGGAGAAGGCCGCGGCAGTGAGAGGCCCTAGTACTGAAAAAAAAAAAAAATGATCTTCCTTATAAATACGTATGTTTGATCTACTTTATTGTGTTTATCTTTTCTCTTTTATTTTTTACATAACGGGTAGGTGAGTCTTTTCAGTTGATCATTTAAGAAGACTTGATATGTTGATTGGTGAGACTGACGCGTGGGTTTGAAGCCTGACTCTGCCATTTATTTGAAAATGACACTGAGCAAGTCTGAAAACCTTGCTAGCCTCAGTTTCCTTATCTATACAATGATGAACCTATGATACTTACCTATTAGGGCTGTGAGGATTAAAGATGCAAAGGAGTTGGCACATAGCAAAACCTCAAAAAGCTCTCTTTTTGGTAGACTAAGTAAAAATAAGACAGGAGACACGGCTTTTGAGGTATATATATATATATATATATATTTTTTTTTTTTGCGGTACGCGGGCCTCTCACTGTTGCGGCCTCTCCCGTTGCGGAGCACAGGCTCCGGACGCGCAGGCTCAGCGGCCATGGCTCACGGGCCAGCTGCTCCGCGGCATGTGGGATCTTCCCGGTCCGGGGCACGAACCCATGTCCCCTGCATCGGCAGGCGGACTCTCAACCACTGCGCCACCAGGGAAGCCCTTTTGAGGTATATTTTTGAGAAAGTAGGGAAGATATGAAATATGAAGGAGGTTAAGTACACCTAGTCAATGTCAACTAGAATACTTCTGAAATATGATAGTGATTAAGTAGAACAAACTTGAAGATTCTTGAAATCCAGTGTACACAAGCTGAAGAGATTCAGAGGTGGGTAAAAGGAGGGTCACAATCATAGCAACAAATTCAACAAATTTTATGTTAAATAGACATTGACTTAGGTGGAACTATACAAAATTGCCACCTTTTTAGACAAAAAATGGGTGAATATTGGCAATTTAATACTGTTCACTTAATAGATGTTCAGAAGGGAAGAAAGGCAGTAGGGGCTGTGAAGGAAAGGGCAGAGCCCTTTAGCTGTGGTGCAGTTAACCAGGGCTGTCGCTGTTTTTAATGCAGAATGGCTAGGCTCCTGCAGATGTGAACCAAGTATTATTTAGTGCCCTCTTCTCTTTGTAGAGAAAAAGGGGATTGAAGATGCATGAAGATGTCATGCCAGTGGGTCTGTAGGTCTTTGAGGCCCTTTGACATTCATCACGGTTTCCAAAGGATTTAACTTACAAAAACACAAATAAGATTTAAAAAAGTAAGTGAGGAAATTGAGAAAAAGGGAAAATAAAGTGACATTCAGATCTCCTGCTGTGATGTAAACAGTGACCAGCATAGAGCTTCCTCAAATCATCTTTGGAAAGGAGAAAGTATAAATAATATCCAGCACAGCGCTTCCCTTCTTGATAAGCAACTGCAATTTCTGAGTTCCTATGTAATGTAGCAGTAAGTGCCATTGAGAGGCCGTCTTCTACCGAAAAACAAATATCTTTTAATTAACACAAATTGTATTTCAAGATTTGACTACAGTACTGGAATAGCTAAGAAAAGATGTTCTTTCCAGAGACTACCTTCATTTCCAGTCTTCTTAAGATATTCCATGACAATAACTCTTTTCAGTGCGGTCTGAGCAGGTCCTCTGAATCTGATTATGTAGTAGTGATACTTTTGGTATATGTGTCTCTTAAAAGCATTTCATTAAAAGCAGAATAGTTAGCTCTGGTAGGTTATTATTTCTCCAGTTAGATTAGATGAACTGTTTTTGCATCTTGTCAGAATGGTATATGGACCAAAAATGTTTGAAAATGATTTTTTATTTCCATTTGTCAATTGGTATCAGTGAGGAAATGAACTGAATTTCTGTGGCCAAGTACTTTGCTTTCTATGGGTGGCTAGACTAAGACTTTGTGAAAGGGGCATGGAGGTAGTATGCTTAGACTCATAAAACACATCCCCACTCCTAGAAAAACACCTGAAAATGTCTGAAGTATCTCTTCTAGGGAAAGAGCTATTCTCTATCCACTACATCCATGTCAGTAGAAAGAGTGACAATACTGTGACTTCCCTCCCTCTCTCCCACTCCACTTGTTTTCACTTGTCCTCCCCTGAAGCCTCCCATCCCTCTTTTTCTTCTTCAAAAATCAGCTTATTCTATAACACTTTAATTTTCCTTTAGAATTTAAGTGTAAAATGGTACAGGGAGAGTTTATACAATTTACTTTAAAAAGTGATTCTTCTACTTATGAGACAAAAGTTCTCACTGTTAGAAGACATCAACTTCATTCTTAGATGTAGAATTTCAAGTCTTGTTTTTGCATGTTTGTGGTTTTTAGGTCATTTCCCTGGAAATTCCGTCTTTTGTACAATTAAGTGCCCATTAACCATGCAATGTTTCTGATCCTATGAGAAGATGAAAATATAAAAACTGAGATGCAAGCTCTGTCTCTCATAAAAGAATTCGTAAATTCTTTTCAGTTAGCGCACACAAAATCTAGTTCAAGTGCTTGGGCTTTACAACTCCAGCCCCCAGCACAACTTTATTTACGAAACAAATATAATAATCACAGTTGGAACACTAATTCTTGGAGTCAGATTTCTAACAAAAAGCGTATGGTGGACAGCATTTCTACCTCTTGAGCTTAACCTCTCTCTTGGCAATTAGATCTAAAGGTAATAGGCAGAGATGTCTCTTAGTTGGCAACATACAGACACACACACACAACTTGAGTATTTCTCCCACCCAGGATGACATCAAGATGTCAAGCATGCCAAAGAGCAAAGGAGTGTTAACCTAATCCAGTAAGCGAAACGGGATTTTTAATTAAAGTGTAACTAAAATGTTCCAAGAAAAAAAAACTTCGCTGAGATTCACTATTTTAAAAATGCTGGCAATTATTGATGGGCTTTTTCAGATATTTCACTCGTTACCAAGACGATTAAGAAGCAGGGAATAATTTATGTTTGTGCAACAAAATGATTATGTGGCCGAAAAAAACATTTTTTTTAAAGGATTGTGTCCCTTTGAATATACGCACTACGTATTAAATGAAATATATTTGTCTGCTTTGGTGCCACTGGCCAGAATGAAAGCTCTCCTATCTGTGAGGTGAATTGAGATTTCTTTTCTGCTTAAAATGCCTGCTTCCAGGGTACGTAAAAGTGGGAGACTGGTTGGGAAACCAAGGGCTAAGGGGGATGGGAACGAGATGGCTCAGACTGAATCTAAGAGCTGAACGTGTACGAGAGAAAATCCTCCTCCAGCCTCGGAGGGGGTGTCTCCCCCAATACCAGCTCCCTCCTCCCGGGCTCGCGGGGCGGGCCCGGTTTGCTCAGTAGCAGCAGCGGTCGCAGCAGCAGCCCCGGGGCTGAGCGGCGGCGGCCTCCTGGCAGCGCAGGGAAGCAGAGGCTCCGAGAGCGCCCTGGGGAGATCCGGCTGCCGCCGGGATGGAGGAAGCGTCGAGTGGAGCCGGATCCTCCGGGGACGGATTTCCTCCCCAGCTCAGCCCCCCTACAGCTTGCTGGGGCCTGCTCCGAGCGCCTGCAAGGTGGAAGAGGCCTTCGCCTCGGCCTGGCAGCGGCAGCCGGCGAACTAGGCGGCCACAGCGGGGTAACAGGCGAGCCGTGGCCGCTCTCGGGAACCTTCGCCGCCACGACCGCTCATTGTCTCTCCCCTTCCACCCGGGGGGCAAACAGGAAGCGCGCCGCCTGGCCGAGTGACGGACGGGCATCCGGGCCAATGAGCACTGCCTACGAAGAGCGTGGTGGCGAATGAGCGCGGAGAAGAGGGGCGGAACTTCCGGGCGGGCTGTCACCCTCTTCCCCCCTTTTGGGCTGGAGGCTCCACCTTTTGTGTTTCCCGCACAGTCAATCAAAATAGGAAAAAAAAATCCCCGGACCGCTCCGGCCGTGTCCGCCGCCGCTTCCCGCATCCTCTCCCGCCGCCGCCGCCTTCGCTCCTCACCATGTGTAAGGCGGCGGGGAGCCCCGCCTGAGGTGCCCTAAACACACTATGACCGGTACGTAAAGCCGAGAGAGAGCAACCCTTGCTGCTGCCGCCGCCGCCGCTACCGCCGACCACAGCCAGCCGGGGGCCACCGCCGCCGGCTCCCGGCCCCCTGTGTGCGACCGAGTGTCTGTGAGAGGCAGAAAGCCGCAATCCCCTCCGCCTCCCTCCCCTCCCCGCCAGCTACCGTCCACCCCTCAAGCCCCAGCAACGCAGTGTGCCCGCCGGGCCCGGGGCTGGCGGCCCGGGCCGCCGGGAGCGTATCCCCCCGTGTGCGGGCGCGGGCGGCGGGCGAGCGTGTGAGTGACTGACGGTGCGAGAGGAGCGAGCGCGAGTGAGAGCGAGCGGCGCGAAGGGAAAGGGGAGGAGAGGAGAGGGGGCAGGGGCAGCGCGGGGAGGAGGAGGAGGAGGGAAAGAGGAGGAGGAGGGTTACAGGCAGCGGCGGGCGGGGGCAGCAGCAGGAGGGGAGGAGGGAGCAGCCGCCGCCGCCGCCGGGGGGCGGGTGGGGGAGGGGAAGGGGACTCGGTCCGGGCTTTCGGAGTAATTTCGCCTCGGCCCGCGGGCCCCCTCCCTCTCCTCCACCCGCCTTCCTCCCCACCCCCACCCCCCCCCGCGCTGTGCCTGCAGCTCCCGAAAAGCCCGTGAAACAAGAGGAAATGGCTGCCTTGGACGTGGACAGCGGCGGCGGCGGCCACGGCGAGTATCTGCAGCAGCAGCAGCACGGAAACGGCGCGGTGGCGGCGGCGGCGGCCCAGGTGAGGAGCGGCTTAGCCCCGGCCCGGCTCCCCCCTCGCGCCGCTTTCTCCTCCCCTCGCCTCTCCCCTCCCTCCGCGCTTCTCTCCTCCCCTCCCCCCGCCCCGGGAGCTGCCCGCCCGAGGCGCCAACGCTCCGACCCCGCCCGCGCTCCCCCGCCCGCCGTCTTTTTGTGTGTGTGTGAGTGTGTGTGTGTGTGTGTGTGTGTGTGTGTGTGTGTGTGTGTGTGTGTGTGTGTGTGTGAGTGAGAGAGAGAGAGTGTGAGTGTGTGTGAGCTTGCGCCCTCCCGGGGCTGGGTTCCGGGCGGAAGGTGGAGGCCCGGCGCGCGGCCCGCCGCCCGCCTTCCCGCGGACGGTGGAGCCCGTGTGCGTGCGAGCCGGAGGCGAGGAGGAGGAGGAGGAGGAGAGCGCGGGCTGGCGCTCGCCCGGGTGCAGCCTGCGAGGCCCGAGTCGCACTTCCTGTGCGAGCGCGGCCCGGCCCTAACCGCCACCCCCTCCCCCTGTCTCCCTCTCTGAACCCGCCCATCGGGGGTAGGACACTCAGCCGTCACCGCTCGCTCTGCTGGCCGCTACCTGCAGCAAGATAGGGCCACCATCGCCGGGCGACGACGAGGAGGAGGCGGCCGCCGCAGCCGGGGCCCCCGCCGCCGCCGCCGGAGCGGTAAGTCTCGCGCGCGGCCCGCCCCCGCCGAGGCCCTGCGCCCGCCATCCCGGGCCCGCGGCGCGCCCGCCATCCCGCCCGAAAGGCCTCCCCGGCGCCCGCGCCTTCCCGGAGAGGGACGGTCGCGCGGCCGGGGCGCCCTTTCCTGCTCTTTCGCATGCTTGTTCGGATTAGAAGCCAGACCAGGCTTTCTCTACATTGTCACTGCGGCACCTCCATCCAAATTCACTACAAAATGAAGTCTGAGAGGGTGGGGGTAGAGGACTCCAAAATGGATGTTAGAGCAATTCGTATCAGTGCTGAAAACTCCTTCGCCGAGCGCTACGGAAATTTCAGGCACAGCCTATCGGCCATAGATAGTATCAGCTACGGAGGCAGTGTCTTCAGTTTCTAGTATTTTTTGAACTCGGGGCTTTTCCTGCTGGAAGTTACTAGATCTTACCGATTTAAGTGTTAAATCGTTTTTTTACAAAGAGGAACAAAGGTTTACTCTTTGAATTACTCTTGTATACAAGAATGAACACTTGAATACTTTTTGAGTGCTTTTTTGATGGCCATTCTAAATTGTCGAATTTTAGTTTTTGCAGACTACTTAAATTTACAGTAATTTTTCATAAATGGAGTTTAAGTGACCGTTGAAATCGGCGAAGTTACGTAGTACTTTGGCTCTTGAAATTGAATAGGTATGCCAGTGTTAGAAACAAAAGTACGTGTATGGAATTATATCAATATTTACATTAATGCTAATGCATACCATACTTAGTTGAATTTGGTTGGCAAAGCTATATTTTCATTTTATTGTGATTGCCAGTCTGATAAGATGTGGTGGGATTCTCTTTATAGGATTTTTAGTTTGTCGGGGGCAGGGGGAGGAGCTGGCCAGTGTTACAGGAGGGCTTCATACCAATTAGCTATAAACTGTTTCTAAGATTTTTGTGAATTTTATATTCGTTTGTATCTTTGTTGTTGCGTTAGTTTAACATGTAGATGTGTTCACTTATTAAAATAATTGGAACTTCTCCCATCATTTTTGCGTGTTTTTTTTTTTTAATGTGGATTATGGGAATCGGTTTGTTTCGTGATATTTTGAATTGTCACTGTGGACAAAAAAGTTTGATATTTGGTATAGTCTGCAGGAAATTCTTAGTATTCCAAGGCATTAAAAGTGAAGCTAATGTTAAGCTATATTAAATATTGTATTTTTAATTTTAGTGTTTGAAATTATACTGTAGAGGGATGTGAGTAGATTTAATGACTTAAAAGTATGACTTTAGGTTTTGTCCTCTTGTAAGCAGATTAAAATGTAAAGGCTTAAAATCATGTATGTGAGAGGCATTGTTACTTTTTAAACAAATTTATGGACTGGTAAACCTCTTTTATGAGCTATATCCCGTTAGGCCCACAATGCCACACACACACAAAAAAAGTTTATCTTAAAAACCATTGCATGAGTAAAATTGCAAAGCAGATTGCTTCTACTTATCTTTTTTAATCTTTCAAATAGAACAAAAAACTTTTTGTAACTGCAACTTACCAAGTTTTTAGATATCAGTTCAGTGATTGGGGGAGGAGAGAAGTGAAGGAGGAAGTTACAGGTAAAAAATATGTGTATGTACATGAGTCTCACCCAAAGAATAGAATACTGTCTCCAACCTTACCCTGCTGTGGCCATATATTTGTAGGGAAGTTGTTTCCATGCCTCTTCAGCTCCTCTGAACTGCCAAATCTCTACTGACATCACATTTCCCGCCAGATGAACATGAACCAGAATCAGTCTGAGCATTTTTTCTTTGTATGTTTGGTACCTGTGCATAACATTTTTCACTGAGTAAAAATTAGTAAGACTGCTTGAGTGTGTTTGCCTTGGCGAATGGGAAAATTATTTTTCTAGTTCAAAGATGAATTTTAGACATGGACCTCTCAGAAAATGAAAGAATTTAAGTGATTTCATAGTAGTTTTCCCCACTTAAAAATGTGCTTGGATAATGTTACTTTATTCAAATTGCTGGGAATTATGAGAGGTTTAGGGAGAGATTTTTTGGAGCTGTGCTTTTTAAAAATTTTATTTTGGGTTTATTTCATATTTACACAAAAGTTTCAAAGATAGAACTGAGAGGTACCTTTTACCTTTCACCCAGCTTCCTCTAATGTTAATATAACCATGGTACATTTGTCAAAACTAGGAGATTAACAATGATACAGTGTTATTAGCTAAACTATAGATTTTGTTCTGATATCACCATTTTTTCACTAATGCCCATTTTCTGTTTCAGAATCCAGTTCAGGATACCACATTGCATATAGTATTGTTGTGTTTAAAACCAAGGGGAAATATACACATAAAATGCAACTTTATAGTAGTTTAGTTTGGCATTTAAAAAAATTTTTTATTTATTTATTATTTTTGGCTGCGTTGGGTCTTTGTTGCTGCGCGCAGGCTTTCTCTAGTTGCGGCGAGCAGGGGCCACTCTTCGTTGTGGTGCGAGGCCTTCTCATTGCGGTGGCTTCTCTTGTTGTGGAGCATGGGCTCTAGGCGCGTGGGCTTCAGTAGTTGTGGCGCGTGGGCTCAGTAGTTGTGGCTCGCGGGCTCCAGAGTGCAGGCTCAGTAGTTGTGGCGCACAGGCTTAGGAGCTCCGCGGTATGTGGGATCTTCCCAGACCAGGGCTCGAACCTGTGTTCCCTGCATTGGCAGGCGGATTCCCAACCACTGCACCACCAGGGAAGCCCTAGTTTGGTATTTTAAGATTAAAAGGGCATTGAAAAGCCAATAGCTGTACTGCAGATTTGCTTTACATATTTTCAATTTAGAATTTGTTAGAGTATGTTATGTGTTCATCCTGGATCCTGGCCAAGAGTGTTTGGTTACCCTCAGTACAGAGCTGAATAGGTCTAATCACAAAGCAGTCTCACCTGTAATGTCCCACAGTGTGGACTCTCAAAATTGGTTTGATGGCAAGGCTTTTATACTTATTATTAAGAGTTGTGTAGTTTTAGTAATAGATCAAGGTATAGAAAAAGTAGACCTTGGGCCTCCCTGGTGGCGCAGTGGTTAAGAATCCACCTGCCAATGCAGGGGACACGGGTTCGAGCCCTGGTCCGGGAAGATCCCACATGCTGCGGAGCAACTAAGCCCGTGAGCCACAAGTACTGAGCCTGCGCTCTGGAGCCCGCAAGCCACAGCTGCTGAGCCCGCGTGCCACAACTACTGAAGCCCGCATGCCTAGAGCCCGTGAGCCACAACCAGAGAGGCCACTGCCATGAGAGGCCTGCGCACCGCAACAAAGAGTGGCCCCTGCTCGCCGCAACTAGAGAAAGCCTGCGCGCAGCAACGAAGACCCAACGCAGCCAAAAATAAAATAAATTTATAGAAAAAAGAAAAGAAAAAGTAGACCTTTATGAGATATTAACTTGTCCAATCTACATTTGTGTGAACCTGTGAATTACTAATTTGTTTATTTTGTTTGTAATTCAGTGTAATAAATTGAACAAGTAAATATTATGAAAGGCATTGCCTGAATTTCAGTTTAACTTGTAAATTTAGTGTTCATTTACTACATAAATGTTGGTGAACTACAAAGTGAATAATAGCTTATTTCAAAAAAAGGTTATTTTGGCTGTTATTTCAAATAAGACTTACACTGTCATTGTAAGGAATTCATTAGGTAATTGTTTTTGTATCTGCAGTCTGTGTTCTTTACCGTTCCTTTGAAGATTTTAAGAAACTTTAGTACTTGCCTAAGAGTGGTTCTTAAGTTTGTTTTCACCTTAGCTTCACACTTGTTTCCAGTTATATTCTTTCCTTGCCCATTTCTGGCTTTCATAAAGCCATTAACTGAGAGGTTAATAATCCTTTCTAAATGTGATGTAACACTGTTATGGAGAAGATATCCTTGGGTGGGTGGGTGGGTGGGTGGGTGGGTGTGTGTGTGTGTGTGTGTGTGTGTGTGTGTGTGTCCATTTTATGCCTGGTTGTAGTGGAGAATGCCCTTGTAATGAATTTGCTATAGCAGTGTCCCAGGGCTACTCTTGGATGTGGTCTTATTTACCATGTGATTATGTGTTTGTATACAGAGGGAAACTCGGATTACCTTCAGTTACAACCTTTTACAGTAATGCCAGTGTCCATGTTAATAGGTGTTTTGTTTGTCAATAAGAATATTAGAATTACTGAGAGAAACACTGGTGGATTTTTCTTTTAATGTCTAGGCTTAATGAAGAGGGTTATCTTGAATCCAAACCAAATACTAATTCTTGCTTGGGATATGTATTTTTATGTCTCCCTCCCTTTGTAGTGTTTCCAGTAGCCTAACATCACACATTTAAAAATAATTAATTAATTTATGGCTGTGTTGGGTGTTCGTTGCTGTGTGTGGGTTTTCTCCAGTTGCGGTGAGCAGGGGCTACTGTTCGTTGTGGTGCATGGGCTTCTCATTGCGGTGGCTTCTCTTGTTTTGGAGCAAGGGCTCTAGGCACGCGGGCTTCAGTAGTTGTGGCTCATGGGCTCTAGAGCACAGGCTCAGTAGTTGTGGCGCACGAGCTTAGTTGCTCCATGTCATGTGGGATCTTCCTGGACCAGGGCTTGAACCTGTGCCTCCTGCATTGGCAGGCAGATTCTTAACCATTGTGCCACCGGGGAAGCCCCATCACACATTCTTACAACTGTTTTTTGGTCTCAGATTCTAATTTACCTATTTTTTTGGTATGCTGCTGACGAAATTTCTCTTACAAATGAATGGTTTTAGTAGGCTTTGTAGTTTTGAAATATTGGGGGGTTATTGTGGAATTGGTTTAAAATTGGTGTAGAGTTTTTCGTTGAAGACTGTAATATCTCCAGGTCGGTTTTATTCATTTTTCCTATCATTTCCTTTGCAATAATTTTAAAATACTTTTATTCATTCAGTAAGTATTTATTGCTCATTATGCTAAGCGCGATTGGATGTTTTTCAAATCTGTCTTCATAATCTTAGTTATCATAAGGATAATATAGGATTATATAGTGCTTTACAGTTTATGACGCTTAACACTTTCTTTAGGATCTTACGACCCTGCAAGGTAATATTTTTCCCATAAGGTCCTGCTCTAAATCACACATGATTCCACAGTTCTAGCTAGGCTAGAACCCAGTTATGAATTTTTTCCTTTCTAGTGCAATGTACTCCCTTCTTCTAAGCATTTATAGTCTTAGCTTATATTATGAAAGTCTAGTATTCTTGTTTCAGTGTTCATAAATAGTTTTTATATATGCTCTTAACCTTAGGTTTACTCAAAAAAGTTCAAGTATATCATTTTGTCCTAGGTTTGGAGATTTCCCTTCAATTAATGGCCTGCATTGTTGGGAAAAGTGGTACTGTAGTTTATTTTTATTTAGCTTCTGGAGAAGGGGGTTCTAGTAATTATTCAGACTTGTCATTTGAGTAGTTGTATTTTCAAGGAATTTCTTGAACTAGAAAGCTGTTCACTTATGGTTGAATATCTGCTCTTATTAAGATTTTGTTAAAAAAATACTCAGATGCCATAAATTTGACTTTTTATTTTAAGGATGAAAAAGAGACAAAATGCCAGTACGGTTGTCTCTCTATATCTGTGGGTTCTGCATCCTTGGAGGTCTGCCTGTAGTATACATTTTATGTAAGGGAATTGAGCATGGGGGATTTTGGTATCTGCAGGGTCCTGGAACCAATATCCTGGGGATACCTACGAATGACTGCATTGTAAAATTAATTTGTATGTAAGATACTATATTTGGTATAAGTTGAAAAATTGTATATTTAATGCCGGTCAGAAAAAATTCAAGGTTGGTTCTCCATAGGTGAACAATAACCTTAAGAAGATAAGAATTGGATTTGAAGCACTATACTTTAGTGTAGATTTCAGTATAAAGGATAGATTTAAATATCTTTAGTTTATTTAAAATGCCAAGCGACTGGGCTTCCCTGGTGGCGCAGTGGTTAAGAGTCCGCCTGCCGATGCAGGGGACACAAGTTCGTGCCCTGGTCCGGGAAGATCCCACATGCTGTGGAGCGGCTGGGCCCGTGAGCCATGGCCGCTGGGCCTGCGCATCTGGAGCCTGTGCTCTGCAACAGGAGAGGCCCACATACCGCAAAAAAAAAAAAAAAAAGGCAAGAGACTGAAGTGAAACATGAATTGTTACTCTAATATAGGGAAAGATTACTTAAGCTTGTAATTTTTATACCAGGTAGAATTTGAAGAATGTAGGCTACTTTTAAAGTCTGGTGCTTCATTTTAACAATTTAAGTTTGATAAGTTTAAATGTTTGTGTTTAAAAGATAGATCACTATTTTAGTTCAGGCCTGGACATTTGTACTGGGTCCTACGGTTTCTCTGCCTTTATTGTCTTCAGCCTTTCAGTCTCCTTCACTAGGTCTTAGTTTATCTTTATAAAGCACAGATCTGATTGCGCCACTCACTTGCCTCAAAACCTTTTATAGCTTTCATTCACTATCTGTAGGATAAAGTCCAAACTTGTTAGTAGGACCTGTGAAACCATTTACTACAGGCCCTGATAAAAATGTCTAGTCCTGTTCCCCATTACTCTTTTCTATGAATATGAATGTTTTCTGGATCCTCTCGAACTCCAAACTATACATTATTTTTTTAGAGTCTCTTAAAAGTCTGTGACTTTATTTCTATACCTTGTTAATGCCTGTATTTCTGCTTCCTAACCACACACAGTGAAATCTTAAATTTTATCCACAATTACTTAAAAATCTCTTATGTGAAATCTTTTTTTTTTCATTTTTCTGTGTTCCCCCAAAGTGTTCTGATTATATGCCTAGTGTACACCACTATTCACATAGTAGTAGCTTGTATGTGTACGTCTGCTTGGATAGATTGTGAACCACTTGAAGATGACCTTATATATCTCATGGGCTTACTCATCCTTATTTCATCTTGGCAGATAGGCTCAAATGTCTTGAATGGAGTCATTACACTGTGGTTCATCTATTGAAATATATACTCTTCAACTGTGTGTGTACATGAAAATTAGGTAGTGAGTCTTCTTAAATTTTTAGGTTCATCTGGTTGTACAATATTTGTATTAAATTTTGTGGAATGGTTTATGTTGAGAGAACAGTATTTGTCTTAACCTTTTTTTTTTTTATGGTCACAAGACCCCCCTGTGAGAATATGAAGAAACTCTAGATACCATTGCCCCCACCCCCACCCCAGGCCCTCTATCAAAAAGTTGGTATGCTATTTTAGAGGATTTAAAGATCCCTTGAATCCCAGGCATGGATCCTAGGTTGAGAATTCTGGGCTAGATATGCTCATGTTCTCATTGTCTAGTGGTGTGTGGAGTTATGGGAAATCATATACAGATCTAGAAGGAAATGGGTTAGGGATGGCATTATTTTGATGGTGATTAATTCATATAGGGTCTCATTCCCCACATATTTACCCCTGGTCTTAGTGGGAGACAAGTATGGTATAGTATTTAAGAGCCTGGCTTCTGGAGTTAGACTGGCTTAGTTTTAAATCCTGTTTTGGCCATTTGATAGCTGTGTGATTTTGTCTGTCAATTTTGTCATCTGTGATATGGGGATAGTCATAATACCTCATAGGATAGTTGTAAGCAACAGGTGATATAATCTTATAAATCCCTATCATGGTTCTTGGCATATAAAAGTGGTTTTTGGCATATAAAAGAACGGTTCAAATGTTAGATGTTACTGTTATTATTCCTTAAAAAATTTACCCTTTGAATGTCAATGTCAAAAAAAAATTTGACATTGATTTGTTGGGTTTTATTGCTTTCTACTTTCCTCCATTAGTATTTTTCTAGTCTTGTCTAATCCATAAAATATGGAGATGATATCTGAGATTCTAGCAGGTCACAGAATACAAAATGTATATGTCTAGCATTCTTCTCCAGACTTAGGTAGAAATAGTAGGTAAAGCAAGTCTATATCCTCCAGCTTTTAGATTCTAGAAAAACCTTTCAGATGGGCTGACTTTGCAGTGGTGGTCACAGGGCAATAACCTTTCCTCATTAAAATTTTTTAAGGTCTCATATTTTTTTAGTAGTTCATGGGAAAAAGAATTTGATGGCTCACTAAAGGAATCGCCCTCACCCTGAGTTTACTCTGGAGTACCTTAATACATGCCATGAAAGAGTAGCTTTAATTGTTTGATTTAAGGTTGCTATCAATTACATTGATAGCAGTAATATACAAATCTTAACTTTTTCTAACTCAGGGAACTGATGACACTGCTCTGATATTTCTTTTTCGTATGCGTATGTAATGTACCTGATTTAGTGGTATGTTTTTAGTAAGTTTTATACCTTTTGAACTCTTTTCAGTGAGGTATGTTTGGTTTGAGCTGTCCGTAATCTTTTCTCTAGCTACTTCTACTTTTACTTATTTATTTTTAACTGTAGATCATAGGTGAGGGATTAGAAAATCAGTTGGTAGTCATAAAACAAATAATATTCTAATTGAACTTTTTTCCTGCTCAGATAGCATGGCTTATCTTTGCAATAACTAACAAAATTGGAAATGATGATTATTGTAGTTTATATAGTACTTCTGTATTTGAGCTGTGTTGTGTTACTAAGAGAACTTTTATTTTCAGGTGGTAGGATTTATATCAGTTTTTTGAGGATTGGATTAAATGTACCACAAATACATATCACATAACATTTTTTGTTTTCTTTATCCAGACAGGTGATTTGGCTTCTGCACAGTTAGGAGGAGCACCAAACCGATGGGAGGTTTTGTCAGCCACACCTACAACTATAAAAGATGAAGCTGGTAATCTAGTACAGATTCCAAGTGCTGCTACTTCCAGTGGGCAGTATGTCCTTCCCCTTCAGAATTTGCAGAATCAGCAAATATTTTCAGTTGCACCAGGATCAGATTCATCAAATGGTACAGTGTCCAATGTTCAGTATCAAGTAATACCACAGATTCAGTCATCAGATGGTCAGCAGGTTCAGATTGGTTTCACAGGCTCTTCAGATAATGGGGGTATAAATCAAGAAAGTGGTCAAATTCAGATCATTCCTGGCTCTAATCAAACCTTGCTTGCCTCTGGAACACCTCCTGCTAATATCCAGAATCTCATACCACAGACTGGTCAAGTCCAGGTTCAGGGAGTTGCAATTGGTGGTTCATCCTTTCCTGGCCAAACCCAAGTAGTTGCTAATGTGCCTCTTGGTCTTCCAGGAAATATTACCTTTGTACCAATCAATAGTGTCGATCTAGATTCTTTGGGACTCTCGGGCAGTTCTCAGACAATGACCGCAGGCATTAATGCTGATGGACATTTGATAAACACAGGACAAGCTATGGATAGTTCAGACAATTCAGAAAGGACTGGTGAGCGGGTTTCTCCTGATATTAATGAAACTAATACTGAGACAGATTTATTTGTGCCAACATCCTCTTCATCACAGTTGCCTGTTACTATAGATAGTACAGGTATATTACAACAAAATACAAATAGCTTGACTACTACTAGTGGGCAAGTCCATTCTTCAGATCTTCAGGGAAATTATATCCAGTCGCCTGTTTCTGAAGAGACACAGGCTCAGAATATTCAGGTTTCTACAGCACAGCCTGTTGTACAACATCTGCAACTTCAAGAGTCTCAGCAGCCAACCAGTCAAGCCCAAATTGTGCAAGGTATTACACCACAGACAATCCATGGTGTGCAAGCCAGTGGTCAGAATATATCACAACAGGCTTTGCAAAATCTTCAGTTGCAGCTGAATCCTGGAACCTTTTTAATTCAGGCACAGACAGTGACCCCTTCTGGACAGATAACTTGGCAAACATTTCAAGTACAAGGGGTTCAGAACTTGCAGAATTTGCAAATACAGAATACTGCTGCCCAACAAATAACTTTGACGCCTGTTCAGACACTCACGCTTGGTCAAGTTGCAGCAGGTGGAGCCTTGACTTCAACTCCAGTTAGTCTAAGCACTGGTCAGTTGCCAAATCTACAGACAGTTACAGTAAACTCTATAGATTCTACTGGTATACAACTACACCCCGGAGAGAATGCTGACAGTCCTGCAGGTGAGTTTTCCAAGTCATGTCATGCTATAGATAAGTTCAGTGAGGTGTTCATCAGTATCTGGCTGTCTTTAAAGGTGATGATACATTTCCCTGTGTCTTTGTGAAAAGTCAACACCAAAACGTGTTTCAAATTGTTCTTCATTGAAAGATTGTAGTTTTTGAAGTCAAAGATTCATTTCTCTGTTATGCCAATTACATTTGTTTTTCGTCACTTAGTTTTGTACATTTTTTCACATCTGATTGGTACTCTCAAGCATCACAGAATTTTTATTTGGCATGTAAGGTGTCTTGGCTGTTCTTGGTGTGATGTAAATTAAATGTTCTATGCATTTTATTTGGTTGGGCAATCAGGTTGGTATAGTGAAAACATGGTACTGGGAGTAGGTACTGTTTATGCTGTCTCACCCATTAGCTAGCCTGTGTGGTTTTGGCTAAGTTACTTTTTCTCTTGCAAACTCAGTTTTCTCAGCATGTAAAATGCAGCTGTTGGCCTAGGTAACTATATCTAGGGTACCTTCTAGACCTAAAATTCTTCAGTTCTGTGATAGTTTATTCTTACAAGTGTGAAGTACTTAAACCTAGCTGTGTTAGATATGTTATTATTGATAGCATGGGTAGAAATTTTGGAAGTCTACTCTTTGTTGTGTTAAGAATTAAGTAGTACATAATTATTTAATAATAAAAATATAAATCTCTTTTAAAAGATAGTATCCTCATTACCTTAGTGCTGTTATTTATTTAGATAGTGTTTTATTGAATCCTTTGTTGTACACTAAATTCTTACTTTTACTTTTACGTCATTATTTGGGTTTTTGTGGAGATTGTGCTGTTATAACCTTCCACTGAGTCAGTGATTCTAAACTCTTAAATTGGGACACTTGGATTTAATTTTTTGAAGTAATAGTATTTTTTCTTTTGAGGAATTTGTGATATATACTTAGAAAATAGGAATTGTCTGTGCTTAGAAAGCCTTTAATTGCATTTGAGCCTTCTGAAGCTATGGTTTAGAGCAGCATTCTCAAAGTGTGGTCTGTGGATCTCTGAGGATCCCTGAGACCCTGTCAGAGGTCCTTGATATCAAACTACTTTTCATAAAAATAGTACAGTTTATTTGCCTTTTTTCTTGTATAGACATTTTCACTGATGGTGGCTAAAACTGCTGTGTTTTAGCGCAAATCAAAGCTGTGATGCTAAACTGTACTAGTAGTTGTATTCTTTATGACCATCCACTTGCAGTTAAAGAAAAATGCTAGCTAGCTTCACTGAGCAATGACCTTGATGAACAAGTCAAAAGAGTTATTTTTACTAAACCTTGACCCTTGAATGCTGCATGTCCTTTTTAAAATAATAGCTTTATTGAAATATAATTCACATACTATAAAACTCGCCCTTTAAAGTATATAGTTTAGTGGTTTTTAATATAGGCACAGACTGATGCACCCATCACCACTCTCTATTTTTAGAACATTTTCAGCACCTCCCCCAAACCGCATACCCATTAGCAGTCACTCCACATTCCCTGCCCCGTCCCCTGAGCCCCCCAGCAACCACTAATCTACTTTCTGTCTCTTTAGATTTGCCTATTATATCTTATCAGTGGAATCATACAGTATGTGGCTCACTGTGTCTGACTTTTAATTTACCATAATATTTTTAGGGTTCATCTGTCTTGTAGCCTTTAAACGTACTTTGTTCTTTTTTGTGGTTGTATAATATTCCATTGTATGGATATACCACATTTTATTCCTTTATCCATTGATGAACAACATTTCCATTTTTTAGCTATTAAGAATAATGCTGCTATGAACGTTCGTGTACAGTTTTTTGGTGTGGACATGTTTTTGTTTCTTTTGGGTATATACTTAGCAGTGGAATTGCTGGGTTGTATGTTAACATTTTGAGGAACTGCCAAACTGTTTTTCCAAAGTGACTGTACCATTTTACATTCTCACCAGCAAAAGGGTTCCGGTTTTTCTATATCCCCACCAACATTTATCATTGTCCTCCTTTTTGATTTTAGATATACTAAGAATGGGTGTGAAGTGGTATCTCATTGTGTTTCTGATTTGTAGTTCCTGCTGCATGTCTTTGTAATATTCTTTATGACAAAATGGGAAGTATACTTTAATAAAGCACTTCTGCATACCAAAATAAGATGATTATCTTTGAAAAAATATATATTGTTTTCAATTGAGCAATTGTATGAGTTGCAAGCTGAACTAGGTGCTATTTTTTGGAAACACATTTTACTTGAAAGACTGACAAACTATGGTTATTGAGAGACTCATGTACTTAAGTGACAGATATTTTCTAAAAAGTATAATGAATTAAGTGAGCCTGTCCTTAAAAGGAAAAAAACTTGACTGTTTGCTACCAATGATAAAATTTGGGCTTTCCAGTGAAAATTAGAATTTTGGAAAACTTGAATCTACTACTATGAACTTGGTAACTTGTTAATAATTACATACTTTTATGATGAAATGGACAGTGATATTAATATTAATAAATAGCATTTTGGGGGATACTGTATTATAATGAAATATGCCATCATTTGGAAGATCTTTATGATAACTGAGTGAACCAGTAGTTTTCAGATGATCAGCTCATGTTACAAAATCCTGCATGGGTAAAAGATCCATCTGTTCAGAGTTCAAGATAGGCCAACAACAAGCATGTGGAAAGTTTACCAATATAGTTTCAGATTCTACATTACAACTGACCTTTAAGAAATTTAGCACTTGTCAGATTTGGTATAGTATCCAAGAAGAATAACCACAATTGGCTGAAAGACTATCAGATTACTTCTTTTTCCAGCCACATATCTTTGTGAAACTAGATATTCTTCATATGCTTCAACCCAAACCACGTATTGCAACACACTGCAAAAGCAAATGTGAAACTCCAGTTGTCTTCTTTTAACCTAGATATTAAAGAGATTTGCAAAAATGTGAAACATGACCTCTCTCCTCATTAAACTTTTATGTATGTTTTTGGAAAATAGTTGTTTTTCATAAAATCTTAATTTGTGTTAACATTTAATGGATTTATTGTTTTCAAATGAATCAAAACATTAAAAATTTCTCTTCTAATTCCTAATACAGTAAATATCAAAATAAATACCCTACATTAACAAAAGCTTTTTGGGGACCTCAGTAATATTTAAGAGTTTAGAAGGAGTCCTGAGACCAAAAAGTTTGAGAATACTGGTAGATGACAGACTTCTGAGGACATAGGAGATAGTTTTTAGAAACCAGTTTTTAAAGCTTCCACAAAGTTAAAGTTATGGAGATCTATACATGTTAGAAAAACACCTCTAGAGAATTTATTTGTAATTTTGTGGATGTATGTTGGTCATGAAATTAGATTGATATAAAGCACTAAGTGCTCAGTACAATAATTTATTTCCAAAATACTATCAAAATAGCAACAGTGTTTGAATTAAATACAAAATCGAATTTTTAGGATGATAATTTATTGTATGTTGGCAAGGGAGGGTAAAATAAGCACTCCAGAAGGCCATTAAATTTGAATTTTTTTCCAGATTTTAAAGGAATGGGGAAAGAACTTGAGAAAATAAAAGTTAAAGAGAATCAGAAAAAAAATGCTGCATAGTACATAACAGCATATTTAGAAATAAAAACCAGGAAGTTGTAATTTGGGGATAATTTGGTAATAGGAAAACTACCCCTTGGTGTACTGTCTTTTTAATTGTCAAGAAGGAAGAAATTATTTTAGGATGTGTTTTCTTACATGAAAAATCAGTAAAAAAAACCTTTATCGGTGTTAGAGCATAGTATGCACAGATGAACTGCTTAAAATTTTGACACCATTGGTTTGCATTTTGGTGAGTATGGAAACAATGTAACACATTTCCCAAATAAATGAGACCACACCGTTTTTTTTTACTAGGACTCTGCAATTTCTTTGACCTTTTTTCTAAGCTCCTCTTTCACAAAAATGACCTCTATTCCAGCCTGTTTTAAGAAGTGAATCTGATTCAGGGTCTCTCCTCATGAGGGGTATGTTTAGTGCCTCTTATCCCTTAGAAACCAAACCCCCATCTTCCTTGGAACATAGAGCTCATTGGGCCCCAAGCTGCAACCCCACTCACTCCCTTTATTTCTTTTCCTTGCCCACTGAGAAATGCATGCTGTTTTTGAAATTTAATTTTTACTCTACCATTTGCTGTGTATTTGAAGCTAGGCGATCTTTCTGACATCTTTTCGAGTGAGAAAATTTCTCCCAAATTCAAGCCAAGACTTAGCCAGTTTCTCAAATTTTAGTTCTCTACCCGATTTTGGCTTATCCTCTAAGATTGGGTATATGTAAAGCTTGGTGTCATGCACATTTTAAAATATTGTCATAACTATACTGCTTGTACAGTTTTTTTTTATCCTGCTTAATTTTTAGTTACTTTTTTTGGTAGGGTGACCATACCTGTTAAGTATTTAGGTCAGGAATTATATTCTATTTAATTATCTATTAATATAGTTAAAAAGACCCCACATGAGAAAGAGCTAAGAGTCAAATTCACTGCCTAAAACCAGGGCCTGGCGTAGGATTCCTTTTTGTAGAGGTGAGCTTAAAAAAAAAAAAAAAGTTTGTTGCTGTCTGTTACTCTAAGGTACAGCTTAAATGAGGCTGTACACTTACAGAAATGAGAAGAGGACATGGGGAAATAGGAGGACATCAACAATCTTGTGATCAGATTCTGAACCAGTCTGAACCATTGAGCGATTAACTTGGTGTCTAGATTTATGACATCTCCAGTATTAGCTCTGAAGCCAATAAAAGACCTAGGTCTACATTAGGGCCAGACAGACTTGGTGGAAACACTTGGAAAAATGCCAGGCATGGAGGTATAATGCAGAGAGAAAAATTATACTCAGTATAAGCCTGAAAACCAAAATTGCAAAATACATGATGAAGGGAAAATCTATGAAAGATAGCCAGTAAAATCAACAATCAAGAGATGAATTCATGTCCAATTAAAGAAAGATAATTTAAAAATCTGTGAAAGACTTTAAAATCAGTATGTTTATACCTGTCAATGAGATAAAGGAAGCTGTAGCATCTTTAGAAAAGAAGTTGTGAAACAAAAAAGGTAGATGTGTAAAAGAAACAACCAGAAATCCTAGAAAGGAGAAGCATATTTCATTGATTCAAAGACACGAATTGTTTAACGTTTTAACATTTCTTCTGAGATATGAGTATATCTTACCGACCATGGCATGTCAGTGTTTAATTTACAGTGCTTTTTCTTTTTTACTAGTAGTGGTATGTCTTGATAGCATTGTTTAGATGAAATAGAAAAATTTGGCGGGACAAACAGGAGAATCTTTAGGCTGGACATAGAAAAAAATGAGTGAATAGTAATATACTTAGAAATTTACCCAGAATATAGTTTAGAGATAATGAACAGGTAGAGACTTGAAAGATTGAGAGTCACCAACATAAGATTTTCAGAAAAAGAGAATAGAGTGAATGGCAAGAGAAGCAGTGTTGGATGAGATAATGGCTGAGAATTTTCTGGTGTTGGAGATACATAGTTTACAGATGAAAATTTTGCTTCAAGTATTAAGAAAGATAAAAATAAGTCCACCCCTGTCTTAAACTAAAATTTTGGAGAAAGATAATCTTAAATTTTAACAGAAAAGTCATATTGCTAACAAATTACAGACCTACAAACTTCTCATCAGCCACACACATACCAGAAGATCATGTAGTAGTATCTTTATAGCACTGAGAGAAAGTAACCAGCAGGCAAGAATTCTGTATGCAATTAAAAATCCTACTTAAGAGTTAGAATATAATGAAGATATTTAAAATAATCAAGGACTGAAAGTTTATTATTCAAAGACCCTTATGAAACTAACTACTGAAGTGTTAAGTAGAAAAATGGATCCAGAGGAAATGAGGACATAGTAGTGATTACAGTGGGTAAAAAATTAATAATTTAACTGACCGTAAAACACTAGTAACTTTAAGTTACAGAAACAACATAATTTACATACAGTAAAATTCCTTCTAAAATTTTAGTGCACCATTCTGTACTTTCAGTAACTGAACACAGTTGTATAATCACCACCATAATTAAGATATAGTATCATTTTACCACCTCTCTCCATTCCCATATGCAACTTCATAGTCAGCCATTCTCCTTTACCCTTGTTCTCTGGCAAATAGGTGTTACTCACATAAACAAAAACTCTTTGAAGTCCTCAGTAATTTTTAAAAACTTAAAGTGATTCTGATATCGAGAAGTTTGAAAACTGCTGCGCTAATGTTAAGGATTTTAAGAAACATAACCAAAGTACCATTATTTACAATACCCTAAATTTATAGTTATCCTTTAGTATTATTTAATAGCCTTGTAATGTTTAGTTTTCCCCAAATGATTAAAAATACCTTTTTAGAATTGATCAAGTTAGGATTCAAACAAGCACTGTGTCTTTTATTGGTTCATGTGCCTCCAAGTCTCAGCTTTTCAAATAATAGTTTTAGCAGCTTTTCATTGTTGTAACTTGGATTCATTATTTCATTAAGATTTGCAAAATGGTGATTTTTCTAATTTTCTCAGTCCTTTTGTGTTAAGCTGTGATTTTTTTCTGAAAAGATCCTTCCCTTGTTAGCTATTTGGTTACCCCCGAAGCACAGTTTGTACAAGAAAGGCAGGATAAGCTATTAAATCCATTCCTTTTATTTATCTGTTTTCAGAATGAGTTGGTGTCTTAGCTGCCATCAGAGGTTCTCTCTCTCTCTTTTTTTTTTCCTTTGGTGTATCATGGTGAACTCATTTTTTATCAGTTGTATTTTAATACATGGTATTCATTATTCTTGGAAATTAATATTTATATTGTTAAGAAATGGAATACTAAGCCTAAAAAAGAAATAGCGGTGTGGGACTTGTGGGGATTGGTTCCTGGGTAGAGGTTCTTGTCATTTTTAGGAGGATCAGCTTTATAGAAAATAGTTTTAGCCATTTTACATCAATTTATAATTTGGATATAAGTAATTAAGAGAACAAAAGTGTGATTTTATATATATATATTTTTTTAAATTAAGACTTTTTTTAGAGCAGTTTTAGGTTCACAGCAACATTGAAGAGGAGGTACAGAGATTTTCCATCTACCTTCTGCCCCTACACATGCATAGCATCCCCCATCATGACGTCTCTCACCATAGTGATACATTTGTTAAAACTGATGAACCTATGTTAATACATCATAATTACACAAAGTCCATAGTTTACATAATGGTTCACTCTTGGTGTTGTACATTATTTGAGTTTGGACAAGTGTATAATAACATATCCATCATTATGGTATAGTAAGAGTATTTTTACTACCCTGGAGACCCTCTGTGTTCTGTCTATTGCAAAAGTGCAATTTTTAACTTCTAAACTGGGGCAGGAGGTAGAAAATTATCAATCCAACAGAAAATAGGAAAGGAAAAGAAGTATAGCAAAGAAAAAGACTAATATCAGATGTAGAAATTAAGGACAGTCCTGAGAAGAAAAAAAATTAGTAATCCTACAACCAATAAAGTTGGTAAATTGCCTGTATAATCTTCTGGTCTTTTTTTGGTGCATATTGCATACTGTGTCTTTACACTTTGGGGTCACTTTAAAATTGAGGTCATATACACACTTTATCTTTTTTTTCCAAATAATATATTGTGTGCATTTCCCAGATCATTAGTTTTCCACAACATGATTATTTAGTTTCATTACTAAGTATTTTGGTGAGGATATTTCATGATTTAACTAATCCTCTCTTGTTAGGTGTTTAGGTTATTTTTCATTTTTTTCCCATTACATAGAAATCTTTGCTCACACTTCTGATCATTTCCTTATGCAGAAGAATTTAAGGCTTTTATATATACTGCAGAAACGCTCTTTCACCCCCATTGTTTGCGAGGATGGGGTTTTTTGTACTGGGATGTCATTTTATCAAATGGCAGTTTTGGGGTGGTAAAAATAGACTCTAATACATTCATTTATTATTGGGGAACTTGAACATTTTTGCATGTTTATTGTCTATTTGTGTTTGGTCATTATCCTTTCATGTTTTTTGCTTGTTTTTCCCTCACTACTGATTTGTAAGACATTTTTAAAAGACATCTTTATGTTAAGGACATCAGTCTTTTGTCACACACCACAGATATTTTCTCCATTTGTTTGCCATTAAGTTTGTTTAGTGGTGAGTTTTAGTACATGTAAGTTCTTACTAGACTTTTTTTTTTTTTTTTTTTTTTTTTTGCGGTACGCGGGCCTCTCACTGTCGTGGCCTCTCCCGTTGCGGAGCACAGGCTCCGGACGCGCAGGCTCAGCGGCCATGGCTCACGGGCCCAGCCACTCCGCGGCATGTGGGATCTTCTTGGACCGGGGCACGAACCCGTGTCCCCTGCATCGGCAGGCGGACTCTCAACCACTGCACCACCAGGGAAGCCCTAGACTTTTTTTTTTGAGTAAAATAATTTAGAAACTTTGAACCATAGTTTTTGAACTCAGTTTGTATTGATTTACAAGTCATCTGATGCAATTCAAGAATTTGTGCAAGAAGTTGGGAATTTCAAATTATAATACCTATGCCTAGAAAAATATCTAGAGTACACTGTCTTTTAAAATAAATCATTTTAATGTATGTTTTTGGTCACACTTGTTATTTTCTTAGTATCCTGTGGAAAATTAGTGTTGACAGATCCATGAGTAATCCATTGACAATGATACTTCTAGAGGTCTCAAATATCTTAGGTATAATATTGAATAGTAGTATTATTATATGGTATATATAGTAACATTGGAATATATATTAACAGTATTATGTATCTCTGTTATTTAAACCATGGAATCTTAGAGAGGTCAACTAGTTTAACTCATCGATGCATCTTCAACAAATGGCTGCTTGGTGTCTGTTTTTAAATACATTTCTCTTTGTTTTCTGAAATAGTATAATTTATGATTAAACGAATTTACCTCATAATGTAATAGTAATAATGCAGATTAGAATTCTTGATGGACACAACAGAATGGAAAGCACATAATTAATGTGTGGTTTTCATTATATGCCTTCTTCGATACATTGTTCTGTAGTTCCATATTATTTTTAATTAGGAGAATAACTTTATTAAAGCTAGTCTTTAAACTACTTTGTCCATTTTAGTGGTTCTTGGGGACAGATTTTGTATCCAGCTTTATTTTATGTGAGGGTACTTGACATGTGACACTTCATAAATCTCATAAATTCTCTGATGAATGGTACCATCTTACTGGCAACTAAGATTAGGGAAGTCAGTCATCATTCATTCAGTCCACAAATATTTGAGTCTATACTACAGTTCTCCAGGTAATGTTTTTTAGGTTCTTTGCAACAGTAAAAGAGAAAAAGTCCCCACTCTCATAAATTTTGTGTTTTAGTGGATGAAGACAAATAAGCAAACACGGTAATTTTACATGACTAGTGTTTGAAGAAAATAAAGTTAGGGTTATGGAATAGTAGGGAATAGGGAAAACCATGGAGCTTGGTTGTTATTTTAGGTAGGGTGGTTAGGAAATAACCTTATAACGAGGTGAAAAAGAATTTCAGATCTGAACATTGAGGAGCCTGTCTTATTGACATCTGGAGGAAAAGTAATGAGCAAAGGTGGCTGGGATTTAGTGAATGTGTGGAGTCAGAATATGAGATTGGAAGTAGGCAGGGATAATAAAAGCCATGATAAGGAACTTGGGTTTTTTTTTTTTTTTAATATGAAAACATTGGAGGTTTTTATGTTTTAAGAAGATCAGTCTGGCAGATCCCTGTGGCAGGTGGTGATGGGGGTTGGGGGTTCGAATAACAAGAGTAAGGATAAGGCTAGTGCAGTAATACAGGCAAAAGGAGATAGTGAGTCTGGCTAAGCCTAGTAGTAAGGAAAGCCTGGAGAAGGGAGGGGTAAAGGGAGAAGTAAGACTGTGGCTTTGTTAAATTTGAAATGTCTATTAGATAGCCAAGTGGATGGTTCAAGTAAAGAGTTGTATATCAGAATCTGGAGCTCAGGTCGAGCAAGAGATAAAATTTTGGGAGGCTTTAATGTAGATAGAAGTGACCAGATGAAAAAATTGGGGTCATAGCTTTTTTGGCTGTATAGTAGAATCTCACAGGGAACTTGTTTGTTTGTTTGTTTCAATTTAATTTTTGAATTTTATTCATTTTTTTATATAGCAGGTTCTTATTAGTTATCTGTTTTATACATACTAGTATATATATGTCAATCCCAGTCTCCCAATTCATACCACCCCCCGCCACTTTCCCCCCTTGGTGTCCATACGTTTGTTCTCTACATCAGTATCTCTATTTTGCCTTGCAAACCGGTTCATCTGTACCATTTTTCTAGGTTCCACATATATGTATTAATATGATATTCATTTTTCTGATTTATTTCACTCTGTATGACAGTCTTTAGATCCATCCACGTCTCTACAAATGACCCAATTTCGTTCCTTTTTATGGCTGAGTAATATTCCATTGTATATATGTACAGATCTTCTTTTTTTTTTCTTTTCTTTTTCTGCGGTACGCGGGCCTCTCACTGTTGTGGCCTCTCCCGTTGCGGAGCACAGGCTTAGGACGCGCAGGCTCAGCGGCCATGGCTCATGGGCCCAGCCGCTCTGCAGCATGTGGGATCTTCCCGGACCAGGGCACGAACCCGTGTCCCCTGCATCGGCAGGTGGACTCTCAACCACTGTGCCACCAGGGAAGCCCCCACATCTTCTTTATCCATTCGTCTGTCGATGGGCATTTAGGTTGCTTCCATGACCTGGCTGTTGTAAATAGTGCTGCAATGAACATTGGGGGTGCATGTCTCTTTTTGAATTATGGTTTTCTCTGGGTATATGCCCAGTAGTGGGATTGCTGGATCATATGGTAATTCTATTTTTAATTTTTTAAGGAACCTCCGTACTGTTCTCCATAGTGGCTGTATCAATTTACATTCCCACCAACAGTGCAAGAGGGTTCCCTTTTTTCCACACTGTCTCCAGCATTTGTTGTTTGTAGATTTTCTGATGATGCCCATTCTAACTGGTGTGAGGTGATACCTCATTGTAGTTTTGATTTGCATTTCTCTAATAATTAGTGATGTTGAGTAGCTTTTCATGTGCTTCTTGGCTATCCGTATGTCTTCTTTGGAGAAATGTCTATTTAGGTGTTCTGCCCATTTTTGGATTGGGTTGTTTTTTTTTTAATATTGAGCTGCATGAGCTGTTTATATATTTTGGAGATTAATCCTTTGTCCATTGATGCGTATTTTCTCCCATTTTGAGGGCTGTCTTTTCGTCTTGTTTATGGTTTCCTTTGCTGTGCAAAGGCTTTGAAGTTTCTTTAGGTCCCCGTTGTTTATTTTTATTTCCATTACTCTAGGAGGTGGATCAAAAAAGATCTTGCTGTGATTTATGTCAAAGAGTGTTCTTCCTATGTTTTCCTCTAAGAGTTTTATAGTGTCCAGTCTTACATTTAGGTCTCGAATCCATTTTGAGTTTATTTTTGTGTATGGTGTTAGGGAGTGTTCTAATTTCATTCTTTTACATGTAGCTGTCCAGTTTTCCCAGCACCGCTTATTGAAGAGATTGTCTTTTCTCCATTGTATATCCTTGCCTCCTTTGTCATAGATGAGTTGACCATAGGTGCGTGGGTTTATCTCTGGGCTTTCTATCTTGTTCCATTGATCTGTGTTTCTGTTTTTGTGCAAGTACCGTATTGTCTTGATTACTATAGCTTTGTAGTACAGTCTGAAGTCAGGGAGTCTGATTCCTCCAGCTCCGTTTTTTTCCCTCAGGACTGCTTTGGCTATTCGGGGTCTTTTGTGTCTCCATACAGATTTTAAGATTTTCTGTTCTAGTTCCGTAAAAAATGCCATTGGTAATTTGATAGGGATTGCATTGAATCTGTAGATTGCTTTGGGTAGTATAGTCATTTTCACAATATTGATTCTTCCAATCCAAGAACATGGTATATATCTCCTTCTGTTGGTATAATCTTTAATTTCTTTCATCAGTGTCTTATAGTTTTCTGCATACAGGTCTTTTGTCTCCCTAGGTAGGTTTATTCCTAGGTATTTTATTCTTTTTGTTGCAATGGTAGATGGGAGTGTTTCCTTAATTTCTCTTTCAGATTTTTCATCATTCGTGTATAAATGCAAGAGATTTCTGTGAATTAATTTTGTATCCTGCAACTCTACCAAATTCATTGACTAGCTGTAGTAGTTTTCTGGTGGTATCTTTAGGATTCTCTATGTATGGTATCATGTCGTCTGCAAACGGTGACAGTTTTCCTTCTTCTTTTCCAATTTGTATTCCTTTTCTTTTTCTTCTTCGATTGCCGTGGCTAGGACTTCCAAAACTGTGTTGAATAATAGTGGTGAGAGTGGACATCCTTGTCTTGTTCCTGATCTTAGAGGAAATGCTTTCAGTTTTTCACCATTGAGAATGATGTTTGCTGTGGGTTTGTCATATATGGCCTTTATTATGTTGAGGTAGGTTCCCTCTTTCTTTTTCTTTTTTTTTTTTTTTTTGCGGTATGTGGGCCTCTCACTGTTGTGGCCTCTCCCGTTGCGGAGCACAGGCTCCGGACGTGCAGGCTCAGCGGCCATGGCTCACGGGCCCAGCCACTCCGCGGCATGTGGGATCTTCCCGGACCGGGGCACAAACCCCTGTCCCCTGCATTGGCAGGTGGACTCTCAACCACTGCGCCACCAGGGAAGCCCGAGGTAGGTTCCCTCTGTGCCCACTTTCTGTAGAGTTTTTATCATAAATGGGTGTTGAATTTTGTCAAAAGCTTTTTCTGCATCTATTGAGATGATCATATGGTTTTTATTCTTCAATTTGTTAATATGGTGTATCACATTGATTTGCGTATATTGAAGAATCCTTGCATCCCTGAGATAAATCCCACTTGATCATGGTGTATGATCCTTTTACTGTGTTGTTGGATTCTGTTTGCTAGTATTTTGTTGAGGATTTTTGCATCTATATTCATCAGTGATATTGGTCTGTAAATTTTCTTTCTTTGTAGTATCTTCCTCTGGTTTTGGTATCAGGGTGATTTGATGGTGGCCTCATAGAATGAGTTTGGGAGTGTTCCTTCCTCTGCAATTTTTTGGAAGAGTTTGAGAAGGATGGGTGTTAGCTCTTCTCTAAATGTTTGATAGAATTCACCTGTGAAGCCATCTGGTCCTGCCTGGACTTTTGTTTGTTGGAAGATTTTTAATCACTGTTTCAATTTCATTACTTGTGATTGGTCTGTTTATATTTTCTATTTCTTCCTGGTTCATTGTTGGAAAGTTATACCTTTCTACAAATCTGCCCATTTCTGCCAGGTTGTCCATTTTATTGGCATAGAGTTGCTTGTAGTAGTCTCTTAGGATGCTTTGTCTTTCTGCTGTGTCTGTTGTAACTCCTCCTTTTTCACTTCTAATTTTATTGATTTGAGTCCTCTCCCTCATTTTCTTGATGAATCTGGCTAATGGTTTATCAATTTTGTTTACCTTCTCAAAGAACCAGATTTCAGTTTTAGTGATCTTTGTTATTTTCTTTGTTTTGAATTCATTTATTTGTGCTCTGATCTTTATGATTTCTTTCCTTTTGCTAACTTTGGCGTTTTTTTGTTCTTCTTTCTCTAGTTCCTTTAGGTGTAAGGTTAGATTGTATATTTGAGATTTTTCTTGTTCTTGAGGTAGGCTTGTATAGCTATAAACTTCCCTCTTAGAACTGCTTTTGCTGCATCCTATAGGTTTTGGATGGTCGTGTTTTCATTGTCATTTGTCTCTGGGTATTTTTTGATCTCCTCTTTGATTTCTTCAGTGATCTCTTGGTTATTTAGTAACATATTGTTTAGCCTCCATGTGTTTGTGGTTTTTACGGTTTTTTTTTCCCCCTGTAATTCATTTCTAATCTCACAGAGTTGTGGTCAGAAAAGGTGCTTGATATGACTTCAGTTTTCTTAAATTTACTGAGGCTTGATTTGTGACCCAAGATGTGATCTATCCTGGAGAACGTTCTGTGCGCACTTGAGAAGTGTAATCTGCTGTTTTTGGATGGAATGTCCTATAAATATCAATTAGATCTATCTGGTCTATTGTGTCATTTAAAGCTTGTGTTTCCTTATTTATTTTCATTTTGGATGATCTGTCTATTGGTGTAAGTGAGGTGTTAAAGTCCCCCACTATTATTGTGTTACTGTCGATTTCCTCTTTTATAGCTGTTAGCAGTTGCCTTATGTATTGAGGTGCTCCTATGTTGGGTGCATATATAATTGTTATATCTTTTTCTTGGATTGATCCCTTGATCATTATGTAGTGTCCATCCTTGTCTCTTGTAACATTCTTTATTTTAAAGTCTGTTTTATCTAATATATGAGTATTGCTACTCCAGCTTTCTTTTGATTTCCATTTGCATGGAATATCTTTTTCCATCCCCTCACTTTCAGTCTGTATGTGTCCCTAGGTCTGAAGTGGGTGTCTTGTAGACAGCATATATATGGGTCTTGTTTTTGTATTCATTCAGTGAGCCTGTGTCTTTTGGTTGGAGCATTTAATCCATTCACGTTTAAGGTAATTATCGATATGTATGTTCCTGTGATCATTTTCTTAATTGTTTTGGGTTTGTTTTTGTAGGTCCTTTTCTTCTCTTGTGTTTCCCACTTAGAGAAGTTCCTTTAGCATTTGTTGTAGAGCTGGTTTGGTGGTGCTGAATTCTCTTAGCTTTTGCTTATCTGTAAAAGTTTTGATTTCTCCATTGAATCTGAATGAGATTCTTGCTGGGTAGAGTAATTTTGGTTGTAGGTTCTTCCCTTTCATCACTTCAAATATGTCATGCCATTCCCTTCTGGCTTGTAGAGTTTTTGTTGAGAAATCAGCTGTTAACCTTATGGGAGTTCCCTTGTATGTTATTTGTCATTTTTCCCTTGCTGCTTTCGATATTATTCTTTGTCTTTAATTTTTATTGATTTGATTACTATGTGTCTTGGCTTGTTTCTTCTTGGGTTTATCCTGCATGGGACTCTCTGTGCTTCCTGGACTTGGGTGGGTTTTTCCTTTCCCATGTTAGGGAAGTTTTCGACTATAATCTCTTCATATATTTTCTCTGGTCCTTTATCTCTCTCTTCTCCTTCTGGGACCCCTGTAATGCAAATGTTGTTGGATTTAATGTTGTCCCAGAGGTCTCTTATGCTGTCTTTATTTCTTTTCATCCTTTTTCCTTTATTCTGTTCTGCAGCGGTGAATTCCACCATTCTGTCTTCCAGGTCACTTATCTGGTCTTCTGCCTCAGTTATTCTGCTATTGATTCCTTCTAGTGTATTTTTCATTTCAGTTGTCGTATTGTTCATTGCTGTTTGTTTGTTCTTTAATTCTTCTAGATGTTTTTTCTTTAATTCTTCTAGGTCTTTGTTAAACATTTCTTATGTCTTCTTAGTCTTTGCCTCCATTCTTTTTCTGAGGTCCTGGATCATCTTCACTATCATTCTAAATTCTTTTTCTGGAAGGTTGCTTATCTCCATTTAGCTTTTCTGGGGTTTTATGTGTTGTTCCTTCATCTGGTACATAGTCCTCTGGCTTTTCATTTTGTCTGTGTTTCTGTGAATGTGGTTTTCCTTCCACAGGCTGCAGAATTGTAGTTCTTGCTTCTGCTGTCTGCTCTCTCTCACAGGGAACTTTTTAAAAATGCCAACAATTTGTGTTGAGCATCCTCCCAATTCTAATTTAATTGCTGCATTAGGCCTAGGAAAGATGTATTTTAAAAGCCCCCAAGAGATTTTGAAGTACAACTGGTTTGAAAATTAGTAGCTTAATACAGAAAGAATATAGATAAAGAAAAGATTGGAAAATAGTATCTTGAGCCTCAGATTATTTTCCTTGATTTTTCAAATGCAGTGTCTAGCACAGAATCAGAGGTAGTTGGGCGTATGAGGAGATGACATGCCATGAGTGAGAACCAGCAGAAACATCAGACAATAGAAGTAAGACTTACTGGGACTTTATATACCACATATGGATTTAAACAATTGTTTTACTATGGTCTGGAAGGAAAAAGCCAAGGTTGAAAATTTTTAACAAGAGAGTTGGGGATTGTTATGAAAATGACATGGCAGATTGTAAAAGGACCAAATACAAATTCAGGAACTGAAACTTAAAATGACCAAAATTGAGGGAAATCCTTGGCTGAATCTGAGGACATTTTCAACATTTAGAGGGCAAGAAGTAGAGGAGCAACCAGTAAAGGAAATGGAAGGCGCTTCCAGCAGAGAGGAATATCCTGGAAGCCAAGTGAATGAACCACTTAAAGGAAGAGTTCTCAACTTTTCAGATATTGTGGAGGGTACATAAGATGGTAAAGAATGGGAATCCAGTTGTTGTGGTTTCAGTGGAGTGTTGGGGAGAAAAGTCTGAATAGAGTGATTTAAAAGGAGATGAAGGGAAGAGGGAGTAGCAACCGTAATTACAGACAAATAATTTAAGGGTTTTTTTCTGTTAAGAAGAAGAATGTTGAAATAAGACATGGTAGTTGGAGGTAAGCTTGAGGTCAGGGTGGGCTTTCCTGGGAATGTCTCAAAAAAAAAGGAAGAAATTGATGATGCAGGAAGAAGGTATAATGGAGGAAAGTTATTACGAAGGCAAGCAAGATGAAATACAGGACACAGGTATAGAGGTTGGCCACAGAGAAGAGTGGGAATAATCATGTTTTAATGGGAAGGGCATGGGATAGGGCTTTGCGGGTACAGATGTGTTGGTAGGAAGATAAGGTCATTCTTGTCAGGTTGCTTCTGATTTCCTTTTGTTATAAGAAGCTGAGATGGGTGAGGAGGACAGGTTTTAGAAATTTAAGAAGGAAAAAGGCATGAAATGGTCATCTGAGACAATTGCAAAGTGAAATTATTGGTGAGACAGTTGCAGGTGTTACTGGGTGCTCAGTTGAATAATTAGTACAATTGTGTTTTTTCTCCAGTTACCTTTAGTTGCTTGCATGCAGGTGCAGGGTTAACTCTTTTCTGTTTCCTGGTAGAAAGTTCCAAGTCCTTTTGGTTTTATCTCTGCCATGTTTTTGTGATCTGTTCTTCCTTTCCATTCTCATTTTATTAGTCTGGCTTTTACTGTTCTCCTAGGCTGTTGTTACAATAATTTGTTTTCCATGCCTCTAATCTTTCCTCTTTATAGTGCATTTAAAATTCTTTTTCGAAAAATTTTTTCTTGAATAATAAGTAATACCTGCACAAGGCATGCATTCAGAAAATATATTAAAGGGTAATCATTAAAGAGTTAGTCTCTTTCCCTCCTTATCTTAACCCCCCAGTTTCTCTCCCTAGAGATAGCCATTGTTACCAGTTTTTTGGTTTTTTTTTTTTAACTGTATGGAATATCTCTGGTGGAAGGATACATTTACAAACACTACCATACCTATGTATTCTCTACCATTCCCTGAAATTGTACCATTCTTCTGCATAAAAAATTTTTATGTTGGATCTCTTAATATTACAAGTAGAGAGCTATCTCATTCTTAGCAGTGACAGTAACAGTGTTCTATTGAACAAGTATCTTGTCATTTAGTAAGATCCTTATTGGTGGGTATTTATTTTCTATCTTCAGATTATACTGCAGTGAATATCCTTATACACATATTTTTTTTCACTTATGGAAAATATGTGTATCTGAAGAATAGATATATATCTAGAGATTATATACATCTTTAATTTTGGAAGATACTGGAAGTTGTTCCAGTATATCCTTTACATCAGTGAACACAGGTCATGTTGTTGCCTTCTTTAAAATCTTCACTGGCTCTTCCATTGCTTTATTTTTTATTTCATTTGTATTGAGGTATAATTGACATGTAAAATTGTATTCCATTGCCTTTAAATTGAGGTTTACTTACCACTGTGTATAGAGTTCCTGCTGTGTCCAGTGCTGGGCATACAAAGGTGAATAAGATACTTCTTGCACCAGAATTGTTGATAATCTAAAGATTAGACTGGGTATTCTCAGTCTCCACGTTACTGATATTTTCGACCTGATAATTCTTTGTTATGGGGACTGTCCTTTCCATTGTAGGATGTTTAGCAGCATCCCTCACTAGATGCCAGTCGCACCCCTTAATCCTTCATTCATGACAATAAAAAAAGGGCTTTAGACATTGCCAAATGTCCACTGGAGGGCCAAATTTCCCCCCTTTTCTTTGAGAACCATTGGGTTAGGCAGTCAGGTAGAAGATTCTGATGTAATGTGGTAAATGGTACACTAACATTGAACCACAGTTGGGAACAGGGAGGAGTAGAGGAGTAACCTTTGAGTGGACATCTTCCAAGGCTTAGCTCAGATACTACCTCATCCCATAGCCTTTCCTGACTCCTGCCTCCTTTATTTTTAATAGCATGTTTCTGTATTACAGTTAACATGTTTGTCTTCTTTTGGAAATCAGCAATTATTACTTATTCATCTTTTGATCTCTGCATTTTTTGAGAGTGAATGAATGAAATGTCAGTAATAGGTACAGGATAAACATAGGTTTGTGTGGTAACATATAATGTAAATTTTACCTGCTTGCTTCTGAAATGATTAACTTGGTTCAGTTGTGTGAGATTCCTGGTACTTGTTTATTTTATACTGCTTCCAGTTGTGTAATTGTGTTAAATGTGTAGCTTTTTAAAGACTCTTGGCATTGAGAATTATGTTTCAGAAAGCAATCTATAAATCTGTGGGGGGAAAAAAACAAGAGAAGCAAAAGGAATTTAGATTTAGTCTTGTCTGCATATGAGGAAATTTAGAAGAATTAAAGTTCAGAGAAGTCTTAGATCAAAGAGGGTTCCAGCTGTCAGGGAAGATTTTATGGAAAAGAGAGAACTTCAGTAGAGGAATATAGATTTGTATAGGTAGAAAGATGAGGGGAAGGTATGTTCTAACAAGGCAAAAAGCCGTATAAGTGAGAATAGAGACAGTCTATCCAGAAGACAGTTTAATAGCCCAGCATTTCCCAAAAAATGGCTTGTAAGATATTAATGGGTATTATTAAATAGGTTATGAAAAATTCTCATTAGCTTATTAAAGTCTGAGAAATCCTGTGGAAAATAAACCTGACTGTTTAAGGAAAGGAAGCAGCATCCTTTTTCTTTCTTAGACTATACATCTCTGGAGATAAGTATTTCATTGGGTTAATTGTGAGAAACGCTTTGGGAAATGCAGTAACAGCATAAATAGAAGGCTTTGATGTTGTCTGGGGACCAGAGACTGTTAGGACATGTTTGGGTAAGAGTAGACAGCGCTAAGTACTATTGGTGAGGATTTTAATATTTTTAACGTAGGTCCTTGAAGGTTTTTGAACAAATGAATAACATGAATAAGTCAACTCTTTGTACTTTAAGAATATATTGGAATGGGAAGAAATTGGCACTGTAGATGATAGGAAGCTATTTCAATTATACAGGGATAAAGTAAGGAAGTAAAAATGCTCGACATTTCAAAAGATAAATCTACAGGATTTAGTGATAAGCTATCTGGAATAAAAGATGAGTCCTTTAGGGCTTCCCTGGTGGCGCAGTGGTTGAGAGTCCACCTGCTGATGCAGGGGACACGGGTTCGTGCCCCGGTCCGGGAGGATCCCACATGCCGCGGAGCGGCTGGGCCCGTGAGCCATGGCCACTGAGCCTGCGCGTCCGGAGCCTGTGCTCCGCAACAGGAGAGGCCACAACAGTGAGAGGCCCGCATACCACAAACAAACAAAAAAGATGAGTCCATTATTTTAAAAAGATCATACCATGGGCAGAGTTCGGAAGGGAAACTGATCTGGGGGAAGTAAAGGGATACCAGTTTTAATGGATTGAATTTGTGGTGCTAGGTTGCAATGACTATTGGTGGTAGAGATAGAGGACTGAGCTCAAGACAGAGGACTGGAATTCTGTAGAAGAGAGGTGATAACATGAAGTCATAAGTAGGTAAACTGAATGAGAAAGTTATAAGTAGGTAAACTGAATGAGAAAGTTATAAAAAAGATTTGGGGGAGATTTTTGGGGATGGGAACTATAAATTAATTAGGTACTCTGTTAGCATTAATAAAAATGCATGAAAATGTGTATATTTGGTACCATTTCTAAGATATTCTTTTAGGATTATAAAGTTTTAGTGGGTAGTAGATTTCTTTGTGTAGCAGAAAAACAGGTATTTCTCTTCGATGTCTGGCATCAGAAAGTTTAGTTTGGATTCAGTATAGTTTTGGTTTTGTTTGTTTGTTTGGGGTTTGTCTTTGTCTTATTATTTTCTCTCAGAAAGTCGTCTACATTGATTGCTTATTAGTTCGAGATATTATCACTTATTCTTTATTTAAGAGTTTATTTTACCCTGATTCATAATTAAGGTAGAATACCCGGCTTCAAAACAAGGATTTTATAGGGCGGTATTAATGGTTATATGAAACCAATCCCCATATATACCAGCACACATGTATTCCCTAAGCAAAATTTGCTGTTTTATTTACATTAGTCCCTCCTTGTGATGCTTTTTTTTAATTAATTTTGGCTGCGTTGGGTCTTCGTTGCTGTGAGCAGGCTTTCTCTGGTTGTGGCGAGCAGGGGCTACTCTTGTTGCGGAGCATGGGCTCTAGGCACGGGCTTCAGTAGTTGTGGCCCGTGGGCTCTAGAGTGCAGGCTCAGTAGTTGTGGCACATGGGCTTAGTTGCTCCATGGCATGTGGGATCTTCCCGGCCCAGGGCTCGAACCCGTGTCCGCTGCATTGGCAGGTGGATTCTTAACCACTGTGCCGTCAGGAAAGTCATGATGCTCTTTTATTGCCTACCACTTATACCTCACTGAGATACCGTTTAATACCTAAAACTTCATGTAATCCAGCCAGTATCTTGGGTCCTCTAATAGGGTAAAATTCTTTCTTTGGATGCTTAAGTGAAGGTGGAATAGAGTGTAAGAGTTTATTTTTTAGAAGAAAGGGGTTTCAGCCTTAGACCTGTGAAAGTAGAACTTTAGGCTTTGAAGTAATACCTTTATTTGGGATGAATAAATAGGCAATTGGTTTTTTTTTTTTGGCGGTACGCGGGCCTCTCACTGTTGTGGCCTCTCCCGTTGCGGAGCACACGCTCTGTACGCGCAGGCTCAGCGGCCGTGGCTCACGGGCCCAGCCGCTCCGCAGCATGTGGGATCTTCCCGGACCGGGGCATGAACCCGTGTCCCCCTGCATCGGCAGGTGGACTCTCAACCACTGCGCCACCAGCGAAGCCCAGGCAATTGGTTTTTATGTTACAGTGTTAAATGGCGGAATGTTAACTTCTAAAGGAGATAAGGAAATCTTTTAGAAAAAAGTAGTAGAAGTATCTTTAGTTTTGATTAATGTTATTTTCCTCTCTTTTGTCCACTTTTGAGGAATAAATGTGGCTTTTCCTTTGCCATTTAATTTTTCTTCAGCCTTGTTTCAGTGGCAGTAGTCCCTTGGAAAGGCTTGATAAGAAAAGTTAAAGAGGATTTGAAGTACTTGTTTGCCAAAATGAAGTAAAAGGAATAGTATTTGAGATCTAGTCACACTTTTTCAATTGCTTTTACTGACTCTTCAGAAACTTTATTGAAAAAGTTACGTTTCATAGCAAAGAAAATGCATTTGTCCTAGAGTTCTAACTATCTAGTAGTAGCTTACTACGTCATTGCTTTATTTGCTTTTTGAAGTAGGTGTCTATTGGGAAAAAAGGAAAATTTAAAAGATATAGTTCTTTGAAGACATAATTTGGAAGTTTTTAATTGCAGTTTAAAAATTGGGTGTGATGATCATTAGAGCTATCTACCTGTATTTCCGGATTTCTTTCCGGGCACAACCAAGTTGGATGCAGCTGTGTAGCTTGCTTTGGCCAGTGAACTATGTATGCTCTACTGACTGTTCTACCAGGCTGGATCTGTAAGTGAGGAAAGCATACAGAACATTCTTGGCTACGGTGGACATGAATAAAAAATAAGCCTTCGTTTTAAGCCACTGAGATTTCAGGGGCTGTTAGCTACTGCAATTTTATTTTGCCCTGCATGGTCTAATATGGTGGCCACTCGCTCCATGATGCTGTTAATAAGCACTTGAAATGTGGCTAGACTGAATTGAGATGTGATTAAGTATAAAAATATAAACTGGATTTTAAAGATTTGGTATGAACAAAATGTAAAATAACTCAATAATTTCTACATTGCTTGCAGGTTGAAATGTAATTATTTTGGGTATATTGGGTTAAATGAAATATATTAATTTCACTGTTTCTTTTTACCCTTTAAATGTGGCTACTAGAAACTTTACAATTGCATATGTGACTTGAATTATATTTCTATTGGGCAGCATTTATGTAACCTATCCTGACTAAAATCAAAGTTGGTACAAGCAGTAGGGTACTCTAACAGAACCCCTCAAATGTTGCATTGGTCAGGGGTCAGGTAGCAAGGAAACTGATATTAGAGGCTGGGAAGATGCGATGCAGAGAAGCATTTGGTAAAACTTGCCTGCAATAACTTGGAAGGCCAGTAATGTACCTAATGCATTTATAGCTTTAGGGACGAGGCTGGAAAACAAATTGTATTTTAGCTGTTGTTGGCTCCATTTGACAAGATGGAAGAAAAAAAAATGAGCTAGAACATGATTGGCTAGTTTGCAAGTGGGAATGAAGAGCAATAAAGAGAGGCCAGAAATTTGGGGAATTGTAGGATTGGAAGAAGCAATTGTTTCTCACTGTCAGTCAGTAAGAGATGAAACTAAGAAGCCTTTTGAGCAGATAATTAAAACTTTTCTGGCAATCAGCGTTATGACCATCACTCATTGTTAAAAAGTCTGAATGGATTAAGGTGATTCAGAGTAAAGGTCTACTTAAGGGGGTGGTGCCTTTCTGTTGGGTTAGGGAAAAGAGACTTTTTTTTAAAGGTATGGATTCCCTACTAAAGCCAGGTAGTTCCAGGGCACCCACAATTAAATAGAGAGAAATAGATAGCACACAGTCTCTTGGGGCAAGAAAGCAAAGAAATGTAGAAAGTCTAAAAGACATATCTAGAAAAAAAGCTATGGTTCTAGACATTGGCACTTGGCAATGGCTAGAACAGATAAGAAGTGTCTAAGTTTTTCAGGGAGTTGTACAGCCCAAGAAACCAGCATGGAAAGTGTGAAGAAAGTGTGATTGCATGAGTTGGTCACCACCCCCTAACCTTCTACCAGCAGGCTGAAAATTCCTCTTAGCTAAGGATGTACACTCCCTGTGTTCACTTCACTTGTGGTGGAGGAGGATAGCAGGCAAGAAAAAAAATCTCCTGGAAGGTAGAGCCAAAAGGCTCAGAGAATACTAGACTGAGAAATTCCTCCCAGTGATCAGTCAGAGAATTCTCTCCCCCAGAACTGAGAGCACTTACACTATCTGTTCAGCGGGGTATGTGAATTGCTATGAACTATTTTATCTCCTGTTCCTCCTCTTTTGAACAGGAGTGTTTTTTATGGTTATACTTAGCTTTTTCTATCATTGTATATTGTGTCTGTGAAGGGAGGTAGGTAACTTGATTTAGTAAACAGGTCTTTGTGAACAAGGGCCACGTCTGGACCTGAGAGCTTTGAGCTTGGTGCTATAACTAGGTGGGATTTTTGGGTTATCTTCTGCATGAAAGGGGACAGGTGTATCCAAATGTGGGAGGAAAAGTAAATTGAATATTTGATCAGCACAGGGACTTGGGAATCATGCTTCTTCATAAATAGACCACTTCTCTTCTAAGCACATGATAGGATTGCCCTTTCATGCCATTATTGAAATCAGGCATGGCTCTCTGACTTACTGTGGCCAATAAAATGTGAATGAAAGTTTAAGAGCAGGATGTGATTTACCACATTACCTTTTACCTTCCTTGGCAAGACAATCTTGGAAGCATGTGTCAAGTGGAGGGACTGTGATAAGCAGATCTCTCCTGCCAACCAGAGTTGGACATGTAAAATTAATGAGAAATAAACTTTTGTTATGTCAAGCCACTGAGATTTGGGGATTGTTTGTTACTGTACCACCACCTCACTAGTTCCGATTGATGTGTTAGGTTATAATTTTAGTCACAGTAGGTGCTCAATAAATGTTTGAATTGAATACATTGAAATTTGAGGGCAGAAGAAAATGTACAAATTCTGAAACTGCCAAAATACAGCTTTTTGGCTTATATTCCTTATAATAGCCAAGCCCACACATGGACTAAGTGCTCTCTCTTATGTAGAGGTAATATGGCAGAGAGATTGTAGAAGACACAGGAAAAATTAGAGAACAATGAAACCTGTAACATTTTAACTAGAAATAATTGTTCAAAGCTATACGTAGCATCATTATGGTTTACTGGATGATTTAAAGCATTGTTTCCTCTTTCTGGTGGTAAAAGCTCAAATTAAGATTGTTGAATCTATAGAAAGTGTAGTGAATAATCCTTAGAAAAAGTAATATGCATTTTAAACACAGGATTGAGGAAATCAAGGGACTGTTTTGTTTAAAGGGAATATTTTTTTAAATGAGGTGAGTAGGGGAAAAACCCTAAACCATTATCTTTTTTTAACCCTAGTGTCAGTGGCAGCAACATCAGTTTTAGTTCAGTGCTAGAGCAGAACCTAACCTCAAATGAAGCCTTAGGTAGAACTCCAGTGTATAACACTGATCTTATGGGGTTGCTCTGATTTATATGAGGATCTGAGACTTTATACATAGTCATCTTTTCTGCTGACACCTGTAGTGTCTTTTAAGAAACTATAGTTTGAAAATCCCTTTGCTGGAGCAGGTATAGCCACTGTGGCCATCTTCATTTTTTTTTTTTAACATAAAAAAAAATATATTTGTTTGTTTGGGTTGTGTTGGGTCTTTGTTGCTGCACAGGCTTTCTCTAGTTGCAGTGAGTGGGGGCTACTCTTCATTGCGGTGTGCGGGTTTCTCATTGTGGTGGCTTCTCTTGTTGCAGAGCACAGGCTCTAGGTGCATGGGCTTCAGTAGGTGTGGCTCGCGGGCTCTAGAGCGCCGGCTCAGTAGTTATGGCGCACAGGCTTAGTTGCTCTGTGGCATGTGGGATCTTTCCGGACCAGGGGTCAAACCCATGTCCCCTGCATTGGCAGGCAGATTCTTAACCACTGTGCCACCAGGTAAGTCCCCATCTTCATTGTTTTCAGTTTGGGTTTCTTAGGAAAAGCTTTAGATTCTTTCTGTAGACCTAATTTATCCAATATTTATACACAGTTTTAACAATCCTGGCTGATTTCCAAGTTTAAAACTGGCTTGGAAGATAAACATTAGAATGGACAATGGATGTGTAGCCTGAGAGATGGAGGATGGAAGAGTTGGGAAGAAGGCAAAAAAAAAACCCCCAAAAAACCCACAAGTAGATACAAGAAATAAAAAGCCAGAATTCTGTATATGTTTTTAGTACAATGTTCTAGGGCTTGTTTACTACCATAAATTATTTTTACTAATGAATTTGAGTCATTAGACTGAGCTTCCCACTAAAGAAGGTAGGTAAATATATAATGAATTCTGGAGAGATGTCCATTCAAAATATGGTAACCTGTAGTTATCTGGTAAACTACCATCCTAAACAACTCATGCCCTGAAGGTTTAAAATTTTAGACGTTTTCTATGTATTTTTAAAGTGATATACAAATAATTAAACATTGAAGTAGTAGATCATACTCTTTTCTTTTTTTTTTTTTTTTGAGACTTCCCACGACTGGCTTTAATTTCAAAAAAACTGGTTGGGGTCTTTTCCCACATCAGGGAGAGTATACCAAGCTGTGCCTCCAGGGATTCAGCACTGGGCCTGGTCCAGTCACATTCCAGCCACCAGGCCCTGTCATTTCATCACACGGGCCAATTCCAGTCTACCCCCATCAGCCAGAGACCAGAGGACGGAGGTGAAGTTGCCCAGGACTGGATTCTTTCTCTCCAAAGCCCCTCTCTAGGGAAGCCAGCTGTGTCTTTCAAAGGAGAGTTGGTCCAGCCACCAGGCTCAGTTTGGACACCAGATCAACATCCCAGCTCTGGGGGAGTCAGCACCCTGGCCCTGGTGGCCGCTCCAGTGCCTGTGTGCCCACCAGCACGTCCATGAGGTAGTCCAGTTTGGCCTCATCCAGCTCTGGAGCTTCTTCCTTGCCTGGCCAATTCTCAGGGCTGGATTTGTGGCCCTCAGAGGCTGGTGCCCAAAGTTCACTGTCATACATTGTGTCAGTGTCCTCAAACAGGCCCTCAAGCCCATCGACCAGCAGACATCCAGTGGCTGGGCCGAGCAGGTCCAAGGCACCCAAGATGGGTGCGGCTCCCCCAGTGGGGTGGCCTGGTGGCCCCTCATCTACCAGGGGCTGGGGAGCCTGGCTCAGGCCCTCAATATGGCTGAGGTCCTCCAGAAGGCTGGCCATGGAGGCTGAGAGGGAGGCATCAGAGCTGGCCAGCAGGTTGTCAGCTATGCCTGGGGCTGTAGGCAGGCTGGGCATAGGTGGCAGGGCAGCTGTGGGTGCCATGCACGCCTGAATTCGCTGCAGTGTGTTCACTACCAGCACCAGGTGCTGCAGGTCCGGTTCACTCTGCCTCAGGCTGTGGTGGAGCTTGAGCACCGAAAGGTCAAAGAGGGAACGGGAGGCCACGGCTGGGGGTGCGTATGCCACTGCTGGGTGGCCAGGATCCAGCCACCAGGTGTCGACTGCCAGGGCTTCTTTCCCCTCCTCCTCCTCCTCTCGCTTTTGCTTCAGGCCCTTGCTCAGCATCATCCAGCTCACCAGCTGCCAATTAGAATGAAGAGGGAGCCACCCGCAGCCAATCAGGAAGCGGTGGCGGCAGCACTGCTCGCCCGGTCCCCTTCAGCAACTGGCGCCTGAGTTGAGAGACAAGACGCAGTTCTCCATACTCTTTTCCAACGTTTAATTTTTTAAAGAGTTTTGTTTGTTTGTTTTTGGCTGCGTTGGGTCTTCCTTGCTGTGCATGGGCTTTCTCTAGTTGCGGTGAGTGGGGTCTTCTCTTGTTGTGGAGCATGGGCTCTAGGCACACGGGCTTCAGTAGTTGTGGCTCGCAGGCTCTAGAGCGCAGGCTCAGTAGTTGTGGCGCACGGGCTTAGTTGCTCCGGGGCATGTGGGATCTTCCCGGACCAGGGCTCGAACCCGTGTCCCTGCATTAGCAGGTTGATTCTCAACCACTGTGCCACCAGGAAAGTCCTTTTAAAGAGTTTTTAATAATTAAAACTTACAAAAGAAACCCAGGTTATATAAATTTGAGATGAGCATATAGTATACTATATGCTATTGCCATTGTATTTCAACCAATTATGATAATACATAGTATTCAAACAACTATCTGTTCTTCCATAGCTATTTTTTAAAATAGTGTTTTAACAGATGACTGCAAACCAATTTTTTTTTTGACTGTGCTGCGAGGCTTGCAGGATCTTAGTTCCCCAACCAGGGATTGAACTTGGGCCCCTGACAGTGAAAGCGCCGAGTCCTAACTACTGACCCTCCAGGGAATTCCTGACTGCAAACCAGTTTGGAAGAGAATTTTCTTGCAACATGAAATTAGAATGGATTAGTAGTAGAATTAATGTAGAGCTATATTTTGCACCCTTGGTGAGTAACATAAACATAGCTTTGTGAACATGGGAGAAGATATGTTTATCTACCGGATGGATGATATAAAAACTGAGAATAGGATTGTGAGAGGTGAGGTTAAAAAACAAAATCATGTATAACTTACTACGTTTTTGTATATTTCCCCTCTTGGCCTTCCTAAGAAGACTTAAAAAAAAATTGGTCCTGAATTGCTTAGGCTGAGGAGGTGTTCTGCTTATTCCAATGATGATTAGGTGCTAGGGAGGTAAACTACTGTAGAGATCCAATTTATATTGTGGTCACGGTTTGTTTTGAATGAAGAGCAAAATTATATCTTCCAGTTTAAATACTAGTATTCATAACATGTGACTTCTGGTTATCATCTTGTCTCTAAAAATTGAATCTACTCTTAGTATGAATGTTTGGTACTGTTAGGATTTGAATAGTGAGAGTTGTGAGAGCTGCTGGTAACAAATCACTTTCTTATTGTTTCTTAGAGGGCAATCAGGACTTTTTGAGAACTATCTTTTTGGTATTATTTTAACCTGGGGGAGTGTTGGAGGAAAACAGCTTTTACTTTTTAAAAAACTTCGGAATAGTTTTAAAGTAGTCTTTATAAATCTGAAATTAGAGAGGAAAACTAGTCTCTGCAGCTAATGGAGGAAGGGATGAATCTTAGCAAAGAGTACCGTTTGCAGTAATATCTTATATTGATGTGTATCCTTCATAGTTAATTTGAACTTCTTATCTGTGACACTGAAGATTTCATCTGTAAGATTCCTAACATAAGTCATCTCTGAGAGTGGGAAGTAACGGGAGATTTTCCCAGATTTTTAAAAATTATAGTAAAAAACATAACATTAAATTTACCATTTTAAGTGTATAGTTCAGTAGTGTTAAATATATTCACACTGCTGTGCAACAGGCTGTAGAACTTTACATAATGAAAAACTGAAAATCTGTATCCATTCCCCTTCTTTCCTCTTCCTAGCCCTTGGCAACCACCATTCTACATTCTGTTTCTATGATTTTGTCTACTTTTGATACTTCATATTAGTAGACTCATAGAGCATTTGTCCTTTTGTGATTGGCTTATTTCACTTAGTGTAATGTTCTCAAGGTTCATCCATGTTGTAGCACATGACAAGATTTCCTTTTTAAGGCTGCACAATATTTCATTGTATGTCTATACATTTTCTTTATCGTCCCCAGATTTTTTAAGTCGCACTGGTTTGAACAAACTACAATTAAAACTACATATTCATATGTAAGGAGGCTAGACTGCTATTCCTGGGAACTAGCCCTGGGAGGGAACTGATTTTTATTTTTTTGGCGGTACGCGGGCCTCTTACTGCTGCGGCCTCTCCCACTGCGGAGCACAGGCTCTGGACGCGCAGGCCCAGTGGCCATGGCTCACGGGCCCAGCCGCTCCGCGGCACGTGGGATCTTCCTGGACAGGTGCACAAACCCGTGTCTCCTGCATCGGCAGGTGGACTCTCAACCACTGCGCCACCAGGGAAGCCCCCTGGTTTTTTTATTGAAGTATAGTTGATTCACAGTGTTGTGTTAATTTCTGCTGTACAGCAAAGTGATTCAGTTATATATATATATACACATTCTTTTAAAAATTATTTTCCATTATGGTGTATTACAGGATATTGAATACCATTCCTGTGCTATACAGTAGGACCTTGTTGTTTATCCATTCTGTATATAATGCATCTGCTAACCCCAGACTCCCAATCCATCCCTCCCCTGTACCCCCTCCCTCTCGGCAATCACAAATCTGTTGTCTAAGGACATGGATTCTTTGAATAAGATGTTGTCGGGCCCTTGACATCTGCCCTCCATTGTGCTCTACTCTACATTGTGCTCTACCTCAGAGGTCTCAGACTTTGCAAAGTTACACACAGGTAATGTTTCCCATCCCAGTTTTCCCCAAATTATTATAGTGACCACCGTAGGGTTGCCAGTATTTGGATGGAGGGGCGGTGCTAGGTACGGACATTTTTAAAAGCGCGGGAACTGATTTTTAGCAGTGTTTATAATACGGTTTTGCATAATTCTTTGTCTTATGTCCTGGCTCCACCACTTTTTAGCTGTGTGACTTCAGGCAAATAACTTAACCTCTTTGTTTTCTCATCTAGAAAGTTGGGAGAAAAGTATGACTAAAACCTTAGGGTAGTTGGGAGTACGAAGTAAGTCAGTGTATGTTAAGTGCTTGTAATAGTGTCCAACAAGTAGTAAATCTTATATGTTATCGTCATCATAGAGTAGAACACTGTTCCTTTTTTTTTTCCACACCTTTATTGGAGTATAAATGCTTTACAATGCTGTGTTAGTTGCTGCTGTACAACAAAGTGAATCAGCTATATGTATACATATATCCCCATATCCCCTCCCTCTTAAGCCTCCCTATCCCATCCCTCTAGGTTGTCACAAAGCATCAAGTTGATCTCCTTGTGCTGTGAAGCATCTTCCCACTAGCCATCCATTTTACATTTGGTAGTGTATATATGTCAGTGCTACTCTCTCACTTCATCCCAGCTTCCTCCCCTCGCCACCGTGCCCTCAAGTCCGTTCTCTACCTCTACGTCTTTATTCCTGCCTTGCCACTAGGTTCACGAGTACAGCTTTTAAAAAGTCCATATATATGCGTTAGCATATGGTATTGAACACTTCCTTTAACAGTAACTTATTTAGTACTTCAGATTAAAGTGAAGTTAGTATTTCACTGTTCACAGTGTATTAATTGCAGGTCATAGTCTCTCTCATATATTTGTGGTATGTCTGTAAAATGAGGTCTTCTGTAAGGCATATTAGAAAATCAGTCATTTCCAGTTATGTTTATATCTATGTGTGTGTATCTTACAAAAGCTTGTATTGTTTAGATTTACTAGGAAGAATACTCCTATTAATGTATAATCTCCAGTTGGGTAGAAAAGATTTGAAAATAATTTGGGAAACTGCTGTAAAAAAAAAATAGAAGGGGGTTGGATTTGAAAAAGATTAGTAGAGATGAAATAAAAGATTAAATTTAAGTGGGGGAGGGGGAAGGGAGCAGTCATAGAAGAGTAATGATCCAAATCTAAGGAGATAGGGTTTATGGGAAAGAGATTGCTTCATGTTAAAGCAGAGATTTTATATATATAAAGTTTATATTTGTTAAAGAAAATTTGGTTTTAAAACCTTCCCCTAAAGTGTTAACCTCTTTTGATCAGATTAGTGAACTTATATTTTTAGGAATCCATGTCTATAGTTTAGAACTATCCCATTGAAAGAAAAACTAGAAAAAAAGACTTGGTAGCTCTGAAATGTCCATAGGAATCTAAATAGTTATGAACGTGAAAATGTAATTAAACAATATACGAGATCTTGTAGGATTATCCTGTAATTCTCTTTAGGTGATTTTTATAGCAGGTGAAACTGATTAAAGAAAAATGTAAGGAAAATAAACTTTCAGAATCAAATGAAGTAATTTCATCAGTACTTTAAAAATTGAAGGCAGAGAACATGAAAGCCTTTGATAAGAACAAAATCCTAATGATACGCTATTGATAAAGGAGAATGTCTCATTTTATCAATAGTACTGTAATTCATATTTATCTGGTATTATTTAAATATGCATGTTTCAGACTTGATAAACCAGTAAATAATTTATCTTAAATATTCAATTAGCTCTATTGACAAATAAGTAGCAAATAGTCTCAGGAGGAGGCATTTAACATTTTCTTGTAATATTTTTAATAGAAATCTAAACATACTCTTGTTATTAATGCTTAACTAATATTGATTATACAGATTGCCATTGGTGCCTTCACTAATTCCATGTCATTTGTGTTTGTGTTACATATGATAAGCCTGCTCACTTACCCACTTTTTGTTGCTTTTAGCATGCTGCTGCATATTGCTGTTTATATGTACTTGGATATGCTTGGATTAAATGGAATTGTATTTTTTGGTTTTAACTGAATGTCCTTCAGAGTGGACAAGTGGCTTTAATATTCATGTAAAGAAACCATGGATTAAATAGAAAAGAAATGCAAGTATCATTGAAAATGGTAGAGTTTCCATCTGCTATTGATAACACTGAATCTTACCTAAATATTGTTGTGACATTATCTAATATTGAGCTATCGCAGTTAACAATACATTTGTTTATCTTATATAACTATTTGTGTTTTATACTGTTTAATAATCAGTTAGAATAGTATTACTTGTATATACTTAATAAACACATTTACGGGGTGCATGTTCACAACTTTACTAATAGTGTCGAGCAATCAAGAAGATTTGGAGACCACTGGCTTCATCCTCTTCCTAATCCACAAAAACAGCCAAACTCTTTGAAGTCATCAGTGCTATATAGTGGTGTCTGTGGGAAGTTGGATCCATCTACACCCTCACCACCACACTTCCGTACGCCAGTCTCTACTTTTTTGGTATTCCTCTACTTAAAGTGTATTAATGACATGTTAAAATAATACCTTTCTGTTATTTTGTGTTTGTCCATTGGCTATACAAGAAAATTAGTCTTATCTTTGTAACCATACTGTGTTGTGTGTGTGTGTGTATTTTTTCATCATTTAAAGTCTCTGTTTCTCTCTCTTTTCCTTTAGCTCTTACCGAGGTGTGCAGGAAATTGGAAAAAAATTTTTTTTCATTTATATATCCCTTTCACAAACTTGTTTTATTGGGGTAGGCCTTGAAAACAACTATAACTATGGCACAAAGATACTGTCAGTCATATACCAGGCCAGGTGAAGTGGACATTTAAGCATTTTGAGGTAGAGAATAGATATAATCAAAAACCAGTGCTGTTAGTTTATAAAGTTCTTAAATGTATACTCAAATGTCCTTGAGAATTTGTTTCCATTGCTTACATTTTTTTCTTGCGTTTAAAACTTGTTATTCCTTAAGTACCAAAAGTCAAGTTTAAATAAGCATGTTCATTTTTATATTACTAGTGTATATTATATAGGTAGTGCTACTGAAAATAAAGGTGAGTTTACACTATTTCAGGTAGTGTTATGTGTTAAATCTACCCTTGTGGGCTAGTTTAGGACCTTCAGTGCCCTTTTTATAATGCTTACTTTCCCTGCAGAACTCTTGGAAAGACTTGTATATACTTGTTTCTAGTTCATTTCCTTCCATTTTCTTGAATGTACTCTGGGCAGGGTTGTATTCCCACTTCTCTATTGGAACAGCTCTTGTCAAGATATTACCACATTGTTACATCCAAAAGTCATTTCTCAATCCTCATTTTACTTGACTGACAAGCATTTGACATCTTTGATTATTTTCTTCTTTTCTTTTTTTTTTTGTGGTACATGGGCCGCTCACTGTTGTGGCCTCTCCCGTTGCGGAGCACAGGCTCCGGACGCGCAGGCTCAGCGGCCATGGCTCACGGGCCTAGCCGCTCCGCGGCATGTGGGATCCTCCTGGACCGGGGCACGAACCTGTGTCCCCTGCATCGGCAGGCGGACTCTCCACCACTGCGCTACCAGGGAAGCCCCTGATTATTTTCTTCTTGAAATGATTTCTTCACTTGGCTTTTGGATACCAGCTTCCTCCTGTCTCACTGGCTTTTTTTCTTTCTTTCTTTTTTTTTTTGTTAATCACTGCTTGTCAGCTTTGAAGTGCCTAGGGTTTCTTCCTATAAATATATATATATACTACATTCCAGGTGACTCTCAGTAACCAACTGTAAATGTTGATGATGCCCAAATTTATATCTGTGGGCCATACTTCTGTTTGAACTCCAGATCCGTCAGCCGCCTAATCAACATGATCATTTGGGTATTTCATAGGTACTTCAAAACTTTCATATCCAAAAATGGACCCCTGAATGGCACCCCTCTCCCGTAATTTTTTCTACCCCAACTCTACTCTGTTTCAGTTAATGGCAACTCCATCTTTTTAGTTGCTCAGGACTAAAACCTTGGAGTTATATGTAACTCCTTGTTCTCACACCTCACATAAAACCCTGTTAGCAAATGTCTTTGACTCTACCTACAAAGTATTTCCTGATTCTGACCATTCCTTACCACTTACTCATTAACAACTAGTTTTACGCCACTGTATCACCCCTCTACTCTCAGTGGCTTCACTCACTGAATAAAATGTAAACTTTTATTTTTTTTTTGCGGTACGCGGGCCTCTCACTGCTGTGGCCTCTCCCGCTGCAGAGCACAGGCTCCGGACGCGCAGGCCCAGTGGCCATGGCTCACGGGCCCAGCTGCTCCGCAGCATGTGGGATCCTCCCAGACTGGGGCACAAACCCACGTCCCCTGCATCGGCAGGTGGACTCTCAACCACTGTGCCACCAGGGAAGCCCTAAAATGGAAACTTTTAGTGGCCTACAAGGTAGTACACAATGTATAACATCATATATAATCTTATCCCACCTTTACATTTTTATCTCTGCTATCTTGTTACTACTCTTCTTTCACATTCATTTCTTTCTAGCCACACAGGCCTCCTTGCATTTCTCTGAACACACCAAGCATACATCCACCTTGCTCTTCCTTCTACCTGGAATACTTTCCCCCACCTTCTTGCTCCTTTGCCTCCTTCAGGGTCAAATGTCACCGTATTAGCAAAACCTTTTCTGGCCACTTATTTAAAACAGCAAGTACTTCTCTCCTTTCACTTTGTCTATCCTTACCTCACTTTATTCCCATAACAGTTCACCACCACACAAAATGCTGTGTACAGTTGACCCTTGAACATGGGTTTGAACTGCTCAAATCCATTTACACGCAGAGTTTTTTCAATAGAAAATACAACAGTATTACACGATCTGCAGTTGGTTGAATAGGCAGATGTATACGGAAGGAGAACTATAAGTTACACAATGGCACTCCTAACTCTGCATTGTTCAAGGGTCAGCCATATTTACTCGATTATTTGTTCTGTCTTTTCCCACTAAAAAGGAAACTTGATAAAGACATGAGCTTAACTGTTGTTCACTTTTATCCTTAGAACCTAGAACAGTGACTGGCATATTGTAATCACTCACATATTTGTAGAGAATAACATTATGTCCTAAACTTCAAATTGACTGAATTTTTGGAGCACAGTCATCTTTTTTTTTCTTTTGATTATGACTTTATTCTTTTACAATAAAATCCCTTAGACATTTTTTTTCTTTTTCTCTTTTTTCCCTTTAATTCTTTGTCCCATAGCACAGTGTCTGATATCCAGTAGATTCTTAATAATTACTTACTGAATATGGAAGTGTATTATCATGCGTTTAAGACACTGGAAATTCAAATGAGAAATAAAATGTGATTAATTTCTTGGTCTTGCTACTGCGTTATCTTAACGAGGGGTTTATTAATTTCATATGGACTAGTGCTTAATAGTGCAGGCTCCGAAATTCAAATGCCTGGGTTCAGATCCAGTGCAATACTTTGCTGGGAGCCCAGTCATCTTAAGGTTTTGTTTGTTTATTTATGTTTTTGTTTTTAATTCCAGTGGTGGGAGAAGGGGCTAGTTGGTTATACAGGAACTAGAGATGAAACCACAACAAACATTGATTGACTGTCTTTAACAAATTCCCTAAGTCATCTCCTATAGATTACTTTAAATTTTTTTATTTAGAATGATCTTTCAAAGTATAGTATACACTCAGAAAAATGTACAAATCATAGGTGTGTAACGATGATTTTTTATAAAACAAACACATAGGAAAAATTACCACCTGGATCAAGAAATAAGATATTGCCAGCAGTTCCTCAATCTCCCTGTACCCAGTCATTACGCCTCGTAAAGGTAGGCAGTCACTGTATAGTAGTGTTTCCTGTTGCTTTGAGCTTTATTTAAATGGTATATCTGTCTCTCTATAGATAGAGGTATTATATGTAAGAGAGAGTGTGTATGTGCCTTCTTTTGTTTAAAATTATGTCTGTGGTGTTCCTGTTGCATGTAAGTTGTTAATTTTCATTGTTTTAACATATTACACTGTATGAATGAATATATTATGATTTTTCTATTCCAACACTAGTGGATATATGAGTTACTTCCAGTTTAGGATGAATTTCTGTACTTTTGGTGTCATGTGTATATGCCTTTCCGTTGGAGTGAAATTGCTTCCGTTATAGGGTATACATAGGTTCATCTTTAAAATATACGGTCAAAAGATTTCCAAAGTTGTTATACTGATTTACACACCCACCAGCAGTGTGGGAGAGTTTCAGTTGCTCTATTACTTTGCTAACAGGTGACCTGTTAAAAAGTTTTAGCCATCTTGGTGGATGTGTAGGATATTTCACTATGATTTTAATTTTAATTTTCCTGATAGCTAATAATATTGAGTACCTTTTCATACTTCTGTGGGCCATTTTGATGGGTATCACTTCCCCTTCTCCTGAGCTTTATAAACAGTAGATTTCTGAGGATAACTAGGTACCATGCAGGACACTAATGCAGCATGGTAAAAAATATTTTGCTATTATCTACACTAAGATATAGAGGAAGATACAAACTTGACTGCCTAGTACTGAAGACCTATTTTTTTGTTTTTTTGGTTTTTTTTGCGGTACGCGGGCCTCTCCCTGCTGTGGCCTCTCCCGTTGCGGAGCACAGGCTCTGGACGTGCAGGCTCAGCAGCCATGGCTCATGGGCCCAGCCGCTCCGCGGCATGTGGGATCTTCCCGGAACGGGCACGAACCTGTGTCCCCTGCATCGGCAGCGGACTCTCAACCACTGCGCCACCAGGGAAGCCCTGAAGACCTGTTTTTAAAGGTGTCTGTATTAAGTTGATAATGCAGGTTGGCAAAGAGGAATTATTTAAGATTTACTAGATGGGTGAAATTTATGATTAAGATTCTAAAATACCCCAGATGTGTATGAGCAAGAAAAATGATTAAAAATTGGGTATAACACTTCTTGGGCAAATAATTTATTGTCTTTAATGAGCACTTTGTGGTCCTGTCCATATGAACTGACTCTTTTTTGTTTTCAGTAAGTAATGCTAGAAAATTAAGTATCCATTTGAGATAAAATTAAATTTTTAAATCTTCTCTATATGTATTATTTGCAGATAGAAGGAGCATAGAGAAGTAGAGGGCAGAGTTTTCCAGGTAGATTATTACCTAGACTGGAAGTTCCTCCTTAAGGAAGGGTTTGTTCATTTAGTCAGATTGTATTTTCTGAGCACTTTTGAGTGAAGCATTTATTATCTAAAGGGATGTATGAGCCAGTAAGTAGAACTAATTCTACCATAAGCATGTATAAGGGAGATGACATTTGAACTAATATTGAAGGATAAGTAGATGTTGGTTACATGAAAAAGGAAAAGAGCTAGAGAACAGTCCAGGCAAGAGAGGCATATACTTACGGGTGTGACATTGAGAAAGGACATGGGTTCTGACAGTGATGAGAATTTCAGTATTTTAATACTGAAGTTGGAAGAGCAGTTGCGGCCAGATTGAGAAGGTTCTTGAGTACCAAATTAACAAGTTAGTACTTAATACTGTAGAAAATAGAGAATTAGTGCAGGTAATGAATCAGGAAAGTGATGCCATTAGATTTTGTATTTAGGAAGAAGATTCTGGAAGCTCTGTAGAAGTTGGATTGGCAGAAGCGAGACATGAGAGGCTGGGAATGGACTGACAGGACTCACCTGAAATTGATGGTTTGAGCCATTAGGTGGCTTGCAATTATCAATAAAGGGGGAAGCAGGAGAAGGTTTGGTGAGTGGACAAGATGTGTTCAGTTTGGACATGTTATGTTCTATGTGCCTTTGTTTTATTGGAATTCAATAGGAAAGAGAACTAAGTTATAAGTATCCATGGCCATGACACACTCTTTAAAGATATTTTGTAGGTTCCAGTTAAGAGAATTAACAATAGGAGTAGGAATGACCTGTAATATCGTTATCCCCTCAGTCAGGTTGTATTTCATTCTTGCCCTCTCTCATCAGTTGCTTTATTTGTTCTCTACGATTTCTTTAAATCTTCTCTCTCTCTAGGCTCCTTTATCTGCTCTTAATATTATTCTGTCGTCCTTTTTCCTTGTTGTCTTGTCACAAATAATGTAAGATGAGTAGCTTTAAAAACATCTGACAAAATTCCTCGTTTTATGGACTTAAAATTTATCCAACTCTGGATATGTGCTATCCATATGCTGTCTTTTATTTAACTTGTAAAAAAGCTAATACTATGCGGTATTTGTGCATATATTTAAATGTCTTGTCATAATGATGCAGGTGGACACCTGATTATAAAGGAACAGAGGTCAGTACTCATTTATGTTGTGTGTTTGGATGAATTTTATACATATCTAATTCTTCATACTTTCACTGAGGAAATAGAAACCATTTCCCCTTAATTTCTAGGCATCAAATTCTCTCTGCCTCTGGGGTCTAGCACAGTTCATGGCACATAGTAGCTAATCACTTATTGAATGAATGTGCCTATATCTTTTCTTCCCTCATGTAATAGAGGAGGTGGCTGTGCTCCAGCAGTTAAGCCTGTAAGTGCTATGGCTCATCATCTCCTCCTGACTTCTTAGGGACTTTATTCTTGTGTTTTCAGTCTCTCCCTCTATAGTGGATCTTTCTCATGAACATTTACACATGTTCAAGTCTTCCCTGTCTTCAAACATAGAACAAAACACTTCTTCCCCCAGACTCTCTTTTTTGGTCCCCTTTAGCCTGTAGTGTCATGTTTCTGTCTCCCTCTCAAGCCAGACATATCTGTACTTGTTATTAAACACTTTTTCACTTCTTGCCCATTTTCTTAGTTTCCTTCTTGAATTTTCTGCAGTATTTGATGTTGACCACTTTTCCTTTCTTTAATGTAGCACATTTTTCTGGGTACGCCTTTCCTGCACAGGTTCATCCTCTTCTGCCTGTTCCTTAAATGTCTGCATTCCTCATAGGCTGCTTTCTCTTCTCATTCTACTTATAGTCCTTGAATGATCTAACCTACTACTTTGGATGCACTCCATCTGTGTAGATCCAGCTTTTTTACTGTTTTGTCTCACAAGCTGTTCAGACTCTGTGACCAGCAACCTTGAATTAACTGTCCTTCTTTACCTCCACCTGAACCTTCTCCAGTGTTTCCTATTGCAGTGAATGGCACCACCATCTACCCTGTTGCCCAGGCCAGAGTGCCCTCTCTTCCCATTTCCCCCCTTGATTCTTAGTTGTAGTTTTTCTGATAAAATAAATTAATTTTAAACTGTTAGAGGCATTTTTCTTGGTTGCACATTCTAGTTTTCATTAGTATAAATTCAGGAGCTATTAGGGCACATTTGATTTCTTTAGGCTATTTTGGCTCCAATTATTAGTGACTGGTGTAAATCTAAAATAAATGTCCATTAAGATTTTTAGTTTACATAAATCAAAATTAAAATGTGTAGGAATTTATGTTTTATCAAAGATGATTATATTCAGTGTTTGTTCTAAATCATGTATTGTGGGGGTTTTTGTTTTCATTTTAATTTTTTTTTTATTGGGGAATAGTTGCTTTACAATGTTGTGTTAGTTTCTGCTGTACAATGAAGTGAATCAGCTATATGTATATATATATATCCCCTCCCTCTTGGACCTCCCTCCCCCGCCCCCAATCACGCCCATCTAGGTCACCACAGAGCACCGAGCTGAGCTCCCTGCGCTATACAGCGTTTCCCATTAGCTGTCTGTTTTACACATGATAATGTGTATGTATATGTCAGTCCCGATCTCCCAGTTCATCCCACCCTCCCTTACCACTCACCCACCATGTCCACACGTTTGTTCTCTATGTCTGCATCTCTATTCCTGACCTGCAAATAGGTTCATCTGTACCATTTTTCTAGATTCCACATATATGTGTTAATATACAGTATTTGTTTTTCTCTTTCTGACTTACTTCATTCTGTATGACAGACTCTAGGTCCATCCACACCTCTACAAATGATCCAATTTTGTTCCTTTTTATGGCTGAGTAATATTCCATTGTATATATGTGCTGCATCTTCTTTATCCATTTGTCTGTCGATGGGCATTTAGGTTGCTTCCATGTCCTGACTATTGTAAATAGTGCTGCAGTGAACATTGGGGTGCATGTGTCTTTTTGAATTATGGTTTTCTCTGGGTATATGCCCAGTAGTGGGATTGCTAGGTCATATGGTAGTTCTATTTTTAGTTTTTAAGGAACCTCCATACTGTTCTCCATAGTGCTGTATCAGTTTACATTCCCACCAAACAGTGCAAGAGAGTTCCCTTTTCTCCACACCCTGTCCAGTATTTATTGTTTGTAGAGTTTTTGATGATGGCCATTCTGACCAGTTTTGATCTGCATTTCTCTAATAATTAGTAATGTTGAGCATCTTTTCTTGTGCCTCTTGGCCACCTGTATGTCTTCTTTGGAGAAGTGTCTATTTAGGTTTTCTGCCCTTTTTTTTTGCGTTACGTGGGCCTCTCACTGCTGTGGCCTCTCCCGCTGCGGAGCGCAGGCTCTGGACGCGCAGGCCCAGCGGCCATGGCTCACGGGCCCAGCCGCCCCGCGGCATGCGGGATCCCCCCAGACCGGGGCACGAACCCGCGTCCCCTGCATCGGCAGGCAGACTCTTAACCACTGCGCCACCAGGGAAGCCCTCTGCCCATTTTTTGATTGGGTTGTTTGTTTTTTTGATGCTGAGTGCATGAGCTGTTTGTATATTATGGAGACTAATCCCTTGTCGGTTGCTTCATTTGCAAAACATTTTCTCCCATTCTGAGGGGTGTCTTTTCATCTCGTTTATGGTTTTCTTTGCTGTGCAAAAGCTTTTAAGTTTCATTAGGTCCCATTTGTTTATTTCTGTTTTTATTTTCAGTACTCTAGGAGGTGAGCCAAAGAAGATCTTGCTGTGATTTATGTTAAAGATTGTTTTTCCTATGTTTTCCTCTAAGAGTTTTATAGTGTCTGGTCTTATATTTAGGTCTTTAATCCATTTTGAGTTTATTTTTGTGTATGGTGTTAGGGAGTGTTCTAATTTCATTCTTTTACAAGTAGCTGTCCAGTTTTCCCAGTGCCACTTATTGAAGAGACTGTCTTTTCTCCATTGTATATTCTTGCCTTCTTTGTCATAGATGAATTGACCATAGGTGTGTGGGTTTATCTCTGGGCTTTCTATCTTGTTCCGTTGATCTATATTTCTGTTTTTGTGCCAGTACCATACTGTCTTGATTACTGTACCTTTGTAGTATAGTCTGAAGTCAGGGAGCCTGATTCCTCCAGCTCCATTTTTCTTTCTCAAGATTGTTTTGGCTCCTCGGGGTCTTTTGTGTTGCCATACAAATTGTAAAAGTATGGAATGCTTCATGAATTTGTGTGTCATCCTTGCACAGGGGCCATGCTAATTTTTTCTCTATCCTTCCAATTTTAGTATATGTGCTGCCAAAGCTAGCACTCATGTATTGTTTTCTTTTTTTTTCTTTTAATTAGTTTTCTGAGTTGAAAAAACCTCTTAGTTTCACATAAGGAAATGATGTTATATCATTATCGATACAAAGAAAGATGTTTGGCTATGCTGACAGAACAATGTAACTTCCTGCCATATCCACTCTTCCTCACCATTGCATGCTCATTTTGTTTCCCAGTCTGCTTTATAATAAAACTCATTGAAAATAGAAACTCTCTCATACTTATGCACCTCCTTCCACAATGATATTGTGGTTGTGGCCATTATAGATTTTTAGTAAGGATTGACTTTAAAACTTAAGTTTATGAGTAATAATTTCATTGTACCTACTGATAGGCATAATTTCATTCCCATAGGACCTACATTTTGCATTCCCATAGTATCTACAAATATGCGTAATTGATACACGCTGTAAAAAAGAGGTTTAACAGGCATTAGAATTTGTTCTATTCTGAGTTGACCATTGATATATTGACTATTTGAACAATTACAACTGAAGTTTCAGATTGTTTTATGACTCAGCTTGCTCAAAAGAAATTGGCTTTCTTAATGAATTTTTAAAAGCAAGCTCTCATGGTGGCTTTATTCTCTTTTTGGCTTAATCTCTGATATTTAGAATAAAATAGATTGTTTTAAAAGAATAATCCACAACAAGGAGCAATGATTATGCTCCACAAACAGATGATTTTTTACTTTTACATAGTATTTATTCATTTTACCTTAGAGAGGCTCAGATCTCATGCTATCATTTTGGGCCAGTGGGCTGCTTCTCATCTGTATTTGTTTTCTTCTTTAGATATTAGGATCAAGGAAGAAGAACCTGATCCTGAAGAGTGGCAGCTCAGTGGTGATTCTACATTGAATACCAATGATCTAACACATTTAAGAGTACAGGTGGTAGATGAAGAAGGGGACCAACAACATCAAGAAGGAAAAAGACTTCGAAGGGTAGCTTGCACCTGTCCCAACTGTAAAGAAGGTGGTGGGAGGTATGCACACACGAAACATACTTTTCTTTTTAGACTGTTAATATCATCACCCTAATTTTTGAAATGCTGCATGCCATGTCACTTAACTAAGGGAAATTATTCATTACATGATCATCTTGTGTGTTTGTCTGTATGAGTGTGGCAGAAAAAGTTAGAGAACAAAATATATGAAATCAAATTTTCAGTTCTAAATGCCTGTTTTAAAAAAACTAAAATTACTTAGTTTACTTAAAAAAAAAAAGTATAGTAAGATGCCATTTAACAGGCCCATATTGGATATTAGTCTGTTTGCAAACCAGCAATGGATTTGCCTAAATACTGATTAAAAAGCTGCTGCTTCTCTACAGTAGAAACTAACACAACATTGTAAAGCAACTATACTCCAATAAAAATAAATTTTTATAAAAAGTTGATTCTTAGCTTGAGAATAGCAGTTATATAATATAAGTTCAGAAATTGTTAATAAAGCATAAGTATTTTCCATTTTCAATAGAAATGAATAATAAGCCTTAATGATGGAATTTTTTAAAAAGTGGAACTGTAATATCTCCATTCAGTGTTTTCAGAAATATTAAGAAATAATAACATGACAGGAATAAACTCAAAACAGATCAGTAATTACATTAAATGTGGATGGATTAAGCTTAATAATTGAGAGATTGACTCTCAGATCATATTTAAAAGACATAAAGCCCAGCCTTATATTGATTATAAGGAACATCTCAAATTGGTGCAGGAATGTTGAAAGTAAAGGAATGGAAAAGACTTATTAGGCAAATGTTAACAAAAAGGAATCTTGGACATGGTAAGATTAAGGTGAAAATATCAAATGGATAGATAGGGATATATTTCTTTTTTTTTTTTTTTGCATTATGCAGGCCTCTCACTGTTGTGGCCTCTCCCGTTGCGGAGCACAGGCTCCGGACGCGTAGGCTCAGCAGCCATGGCTCACGTGCCCAGCCGCTCCACGGCATGTGGGATCTTCCCGGACTGGGGCATGAACCCGTGTCCCCTGCATCGGCAGGTGGACTCTCAACCACTGTGCCACCAGGGAAGCCCAGTGATATATTTCTTAATAATATGAAGTTTTCACCAAGAAGATTTAATAGCCATGGTACCTTTTCCCCACAACTTTGAAATACATAGAGCAAAAACTGATAGAACTCTAAAGACATTATAACCATGTCCTCTAGTCATAGTGAAAGACCTTAATATAACTCTCTAAGAAATGAACTATTTAAATAGACCAGAAAAAAAAAAAAAAACCCTGTTAATGAACTTGACCTAGTAGAGCCTCTCTGCCTTTTGAGTTGTTTTGTACATTGGCCAGCCCATTCACAATGATAGTAATGACTAGTAACTGTTAATACTGAGAGCTTACTGTGTTCTAGATGGTCTTATAAGTGAGGCATGGAGAAGTTGAATGATTCTTTACAGCATACACAGCTGGGATTTGGACCCAGTTTCTTATCAAGGCCTTAACCACTGCACTGTACTGCCTCCCAGGTGAATTTGCTTCTTCTCCATCTGATCCTTAGGCATTTGTATTTCCTACTGGTAATTATTCACTTGTTTGAAGTTTTACTTATTCTTTGAAATGTTTTGGTCAATTTAAATAAGTTAGTGTGGAATTCTGGTTAGACAACTTTTCTGAAATTTACTCTCATTTTTACGGGAACTTTCAAGATAAATTTTCATGAAAGTCAAATGTAACTGAGGGTCAAGGCCTTGCCTGTATTTTGCTTATTCTTTTCTTTAAATTGAAAATCTTTTAAAATTATTTTTATTAAATTAATACATGTTCATAAAAATTCAGAAAATATAGAGAAGTTTTAAAAGAATACCAAACTTCTACCCTACTTCAAGATGACTATTGTAACATTTTTGTATATATCCTTCCAGACTTTACTCTCACTGTTTTATGTGTCTGTTTTTCTTTTGAAAATTTTTGTGATCATATTTCCAAGTGTACATAGAGTTTGTATCCGTTTTTTATGACTGTATGGTATTCTATGGTATGGATGTGTAAGAATTTAACAACTTTTGGGAGTTTATTGTTGAAATTCTAATTCTTACACATATATCTTTGCACATCTGATTATTTCATCATTATAAGTTGGCAGTGGTGGAATTATTTTATCAAAGGGAATTGTCTGCTAGAAAGGTTGTATCAATTTATACTCCCATCAGTGGTGTATGAGAGTATGTTTTCCCACACCCTTGCCAACAATGGATTTTATAATTTTTAAAAACCTTTTAAAGTCTGAGAGATGAGAAGTAATTCCTCACTATTGTTTTATTCAGTATATTTTTGTTACTTTATTTGAACATTTTTTGTTGTGTTATTTTACCATTTCAAAATTTCTTTTGTGAATTATTTGTCTTTTGTGAATCTGTTAATTTGTCTGTCATATGTGCACATATTTTTTTCCAGTTTTACATTGTCTTTCAACTTTGTCAGTGGTTTGCAAAATGCATTTATTTACACAAGTAAAGAAAGTTCTCACTTAAAGCTTGCAAACCTTTTTTTAAGCACAAAATTTTTAGTTGAGATGTATTATTATCATGCTATTAAAAGTCTTCCTTAAACTGAGGATTATAAAAATACTCATATTTTTCCAGAACTTTTGTGAGCTCACTTTTTAATAACTTATTCTAACAATTAAAATTGAAGTTCTTAAGAAAAACAACTGTTGTTTCTTAGAGCTCATTTGAACAAAATTCAACTAATATACTCATGATAGGCACAATTGTATCATTGACAGTTGCTGCATCTAATTAATAGAAGCACAACATATAGTAAATCCTGTTCTGCAAAGGTGAGGTAGGTGGCACTTTATACATTTTAGAATATTAGCCTTTCCGCAACAGTATTCTTTTAAAAAAATAATAGTACGTATAAAGTGGCATCTTTAGAGAACTAAATTTTATTTTTTTACCTTTTTGAGCAAGGTGTAAAATATAATTAAATATTTAAAAACTGTATTCATTTGGGCATTTAGCCAATATTTATTAAGCAGAACCAGACTTCAGAAACTTTATACTCTAGTGGAAGAGACAATTTTATAAAGTAAAATAAATTCTAAAGGCGTTATTGTTATATAGGTTTTGTGTGGTTTAGACAACCTCAATCCAGTTTTAAAAAATTTAAGTTAATTTGTAAAATCTGTTTTCTTCCCTGTTAGCCTTTCAGTTTGTGTTCCGTTTCTCCTGTCCCAAGCAAAAGACTCGATTTACTTTTCTTAATCCCTCTACTCAGAATTTAGCTTTATTTATTGTGTCACTCTGTCTTTGCATTATTAAAATTTTGGGAGCAAGTTTAAGCAGTCAAGAAAATGAACTTAAAATTGTTAGTTTTGTAAGCTCATGTAATAGGTATTAGTGGTGTAACTATATAAATCAAGAGGAAAACTTAACGGTAATCTTTTACTACTTGAAGTTTGTTGATAAATTCACTTCAGTTCTCTTCCTTCACATCACATGCCATAAATCCATATCTGGCATATCTAGATCTTATCTTGAGTAAAAAAATTTTTTTAAAATAAAAACTTGGACCTCGGTATTGGACTTTTTCCCTTATATTGTATATTTTTGTGTGCCCCGTCTCCATTTTTTTTTCTTAGTTGCCTGTCCCATTTTCAGACAACGAGTATGTCTTGTTACCTTATAATTCAGTTGATGAAAACATCTTTCCCTGGATTTTTGGTTCTTTGGGAACTCATATTTGTTGCTGTAATTTGTTATAGTCTTGTGCTTTGTTCGTGCTCTCAAAGCTAAATTTTGCTAAGTTAGTAAAATAGCACTTTTGAATTTATAAAAGCACATTGATTCACCTGAGTGGTAGGATTAGAAGAGAGGCAAGAAGATAAGAGTGTAGAGTGAACTGAATTGGGTTCTCTGTGAAATTGCTATGGTGAACACAATATGTAAAATCGGTTTGTACACCAATAGCCACAGACATTGCTCTTTTTCTTAGGGCCATTTAAGAATAAAACAAATTTAAAAAGCTAAATTAAATGGAAATATTATTGGCTTTGGTTAAGACTTTGGCATTGCAGGTGAGCCAGCAAAACCTGTTTCACTCAACTCAGCTCTTTGAAGAGAGTAGAAATTGGGGGTGGACTGGAGCAGAAACTAGAATTGTGTTAGATTATGACATCCTTGCCCTTGAGACAACAGCATGACTCCTCCTTGTCTTTACTTATGCTATTCCTCTGCCTGGAATGCCTTCCCTCCTTTCTATCTAAATCCTACCCACCTCCTCCACGAAGCCTTCTCTAACTACTGGAGCCCACATTGATGTCTCCCTGTTCAGAACACCTATGGCATCTAACAGCCAGCACTGCACCGTTTAGCACTGTTTGTCCTATGGCAATTTCACATGCTACTGAGTGTGAGTACATTAAAATATAAATGTGGGGAAATATGCATTTTTCCAGTAAAATTTGAAAAACGATAGGTATATTATATACAGGAGGATTTGCAGGCTTATGGAAGGTTTACAGGCTATACCTAGACTGTGAGATTGTGGGAGGAGGGGAAGTTGGGGGGGGTCTTAAATGTACCTTTTTGTAATCTCAAAGAAACTGCAAAGTTTATATAATATGATTTTGACAGTTGATGAGTCTAAAATGTCATTTTTTTATAAACTCATTTGTTTTTATTCAGTAACTAGCCTTTTTTTTTTTGAGGTTGAGTAATAACATTTTCTATAGTGTTTAATATGATTTGAATATCAGTTCTGGAATCAAAATCGTTTTCTTCTTGCTTAGGCTAAGATACCTGTGTTCACCCATCTAATAAGCACATATCTTCTAAACCCTGTTCTTGGTATCAAATACTGAAATGTAACAGATGTCAAATTTTGCAATGTGGAGAAACTGCATTTTATTATTTCTCTGATTTATAATTTTGGGTATCTTTGCATGGTTAATAGGGAATTTTAACTGTAAAGATAATTTTAATTTATTTCATGTAGTTCTAGGGATCTAAGACAATAGCTTTGTCTAGATTTTTTTCTCTGGTTTTCTCCAAGTCGGTGTATATTCAGGGTGTGGCCATACAAATATGTGAATAAATAATGCTTATATCATCTTAATTTAAAGTCTTCTTAAGGTGCCTTAATTGTACCTATGATTAGTTATGCATTTATTGTTGGTTTATTTACTTTTTAAATTAGCTGACATCATGACTTTGAATAGGCCATTTAGTTTCTGGTACAACTAATTTAATTGGATTGGGCCTATGCATAGAATTTGGGAATGGTTCTGACCGAATAATAAATAACTTTACTATACTCTTTATGTATGAAGTGTTCTTTTAAATTATATATTTCTTGAGCATATTTACATTTGGACAACACTCACATTAGTTGTGGAGTAAAATGAATATGTAAAACTTATTAATTTTTCTTTAAATTGATTTTAAATGGTCTTGGTTTCTGATTGACCTCACAGTGATAATGTCTTCTATTTGAAATTCAACATGGGGAGTATGATATGAGTGATAATGTCCATTTGAATATTTTCATATAAGTATATATTATTCTGTGTGTGTTTTTTAGAGGTACCAATCTTGGGAAAAAGAAGCAACACATTTGTCATATACCAGGATGTGGTAAAGTCTATGGGAAGACCTCACATCTGAGAGCTCATCTGCGTTGGCATTCTGGGGAGCGCCCTTTTATTTGTAACTGGATGTTCTGTGGTAAAAGATTTACTCGAAGTGATGAATTACAGAGGCACAGAAGAACACATACAGGTTACTAATATTTACTTTTAACAGATAAAAATTAACTGTAAGGCTACATACTACCTTGAAATTTTTTTTAAGCATACCTTACTGAACTGAATCTTTAAAAATATGACCAATTACATCATATTTCTATCTTCAGTAACACCAATTTAAAAACACTAATTCCAAACAAGTCAGTATGGCTTATTTTATAAAATAATGTTTCATTTTATGCAGACTTTGGTTAGCTTTTGTTTTCATATTATTCAGTGTCTTAAGCCACATTTATCTCATCATTGTTAATTATGTTAATGTTTTAAATTAGTTGTGTGTTTTTACTCTTGATCATTATCTTCTTCTTCCTCCTTAACACTGTAATAAATAATAATTCCTTTTCCTCTGATAAATTCAGGCATTTCACCCTTTCTTGTTTTAATGTGTGTGAGGTAAGCAAAAGATATTTCACTGAGGAATAACCAAGGCATTGTTGATGTGAAGACTCTTTCATTTAGTTGTTTTAACACATAGTGTTGTGTGGTTGTTACATGAAATGGACCTAGGAATGACCCAAATTGAATTCTAACTTAATATAACATATACAGATATTTTTCTTCTACTGCCATTAATGATCAAGGTGTTCATCAGTCTATGCTCAATACTGAAGAATTGAAAAATATATAATGCATTTACAAAGTTTAGAGAGCTTAGAAGAAAGAACTATGGTGAAACGGTGGACGATATGGATTTTGAAGTCTCTTAGATCTAAATATATAAAATAACCCATGAAGTATGTAGTATTATGTTACATGCTCTCCTCGTTTTAATTTCTGTCTCATCAGGTAGGTAGACAGATGAGCTTAACCTGTTTGAAACTGCAACGGACAATATGAGAAAGTAGATAAAGTGTGCTTGGAGGCAGAGATCATTATTGTTGGGATAGTAAGGCATTTTTGAGCATGGCCCTATAATAGAATTTTCTTCAGTGGAATTTGATCAGCAGGATATAAAAAGAAATAATGTAAAAGGGAAAAAAGGTCTATGATCAAATAAGTGTAGGAAACACTGTGTTAAAGAGGGTTACTATACAAGTACCTTCAAGGAATGCCTCTTAGGACCTTTAATAGAATGTTAATGAGCACTGTACATCTCCCAAGTCGCGGGAGGTAGTGGCAACCTCTCATTGTGCCATTTTGCCATTTTGCCATGGAGTATGTCTCAGGACTAATGTTCCAAGAGAAGCTTTGGGAAATAACTTCCCAGAAGAATAGAATAGTGTATGAATAGAAGAAGTGAGATCATTTGTCACGAGTGAAGATGAGATTTTATTTAACACATTTCTGTTACGTAGGATTGAACCACGTTATAGAAGTCATTGGAAGTTAGGTAATGGAGAGTCTGAACTGTTTAGTTATCTGCAGGTTACTCTTGCATTCCCATACCACTTAGTACAGTGGTGAAGTTTTGTACTGTAATAAAATTTGGTATTTAAGGAAGATTTGTCTGGCATTGATTTGTTGGATTGGAAAGGGAGAGACTAGTGTGCCATTGTAATATAGTTCAGGCATGAGGTCTGATGAGGACCTGCTGAGAGGAGAGGTGCTGGAACAAGAGATACGTAAGAAAGACATTTTGAAGAAAATAAATTAAGAAAATACTGGATTTGTTTATTGGTTGAGTTCTCCTTAGATTCCTTGTAGGTTGGCCTTTTGCCTTATCTTCTACTAATTGTCTTACATAGTAAGTCTTCAACATAATAGAAGTTCTGTCTGTCTTTTGTATTTAAAATAAGTATTTAAGCTGGGAAACAAATTTAGGCATCATAGAGTCTTATTAACTTTTAACATCATGATTTATTAGGCTTGCTCTTGATTATTCCAGCTGAAATCAGGTCATCTGGCCATCTCCATTATTCTTGGGACTACTCAGTCTTTATTAGACTTCAAGCTTGTGTCTTGGCTTTAATCTAGAAGTACTCTGTAGTTACTTAAATTCGCATTTAAGAGTTGAAGGTTGAGTATCAGGGATCTGACATGTTAATAATACCTTAAATATAGCTTAAAACAGTGTATTTTTCTTTAGAGAAGTATGCTACAGATAGTCGTTTTTAAGCTGGTATTTTGTAACAGATGTTTCAAAACTATTAGCATAGTTGAGGTATTAAATTCTTACCTGAATATCAGTGTATAATAAGTTTGAAGATTGCTTTTCATCCAGAAATAAAGGTGACATGTTTATTTAGGGGAAAAGTATTCTATGAGAGAAATCTTGCAGGGACAGCTCATGAAGCTAATATAGTTCTAATTGAACTCTGCTCCCTGTCCCTAACTGTCAGTGTTGGCTTATTTTCTTTCTCAGGGAATGATGAGTCTATTAATGTTAAATTTAAAAGACTAAGTAACGTAATTTCTTCAACAGGTGAGAAGAAATTTGTTTGTCCAGAATGTTCAAAACGCTTTATGAGAAGTGATCACCTTGCCAAACATATTAAAACACATCAGAATAAAAAAGGTATTCACTCTAGCAGTACAGTGCTGGCATCTGTGGAAGCTGCACGAGATGATACTTTGATTACTGCAGGAGGAACAACACTTATCCTTGCAAATATTCAACAAGGTTCTGTTTCAGGGATAGGAACTGTTAATACTTCCACCACCAGCAATCAAGATATCCTTACCAACACTGAAATACCTTTACAGCTTGTCACAGTTTCTGGAAATGAGACAATGGAGTAAATATTACACAAATACTTATTCATCGTGGTTATTTTTATACAGTAGTGAGAAGAACATTGTTCCTAAGTTCTTAGATATCTTTTTATTGATGTGCAAAAATTTTTGGATTGACAGTAACTTGGTTATACATGACACTGAAATGCCTTACTTTGTATGATATTCCATAGTATATTAAAAATGGTAAAATTGCATGGGTTTTGTAGGTACTTTTGGAATCTAGAAGAAATGAAATTTTACCAAGTTATATAAAGAGAAAATTGAATTTAACAATGCGAATGGTAGTCTAACCAAATGCATCAATCCTGTGTGGTTTAGTGTAAAAATGAGAACATGTTGGTATTTATCTATTGTAAGATAAAAAAAAAAGTTGGTGGGTGAAAGAAATCATGTTATGATAAAAAAAATTTTTTGTAATTTTCTTGATGACTGGAATTTTTATTATGCATAACTGACAAATCAAGTTTCCAAGCAAATGTTACATAGTGTAGGCTTTACTTAGCTTATCAATTTGTCATTTTGAAGCTAATTATTTTAATTAGGTTAACTATGTACAATATTTTAAGCATTACTCTTGTAAGATTTTGAAAACTACATTTTAACATGGAACTCTAGGGATAGTCACCTTTTAAATCCTGTTGAAAAGCCATGTTTAAGATTTAATTTGCCAAAATAATGTCTTGTTAATATTCTTTCAATAACGAAGTTGGGCAATATAACCAATGTTTAAAAAAGTTTAAAATGTATAGGTTGAGGCATTTGGGTGGTAAGAAAATGTTATAGTGAATTATCCCTTTTCTTGAGTATTGGAGGACCAAAAAAATAAGGTGTTATTGCGTCTTAGCAGTGATTTTTTTTTTTTTTTTTTTTTGAATCCAATCTTGTTTCCAAAAACCACATGTCTGCCAGGGCCTTAAAAGCCATCATGTAAATTACCAGTAAAGTATAACATATGCAAACATAACAAAATCACTTCCATAGTGACGATACTCCAACCATATGGATATTAGTCATAGAGAACTAGAGGTTTTATGATATTTTTTTAAGTCTTTTTTTTTTGTTTGTTTTGTTTTTGGTCTAGGTAGTCAGTCTGCACTTAAATATCAACCATTTTCCTTTTTTGCTTTTTCCCTTAAAATTTATATGTATCCAGTACATTTAATTGAGAAATGTATGTTTTTTATTATGCTGTATTTTCTTTTTATTTTTTAATTATTGTTTATATTTTCAATTATTAAAAAATGTACAAAATAAAGTTTCATTGCTGGTCTTGTAAGAGCTATACAATTTTCCAAAATGTATACCTATAACTGCAGCAGTTCACTTATTTCAAAAATTTGGGATTCTGTTCATTTGTTATTCTTAAGACCACCTCAAATTTAAAGGCTACCTTATTGTACGTTTAAAGTGTATTATAACAGTGTGGTAGTTAATAAAACACTATTTTTTTTTTCTTTTGAGTTTGTTGTATTCCTATGCATTTAAAATAATTGCAGTGGTATGGGATAAGAAAATCAGTGTGATTTATTTTTCTTAGCATTTTATTTGCAGATTCTTGATTTCAGATGCTGAGATTATTGTAAACAGGTATATTAAAAAGGGAAGAGTAGAGGCTCTAGCAGATTACTATTTTTTTTGCCTAAAAATGAACTTATTAAATAGAACTTTTGAAAAAAATCTTTTAGCCCACATTGATTCATTAGAATTTTATCAATCCATTTTGCAAACCTTATTTTTCCATTGTTTGTTTCCCCTGTTAAAGCAATGCAGGATATTGATTTATCAAAAACTTGAGTTTACATGAAGATTCTTGAAAATGATAGCATAAGACAAGCTTTGGTAACCATGGCAAGAGTTATTTGAAAGAGTTATGTTTTTGAATTTATATATGTCTAATCATAAAGGCAGGGTAAGAGGGAAGGAAAAATTAACAGGATATTAATATGACTATTTTAGATATTTTAAAATAAAAAATCCAATTACTTTCTACGTGTATACAGTGGGGTTAAAGATTTCCATTGTCTGTTTTCCAGGCCCAATCTGATACTGTCAGTAATATCTTTGAACGCATAGGACAATGCTAGATACACATAAAAACACAAAGTTTTTTCTCATGTGAGACTTAAGCTTGTGATGTGAAATAGGAAGTATTACTTGGAATCATAGAAATTAATGAATGTACATTTATTTTGAAGTTACATGGTTATAATTTGAGTCTTCAAACTCCTGTAAATAATTTCTAGAATTTAAAAAATTAGGTTGTGTGAAGAGGATTATGTGAGGAGGTTGCTCACTTGAGCAAAAACACCTATTAAGTCAGGAAATTAATTTAGAGTGCGATAGTAGAGCTGTTTTTAATATTGAAAATTTATAGTAAGCTTATAGAGAGTTTTTGATCCATGAGTTTCCAAGCAAATTTTATCAGTTCTTAGAACATGAATGCAATGAAGATAGTAAGTAGTCTTAAATATTATTTAAATAAGTTTTTAGATTTTTTTGAGTGCCCACCTGGAATATACCTGTGAATTTTGGATCTTTACCTAACAAAGAAATGGAAGTTATTGTTCAACCTCAACCAAGGTGATTTTAAATACTTCTTGATTTTTATTGAAAAAATGTTGAATATACTCTGGAAACTTAATATTTGAAGAATTACCCTGAAGTAATTTTTTTCTAGTTATAAAATCTATTAGTATTGTGTATGGGTATAATATTTCTTAGTGTAAGTATATTCTTCAATAAGGTGTTTTTGGCAATTGCTTTATTTTTGTAAAGGCTAGAGTTAGTGCATATTCAGTATATTTACATACAAATAATTTCTGTTTATCAGAACATACTCATCTAGTGGACTAGGTGTCTATACTCTATACCTCAATTTAAAGAAAATAAACACTTAAGAAAATTTTATTTTCTGTTGAGACTTAATGCCTTTGAAAAGTAATTCAATTACTTTATTAAATTAAAAGTAATTATTAAATTACTTTAATAAAGTTTTAAAGACATACACCTATTGCAAAAGGCCGGGTGCCCTGTAAGTAACTTTGGGCAAAATAATGAAGATGCTTAAGTTATTTCCGAATAGTGAAAATGCTTAAATAGTAAAAATACATGTACATGTAATTTGAAAGCATGTCAAACATATTTCATAGAAAATAGTTCTTAGCCAGTATTGTTCATCAGAAAACGCTGGGACCATTTAAAAATGTCCACAGGCCTAGCTTCGTTCTTGACCTAAATCTACATTTCTGGAGATGGAGAATATACACACGTGACCCGTGAGTGCCGGTGGGTTTGAACTGTGGGGTGTCTGCTTAAACGCGGCTGTTTTTCAGGAGTAAATACTGCAGTGCTGTACAGTCTGGTTGGTTGAGTTAACAGATGTGGAGGAATCAGGCATAGTGAGGGCCATAAGTTATATGTGGATTAACCCCCTTGTTTTTCAGGGGTCAACTGTATGTATTTTTAACAGCTCCTCAAGTGGCTCTGATAAACACTCCTGGGTTAGAATCACTCTAAATAGAGCAAGCATCCCTTTAGTATCTTAATTGTAGTAAGGATCCTATTACTGACTTACTCATGATTCCAGAGTTTTTCTATTAAAATTTTTATTGTATTCAATATTGTTTGAAATGTGGGGTTATTAATAATAACATTTGGTTTTAAAATATTGTTGGTCATGCTCCCCTAGTAGACGATTTGGTTTTCAGTTTTAATTATGTTAAGTAGAAAAGAATTGTTTTCAGTGTAAGAGAACAATTTGTTTTACTAAACAGTATTTTTAAAACTTTTTGCCATGAGTGAGCAGTAAGTCTTTTGTAGTCTGATAATCAGCACAGAACAAAATTGGTCAATATCTTGGGAACAAGATTTGATACTTTAGTGAAATCATGTTTGTTATTTAGTGTTGGAGACACAAAGATAATACTGACTTGGCCCCTTGTCTTGTTCAGGCAGATTTGTGTATAATCAAATATATTGTGGTAAATACATGCTAGTGGCAGATAAAAAGCGCTCTAGAAACTTAAAAGAGGGAGAATTCTGCATGGAGAAGTTGGGAAATTCAGGCAGAGGAGATGGCTCTAGCAAAGGAACAGTGCAATTTTGCTATGGATGATAGGGGAAATTGTGAGAGATGGAGTGGGGACGTTTTGGAGGAGGGGCTGTCAAATTGAGAAGGGGATCAGATTTTAATCTTTACCAGTGGTTCCTAATCTTTTTGGGATCATAGGTCTTCATTGTAGTCTAATGATAAAACTGTTCAAACACTACATGGGGATTCATTTGAGCAAAGGCCTGAACCTTGGAAAACAGCCACGTTAAAGGAACTGGTGGAGAAAGAGGAGTCCTCAAGGAGACTGACATAGAAACTGAGTGTCAAGATGGTGATGAACATCAAATGCAGTAGAGAGGTCAAGTTAGATGAAAATAGAAAAGATTTTGGCAATAAGGAGTTGCCAACTGATCTTTGTTAGCAGTCGATGGGTCAAAAACTGAGGACACAGGAAAAGAGGCTATGGAGACAGGAAGCATAGGATATTCTAAATTAAGTGGTGAAGAGAAGAAAGATGGGCAGATGTGTGGCTCAGTCAGGATTAAGAAAATTGTTGGAAAAATTACTGATTATATAAGTGATACTTACATTGATAAATATTAAGAAAATAAGAGTATGAAGGAATTTAAATAACCTCTGAGCTACTCAGAGATAACTATTATTTCCTTTGAAAATGCATATCGAAGTTGGAGTTGAAATTTAGAAAAAGCTGCATGATTTGCTGTCATGTAACATGATTTATATCGGTTTTTTAAATTACATATTTTAAGATATATGATGTGCTGAAAAAGGAGTCTATTGCCTTTAGCCTTCCTCTCCGCACCCCCCAGCTTTTTAACAGCCTTGCTTCTCTCCTAAATCCATATTAAGCTACATACTATATGGTGTGATATTGGGTAGGTTTCTTATCTTCTTGAAACCTCATTTTCATCATCCATAAAAAGGGGATAACTAACAATAGTATCCCTCATAGGACTGTTGCGAGGATTAAAATGTAAGCATTTAGTATAGTTCCTGGCTTACAGTAGGGACTCAATAAATGATATCTTCCCCTGTCCCCTACACGTTTATTAACTGGAGATTTCACTTTTCCGTAGTGAAGGGACCAGTGTTTTGGGGCGTCCATTGTTTAAATATGGTTCATGCATTGATTTTCACCTTCAGAATGAGGGGGAGTTTTCAAAGCAGAAATCTGAAAAGAGAGCTATAGAATCTAAATTGATAGTGGACAATGTGTCTGAAGTGACTGCCTCATCAGAAAGGATGGAATAAGAAGAAAAGAAGGAAACAGAAATTACACCCTGATAGAGAATTCTAGTTTAACATTTCTAGGAACCAGCCAAAGAATCTTGAGGTTCATTTTGATTGAAAGGTAACATTTATAATTTAGTGGTCCCAACCTTAAAATTGGAAGAGGTCATCAAAGAAATGCAGCTTATTTCTCCAAAATATGTCTAAGCCTCCAATTAATAGGCAACAGTGAAATAACAGGAAGTGTTAGGGTAGATACTTTTTAGGATATCTGCCCAACTTATGTCCCATTTTCTGAATATTACTTCCTGCCACCTTCAGGGGCGAGCTGTTTAGATGATTGGACAAGGAGTGGACATCTGGTCAAATTTGAGCCAATTAGATGATTTCTCCCAGGAGTCGGAAAACTGATGTCTTGGGAAGTTGCATTTGGAACCTGCGTGTGAAGCAGAAAGAGAATAAATCAAAGATGAGAGACCATACAATCCCAGAAGAAAAAGATGAAGAGAGAATGGCTGCCTTGATTCCTGATAACTTTGGTTTTTGTTCCAATGTTTTGTGCCTGTGCATTTCCTGTTCCTGGGTTCCATGAGATACCCTCAAAACCTTCCAGAGACTCCCCCACTTCTATCTTCAGGTTTTTCTTAAGTTTGAGAGGCTGTTACTTGCTACCAAATAGTGCCAACTAAAACATCTTTGAGATACAATTCCTTCTTGAATAAAATACACTGGTTCAAATGGTTGATGACTTGGTGCTGTAGAAAATACCAATGAAAAGTCATGGTTAGTGCCAGATCAGTTAGGTTTAGGTGAGGGAAAACTCAGCATAGAGCCTGAATGAGTCAGAAAGGGTGAGCTTTGGAGGGCCAATAAGGTGTGCCCAGGAGAACTGATTAAAAGCCCTAGAGGTCCATCTACAGTCTGAGGATACTTATCAGAGGGCTGTGTCTATGTTTGTGTCTGTGTTTGGTCTTAACGGAGCACTGACTTTTTGCCAGCATTAGCTTTATGGTTAGTATCTTCCACCACATGGTCTTATATTTTCATGATGTCTTCTGACTCAGGTGCAGTTTGGTTCACTTTTAATTGTGTGTACCCAATTACTTAGCTTCCTCTCATCCAGATCCTTTAAGAATTCTTAGTTAATTGCATCTTTCCCATTTTTACTGTTGGTAAATTTGCGTGGCTTTTTCATCTTGAATCATTTAGTAAAGGTGAAAACTTTTCACAGTGTAACATAGTGCATAGATTTTGGACTTGGGCACACGTGGGTTTATGTCCTGGCTCTGCTGCTTACTAGCTGTGTGACCATGGACTCTACCTTTCCACCCTGGGCCTCAGTTTTTAAAAATGTAAAATGGGGGTAATAGTAGCATCATCTTCATAAGGGTGATGGAGGAGATTAAATAGGTTAGTGCATGTAAACCACTTCCCACAGTGCCTGGCACATAGTTAAGTATTAGTAAATGTTAGCCTTAGAGAAATCAATAATCTTCCTACACTTGGAAATAATTATCCCCATCTTGTATTAATGTGTTCATTCACTTAGATCCCCCTGGTTTTCTGTCAGCAGAAATTAACAAAATTGCTAGTATTCGTATTGTGCCTTTTTGATGAAGCATTTCAAATATATAGAAAAAATATAGAAAACAATATAACAAATACCTGTGTATCCACCATCCAGCTTTTACAGTCTTAATCATTTTACACATATTTGCTTGTTTCTTTTAAAGAGAAACGATTATAGCTATAGTTGAAATCTACATAGTCCTGTCTCATTGCATTTCTTTCCTTTCACACGCAGGGGTAACTGCTGGTCTGAATTTGATGTTTATCAGAATGATACCATGAATGGTTTTAAATGCTTACTATATGTGTGCATATATAGGGTTGTTTTCATGTTTTTGAAACTTTATATAAATGGTATCATACTGTACATAATCTTTGGGCACTTGTTTTTGCACTCATGTTTTTGAGATGTATCCATGTTAACACATGTTCCTCTAAACTATTCATTTTAAATGCTGTAGTTCGTTGAGTATATCACAGTTTATCCATTTTCTTGTTGATGCACATTTCAGTTATTTCCAATTTTTGTCTATTATAAACAATGCTGCAATGAAATACTTGACATGTTTCCTTGTGCATGTGTGTGAGTGTTTCTCTGAGGTATGTATCTAGAACTTCAGTCACTGGTCAATAAGATATTCTTATCTTCAGATTTACCAGATATTGCCAAATTGATCTCCACGGTGTATGTGCCAAATTCCACTGCTAGTGACAGTACATAGGAGTTCACATTTTCCCACACTCTCCCCAAATCCTTGGACTTGGCAGGTATTTCTTTCCAGTGAAAAAACCAATGCAATTTTATTTTGGAGTCTGACAAAGTGCTTTAAAATCCATCTGGGAGAAAGACAAGCAGGTGTAAAAAGTTAAAAAGGAATCAGAAAAACAAAGCCATGTATATATAAAGATATTGATACCAGTAGGCATAACCAAACAATGTTAACGATAGCAGAAACAATGCATGTTTTTCTTACTGGTTCTACCATTTAACTCTCACTCAACCCATGCCTTGGTGTGGTACTCCCCACAGCCTCTCACTGTAGGGGTTTCTTCACACAGTATACAGCCCTCTTGGATTGAATATTGGAAAGAAGGCTCAGGCCTAGCTAGCTGTTTTCCATGATGTTCACTTTTCCCAGGGGCTGGGAGTATAGTCTGTGCTGTGGCCTCTTGCCCTGTTTTCTCCCAATTCTTCCCCCTCCATCTCCATCCATATTCCAGCTCAAGTAGTCATAGATCAGCCCATCAGCTGCAGAAACCCACTTCAAACTGGGGAAATCCTTTCTTGCAGAGACCCCAGTGTTGCCACTTAAATATATATTTATATATATATCTAAAATATTTTTTATATATATCTCCATTCCTACATGAATGATATGAAATAATTCATGATTTTGATTCTGATTTCTCTGTATTCTGGTGAGGTCGAGCATATTTTTGTTATGTTTATAACCCATGTTTCCTCTGAAAGGAATTATCTATTTGAATTCTTTGCCCATTTGCTTTTATGGTTATTTTTATTTTACATTGATTTTTAAGCATTCTTAATAATAATATTCCAGATACATATTATTTTAGATATATATGGGCAGATAATATCTTTTCCCAGTCTGGCTTATCTTTTAACTTTGTTTATGGTGTTTTGTATGTGTGGTAGTGTTCTACAAAAGTTTTATTGAATCTATGTCTTGTAGCTTTTCTGTCTTAAATTCTCTGGTGTCATAAAAGTATTTTTCTCTAAAAATTTTCTTATTTTGTCTTTCAGTTTGGCTTATTAATCCACTTTGAAATGATTTTTGTTCATGGTGTGAAGTTCCTAACACTTTTCATGTGGATTACCAGTTGTCTCAGCACAGCTTATTGAATGGCCCAACTTTTCCCCACTCATTGTAATGCTACCTCTCATTTATCAAGTTTCCATTTGCGTGTGGGTCTATTCCTTGATTTCTTTCTGCCTTTCCTGTGCTGAGACCATACAATCAATACCATGGGTTTCACTTTTTTTTTTCAGTTGGAGTATAATCGCTTTACAATGTTGTGTTTCTGCTGTAGAACAAAGTGAATCAGCTATACGTATACATATATCCCCCCACCTTGAGCTTCCCTCCCACCCCACACCCCACCCAATGCCAGCCCTCTAGGTCATCACAGAGCAGAGGGCTGAGCTCCCTGTGCTATACAGCAGCTTCCCACTAGCTATCTATTTTACACATAGTAGTGTATATATGTCAGCACTACTCTCAACTCGTCCCACCCTCCCCTTCCCCCTGTGTCCACAGCATGGCTTTCACATCTTGATGTCTGGTAGGGCAGGTCTCCTCTGCCCACCCCTTACCTGTCCTTCAAAATAGTTCTGACTGTTCCTACCCACGGACCTTCTTTATCTCCACTTATTCAAGTCCACTTTAATGTCCTTTATTGTTTTCTCTTTGAAAGGTCTTAACACATCTTATTTTTACATTTATTCCTATGTAATTTTTTTTTCTGGGGAATAGGCTTTTTTTAAGTTAATTTGTAAATTGATCAGTGTTGGTCTTTATAAATGCTACTGATTTTTATAAATCGATTTTGTCTATTCTATATCTTTTGCTAGTTCTAATATTTTGCCTATAGATTCTATAAGATTTTCTATGTAGACAGTCAAATGGGCCTCAAATAAGAAAAGGTTTGTCTCCATTTCCAATTCTGATACCTTTATTTAAACAAAAAGTATCTTACTGCATTGGCAGCTTAATATTAACTAGAAGTGGTGGTAACAGACATCTCTGTCCTGTTTCTGACTACCATTTACCTTTCTTTCCCACACGTAACCCTGTTTGAGTCTTCTGATACATACTCGGCACTTGGGATAAAAGAATTATCAATCCATAGTTCCTGTCCTGAAGGATATAGTTAGAGAGGCTGATGACATTCTGACTATAATTACCTTTCTGACTTAAATTAAAAAATTCTACCTGGTTTCTCTAGTTTCATGTACTCTTTCCATTATAGCAACATATTCCTTCTATTTCAAAGTTAGGGGAAGATTAACTTTTTTTTTAATACACATGATCCTCTAAGAGCTACAGCATAAACCTGCTAACTGTCCACAGCTGTGACATCTGGAACATCATACACCAAGCATGCAAGAGCCTGATGTGGGCCCTGTGTCTGCTTGGCACGGGTTATATACATGAGGGTGCCTAATAAAGCTTCTGTGACATTCAAAGAAAGAACATAGCGGCTGACTTGCTCAGGCTCTACTGTTGAGCTCAAGGCTTACTTGATAGGCCGAGTTTCAGGGTAGGAAAAAAACAAAGTGAGAAAAGTTGCTAATGGGGTCTGTCTTTCTGGCCAAAGTCTTTTCAAAATCTATTCTACTACTGGAGACAGTCAGCCCTGAAGTGGAAACTGGAGACTGCAAGGCAGCAACATATGCGCACAACCAACTTTCTCATCACAGTGGGTGAAGAAGGAAAAAAATAATAATCCCGCCCTGTAAAATCATTGCTCTGATGACAAGGTGGAAGGGGCAGTAGGTGTAAACACCACCCAGAAAGCCCAGGGGCTTGTATCTGGCTCCTCTCTGCTGGCCTGCTTCCTTCTTCAACTGGTAAAAAGATTAAAGGGACAGCTTTTGAGATATTTTTTGTGTCCCAAAATTTAAGATTGGGACACAGGGAGGAGAGGCTTGGAGAAAGGAAGTGAGCAGCTAAGAGCCGCTGATGTGGAGGAATGTGCAGGAGAATCATGGGGCAGGGCTCAGCCTTCAGCCCTGGTGCTGGGCATGCTCTTAACCATCTATACGGAAAGAACGTCTGAATTTATTCACAGGAGCCAACTTCTTGCCGCTGGTACAGAGTTTTAACATTATTTGAAGATGGCTCTTGGGATTCTGCCCCAGAGTCTTTGTTCCTGACGCTCCCCTCTCAACTTGAAAGCTGCTGGGGGGCAAGCTGCAAACTTTTATTCCTCTGGCTTTGCTTTGCAAGGGCAGAGAAGACTGTCCCTTTCCAAACAGACATAAAACTAGCAGGATCCCAGGGTGGCTACTATCAAGTTGCCAGACAGGCCTCCGGCTGCAGAAGGGCCTTGTTCGTGCTTATCACGGATCTCTAAGAATCAGCAGCGCCAGGTTGCTAGCTCCTTTATTTCTGGCCAAGTTTCTTCTGCCTTCATTTCTCTCTTGCCAGATGGACAGGCAGCGAAGGTGAGTGAAGTCAGCTTCTTGAAAGAGTGGTCCACACTCTCTACCTACCTTCCTTTCACTCTTTTCAGTTTCCTCTCAGTTTCTTCTGCCCCATCACTCCACTGACAACGCTCTTGACAAGTCTTGAATGACCTCCATGTCACTAAATCCTGTGACACAAACATTCACATCCTGCTTGACAAGAGTGTTCGGGTCAGTTGGCTATTCTCCCCTTCTTGATACAGTCGCTTTCCTTGACATCCACGGTCCTCCTGGGTTTCCTTCTGCTTCTTTCCACGTCTCCTCTTCTTTGCTAGCTTTTCTTCTTTTTCTACCTGACACTTAAATGGTAGGTGTTCTCCAGGCTTGCTCCTGAGCTGATTTCTCTTCTCACATTACACTCTTACTGGATGACCTCATTCATTCTGGGGATTTCCTTTTACTTCAGACATGGGCAACTCCCAGAGTTCTGTCTCTACTCCTCACTTGAGTTGCAGCTAAGATATTGAACTATCTGTTTAGGCTCCTCTGTTGGCAGTTTTGAAGGTACCTCAAACTTTATGTATTCAAAACTCAGTTTCTGCGTGTCTTCCCCTAAACTTGGACTTTCAGGATTTATCTGAATGACTAGCATCATCATATACATCTAGATGCTCATGCCAGAAAAGTAAAAGTTAACCTGGACAGCCCCCTTCTCATCCCCCATATGGGTCCCGTTGATATTCCAGGTGTCTCAAAGGCGTGGATCGCTCTACATCTCCTCCGCCAGTATCCTGGCCAACAGCCATCATTTTTGCCTGGATTATGACAATGTCCCCTAATTTGGGCTCCCCATAACCACTCTTCTTGAACCCTTACTAATCTACTCTCCAAGTAGCAGCCCAGAATGATTTTTTTAAAAAATATATCAGTCTCATTAAAACTCTTGATTGGCGCTTCAAATAGCATCCTGAGTCTTTGCCGTGGCCTGGTTGGTCCTCCTCAGATGAGTCTGTACCTCACTTGCTGTGCTCCGGCCACAATCCATCTCTCACTTCCTCATGTTCCTTCCGGCTTGCCTCTGGGATCGTGTATTCTGTCAGGGATGCATTATGACTTCTGTGGGCTCTAGGCACTCTTGCCTTTAAGGGCTCCTTCATAAGTAATAATAAAAAAACATATATTTTATGACTACATTGGTACCAAGATGAATATAATCCAGGTTGGATTTTTTTTCTTTTTCTTTTTTCTATCGAGATTAAAATCACATAACATAACCATTTAAAAATGTCCAATTCAGTGGCATTTAATATAGTCACAATGTTGTGCAACCACCCCCTCTGCCTAGTTCCAAAACATTACTGCAAAGAGAAACTCTGTACCCATTAAGCAGTTACTCTCCTCCCAGTCTCTGAGAACCACTATTCTGCTTTCTGTCTCCATGGATTTACTTATCCTGGATATTTCATATAAGTGGAATCATACAATACACGGCCACTTGTATCTGGCTTCTTTCACTTGGCATAATGTCTTGGAGGTTCATCTGTGTTGTAGCATGTATCAGTACTTGATTCTTTTTCACAGCTGAATAATATTCCATTGTATGGATTTACCACATTCTGTTTATCCTTTCATCCACTGATGGGCGTTTGGGTTGTTAACCTTTTTGCTATTGTGAATAGTGCTGCTGTGAACATTTGTGTGCAAGTATTTATTTGAATGCCTGTTTCAACTTTTGGGGGGTGGTATATACCTAGGAGCATAATTGCTGGGTTCATTATTCTCCTGATTTTAAAAGAAATTGAAAACATTTTCGTGGACCCCTAAACATATTGTGAGCCTAGGCACTACTGTGCCTACCGTGCCTGACATTAATTGCAGCCTGAATTCTTTTCCTTCTGTCTGAGATGCTTCTATTGCATCTTTGCTGCACCAGGAGAGGGGCAGCTCCAGTTTGTGAAATGCCCACTGGGAAGACCTCCTGCCTTGTAGAGCAGATGGGGCTCACTGAGTAGGGTAGAGAGTGGATTTATTTTCAGCTTCCATTCCAGTGAGAAATGTGAATTGATGACAATGGTCAGTCTGAGCTCAAAGCAGAGAACTGCTCTGCATATCTGTATCATCAGCTCACTTTCTGGCTCCCTCAGCTGGAGCCTATCCAGGTCCCCAGCTCCTGGCACCAGGGTCCTCTTGGTTCTCATGCTTTCACCCTATTTCACTACTTCCCCTTGGGGAACCTGACCTTAACAAAAGAAAAAATGACCAATCTCTCTAGTCCTGAGGATGGCACTGATGGTGTTAGATAGTAAAATATAACCATGTGATGCTGCCCTAAATATTTTTTTCAAGACCTTGTGCTTTTTGGAAAGTCTCAGGTAAAATTGGAACTTTATGAAGAAAGAAATTCCAAGTATCAATAGAATAATGTATAACAGAGAGTGTGGTGATTTCCCTCGCATTATATCATATATCTCCTCTGGCATTTTTGCAGCAATCTGAGGGCAGCAGAAGGGGGTGGGCAGGGATAGCCATGTTTTGTCGAAATACGTCTTTCTCTTTTTATGTTAACCTCCAGGTTCTTTGTTTTCCTTCTCTGGACTTCTTTTCCTTACATGTTAGTTCAGCAAAAGACTGAAAGGGGGCTGGTACAGGGCTTTTATCGGAGGGGATGAAGTATCTGAATTTACCAGCTTTACCATTTAGAATTATCTCTGTCTTTCTCACTATTTGTCTGCGTACCAGGTGGTTAAGAGGAAGAGCCTGGACAGATCTACCATCGTTTCATGTTCTTTGCATCCATACTTCCTTATGCTGACATTTGTAACAAGAGACAATTTTAGTCAGGAAAAGTCCCTATCCAGTTTTTTTTAAGTCAAACCCACAATATTTTCCATTCCCCCTTTTAATTACATTTGCTCTGTGGTTTGGGAAAGCAGACCACATTGCTTGCTGCCTAAATTATTTTCTAACTACCAAATTGCTCCGTCCCTGAACACATGCCCAAATCATCTCCTACATGTTTTCAGGCAAGCTGGCTTTTAGGACATTGAATTATATATATCCTTTATTATGATATATAATTACAGCATCAGTGTCTGTACACCTTTGGAACAAATATATGTTAATGACTTTTTTCCTGTTTCAAAAATCTTAAAGCAGTTCTTAGGCATTAAGAGGTATTGTCAACAGAGTAAATATTGAACAGAAGATTGTGGGCAGGGAGACTCCAGAGAAATCAAAGTTTCTGTAGATTAACCTAATAACTTTACTCTTGCCATGATACCTCTTAATATATTTTGACAGTAACTGGTGCATTTCCCTTCCTCCCTTTGAATTATTTTTGTGAAATCAAATGGGTCATCACGAATAATGAGATTATTATGACTAAAGATTACTCTGTAATCTTTTATTTTATCACATCAAAAGTAACTCCTCTTGGAGATGTTTAAATAGTATTTGTCAGTACTTAGCAAATGTTTCACCATGACGGAGAATTGCCTCTGCTTTTGTCAAGAGCTCAAGATGATGATAAACACCATGGTAATACAGAATGGCTAGTGGGTCTGGGAAACCTAAGAACATAGACCAAGATTATTATGGATTAAAAAGAAAAATGCAAAGAGGAGAAAGAGTAAAAAAGGGCTGGGGACCCCAGATGACCACAGGTGCGAAGTGAGCCTCAGCTTCTGCTATTGGCCAGAGAAAAAGCTGTAGAAAAAAGTTTGGGCAAAACTAGAATGAACATTTGCTGTTTATCTTCATCAGGTAAGATACTCTAAGGCCAGACAAGATTTTCTCTGAGCCTCTTGGCGCTGCTCAAAAGAAATAATGAGCTAATTGGCCACTTCTTCCTTGTCAAAATATGATAGAAGCAACCCTGCAAACTAACGTCCTGAAAGTGTCGGGAGAGATAACTTACAGGGCACAGGGATCTCCCTAACGTTGATTCCAGTTGTTGTTGTTTTTTCCAGTAAATAACGTAGCAGAAATGAGAGAAGATAAAAATGTTTCATTTTTGATTTCCATTGAATAGGATTCTTATAAAATGGAAGCTTCCTCCGCTGTCCTTCTCTGACCACCCTGATGATAGATCAGTGCCCACAATGTTTCCAGTACAGACTTGGCTCCAGTAGCTCTGTCATTGAAAGTAATTTGATAACTGCCACGATATTCTTTCCTGGGCTACAGTCCTCTGCCTTCTGTCACCTCCCAGACAAGCCTGAATGTCAGGAGAGTGACTGGGGGACATTGCCCTGGGTGTACCATTGACGTGGAAGGCGATGAGGTCCCTCGTCACTTTCCCCAAAGTGGGAGAAGATTGTGCCACCAGGAAGTGTCAACATGCTCTTGTCCCTCCATGGGTGAAAAAAGGCTTGAAAATGATTTTGATGCAGGGCTCCCACTGCCAAGTATTTGCACCAACCAGAGAAAGGCACTTGGGGCAGATGCAGCCCCTCTAGGACTCAGGGCTTGGCAAGGGGACTTGGCTAGATTTCAGTCCCTACTTGCACTCTTGTCCAGGTTCTGTCCTGCATAACGGCGCGTGGTGGCTCTGATCCAATATGCCCCTTAACCAAGGCTGATATGATTCCTGCAAACGGCAGCTGCAGACAGGAAACTTAGGCGGATTGTTCTTGGCACTGTGCCACTCTTCTTTCTCTATTCCTCTTCTCTCTGCATCTCTCTCTTCTCTCCACCTGGGTCCTGCTACCTGGCCCCCCAAAGTCAGCACACAATCCAGGTCTCTCCTCTTAGACTTCTAATCTGGTTAATAAATCGATGCGAAGTTGCTAATGGTTAATAATATATTACTCTTCCAGATACAAACTTGGATGAATATTTATAGATTGGGCCACAGCATTTGCATTTTAGTAGAGACCTGCCAGACCTCAACCCAAAAGGAGAAACTATATGAAATGGCTTCTAGACTCTGTTTACTTCCAAAAGGTCACTTACCCAAGATTTGGGCAGCTGCCACCTTGTGGCCAGGACTGCCCCCATGAGATTGGAGGGACCAGTAGGCCTTCTGGAGTTGCTGCCCTCAGATTTCAAGATCACTGTTTTATGTTACTAATCAAATGGCTATAGCTTTAAGCTTCTACACAGTAGGAAAACTTTGAGATTCAGTCTGTTTTTGTAAGATTGGAAAGCCACAGAAAACTTAAGTAAGATGTAGAGTTTTGGGAGTTTCTTTTAAAAGACGTAGAGTTATCCATTGCTATTTAGTCTTGGGCTGTGAATTTATTCTAAATCTTTCCTTCAGGCCAGACTTCTTTGGGGTTTTTCTTGCTCTGGTCTTCAGCCCTAAAAAGAAACCAGCCCCTGTCATGAGCTTGAGAGAGAGTTGCAGGGACAGGCTCCGTTAGCCTCATGCAGGCAGGAGTAATATTTTCCTCGGCCTGTTCGGTAACCATGCTGCTATCACTCCCTCTTTCACTGCCTTCTGTCTAATTAATACTTCATTTACATAGGAAAAAACTTCTTTAATTAGACATTGCATTTCACTAATCCAGCCTTCTGCTAAAAATCACATTTTAGCAAAACTTTGTATTTCTTAGACTCTTTTAAAAGTCATCTGTATCTTTTTTTTTTTTTTTGTAATTAGTAAAAATTTATTGTGCACACACTGAGAAGAGAGTTTGAAAACCAGGACTCCAACCAAGGCACAAAAGGGGGGGAGGGATAAATTGGGAGATTGGGATTGACACATACACACTACCATACACAAAACAGATTAATAAGACCTACTGCCTAGCACAGGGAACTCTACTCAATACTCTGTAATGACACATGTGGGAAAAGAACCCAAAAAAGAGTGGACCAATGTATATGTATAACTGATCCGCTCTGCTGCACACCCAAAACCAACACAACACTGCAAATCAACCACACTCCAATAAAAATGCAAAAACAAACAAACAAAGCTTGGCCCCTTTTCTCTTCTGAGTTGTTAGAGTGTATCTACCATAGAATACAACAGTTTTTGTGCAGCTACTCGGTGTTTTAATCACAATGCAAAAGCAACATGGCTAATCTGCACAATCTACATGGATGACAACTCGCTGAAATAACTATCAATTAACAACATAATTGTCACTTATACGTTGCCAGCATTAAAGTAGGCAATTGTTACTTCTGTGAGGCTTTTGTGCTTTCTTTTTCTTCTCTTCTCAGGGTGTGGATATAGGGCAGGGGCCTGGGTTGAAAAGTTTAAACTGATGACCAAGTTAATTGTTGTTTTAATCACTGTGTGTGTTTTTTAAATTAATTAATTAATTTTATTTATTTACTTTTGGCTGCGTTGGGTCTTTGTTGCTGCGCGCGGGCTTTCTCCACTTGCAGCGAGCGGGGGCTACTCTTGGCTGCGGTGCGCAGGCTTCTCATTGTGGTGGCTTCTTTTGTTGCGGAGCACGGGCTCTAGGCAAGCGGGTTTCAGTAATTGTGGCACGCGGCTCAGTAGTTGTGGCTCGCGGGCTCTAGAGCGCAGGCTCAGTAGTTCTGGCGCATGGGCTTAGTTGCTCCGCGGCATGTGGGATCTTCCTGGACCAGGGCTCGGACCCGTGTCCCCTGCATTGGCAAGAGGATTCTTAACCACTGCACCACCTGGGAAGTCCTAATCACTGTGTTTTAATCACGACCTTTCTTATAGGTCGTTGTAAAGTGAAAACAGTGGTGCTAGTCATAAAATTTCACTCCAGCTTTGGTGGGTGAACCTTGCTTTGGTTCTGAAATCTCTACAGCATCAAATGCTTTGCCAGGTCTATAGTCTCTTTCATCGGGAGCTATTGCAGACAGAGCATGACATGTGCTATTTTGTTCGATCAAGACGATGGCAAAGAAAACGCATCCTCTGTGTGAAGGCAGAGTCCACTTTTGCTAAAGCAGCTGGAAAGAATTGAGCCAGTGTGGTCAGGATGATGACCCTGGTGTCTTCCTCTCTATGCCGTGTCAACAAGAGCACCTGGCCACCACAGCCTCTGTGAGTGAGTGGGCACCAGTAGAAGGAGGAAGGGCACCAAGAAGATCTAAAGTGCCAGGCCCTCCTTATGTGTTGTGTATATCTCTCACTTGGCAGAAGGCAGTCATCCAGGTGGAACCAGGTTCCTGGTCCTGCAGGAACACCTTCAGGAAGAGCTGCTTCAACGTAAGACTCCAGCCTGTGTTTGGGTGCAAATAACTTCATGGTGCAAAATCATGTTCTACTAGCCAAGACCTGGAGCTGGCTAAAATAGGAATTAGGACATAAAGAAACTGGTTGTTTTGCATTGGGTCAATTCATCTGCACATCAACAGGTAGCACTTCTTCATCTGAAGGCAAAAGTCTGACTTAGAACTTGCAGGAAGCAGCCACTCCCTCCTTGAGGGCGTTGCAGTGGCATGGAGAGAAAACAGCCTTCCAGCTAGACCCCGGGGTTTGGAATATCAGTGCTTTGAGTTATTGCTGCTGTGGCCAGGCTCCTTTCTAGGATCTTTAATTTATTACCTTTAAAATGGTGAGAATTTTTCCATTTTGTAGGGCTGTTTAGAGGATTAAGTAGGTTGACACGTGTAAAGCGTCAAAGGTTGTGTACTGTTGGTGCTTACTAGTGGCTTGGTCACTATTAATTTAAAGAAATAGCGACGAAGTCACTTTTACTGACCTAAAAATATTTCAGTTAATGAAGTAGGTTTGCTTCTTTGATTTTAATGAAAGCGAATTTAAATTCTTAAAAAGAAATTTAAAAGTCGTCAATTAGTGTTTACATTTTTTAACTCACTTTTAAAATCCAATGAGCTATTACTGTTATTACTATTCATAATAACTTCACTGATCACCAACCCCGAATCAAGCTTTTCTGTGCAGCTGGGTAGGTGCTGTTTCTAAGTGAGCCAGTTTTGCAAACAGACTGTGACATGTACAGGCGGCATTTAATAATAGTATAACACATGTTCTTTGTCTTCCCCTTGTGGTTACATCATTCAAGTGTTTATAGTATAGTCAGTATTCCAAAGAGAGCAAGAACTATTATCCTAACTTAGCAATCATGTCTTACTTGGAGAAGATGTGATTCTGCTTTTTTATGCCCATCGGCTTAGGGTTGGGGGCGCACATTTTAGGTGCCCAAAACCAAGGTTTCCGGTGATTTAATATTTTGCATATTTTCCTTCTGTAAATGCTTCCCCTTAAGCAAGCCCATTGTCGTGCTTGTCACTGACTACTATGGTGATTCTGGATGTGTGTAGGCTTCTCCAGCTGTGTGGAGATGCACTTCAACTTGGGGCTCCTCCCTTCGAAGGGTACGTTTGCTGCACGGAAGAACAGTTGCCTCTGCTGATAGGGAACGTCTCATTGCACCTCTTTTCCACACCATCTGTCAGACCTGGACCCATTCCAAATGCTACGGCTTTGTTGGCAGAATGGCCTTCCTGCTACAGAAGTTTTGTAATCTGCTAATTGATGGGGTAAGGAAAATTTATATTTGGGTTACAGCTGAAAAGTTGGATGTTTCTTTGATGGGCCTTTAAATACTGACATATGCTGCACTGGTTTTTGATTTTAGGCATCCTCGTTTGTGCACGAGCACACACTCTCCCCTGTGTTCTCTGCCTCATTGAGAATATGGCATCCTTTGGAGAAGAACACCAGTATGATCTACCGGGGAATTATCCTCTACTTAGTTTACTCATTAAGCAATGATTTTAGTATTATTATCCCTTTGTAGTATGAGACAGATGGCAAAGAAGGAGTTTGCTTTACTGCACAAGATGCATTGTTGGACATGGCAGATCTCCCTGAATGGTTAATATCTGCAGTATTCATTCTTTCTAATAAGCATCTTGGCTTTTGCACAGGGCCTGGTTCTACACTCATCTTTTTTTTTTTTTATTTAAGTTTTCTTTAAAATTATAGTTTAAGTGTCTCTTTTTTAAAACATTTTTATTGTAGTATAATTGCTTTACAATGGTGTGTTAGTTTCTGCTGTATAGCAAAGTGAATCAGCTATATGTATACATATATCCCCATATCCCCTCCCTCTTGTGTCTCCCTCCCACCCTCTCTATACCACCCCTCTAGGCGGTCACAAAGCACCGAGCTGATCTCCCTGTGCTATGTAGCTGCTTCCCAATAACTGTCTATTTCACGTTTGGTAGTGTATATATACATATATGCTACTCTCTCACTTTGTCCCAGCTTCCCCTTCCCCCTCCCCGTGTCCTCAAGTCCATTCTCTACATCTGCGTCTTTATTCCTGTCCTGCCCCTAGGTTCTCCAAAACCTTTTTTTTTTTTTTTTTTAGGTTCCATATATATGTTAGCATACAGTATTTGTTTTCTTCTTTCTGGCTTACTTCACTCTGTATGACAGACTCTAGGTCCATCCACCTCACGACAAATAACTCAATTTCGTTTCTTTTTATGGCTGAGTAATATTCCATTGTATATATGTGCCACATCTTCTATATCCATTCATCTGTCGATGGACACTTAGGTTGCTTCCATGTCCTGGCTATTGTAAATAGTGCTGCAATGAACATGGTGGTACATGACTCTTTTTGGATTATGGTTTTCTCAGGGTATATGCCCAGTAGTGGGATTTCTGGGTCATTTGGTAGTTCTATTTTTAGCTTTTTAAGGAACCTCCATACTGTTCTCCATAGTGGCTGTATTAATCCACATTCCTACCAACAGTGCAGGAGGGTTGCCTTTTCTCCACACCCTCTCCAGCATTTATTGTTTGTAGATTTTTTGATGATGGCCATTCTGACTGGTGTGAGGTGATACCTTGCTGCAGCTTTGACCTGCATTTCTCTAATAATTAGTGATGTTCAGCATCCTTTCAGGTCTTTGTTGGCAGTCTGTATATCGTCTTTGGAGAAATGTCTATTTAGGTTTTCTGCCCATTTTTGGATTGGGTTGTTTGTTTTTTTTGACCTTGAGCTGCATGAGCTGCTTGCATATTTTGGAGATTAATCCTTTGTCAGTTGCTTCATTTGCAAATATTTTCCCCATTCTGAGGGTTGTCTTTTCATCTTGTTTATGGTGTCCTTTGCTGTGCAAAAGCTTTTAAGTTTCATTAGATCCCATTTGTTTATTTTTGTTTTTATTTCCATTTCTCTGGGAGGTGGGTCAAAAAGGATCTTGCTGTGATTTATGTCATAGAGTGTTCTGCCTATGTTTTCCTCTAAGAGTTTTATAGTGTCTGGCCTTACATTTAGGTCTTTAATCCATTTTGAGCTTATTTTTGTGTATGATGTTAGGAAGTGTTCTAATTTCATTCTTTTACATGTGGCTGTCCAGTTTTCCCAGCACCACTTATTGAAGAGGCTGTTCTTCTTTGTCTCTTGTAATAGTCTTTATTTTAAAATCTATTTTGTCTGATATGAAAATTGCTACTCCAGCTTTCCTTTGCTTTCCATTTGCATGGAATATCTTTTTCCGTCCCTTCACTTTCAGTCTGTATGTGTCCCTAGCTCTGAAGTGGGTCTCTTATAGACAGCATATATACAGGTCTTGTTTTTGTATCCATTCAGCCAGTCTATGTCTTTTGGTTGGAGCATTTAATTCATTTACGTTTAAGGTAATTATTGATATGTATGTGCCTATTACCATTTTCTTAATTGTTTTGGGTTTGTTTTTGTAGGTCTTTTCCTTCTCTTATGTTTCCTGCCTAGAGAAGTTCCTTTAGCATTTGTTGTAAAGCTGGTTTGGTGGTGCTGAATTCTGTTAACTTTTGCTTGTCTGTAAACGTTTTAATTTCTCCGTCGAATCTGAACGAGATCCTTGCTGGGTAGAGTAATCTTGGTTGTAGGTTTTTCCCTTTCATCACTTTAAATATGTCCGGCCACTCCCTTCTGGCTTGCAGAGCTTCTGCTGAAAGATCAGCTGTTAACCTTATGGGGATTCCCTTGTGTGTTATTTGTTGCTTTTCCCTTGCTGCTTTTAATATTTTTTCTTTGTATTTGATTTTTGATAGTTTGATTAATATGTGTCTTGGCACAATTCTCCTTGGATTTATCCTGTATGGGACTCTCTGTACTTCCTGGACTTGACTATTTCCTTTCCCATGTTAGGGAAGTTTTCAACTATAATCTCTTCAAATATTTTCTCAGAACCCTTCTTTTTCTCTTCTTCTTCTGGGACCCTGATAATTCAAATGTTGGTGTGTTTAATGTTGTCCAGAGGTTTCTTAGACTGTTCTTAATTCTTTTCATTCTTTTTTCTTTATTCTGCTCTGTGGTAGTTATTTCCACTATTTTATCTTCCAGGTCACTTATCCGTTCTTCTGCCTCAATTATTCTGCTATTGATTCCTTCTAGAGAATTTTTAATTTCATTTATTGTGTTGTTCATCATTGTTTGTTTACTCTTTAGTTCTTCTAGGTCCTTGTTAAACATTTCTTGTATTTTCTCCATTCTATTTCCACGATTTTGGATCATCTTTACTATCATTACTCTGAATTCTTTTTCAGGTAGACTTCCTTTTTCCTCTTCATTTGTTTGGTCTGGTGGGTTTTTACCTTGCTCTTTCATCTGCTGTGTGTTTCTCTGTCTTCTCATTTTGCTTAGCTTACTGTGTTTGGGGTCTCCTTTTCGCAGGCTGCAGGTTCATAGTTCCCATTGTTTTTGGTGTCTGCCCCCAGTGGGTAAGGTTGGTTCAGTGGGTTGTGTAGGCTTCCTAGTGGAGGGGACTGGTGCCTGTGTTCTGGTGGATGAGGCTGGATCTTGTCTTGCTGGTGGGCAGTACCGTGTCTGGTGGTGTGTTTTGGCGTGTCTGTGAACTTGGTCTGATTTTAGGCAGTCTCTCTGCTAATGGGTGGGGTTGTGTTCCTGTCTTGCTAGTTGTTTTTCATGGGGCATCCAGCACTGGAGCTTCCTGACCGTTGGGTGGAGCTGGGTCTTAGCGTTGAGATGGAGATCTCTGGGAGAGCTCTTGCCGATTGATATTACGTGGGGCTGGGAGGTCTCTGGTGGTCCAATGTCCTGAACTCGGCTCTCCTACCTCAGAGGCTCAGGCCTGACACCAGGCCAGAGCACCAAGACCCTGTCAGCCACAGGGCTGCTGGTCTTGAAGAGTCCCCTGGAGAGGCGGGGCTGCTGTCCCTCACCCTGGGGCCATTCATCCATGTGAACCTACACTCAGCTCCTCATTTAAATGCAAAGTTGTTCTCAATCCTTTTCCCCTACAAAAGGCTGAGGACAGGAGAATCCTAGGGAAGGAAGTAGCATAAAAATCATGCTGTTCAAGTTGACCTTTGTGGTTGTCCTCATCCTGAAATTGTGCATTAAAACTCAGCATGAACAAGCCCCACATCTTTGAGCATGGTCGTGCTTACTGAGCCAGACCCACGTCCCTAAAGCGCAGGAGCACATGCACGTGTTGGGGGCAGTGCACGAGTGTGGTGTGACATTGTGCCTCTGGACCCCTGGGCTCCTCTCTCAGTGGCAGCCCTCTCAACCTGCACTGAACAGTGCCTGGCACAAAGAAAGATGAGGATGAAAGAGGATTTCTTCCCTACCTTTGAAAACTTCAAAAAAATTGTTCCCAGTCTGGTTCTGATGATCCATGTCTTGAGCAAAGCGCGCACAAAGATTGGAAATCTGCCCGCTGATCGGAAATAGTTTTTGGAAAGTCAGATTTAATCCCACGAGCCAAATGATCACTACCAACAGCGTTCAGGGAAAACCAAAGTCCACAGCAAATTTTAATTTGGCAAGTGCATAAAATGTTCAAAAGAGCAGAGGTCTCATTTACATTCCTCCCTCTTATATGGGATTTTCTTCTATATTAGTAATTGAAGGGTGAAGCCTATAGAGCGCAACTATATCCCATAATAGCCATCGGGGACACACTAACAACTTCCTTGAAGTAACGCACACTAGGGTGTTTATGGTTCAGTGTCACATAGGCTCTCTTTGATCTAAATTAGGATTCATTGGCAAACTCACAATAGGCTCCACATGTACCCCTCTCAACCTCTTTCTTTTAATCATGGAAATTAGAGATGGAAAATACCCATTAAGTCACTTAGTCCACTTCCCTGCCAGGGTGAAATTGTTGCCTGTGTTACAGGGGTAGTGCTTGCTCCAGCTTAAATTTAAATGTCTCAGGGGATAGGCAGTCTCCTGATTTTATAATTTTCCTCTTTCCCTTAAAATTCAGAGGAGGAAAAATACAAAACGGAGGAAGAGATTTCCTCCCCTCCTGTGGGTTGGAAGTAATGTTGATGGGTCGATGAATGCGCTCACATGGTGGCAGCTTTCTGGAAACCACACCTCTTGAGATGGCCGTTTCATTACTGGTAAGGGACACAGTTAAATTCAACCCCTGTCTCCCAGCGTGTTTTACTCTCCAGCTTAATGGAGCTCTCCAGATTCCTGGACTTCTGTAAACTCGAGTGAGCAAGCACTCCAGCTTTGGTGAGGGGGCATGAGGCCCAGCAAGGGAGAACTTTTGTCTATTTTAGGCTTGAGGGTTGATTAGTTATAAACTGCACAGGCCCTCCTGGTTAGAGTGTGATGTCACCCATGAGGTGTGAGCTCATGAATGCAACACCACCTGTCTTATTCCACTCAGTGACCAGTTGAGGTATTTTTCTACTTGGAACATTTGGCATCTGAAAGATGAGAGGTGCGCATGGTCGCACAATGAATCCTCTCAGCAAGATCGCCACTCAGCATCTGCCTGCATCTCCCACTGTGGAAGTCAAGTCGATGGGAAAGTAGCAACATCCGCTGACTGTCTTCCCAGTGGGGCCTTTACTGGAGAACACACGGCAATGGCTGAGATGAGACTTAAAAAGGGAAATGATGACCCATGATGAGATTCACATTTGGGGTTTATTTCAGAGGCTTTCTTTTAGTTTGCTAAAATCATCTGTGAGATTGTATTAATTTAGGAAAATCTGAGAAGTGAACATTTCAGATTCTGATACAGACGTTTTAGAGTGTGATTATTCACATTATAAGATGGGAGTCTCCCCCACCCCCAAATCCCTGCCTCACATTCACTGTGGGTTCCATGAAGTAGCTGACTTTCCTAATGCATTTGAAGGAGGATCAGGTTTGCAAAACCTGATGCAAAACAATGTCTTAGGAAGATACTTACTGTGGTTTCTATTAGGCAGAAAAAGTTTGTCTTTCGATATGTCTGTATTAGTTGTGCATTCACAGAGACATGTTTCAGGGCTTCTACAATGTACAATGTATTCCTGGGATGATTCTTGTTTTAAATACCCTTGGGTAGCAATGGATAATAGTTCTTCGAATAGAAAAAAAAAAGAAAAGGTTGGAATCAGTTATAAGTTGATGGCCTAGAATTAGAATTCTGTTGAATGCAATTCTAGTATTGGATCCTGTACTTGGCTAATGAAAATCTCAAATTTTAAAGCGCTTGTGGCCAAGACTGCTTGCTGTTCTCCCAGTATCCATTCTCCCTGATTTTAGTGCCTCCGTTTCCCGCCCACCTTCTGTCTCACTGTGTCCTGGCTGAGAAGATGTGAGGGAAGTGGTGTGGAACCCCCTGCGGTGTGTCCTTAGGGACACACGCCCTTCCCCTCTTCCTCTTGCCGTTAGCCTGGAAAGCGGACGAGGTGGCTGGAGCCCCAGCTGCCGTCTTAGAGCACAGGGATGAAGACCACATCCTGGGAGTGACTGAAGGTGGCTGCGTCCCAGATAATTTCATGGAGCTGCCAGACTAACCCTAGAGAAACCTTCTCTGAACTTCTTTTACATGAAAGGCTAAAACCTAGTGGGTTAAAGTCACTGTTTTCTCAGGGTTTCTCACTGTTTTCTCAGGGTTTCCTAATCAAACCTAATCCTGATTAGGCAGATACTTAACATCTCGTTAAAGCCGAAATATTTGCATTTCTGCTGATAATCAATGCCAGCTCACATTTATTCCTTTGAACATGGCCTTGAAATGTTCGGAGACATAGGTGTATGGAATAATCCCAAACTTACAGATTCTCAGATATATGATCAGCTAAAATAACAATAAGGACTTTGAGGAAAAGTGTTTTCATTCACTTTCTCGTATCTGTTCTGTTCACAACATGTAGGAATGTACACACACTCTCATTCCATAGAGGATTTAACGAGAACACAGGCCAAAATAATGGGTAGTGTAAATAAGAATAGAGTGAGGGTGAGGAAAAGCATAAGTAGGGAGTCAGGACCAGGAAAAGATAAAAACGGACAGAGGTACAGGTAGGTTCCAGAGAGGTGTACGTATATGAGAACATTTGTGGTATGGGAAGAAAATACATTAGAATGTTGAGAGACATTTTTCATCTAGAATGACAGGTGTTAAGATTTAGTGCCATCTAACATGTGTTTGTCATGTGCTTCTCTCAGCTGGCCCCTGACACTTCTGGAAGGCGTTTGAGGAACCCTGGGCAGACGCCCTACAACCAGAGAACCCCAGAGCCTCCTTGTGCAGGCTGCGGCATCTTGCAGCACACGTGCGTCCAGTTAAGTGGATTTCTAGTTTGTATTGCCCATGTTTAAGTATATCCTCGTAAAAGGAGGATAGTAGCTTAAAAATATTTCTGCAAAGAAACTGCCGGTTTTGCTTCATACTGGTATTATCTTCAAGCAAAGAAGGTACTGGTGTTGCCTGAGCAAGCTCTTTGTTAGACTCATTAAAAGTAATTATAGGGCTTCCCTGGTGGCGCAGTGGTTGAGAATCTGCCTGCCAATGTAGGGGACACAGGTTCGAGCCCTGGTCTGGGAAGATCCCACATGCCGTGGAGCAACTGGGCCCGTGAGCCACAATTACTGAGCCTGCGTGTCTGGAGCCTGTGCTCCACAACAAGAGAGACCGCGATAGTGAGAGGCCTGCGCACTGCGATGAAGAGTGGCCCCCGCTCACCACAGCTAGAGAAAGCCCTCGCACAGAAACGAAGACCCAACACAGCCATAAATAAATAAATAAATAAAATTAAAAGTAAATATAATCTAGTTGGGGCTGAAAGAAGAGGCTAAAATAATTTTGAAATCATTAGAAGACCCTTTGAAATATGCATTTATATCCCCATTCATTAACAATGAACTTCAAGCTCTGTGTATATTATGATTTATATTATCTTTTTTTTTTGCGGTACGCGGGCCTCTCACTGTTGTGGCCTCTCCCGTTGTGGATCACAGGCTCCGGACGCGCAGGCTCAGCGGCCATGGCTCACGGGCCCAGCCGCTCTGTGGCATGTGGGAGCTTCCTGGACCGGGGCACGAACCCGTGTCGCCTGCATCGGCAGGCGGACTCTCAACCACTGTGCCACCAGGGAAGCCCTATATTATCTTTTATTTAAAGATAAATCCCTATACCTAATAGGGATTTATCTTAAAATTTTTCCCTTATGGAGATGGTGAGATTTAAAAAAAAAAGGTTCTGGGGCCCCTGGTGTAGGCTATAAAGGCCCACAGCTTCAAGTTGGATTCTGAGCTTCCTAGAAGTTTAAAAAAATGAGAGAGACAGAAAGAGTGATGGACAGTTAGGACATAATTTTCATGCTCAGAAATGACAAAACATATTATTTTCTCAAGATAAGTAAAGCTTTTCTCAGCTTAAAAAAAAAAAGGAAGTTTTTTATTTGGGCTTTTCCTTTGGGGCCTGGGTGACACAGTGGACAATATCCTCAAAAACTTTCCCACGGCAGATGCCGTAAAGCGTTTCATTTGACCGCTTCACAAAGGACTTTTGGTAAATGTTGACAGCAAAATATCCAAATGCAGATCTAGGAAAGACATTCTATGAGGGACGAGGGTGACATAGTGCAGGGATTCAGCTCTCTGCTGGTGCATCTAAATGCAAGGCTGGGACCTAGAGTAAGTATACCTTTCCATAAACGTCACTTCCTCCCGCGGGTTTGGGTTGGAGCAGGCGTCTGAGCTTAGGTTCCCTGACACGGTTGGAGTGTTGGTTACTCAACGTGCTAGTTGGGGCAGATTCACATGCTTGGGAAACTGAAGAGAGGGACCATCTTTATGAGAAAAACAAAGGAGTTCAGGGATGCCCTGACCTGGGTGGAGACCCATCCCACCTGTGCCGAGAGGGTGGTACCCAGGCTAAGCTATGCATGTTAAACTGGGACCCAGGCTCGCACGGCAGCAACACCAAGGGGTGAGCTCATCACCTGCTCCCATGATTCCCTCGGCCTTAATGTGGGCAGTCAGGTGGAGGTTTTCCCCATCCATGACCATGATTAGATTTCAGGCAGCAGAAGTTTTTCCTGCTTTCACGCTTTCAATGAAAGCTTTTCCTCAATACTGATGTGTGTGTTTCTTAGGCAGTTACTGGCTGGTGAGGAACATGAGACCCAGAATCAGGCTACCTAATTCTGAACCCTGGCTCCACTGCGTACTAACTATGAAACCTGGGAAAATTTACATCTCTTTTCCGTGCCTCAGTTTCTCATTTGTCAAAAAAAAAAAAAAAGAATGAAAGAAAAGAAAAGTGTGTGAATAGTATCTCATAACAATGAGAATTAAATGAATTAATACCTGTAAACTGCTTAGGACAGTGCTTAGGGCTGCTTAGGAAACGTCACTGATTTATAGCATAAGCAAAGAGCACATAACTATAAAGAAATGATGGGCTCTGGAATCAGGCTGCCTGAGGTCACCCCTTGGCTCTTCCTTGTGCCACTCGTGTGGCCTCCCTTGTTCCTCCCTTGTAACTTGGGGACAGGTTGCCACGTTGGTTACTCGAGCCAGCATCTAGAACATAGTCAGAACGTGCTTGCACGAGGTAAACTTTCCACACGTGCTGTTTGCTACTATTCTTTTATTTATTTATTTATTTTTTTCGGTACGCGGGCCTCTCACTGTTGTGGCCTCTCCCCTTGTGGATCACAGGCTCCGGACGCGCAGCCTCAGCGGCCATGGCTCACGGACCCAGCCGCTCCGCGGCATGTGGGATCTTCCCGGACCGGGGCACGAACCGGCGTCCCCTGCATCGGCAGGCGGTCTCTCAACCACTGCGCCACCAGGGAAGCCCATATGCTCTGATTTTCTTAAATCTGTGCAAAACGATTGCCAGAGCATTGCAGAAACAATACATTTCAGTCCACATTTTTCTTGAGGAATTTCTGTGCCATAATTTGGTTAACATCTCTGAAGTGGCAAACTTGTGATTTGTTTTCACTGAAATCTCCCGAGACTCCCAGCTCTGTCATAATCCTCTGACCTTCCTGTGGGCCTCGCCCCTCCCTCCTCCCACTCACCCTCCCTCCCAGCTGGATGACATTTCCTCTGAAGATGACAAAACTGTGATGCCCGTGCCTAGCAGACTGGAAACTTGCAACACTGAAGCAATGAGCTCCTCCTATTTGTTATGTTTTGGGTGTGTTTTCCGAGCTCAAATGTGAAAGTTGAGATAAATCTGGGTAATGTTTCATGAATCTCTCCCCCCCTCTCCCTACCACTCTACCTACTAGTTCTTCACGTGCAATGACTGTTCACCTCAGGTTCCAATCAGAGCCCCCAGGACGGCCTTACGGTGGGGGGAGGGGAGCTGTGTTCTCTTGGATGCAGTTGGATGTGCTTGTGCTCGAGGCCCAATTGAGACATCTGGGACCTCATTACAGATGGGTTAAGGAGGACGCCAAAGGGCTTTTGAAAAAGTTAAATCTCCTAAACCACAAAAAACCTTATGCTCTGTGTCCGCACCGGGTTAAACCGGGAATCACCTTCTGCTGGCACACACTCGTGTGTGTATTGGCTGCTTGAAGGTGGAGATCTATCTGTGCCCATTGGTAGATGCCCCTGCCGCAAGCCCCTGTGCCAAGCCCTCTCCCTCGCCCCAGCTGCTCTGGACCCCACGGGAAGCCTCCCTTCGCTCCGCCATGATGCAGAATGTCATGCCTAGACTAGACCGGCTGGTAAGGTTAATTTGTAAAGTGTCACTGTGTCACAGCTCTGGCCCCCAGTGAGCCTCGAGCATCCTCCGTCTGCCGTCTCCGAGTCTCTTTCCTGTCCCTTGGCATCCTTGATCCCTCAGCAGCCTTCGCATCTTGACTGGTGAGAGCTTCTGCTACTCACAGGTGTGACCGGGGGCAAGTTCGTACCCTGCCCTGGCTTCCCATCGCCCTCTACAAAAGGGAGATAAGAAAATGACTGGGGCCTGGAGCTTGGCACATGGGAATCTCTCAAGAACATTAGTTCTCTTCCTCCTGCCGCCCTCTTCCTCCCCTCCCCCTCCTCTTCTTCCTCCCCTCCCCCTCCTCTTCTTCCTCCCCTCCCCCTCCTCTTCTTCCTCCCTCCCCCTCCTCTTCTTCCTCCCCTCCCCCTCCTCTTCTTCCTCCCTCCCCCTCCTCTTCTTCCTCCCCTCCCCCTCCTCTTCTTCCTCCCCTCCCCCTCCTCTTCTTCCTCCCCTCCCCTCCCCCTCCCCCCCTTCCCCCATCAGAATCATCTGGGGAGCTTGGTAAAATCCAGATCACTGGGCCCTACGCCCAGACCTTCTGACTCAGTAGATGTGTGTGTGTTGGGGGTGGAGGAGAATTTGCACTTGTAACAAGTTCCAAAGTGACACTGTTGCTGCTGGTCCAGTGACCACACTTTGAGAACCACTGCCTTAAAGCAGTGTTTCCCCTCCTTTCCTGGGCACCTGTTAAGGAACAAAGGATCTTGGGTCCTGCCCCAACTTGCTGTACCTGACTGTCCAGGGAGGGGTTTGGGCTTAGTTTTGTTAATAGGCATCTAATGGCTCTTATCTTCGGGAAGGTTTGGAAACGCAGCCTTAAAGCAACATGAAGTGCAGAAGGAGACCCACAAGCCTATGTGAGAAAAAGAAATATTTGAGTTTGGAGTTTTGGAGTTGCTGGTGGTTTTGCTGACAATTTTTTTTTTAAATGTTGAAATAAATATATTTATAAAAAAACGCTAAAAGTGTTTTAGGACTTCCCCCTCTTGTCATCCCAAACTCAGCCTCGGGCATTAGTACTGGATCTCCTAATGGATGGTAGAGAATGACTCGGCTAAAGCAGCGAGCGGGTCTACTGTGGAACATTGGTCAGCATGGTAGGGCTTTTCTGTATAGAATATAACTTACCTCAACTTATTTTTGAACCCCATCTCACAGATGATTTAGGGGATGGGGGAAATTTTTTTTTTTTTTTTTTTTTGGTACGCGGGCCTCTCACTGCTGTGGCCTCTCCCGTTGCGGAGCACAGGCTCCGGACGCGCAGGCTCAGCGGCCATGGCTCACAGGCCCAGCCGCTCCGCGGCATGTGGGATCCTCCCAGACCGGGGCATGAACCCGCGTCCCCTGCAACGGCAGGCGGACTCTCAACCACTGCGCCACCAGGGAAGCCCGGGGGAAAATTTTTGATTGAAAACTGAAGACTGATATCTCTATTTTCTGCTTTAAAACAGTTAATTCAGGGTCTTACTGGTAAATGCTCAAACGCTGGGAGTTCCTCCCCCTTCCTCCTCTTCCAGCCAGTCTGGTTTCTGGTGTAGGGGGATGCTCAGGGGTCCAGTGTGTCAAGGGAGAGGGGATAGATGGTCCTTAAAGATGAGGGTCACCTGTCAGTGATCTTGATGGCCTGTGCACAATGTCATGATTATCCCAGCAGCCCTCAGGTCTGCATATGATTTTCTCCTGGGGTCGCAAGTCTCCTGCCAGGTTGACAGTGGGTCCAGGACTTAGATTTTCAAATGGATGCTGGAATTTGTTCTGCCAATGAAGAGGAGGAATTTATATACACATTGGTAGATGTCTATGAATTTTCTTGGGCTCAGGAAGATTCAGTGACTTGCCCTAGATCACAGAACCTGCTTTTTAGTGATTGACCAGGGACAGCATGCAGGTCATGTGGTTCTTGGACAAGGATTTGAGATGTTTGCCCCATCCTGTGTCACCATCCCCACACCTGTGCCTGCCCACAGCTCATCCTTCCAGCCCCCTGTTTCATTCTATCTCCATATGCTGATCTTAGCTTCTCCAGATCCATGAGACAATTTGTTATAAGAGAAATTGACAGGGTTGAGCCAAAATCTGCTGTCTTTAGACCTAAATATGACATAGACCTCAATTCCCGAAGACTTAAATGCCAAGCTGTGTAGAAAAGCGTCCCATTCACTCACTCATTCACGCATGCACGTATTTATGGAGCCTCGACCGTGTATCGGCATTGTGCTGGGTACCAGGGAACAAGTACAGAGCAAGGTCCCAGACACAGGCACGTAAACATGAAATTGCAATACCAGGCAGCCTTTGATTAAGGTCAAAGTACTGATGCTGTTAAGTAAGAGCTTGGAGGAGAATGTGCCTTGTGCTGGGACAGTAAAGGATGCTTTCATTGAGGGGCTGGCTCTGGGCTGAGTTAAAGCTCAAGGGGGGTGGGATGAACCTGACAGGTGTGGAGATTGAACTGTGCAGGACGCCACACACCACAAGTGTGTCCTTGGGTGGGTGACTTCTAGTGAGTTGTCAGACGTCATGGTCATTTACAAACTGGCAGAGCAGATGACATGGAGACTATGGAAGAAAGGGATGAAGAGTAGGGAGAGGGGATAGAGTTTGATCTTGTGCCACCAGGAAGATGTTAAATTTCATAGTATTTTATCAAGAGCAGACGTTGGTGTGAGTTAAATTGATTCAAATGCATAAACCACCAAATCTTAGGTGCACTAAACTCTCTAAGCTTTGGGAAAACTGGAAATTTTACCATCTATTGATTTCAGTGCTCCATTGGTGCACTGGTGTAGCAATCGTACCTAAGAAATGTTTAATATGAAGTCTATTTTTCCTCTCATAAAACTTAAGGATGAAGTGTATGAGGGAAGACAACACAGGGTATATTTTTGTAGAACTAGTAGTAAATTCAAATTATCCTACTGCACAGCTGGGTCCGTTCATTGGCCTGACTCCAAAAAGTTATAAAGGGAATGTGCGCAAAGGCAGCTTCCACTCCTTGGAGTTCATCAAAATCCGAACCTTTCACAATTCTTTTTATGTTGGCCCTAAAATGTTACTTGACTGAAATAATCTCCCCCTGGATAGCAGACAATGTCTCACAAACTACAGATTGATTGATGTCCTTGACATTCCAGGTTCCCGATAGCTAATGCTGGCCCCCCTTTTTCTAGAATACAGATCTTGTGTGTGATTTAAGGGTAGGAATGATTTAAGACTCAATTACCCTCCTTTTAACAACGCCTATAGTGCCTCGTACTCTGAATTGTATAGCATTTCCCATTTGGTTCCCTGTGCTCCAAATAATTCTCCTCTCCATTTTTTTTTTTTTTTTTTTTTTTTTTTTGTGGTACACGGGCCTCTCACTGCTGTGGCCTCTCCCGTTGCGGAGCACAGGCTCCGGACGCGCAGGCGCAGCGGCCATGGCTCACGGGCCCAGCCGCCGCTCCGCGGCATGTGGGATCTTCCCGGACCGGGACACGAACCCGTGTCCCCTGCATCGGCAGGCGGACTCTCAACCACTGCGCCACCAGGGAAACCATCTCCTCTCCATTTTAACGCACTGACTTCTTCCTTGACTTTAAGACTCACCTTGAAAGAAAATGAATATTTATTGATGCTTCATATCCACCAGTCTCCGCACCAGCCACTGACATTGGTTGTCTATGTAAAATGATCAACAGCTCTTTGAAGAAGCGATTATCTTTGCCTCCCCCCCTAAAAAACCCTAATTTTTCATTTTACAGTGAAGAAAGCAAGGCTCAGGGAAGCTAGGGAATTTGCCCATCGCCACATGTGGCGGTGGAAGTGAATCAAGGTAGCTGCGGGGCCGGCTATGATTTCTCCTCATCTGAGAAAGACCCGCAGTACCCAGGTGTCGGGGGGAGGGCCCTGACCCTCGGCAGACCAACCGAATCATTCCCTGGGGGTTTTGCAGCTGGAACTGGGGAGAGGGAGCTAACCTCTCCCCAGTGCTTAAACTGGGAATGAGGAAGAGGTCGTGGTTGCACTCCATGGACAAAGCCCTCCCGGGAGAAATAATGCTGACTCAGAGAGAGAGGGAGAGAAAGAGAGCACATGGGGGCTGTGAGGCCCTGGGCCCCGCCCCCTCTGATGTCCAGTGGCCTCCCTGCCCTTCCCAGACCCCAGATGGGGATGTGAGCCTTCCAATAAGTTTGTGCTTTCGCTCAAGCTAGTTAGGGTTTCTGTCTTTTGCAGTCGAGTGTCCTAATTTTCCTGGTGTGCAGCACCGAGATTCCAGAACGTATGCCTTTTCCATCAGCTGTAGGACAGGAAACGGAGGTTGTCCTCACCAGGCCTTCCCTGGCTCAATCCCGCGGATAACCTGTAAGTGATGTCATCTGGTCACACCCGCCCCATGGCCTTCTTCTTACGTTTGGGGCAACAAGGAAGGAAGGCAAGAGTCTGACAGTAGCAAACTGCATTCCATGCTATGACCACAAGTACTGTGCTTGTTCCGCGTGACTTACCTGAGCACACAGACTAGGACTTTTGAATTATTACATCCAATATTGGGACATCTCAACTGTAAACGCATTTAATAATGGGACTTTGAGTCTAAATGAAGTCTTGTAAGCAAATCTGGAATTAAACTATCTTTGAGTCAAGAAACAGGGACGCAAACAATTATCCAGGTTTACAGAGTATGCGCAAGGCTACATTTGGTTGAGAGACAGAAAAAAGTCATTGGAAAGGAGGTAAACAGCAAGAAGTGTGCGTGGGAGAATGAGCGAAGGCCGAGTGCTTCGCCCTGAACCGTTACCTGCCTGGGCTAGTTCCTGAGGCCTGAGCAACAGAAAATACAAGGCAGGGGTTCCTCCCTGGAAGGAGCTCTTGCTTTATTTTGATAGCGGAGAAATGTGGATTCAGCAGACAGGCTCAGTGTTTGCAAGGTGGAACTGGAGAGACCTCAAGCGGTTAGACCTTCTCGGTCACCTCCCTTGGCCTCCCTTTGCCCCGGGCTCCTCCCTGGTAACGTGAAGACAATCACAGACGCTCCCTACCAGCTCTAAGATGCAATCATTCTGCGAGCAGGAATGGAAAGGGAACACCATATGCCGTTTTCCGATGGAATCTCAGTAGGCACCCGCTTAGGTAATGTGTATCTTCTAGAAAAGTCAGAGGAGACTGGATTAGCGTGGCTGCTTTTCTGCTCAGTGGCAGCTGGTGGAGGGAATGGACAGAGACGGTGCGACTCCTGTTATCCCCATGAGTGACTTGTCTTTTGTCATCTACTTCCAATGAAAAAGGAAAAATGTTCTCCCCATCTCCACCCCTGGCCCTTTATAAGGAGTAAAACCAAATCTAAAAATAACAGGAGGGAGCAGGCTGAAACCGGCAGGCAAGGAAACCCTGGCAACTCAGAAGTGGAGCACAGAAGGGCTTTAGCTGGAAGCATGTACCCAGGAATTGCCTGCGTTGGAATGGATGATAAGATGTGTGAGATCATCCCTGTGACCTCGGGACTGCGTTTCAGATTTCCGCTTCTTGCTCCCAGTGGAAAGCAGCTGATTCCTTCCTTGATAGAGGAGAGAGAAATACAGAAATACAGGTGTTTGCTTATGAACTGAGGGAGAACGTAGCGTCTCTCCTAGGTACCGAGGCGAGTCTCAGTCTGCTTTGCAGAGAAGTGGGCTGTGAATTGAATTCAGTGCGTGGGCTGGAGGAGAGCCAGGAGGCCAGCTAAGGGCAGGTTAGTTTCCCGAGGGAGCTGGTTTCTGGGTATGAGCTGCCCAGGAGGAACGTCCTGGAAGAGAGCTGCACAGGGATTCCCAGCAATTGTCTTTCCAGGATGCTCACGAACGTGTTTGGGAAGAGCAGCACAGGGGTGCGTGAGGCGGGCCAGAAGAAGGTGGTGTTTCTTGAGGTAGAAGGCACCTCCTGGAGAAGTTCTCTATCTGTGCAACTAAATTTATGTGTCCTTCCACAGGGTCGGAAAATAGAGCTTCTTGGAGAAGGTGCGGAACATTTATAGGGACAATACCTGGTCCAGGTGGCTTAGAAGCAATGCCAGCTGAAGTCTCTGGATTCACCAGGATGCTGTAGAAACAAGCACGCCCCAAGCTCCGGGGTTTAACAGAGCAACCTTCATTTCCTGCTCCTGTTATGTGTTCCCCTCAGTCGGCAGGAGGCTCTGCCCACACAGCCCCTTAGAAGCCCATTGGAGTAAGCTGCCGCTCATCGCCCTGGAGGGTCCCATGGGGTTTTTCTGTGCTTTCTCGCAGAAAGGGCACTCCCTCCTCCTCCCAGCCCAATGGTCAGGACTAGTCACACGGCCACGCCCAACTGCAAGGGGGCTAAGCCTTGAGGAGTCGTCTGTATGCTCCAGTCAAGGAACAGTGAGGATAGCATAGCACAGGGAGATCAGCTCGGTGCTTTGTGACCACCTAGAGGGGTGGGATAGGGAGGGAGGGAGGGACACGCAAGAAGGAGGAGATATGGGGATATATGTATACGTATAGCTGATTCACTTTGTTACACAGCAGAAACTAACACACCATTGTAAAGCAATTATACTCCAATAAAGATGTTAAAAAAAAGGATTATGATAAAAAAAAAAGGAACAGTGAGGCTTCACGTGGAGGCACCATTGATCATTGGGCATGCTGGGGGGGGGGTAGTTTAGCATGATCCCTGGTAATACAGAGAGATGGGGTGGTGGGTAAGGATTAGAATATGTTTTCACAAATACAGTACAGTATTCCCAGAAGTTCACTGGCAGGCATCAAACTGGTCATTTGGCAGGTGGGATGAATTGGCTGTGTGTTTGTGTGGTAAAGGGGCAGGAATTCAGGCTAGAATAATGCTATGGTATTGCTTTTGTGAATGCTCCTGGAAACTCACATAGTTAATTTGTAGGTGGTTAGAGTGTCGCTTTTTCTTATTTTGACATATATATATATATTTTTTATTGAGGTACATTGATTTACAATATAGAGTGTGTGTGTGTGTGTGTGTGTGTGAATGCTTACTCAGAGTATAAAGAGTAACAAAGGTCTAATTTTATGAAGGACATATTCTTTAATGATTGGGGTTAATATTGATTGCATATCCATATGACATGACATGCTGTGGACCTCTAGTTCTCCCCTCCTCCCAAAAAAGAAGCAAAGGAGGACCTTAAATATAAGAACAGAGATGAAACCTTCAACTCAATAACTCTCCAAAAAAGCAAGTACTCTGTACAATTGAGATCCCATGGGTGAGCACAGTGGGACAAAGGGTACAAGCTCGCCTCATTTACAGTTGCATACTTCTAGCTAGAAGGCTTTGCCAGTATTCCACATAGTACAGTAATTTCAATGTAGTTTACATTCTCCTTGGATAAAAAATAAAGTGGTGATTGAGACAGTCTACCATTTGGGTATTTTGGGTTGTTTTTGTGGATTATTAAGCAAATAATCTACGTATCACATCACACCATTCTGGTGATGATGCATTGATGATACCTGCTGGAGTTAGTCTCACTCAATCTTTTTGTTTTTAAAGTTAACCTTTTAGCAAATATTTGCTGTTTTGTTTTACTGAATGAACCCATTTACTATTTTTTTTTTACAACTTAGAAAAGTCCTATGAAACATTCAGTTAAAACCAATAATGAGCACGATCACTTATTTTATCATATGACTTTGTATACTTTAACTGCAATATGCTTTCAACACACATTTATTTATTTATTTATTTTAATTTTTTTTAGTTAAAGACATATTTTAATCTAGTTTTCCCGTTTTATACTAAAATCATTAATACAGGTCACAAATTGCATTTATTCGCAGATATCTAGAAAACAGTCAAAAGTGTATCTATCTCTCTGTATAGATTTTGGTAATAAATTTTATTTGAACGAGAGAACTTGTGCACAAGAGTTGAACAGCATAATTACAGATTGCGGCCCTCCCCAGGGGAGGCACAGGTATGTACAGTATGTGAGACAAAGTTGCACCTCAGAGCTGATCATGATCGAGTCAAAAACACCTGACATACAGAATACGTGCTAATAAATTTCCTTCAGGTCACGACCAGCATGAAAAAAAATCAGGACACAGATACTCAGCAAAGGCTCTGTAAATGTGCACAGCAATATGCTGCATTTAAGAGTTAAAATCAGACTCTACTTAGTGTTAGCATCAAGCCCTTAGGAGAAATCCAAAAAATACCTCCTTTCCCGTTCACACACGTCAAAAACTATTCATTTTATTGAACAGATTCTTTATGCCAGCCTTACACACACCTTATTCCTAAGACTTAAAAAAAATGGGATCTAGAAGACTTTAAAAAATGGACTTAGAATGAAGAAAGACTTCGAGAAACAATGCAAGCATTTCAGAGCTTCAGAACATATATCACAAGGAAATCGATCACAGTCTAAAGGAGGTTCAGGTGCCGCCTTCCTTATGGAGACTGAGTGTTCCTGACGGGGTCCTGTCACTGTGGCTGAAGCCTGAGAGGTACAGCCTCCTTCCTCCCATTGTGGGCCATGCTGAGCATCTTTCCGTTGCCCTTGGAAAGGCTGGTCTAAGATGACTCTCAGCCAAGCTTTTTTTTTTTTTTTTTTTTTGGCTGTGTTGGGTCTTTGTTGCTGTGTGCAGGCTTTCTCTAGTTGTGGTGAGCAGGGGCTACTCTTCGTTGCGGTGTGCAGGCTTCTCATTGCGATGGTTTCCCTTGTTGCGGAGCATAAGCTCTAGGTGCGTGGGCTTCAGCAGTTGTGGCTCGTGGGCTCTAGAGCGCAGCCTCAGTAGTTGTGGCACACGGGCTTCGTTGCTCCGCGGCACGTGGGATCTTCCCGGACCAGTGCTCGAACCCGTGTCCCCTGCATTGGCAGGCGGATTCTTAACCACTGTGCCACCAGGGAAGTACTCAGCCAAGCTTCTTAAGAAATATGATTGTCAAGGGGTTGATGACCTGGAAAGTAGATTCCACCAACAGTGATATATTTTAAAATTATCAAAAGATCAAAAATATATATAAAAAGGAAAAGTTCTCGACCCTTCTCACATCATGGCACTGACAAAACCCGCAGTGTCAGAGCAACACAACAGGGGGTGGTGCTGTGAAATGTGGCCACATTAGATGTAGCAGTGTGGAGGCAGATGCTACCCTGAAGTCTCACAGGTCAAAATGATAATTGGGAATTTAGGATGCTTCCAGGGAGGGCTCTACAAATCCTGGTCGAATGTAATTTCAACTGTATTCATAAGACACAGGTTCAAAGTTTTCTCTCTACAAGAACTGGTGGGCCATTGCCATCTCTTGGCTTCCCCAAGCACACTCACGGCCCCGGGAGTGTCAGGATGGTGGGATCTCTGTTTCAGCTCTGCCCCTGACTAGCTGTGTAACTCTCGCTAACCTATATACTCTTTTTCATCACCTGTAAAATCATCAAATTGATGATTTTTAAGGCTTCTAGTGCTGAAACTGCACAATATAAGCCAAAGGTTCTTCATAGGGCTGTGTACAAGTTCAGTGAATTTTTTAAAAGGACAACATATGTCAGGTGACCTTGGCATGTTCCTTGTTGATTTTCATAAAGGTTCCATCAGGAGGTCCCCAACTGCCGAGAATACTCAACAGCAAAGGGATAGTCTCTTCCATTTTCCTAATGGTGTTGGGAAAACTGGATAGTCACGTGCAAAAGAATCAAACTGGACCCAAAATTACACCACTCACAGAAGTTAACTCGAAATGGATTAACGACTTAAGTGTAAGAACGAAAACTGTAAAACTCCTAAAAGAAAACATAGGGGAGAAGCTCCTTGACATCAATCTTGGCAATGACTTTTTGGATATGACAGCAAAAACATAAGCAACAAAAGCAAAAATCAACAAATGGGACTATATCAAACTAAAAGGCTTCTCCACAGTGAAAGAAACAATCAAAAAGCTGAAAAGGCAGCCTATGGAATGGGAGAAAATGTTTGTAAACCATATGTCTGATAATGGGTTAATATCCAAAATCTATAAGAAACTCACACAACTCAATAGCAAAAACTCCAAACAATCGCATGGGCAGAGGACTTGAATAGACATTTTCCCAAATGACTAACAAGTACATGAAAATGTGCTCAGTATCAGTACTCATCAGGGAAATGCAAATCAAAAACACAGTAAGAGATCATCTCAGAGCTGTCAGAATGGCTATCATCAAAAAGTCTACAAATAACAAATATTGGCAAGGATGTGGAGAAAAGGGAACCCTTGTACACTGCTGGCGGGAATGTAAATTGGTGCAGCCAGTATGGAGGTTCCTCAAAAAATTAAAAATAGAACTACCCCATGATCCAGCAATTTCACTTCTGGGTATATATCCGAAGGAGATGAAATCACTATTTTGAAGAGATATCTGCACTTCCGTGTTCATTGCAGCATTTTTTACAATAGCCGAGACATGGAGACAACCTAAGTTTCCGTGACAGGTGAATGGATGAGCAAAATGTGGTGTGTATGTACACCGTGGGACACTACTCGGCCAAAGAAAAGAAGGAAATCCTGAAACAACATGGATGGACCTTGAGGGTCCCTTTCGGGAGCCTCACTTAGCCTATGCTAAGTGAAATAAGTCAGACAGAAAAAGACAAATACCATATGACTGCACTTACATGTGGAATCTAAAAACAGCAAACATAGAAGCAGAGAGTAAAATGGGGGCTCCCAGGGGCTGAGGGGTGGGGAAATGGGGAGATGTTGGTCAAAAGGTACAAACTTTCAGTCATAAGATGAATAAGTTCTGGGGATCTAACATGCAGCCTGGTGACTCTAGTTAACAGTACGGTACTGTATACTTGAAAGTTGCTGTGAGAGTAGAGGTTTAAGGTTCTCTCCATAGCAACAGCAACAAAATGGTAATTATGTGAGGCGAAGGATGTGTTAATTATCCTTATTATGACAATAATTTCACAATATATACGTGTATCAAATCATCACAATGTACACCTTAAACTTACACAACGTGACACGTCAATTATATCTCAGTAAAGCTGGGGGGAAGAAAAGAAGTCTCCAGCTGCTGTCAAGCCTGGCCACGTTGTGCCCTGGACAGGTCTTCTCCTGGCCTCCCTGGTGGCCCTGTAGGCAGAGGAAGGCTCTTCTCATCTGTGCCTGAAGAAGCCAAGCACCAAGTGGCTTTCACTACAGGTTCGTTCTGAGAGAACGAGGATGGGGCCAGGGCGGTCCCAGGCAGTGCGACTTCTGGCGCTAACCCGATTTCCCGGTCCCGTCCAGCCCTCCATTTCCATCGCAATGAGCTGGACCTTCACTGTTTGTGCTCAGGGTGATGTACGAGCTCGGATGCATTTGGTGCCTGCCAACTGTTGACATTTGCGAGGACTTGGTAATCCCATAGTTTAGTTTATCCTTTTAGGTGGGGGAGCGGGACACACCTAACTAATTTTCCAACAAAAACTACAAACCACTTGCTCCCAGACATGTGAAATGACGTGTTTCTCCTCGAGCGCTCGCACCAGGCTCTGTGGCTCCACATTCTTTTGCTTGGCTTGCTCTGCCTGCAGTCTTCCCCATTTCAGATTACGGCAACTTCATCTTCCAGTTACTCAGGCCAAGAGTTCTGGAGTCGTCCCACATTAAACCGGCCAGGAAATCCTCTTGGCTCTGCCTTCGCTCCATATCTAGAATCCAGGCTCTTCTCACCGCTGCCACTGCTGCCACCCAGCTCCAAGTCCCTAGCACGTCTTGGCTGGCCACTTTCAGGAGCCTCGCAACTGTTTCCCCTGCTTCTGCTTATCCTTGACACAGTGATCCTGTTACAACCCAGGTCAGCCTACATCACACCTCTGCTCAAGACCCTTTTTGCCTGCCATCTCACTCCTGGTAAAAGTGAAAATTCCAGCTGCACTCTACAGGGCCTAACAGGATCTGGCCCTGTGCTGGCTCTCTGACCAACCCTCCTGCTCCTCTTTTTTTTTGCGGTACGCAGGCCTCTCACTGTTGTGGCCTCTCCCGTTGCGGAGCACAGGCTCCGGACGCGCAGGCTCAGCGGCCATGGCTCACGGGTCCAGCCGCTCCGCGGCACGTGGGATCCTCCCAGACCGGGGCACTAACCCGTGTCCCCTGCATCGGCAGGCGGACCCTCAACCACTGTGCCACCAGGGGAGCCCCTCCTACTCCTCTTATTCATCCTCTCCAGCCATACCAGTCTCCTTGTTCCTTAAGCAAGCGAGCCATACTCCTGCCCCAGGGCCCTTGCATGGACTGTTTATTCTGTCCGCAATGCTGTTTCCCCAGACCACTGTCAAGCTTGCTCCCTCATCTCCTCTGGGCCTTGACTTAATGTCACCTTCTCAGGGAGGCCTACCTGGTCTCCACTATCTAAAACTGCAAAGACCACTGATGTTGTCTGCACTCCTTCCCGCTTTACATTCCTCCATCGTACTGACACTATCTAGCAAACTAGGTATTTTTACTTATCTGATTTATTTTCTTTCCCCAGGAGAATGTAAGCTTCTTGGAGGCAGGGATTTTTGCCTGATTTGTTCGCTGTGGTTTCCCCAGCTGCTAGGAGAGTGCCTGGCACTCAGTAGGTGCTCAGTTAGGACTGGATGGTGCTGGGAACACTGCCCAAGGCCACCGGATACGAGACAGGAATGCTCTCCTGCCCGAGGCCACACATTCAGACCAGCTTCCTTCTCCTTGCAGAGAACATACGGAGTCATCCCATGTCATCTTTCATCTGAACGTTGAAATCGAGACTTTTTCTAGCATCATTGGCACAGGCTCGAGCACTGCTGATTCTCCAGAGGTTTTCATCTTGATGAGAAATATGGTAATCAGACTCTCAACCCCCAGTGACTCTGAGGATTGAACAGCCGCTTTGGAGTTGGGCATTTTGCCTTCTAGAGCAGTGTTTCTCACCCTCGAATGCACACACGAATCACCTGGGCAACTTGTTAAAATGCAGATTCTGTTTCAGTAAATGTGACTGCGGGCCAGAGTCTGCAACGAATTCCCTGTGCTGCTGCTGAATTGGGGCTGCGTCAGAAACAGCCAGGTTCTAGTCCCTTTCTGCACGGGCACACGTTAGAGGGGCCCCCACGTGTATTGTCTGTATTGCACTCCCCAAATCAGCATTTAAAAAGGCCAGCGCTCCGGGGCTGGGTCTTGTTAAAGGCCCCCCCGGGGCTTCCTGACTTTAGAAGCAGCACCTGGTCCAGGAAAGCCCGGTCTTGCTTAGGGCAGTGCCCATCGCTAGCCCTCTCCCTGTATTTCAGGGTCCTGGGCCCCTTCCAGGAAATCCTAAGCCTCATGTTTCCCCACCATCACCCTGCCAACTCTTTCACACAGACCAAGCTTGGCTTTTCAGTGAAAATATAAGCTATCAAGTCTCAACAACCTCAACTTCCTTCCTCTCCCGGAAACTCCAAATTATTTGACCTTCCCCGCTTTGCCTTCTGTTTCAGGAAGAGGCATCAGTCGTCCAGGCTGAGATTTCATCTCCTGCCTCACGCCCCTCCATGGTCTCGCCCCAGCACGAGGCAGTAGAGCCGAGTGGTTGGGGGTCTCTGGCGTCAGGCAGCAGGGATCTTATCGGCTGGATGACCTCACCCAGGTTACTCACTATCTCTAAGCCTCACCTGACTCATCTGTAAAATGGGGATGAGAATGTTGTCTACTTCATGGGGTTGCGGGGATGAAAGGATTAATACAGGAAAACGTTTAGAACAAGGTTTGGCGAGTCAGATAAAAGTTCTTATTTTGTGCAATGATCTCTTCCCGCGTGTCTTCAGTCTTGGAGGGGAAGAACAATGACAGGGACTGAATGTTGCCACTGTTACCTTGAAACTGGAGAGATTCTTTTTTTTTCTTTTATAATCATTTTTGGCCGCACTTCACGGCGCCCTCGGCAGTGAAAGCACGGAGTCCTAACCACTGGACCACCAGGGAGTTCCCTGAAGAGATTCTCTACAAGGTTCTCGGGTCTTTTGTTGGGAGGTGTCCTCAAGGTCACTAGTGGGTGATGGTCAATGGTGTCTGCTCCAGTCCATCCTGTCTTTTACACCGAGTTGACTCCTCGGGGCCATCCACACCCTGGGCTCTTCAGCCCTGTCCACGAGACAATTGTTCTGAACCTTCTTTCCTCTCCCCAAACCTTGCTCTGGGCTTCTTACTCAGCCCCTGCATCTTCCTGACCTTCTTGCCTTTGGTTCCTACTTTGGCCTCCATGCTAGTCCCTTAACCTTAATGACAGAATTTGGCTTTTCTAGCCTTGACCCTTGACACCCAAAGGACACTTATTCCCTGGTTTTCTGGCTCTTTGACTCCTGGTCACTCTGGGTTCCCTCGCCCACTGAGGGAACCTCCCTAGTCTGCACTGACCTCATGCCAAGATCGAGTGGACTGGCCAGCTCCTTTCGGCCCTGCTTCCTCAGGGAGGACTGGACCGTAGTGCATGATAATTAAGAAGATGTTGACTTAGATTTGCTGAAACTTACTATTGTCTTGAGTGGTTTAAATGGATTGTGTCATTTTATTTGAACTGTAAATCTGCAAAGTTTTATCTTCATTGGGGAGGTGAGGGAAGTGAGGCTCAGTGAAGTTAAATTCAAAACCACTCACGTAGAGCATCAGAATACGCCACCCCGAAATATGCCAATTTGCCATAAGGATCCTCTTGAGCTGAAGGCAATTGAGAATCAACAGATGCAGGAAGAGTTCCTACCCTTCTTTTTTTGTTTGTTTTTTTGTGGTATGCGGGCCTCTCACTGTTGTGGCCTCTCCCGTTGCGGGGCACAGGCTCCGGACGCGCAGGCTCAGCGGCCATGGCTCACGGGCCCAGCCGCTCCGCGGCATGTGGGATCCTCCCGGACCGGGGCACGAACCCGTGTCCCCTGCATCAGCAGGCGGTCTCTCAACCACTGCGCCACCAGGGAAGCCCCCTATCCTTCTTTTATCTGCCTAACAGGAGGGCATAAATTTTCCTTTAAGAACCCTAACCTGCCCCCACCACCAGGAGGGGAAGACCAAGATGGGGAGTCGATAGCCAGATAAACTTGCAGACATAAAACTTACTAAGATAACTTATCTTCCACTGGTTCCCCTATATATTTCCTAGTCACTTTTCCATGATTTATCCTCCCTTGAAGCCCAAACCCTCTTTCCTTTGTTAAAATGGTATATACACCTCTGAGTCTGATTGCTTTTTGAGTTTCACTTCTTTTCTGTGAACTCCTATACGTTTCAATATTAACAAAAGTTCTGTGCTTTTTCTCCTGTTAATCTGTTTTGTGTTAGTTTAATTCACAGGCCCCTACGTACTGAACCTAAGAGGGTATAAGAAAAGTTTTTCCTCCTCAACATGATAAATGTAATTCAGTTCATGGGCCCTGGGAAAAACTTCTTTTCCTTCAGCAGCATCTGTCTTCTCTCTCACTTGCCCCTGCCTTAACCCAGACCCTCACCAGCTCATTCAACTCTTAATGTAGGAGCTTCCCAAAGGCTCAGTGTCCCCGCCGTCAGGCCCTTCTCCCTTGGTCCACCCTCCACACCAGTACCAGGAAGCTTGCAGTAAGGCAGGTCTGAGCCTGCCTCACTCCTATGTGAAGCCCTTCAGTGGTTCTTCCTGTCAACAGGAGAAAGTCCCCATGCCTCTCCCATTCTTACCAGACTTCCTTTCTTGGAACATCCTGGGCTCCTTTGGCACATGATTTCTCCTCTGCCCAGATTTTCTTCCCTCTAACTTGGCCTTCTGCACAGATGATCTATTGAACTCACCTTTCCAGGCTCATCGTAAACAGCGCCTCCTCTGTTGGGCATCTCCCAGGGTGAGTTAGTCACTTCCTCCCGTCTGTTCCTTGTCTGCTCCTCTGTCAGGTCCCTTGTGCCATTACATGTTAATGATCTGTTTACACACCTGTCTCCCCTCTGTACCCCCAGCCTGTGTGCTCCTTGAGGACAAGGACTGCAATGTACTCATTCTGTGCCCCTGACGCCCAGCCCAGAGGGCGGCAAGGGGCTGTGTAAACATTTAATAAGTGAGAGGCTGAAAACTGGCTTTCCTCTAAATGATAAAACAAATGGCTCTTTGATGTCCCAATTATACTATTTTCTGTTAGAATTATAATATTTTAGAACTGGAAAGCACCTTAAAGTTTATCTACCCCAAACCTGTCATTCTAAAAGCCAAGGAAAGGGGCTTCCCTGGTGGCGCAATGGTTGAGAGTCCGCCTGCCGATGCAGGGGACACGAGGGTTCGTGCATCGGTCTGGGAGGATCCTACGTGCCGCGGAGCAGCTGGGCCTGTGAGCCAAGGCCGCTGAGCCTGCGCGTCTGGAGCCTGTGCTCCGCAACGGGAGAGGCCACAACAGTGAGAGGCCCGCGTACCGCAAAAAAAAAAAAAAAAAAAAAAAAGTCAAGGAAAGGATGGTTGGGAGTAGTGAGGTCACTTGCCTGCCATAATAACCTCCAACCCTCTGGTTCAGAGTCCTATGTGTCAGTTGGTTATGGTGTCCAGCACTGAGCAGAAAAGACGCCTTTATACTGGCTCCTAGTATTGCTTAGCTATGTATGATGAAGGACAGCCATTTCCACTAATAACAGGTGTTTGTGGTGTTTTCATTTAGTGTCCTGGGCGCTGCTGACATTGCTGAATTAGAACAATTCTAGAGAATTTATTTTTATGTGGAAAGATTATTAATGGCACTCTAAAATTATTAATGTAGCCTATTGTAAATGATGAGAAAACTCTTTAGTGTTTTATTTTATTTCCACAAAGACCTACTTGAGTAAAGAGAATGCTAGAAATGAAAAAAAGAAAGTTCAACTAATGTCACTACAGAATTATTCCTTTAATCAGAGAAATGCTAAAAATGAACTATATCAATTTATTTTTTTCAGATTTATTGAGGTATAACTTACAAACAAAAACTGTATATACTTAAGATGTACAATGTGATGTTTTGATATACGTATACATCATGAAATTATTACCACAATCAAGCTAATGAATATATCCATCACCTCATATAGTTACCATTTGTGTGTATGTGTAATGAGAACACTTAAGATCTAATCTCTCAGCACATTTCAAGTACTGTATACAGTATTATTAGCTAGTCATCATGCTGTACATTAGATCTCCAGAACTTATTCATATTTGAAACTGCATAATTGAAACTTTGTGCCCTTTGACCAGACATCTCCCCATTGCTCTGCCCCCTAGAATTATTCCTTTTCATGTTACATCGTAATTAATGATTCATACAATTATAATTGTATTTTGGGGAAACAAGGCCTCTGATATAAAATAATTTATAATAATTTAATCTCTGGCATCTTGAATGTCAAATGAGGGCAAAATCTTACCTGGCAAAGACTGTAGGGTCGTGACTGCCACATAAATGGGGTGAGCATTTGTTATTTTGTTTGTTTAGCACTCCCCCTTCTGAGACTGTATTTCGGGAAGCTGCTGGTTTAATATATGATTTAAAAGAGAGTTGCATTTTTTAATTTGACCTCAACTGTCTGGCACTGTGCTTGTCGCCAAGCGAGAAGTTGGCGCGAGCTGGGCCAGTCACAGCACCTGATTCCCGGGCAACAAGGATTGCTCCGAGAATGCGCATGCGTCGTAAGCTAGACCAATCAGCGTCTTCCCTTGGCTTTTAGAAAAACAGAAGCCCGTAGGAAGGAGGAAGTGGTACTTTACCCTCCTGCCTGGATGCTGGGAAGATGGAACTGTGTGAACTGTAAGTGGCTCTGGTTGTAGCCTGGAGGTAAAGGTGATTTGAGGGAATGAAGGCCGCCAACAGAGAGGAGCAGAGAGGAGGAGGAGTGGGTAGAGAGAGCTCTTTGACGGTGTGAGAGGATCTGGTTCTCTTGCTCAGGAGGCACCCCTCTTCCTGTGGTCTGGTATCAGCCAATGGGACCTATTTTATTTCTTTTTTGGCTAGTTTGTGTTTTGAAGTTTTGCAACCAACTAACGCTTTGTTAGAACCAAACAGTTCTAACATGCAGATTTTGTTTTGCTTTGTTAGATAAACAAGTTAAGCAAATATGCCTTCTCTACCCTAGAATGTAGATTGCAGTGTCTGCATGAGGCAGATGTGTACAGGCACGCTATATTTTTTTCCTCTAAGTTCTCTGCTACTTCAATAATTCTTCTTTATCATTTATGTAATAGGAAATTAGAAAAATAAAGTTTGAGAAATGTGTCGAGCCACCTGGCTAAGCTCATGCAACTGCCACGCAGTCCAGTCTGCCAGACAGACTTTAATCTGGAAATTTTCTTTTAAAACTAACCAGTTTGATGCAGACGTTTTTGTTGAAATGCTTTATAGATCAGAGAAGAACTGGCTCTCTCAAAAAGCAACCTATTCATAGTAATTAACACCTTTGGGGAAAAAAATGTTTTTGTCTTGAGCACGTGACCAAAAGTAGTAATAGAACACTGAATAGGTACATTAATCAAATCAAATATAACCTTTTGTATTAAATTCTGGAAATTTGAAGGCAGGACAACTGAAATGGATTTTACACAGCGTAGTGTAAATCATAGAGTTCTTGATGGGAGAGGGGACTTAAAAAAAGAAAATCTCCATGGCTTTGGTTCCTTGGAGATTTTTCCACAGGAGAGAGTTGGGACCTGGTGAGCGGGCAAAAGAAAATGAGAAGAAAAAAATGATCGCGGAGTTATAATGCTGGCGCAATGTGAATGAACACCTGGGCAGGATAGGGGCAAGGGAAACCACTGTTTCTCAAATACCGTCTACCATCTTTTGAATTTATTCTTGCCAGAAGTGTTCTTTCCACAAGCAAAAGGAAAAAGAGCAGAAAATGTGAAAATTTCTATCAAGTTATGCAGAGCTAAGGGCAAACCAGTATTTGCATCCCCTGACTCTCATATTTAAAACTTTATTCTGAATGCATAAGTATTTAGAAGGTTTATACAACTTTGAAGGTAAACAGGAATAGAGACATACACTGAATTTAAACTCCCTGTTTGCAACCCTTCCTTTGCCTGGAATTCAACAGATGCCTGATGGGATAGCTGGCAAGAGGCTTGGATGAAGTCACCGAGGGAACTGTTTGGCTAGTGACTCATGGTTTAAGTTTGTTTAATTGTTTTGGCAAAGTCAGTATGTTGTTCATGGGTGGAAGTAGAAATAATGAGGATATTTGGGTTGATGCTGTTTCCGATTTTTTTGAAGGAGCTGCAGTAGAATGTTTTGGTCTTAAATAAACAGAAAGGAGATTAAGAGTCCAGGAAAGAAGATGTTGGGGGATGACATCTATTCCTTAACTAAAGGTTTTAATGAAAACTGGGTTTCTCCAGGAAAAGGAATTCAATCCCCTGGAAAACAATCTTGTAGAGGAATTGGCAGACTTTTTGATAACTGTTTCATTTGTGAATATTAAAAATACTTTGTAACCTGACATTGTTAATAGAAGCTTGTACTTTTCTTGATAACAATTTCTCTTATATACGTGTGTCTGTTTGTGGTGACACCTAACGTACCAATGTTCCTCAGTTATCTGCAACTTTGCCATGATTCAAAAAGTGAGAAAAAATGGGCTGAACGAGACGTCCCCACGTCCATTAACTAAAGCCCTTGCACTTTATCCATAGATGTTCTTGTGATTTTCTTCTGGTGTTTTCTCGCTTGAGTAAACTAGTGTGCCACTGTCCATCTGCTTGCATGAACCAGACCTCTAATCATTATCCCAGGCTCCTTCCGTCATCCTGGCACACCCATCCAGGCCATGCCGCATTGACCTTCTAAATAGTTCTCAAACTGTCTGCTCCCTTTCACCCATAGGAGTTCTTCATTTATTTTGTGCAATGGAGACTTTTGGCAGCCTGGTGAAGGCCATGGGCCCCTTTTCAGAATAAGACTGAAATTCATTAAATAAAGTAGATAGGATTACAAAGGAAATTAATTATGTTAAAATGCAGTTATGAAAACATTAAAAAAATTGAATTATAATAAAATATGTGCTTCTTTATTAATGCATCGTATAATATGATATAGTGGCAGGCCTGACAACTACAGGAATTTTCAAGTAGTGACGAGTGTAAATGGTATCTTGACGTATCTGCAGCAGCTGTAATGTGATCTGAACACACCTGTGACTCCTCTTGGTTGCAGGGTCACAGGTGCTGCTGATAATACTGTGGATTATTATCTACAATCATCATGGAAGGAAATATTAAATTTCAAACAGAAGTTGGTGAAAGTAAAGAAGTGCTTCTTTTCCCACCCAAGTTCACAGATTTCTGTGGAGCCCAGGCCTTAGTCCAAGCCACTGGATGTACTGCCACAGTCTCCTATTGGATGTACACACTTGCCCACGTCCAAACCGTCCTCCATTCTGTGGCCAAGGTGGTGTTTCCAAAATGCAAAATTTATTGTCACCTGTCCCCCACTCACTTGTACCTCAGCTGCCACCATTGCTCTTAGACTGGAGACTGAAAGGCCTGGGTCTCGGCCATGGGGGTCCTGTGTCGTGGATTCTTTTTGTTCTTTTAGACCATAGGGGTTTTGCACACATGTTTCCCACTGCTAGGAAAGCTCTCTAGGCTCTTCCTCACCGAGTCAACACTTCCGGATTTCAGCTCAAACACCACTTGCTCAAAGAAGCCTCCTCTGGCCTCCCTGACCAGTTCCGGGTTCTCCACTGCATGGGAGTCTCTCATTCCTCAGAGGGGATGTTGCATTCATTTGTGCGATTCTCTGACTAATGTCTGTCTGCACCCACTGGCTGTGGGTTCCACGAGAACAGGTTCTACGCTATCCCCAGGATGGTGCCTGGCACATAGGAGACGCTCATTAAGTACTAGTAGGATGAAGAAATGAGTGAATGAACATTCCAACAAGCATTTAGCATCAGAAGATGCAGTGGTGTCGTGGGGTATGTGTTGAGGAGGAAAGAAGAGAGTCAGAGGCAGATGACGCATGACAGCAGGGAGAGGTGATGACGGTCTCTCGTTCTCTCGCTTGAGGAGACATAACTCCCCAAACAAGCAAAGACGTAACCAAAAACAGACACCTTCTCCCCGCCCCCGAGATTGAAGCCTTTCAGTGTAACCCCCCCAAAAGAGAGTTTTATGTACATTGACAGGCACCAAGAGTACCGCTGTATTACAGGACAGAACATTAACTTTTTTTTTTGAATTTTATTTTATTTATTTTTATATAGCAGGTTCTTATTAGTTATCCATTTTACACATATTAGTTTATATATGTCAATCCCAATCTCCCAATTCATCACACCACAGAACATTAACTTCTGTTCTAAGGTCAACCCTAAATATTGAGAAAAGTTTAAATTACATGATTGCATTCACATATTAAAAAAGAAATGTCATAAAAATGATAAAAATCAAGACTTATTTTCGAAAAGAAACGATTATTTGTAAAATAAACTAATACATGAGGTCAGATGACTATAGCGTGTGTGTATGTGTGTGTATGTCTATACATATATATTTATTTATTTCCTGGAAATATATTCTTTGATCCCAATATTTAGATATTAATTTCCTTATTAGATATAAAATATATTCCTTCAACAAAATAACTGAGAAGTAGAACATTCAGTGGGTTGATGATATCAGTGGGGAATGATATTAATGAGGCCAATTTATGGGTAATTTTCTTACAAACTGAGTGGTGACATTGTATTCTGTACATAGATTTCACTCCCACCTCCCGCTAGACATGGTGCAAATGCAGGCCTAGGGGATTGGATACAAGTACGTGGATGGATGGCATATATCCACCCTCGATATTTATGAAATGCCTAAGGTTGACTTGTATGACATAATTTTGGGTATCTACCATGCTCAAGGCTTGATAGGTACTGGGATATGTGGAGATCCCATAACAGCATTGGATCTGTTCTCCTATATGATCAGATGCATTCTTACTGAGATTGGACTGTTGTATGGGGTCTCCTTTATGGGAGAAAAATCTACAAATAGTAGTCTTTGGCTGGCAAAAGGCAGAGCATTTTTATTCTGAACGCCCACAACAGAAGATGAATCATTAGGTATTCAGCCTGCACACCTTCAGCATGTGAGGCAAAGCTTGGAGTAGAAACTCTGGAGAGGCTGCTCTCTCTGAGATGTTCCAGGAGGGATAGGAACCACTTCCTGTCCTTTGGGAAGCATCTCGCGAACATTGCTCAAGATTTGGATTCAAACAAAAAGTTAACCGATTGGCTTATCTGTTGCTCATCACTTACTTAAAGTAAAATTACATAGAGCCCTCCTTCCTCAAGGAGGAGGCCAGTCCAGTCTGGGAAAGTGATCAGCATTGTGAGCTGGAGCCAAGGGCATGGGCTACAACCTTCAGTGACTCCCTGGACTTATTTCCATTCCCTCTTTTCCACTGAGTTTGGACCCAGCAGCCTGAAACAATGTCTGTGAAGCTGTCACACTCGAACGTGTCAAAGCGACTCAAGCACCTTTGGGCTGGGACCACTGAAATGATGGAATTTTATGGTCTTCCCTCTTAATGCTCATTAATGCCTCTTCAGGGAGCACTTCATTTACACGTCAGTTACATGCAGTTTTGGGTGAAAATTCAGTATTGCTTTTGCATGGGAGCCATGTTTTTATTTAAATAAGATGAGCCCCTTGTACCCCACGTGCAGTAAGACTTATCATGGAATTGCATTACAATTTTTAACAAAAATAATTTCCAGGTTTCAAAGGAAGAAAAACAGGTTGAAACAAGAAAACATTCGTATTTTGCATATGGTAATTCTTAAGAAGAATTCAGAAGAATTCCAGTCTTGTGTAATAAGATTTAGCCTAGAGGTTTATTACCTTATCTATGTCTTAGGTCGATAGTAGTAATACAAGTACCAATATAATGCAAACCTTGGAACAGTAAAATTATTATGTATTGTATTTACTGGGCAATTTCAGAGATTATTTATAAATATTGTTTCTGATTTCTGGGTATAGAGTTAAAAAACATGGAATATGACTTCATGCGTATACAAGAATAATCCAAATTTAAAATGAAAAAACAAAAGAATAATAATCGTCCATGGAGATCTCATCACACCCAGATATTGAAACGGAAGAAAATTCTTTTTCAAGTCAGAGTTCTATCTTGTTGAAGAAATGACTGGAGAACAGATGAGGTCTCTTTCCTTAGGCGTTAAACAAATAGAGATAAGTATTTCACTTATTTATGGTGACTATAAATGACCAGGGTGAGAAAATTTTAAAGTAATTACTGCAAGGATAATATCAATCACTTTCAGTCCATTTCTGTTTTTTAATGGGTGTGTAAAGCAACAGAACATGCAATTCGTAGACAGTTCTTTTAATTAAAGTTGGAGATGAAAGAGTTATTTGGGAGCTGTTTCTCTGAATGAAGAATATTGATATTTTCAATTGAATTCTGAATTGAGTTTCCAATAAATTGGAATGCAGGGATTTCTCTCCAACTACATGGAATATTTTAGTTATTAACGACCAATCATTTCAAGAGTGAAAAGGACTTGAACCAACTTTTGATGTGAGAGAAAGGAACCATTGTATTTCCGTTTTAAGCGTTTATTCAGCTGTAGTTTGAGACGCATTAACAATAAATAGATTTCAAAGTTAGAGTGTTGATATTATTAATTTATAGTGTAGTTGGCATTATTTAACCTGTGTAATAGCACCTCTGTCCTATGCCAACTTCATTTCCACACCTAAGGTTTAGAAATGCCATTTCCCTTCAGTAATTATGAAGCTGGAAATGACTCTTTGCACCTGGTTCACGGTTCTTTCTGCTGTTCACAGTCTTCCATGAATATAAAACCCTGGGGTATGGTTGATCTGGGGGAATGTTTATTTCTGGTCCACACATCTTGAGATAGGATGTGTCAACGGGCCTGCATTGTATAAAGGTGCCTGAACACTGTGAGGGGGTTTGTGGTCCCTGCAGAAAAGGTATTATTATAAAGCGGCAGAAGAAAAATGGAAAATACAAAAACCCAAAGAAAATTCCCCCAACAGCACAACAAAAAGATTTTCTGTAGCCACGGAGAGCCCTTCAGTACCCAAATCCCACCTGAACAGCGGCGTTCATTCACATGCCTCACGAACAGCTGAGTGCAGAGCCGGCTCTAGATAAAATAGTGATGCAGGTCTCTGGTTTGTCTTCGGCTTGTTTAGCCTCCCAGGTCAGCACTGTCCTCCCCCCACCCCGCCCCCCCAGGAGCTTCACTTCTACTCTTTTTCCATTTCAGGCACTGAGCATCCCTTTTGCTCTTTTAATCCTCATGTAGGTAGCAAAGCCTGCCCTCCAGGACCCAGAAGCACAGAACCCAGAGCCGTTGTTGCTAAGCCCAGAGACGCAGCAGAATCTGTAAGAATGTCAACAGATGCTGTAAGGTCACCTAATCAGCTGTGTACTTTGCTCATTTAGGCTATACTTTCACATATGCCCTTTCAGCTCACATAAAGCAAGAGAAATGATGGCTGGAGGTTGGACATGTAGGGACTGAGGCCATGAAGAGGGACGCAGAGATGAAACTTTGTGTGTTCTTGTTTGCTCATCTTTCTTAAAAATTGATTTCACAAAGAGTTTCTTCATTTTAGTCTTATAGAACCAACACTTGGCTTTGTTGATCATCTCTATTTTTTTGTGTTTTGCATTTCATTCATTTCTGCGCTTATATTTTTATCAACTTTTTTTCCGAATGTACTAACTTGGATGCTTAGCTCATTAACTTTTGGTTTTTAAATGATCTAACATAAGCATTTAAGGATATACATCTCTGTGTACTATTGTTGCTACATCCACAAGGTTTGATAGGTAGTGTTTTTATTATCATTAATTTCTGAGTATGTCTAAATTTCCATGACTTTTTTCTTGAGTTATTAGAAATTTGTTCTTAAAAGTTTCAAATATGTAGGTCCCCCCCGGCCCCCACTATCGCTTTGTGATTGGCTTCTGATCCCTCAGTATTGAATTGTTTTGTGGTCGGAGGGCAGGTTCTGTTTGACATGGATTTTCTGAAATTTGCGGAGACTTGCTTGTTGGCCTAGAATTGTGGTCAGTTTTTATCAATGTCCCATGCAGATCCTTGGGAAGAATGTATATTCTTTACTTGTTGGATCCAGGCTTCTCTCTGCATCCAGTGAACTAAACCTAAAAATGATGTTGTTCAGATCAGCTGTGTCTGTGCTGGCTCTTCTTCCTTTGCCCCTCCAGACGTTCTGTCTAAGTTTCCTCACCCTGCTTTGTGCTGCAGGAGGCTGACTGTATGCACTCAATCAAGGACTCCCTACCCCTGGCTTCCTTGGCTCAGCCATTGGGGATGTGGGTAGGAGATCGGAAAGAGGTAGAGAGAAAGGTCTGAATATTAACTCATCCAGCTCCCTCCTTCTTGGGCATTTCAGCAAAGACTGCAGTGCTCTGAAGAAGGCCACCGAGCTCGTCAGGCACTATCTCCTTCAGCTACAGCTCTCACTGGTGTTGGTGACCGAGTCTTTTAGGCCTAGGTGGGGTAAGCTGCCCCTGTTGCTAGCCCTGCATGTGCTTCTGCATCCATCCCTGGTTGGGCTCCCTTAACCTCACCCATACCTTGTGAATATTTAATGAAACTCTCTCTCTTCACCTCATCTGAGTGTGGCATCACTGCTCAGATCTGCTAAGATCTGACTGATACAATCTCTGGACTCATTTTTGCTGTGTGACTTAAGAACTGAGAGAGGTGGGATGAGGCCTTCCATTATGACAGTGGACTTGCTGAGTTCTATGCTTTATATGTTTGGGGGGGGCTGTTTTTTCAAGTGTATACACGTTTAGGTTTGTTCTGTCTTCCTGGTGAAGTGAATCTTTTATCATGATTTAGTGGCCTTCTCTATACTTTTTGGTCAGGATTCTTTATATTTTTAAGAATTATTGAGAACCCCAGAGGTTTATGTTTATATGGGTTATATCTATCCATATTTACCATGTTAGAAACTAAAAAAAGATTATTTATCAATTCATTAAAAATAATAGTAATAAACTCATTACATGTGAACATAACACTTTAACAATTAAAAAGTTCTGTTTTCTGAAACAAAAAAATTAGCGAGAAGAGTGGCATTGCTTTACATCTTTGTAAATCTTTTTAAATTCTGGTTTATCCAAAGATAACTGAATTCTCATTTCTGTTTCTGCATCTAATCTGTTGGGATATGTTGTTTTGGTTGAAGTTGAAGTATATGAAAAAAAGCCCGCTTTACATGGATATGTCGTTGGAAAAGGAAGCAGCATTGTCACAGCCTTTTCAGACAATCATGTACATTCATCTCCGATACTACTCTAAAACTCAGCAAGGGGTGGTTCCGTACAGGTTAGTTATAATATGAAATCTGAAAATAGATCAATGAACTTTTCATATTCTGTTAAAACTCATTGATCTGTCTTGTACTTTGAATGGATCTCTTGCCCATGCATGATGTTGTGTTGTTTTTCATTGGTTGTTTGGGAAATATTGGTCCACTGAGCTACGCACGTCTTCTAAATGTTGACACATTCTGTTATACAGTATAAAAAACTCCCCACATTTGTGCCGTGCATTGAACATAATGAACTAATTCTAGCTTCCACTCTGCTTTCAATTCTCTGTCCTTAGTTTTCTCATGCGTAAAATGAGGGTGATGATATGCTTTTCTCCCAGGGTGTCTTGGAGGAAGAAATGAAGTCATGGCAGTGAGGGCTCAGAGGCAATGGAAACAGCTGGAAGGATGGAAAGATTAGAAAATTGTGTCCTTATTGCCTTTTCTCAAAAACGTCTTGTTGTTAACATTTTAATAGAGTAAATGCAATGATTATATTATCATTAATATTCTTCTATTCATAAAGTAATTGATATAATATTCACTTTTTGCCATGGGGAATCAAAGTAATTCACTTTCTTATTTATTTATTTATATTTATTTAATAAATTTATTTATTTTATTTATTTTATTTTTGGCTATGTTGTGTCTTGTTTGCTGCAAGTGGGCTTTCTCTAGTTGCAGAGAGCGGGCTTCTCCCTGCGGTGGCTTCTCTTGTTGCAGAGCATGGGCCCTAGGCGTGCGGGCTTCAGTAGTTGTGGCTCGCAGGCTCTAGAGCGCAGGCTCAGTAGTTGTGGCACATGGGCTTAGTTGCTCCGCGGCATGTGGGATCTTCCCGGACCAGGGCATGAACCTGTGTCCCCTGCATTGGCAGGCAGATTCTTAACCACTGTGCCACCAGGGAAACCCAGTAATTCACTTTCTGAGTGAACAAAGGAACACATTTGGCTCATTGATGTCTTTAGTTTTCTTTAATTAGCGTTTTCTGAGAAAGTCTACTTTCACTAATCAGGTTGACCTTTTCATTGTATGGATAAGGTAGCTGAGAATCTAAGAAGTTTGGTAACTTGCCCAGGGACCTATATCATGTGAAAGGCAGACTTAAGTCAATGCCTTCATTTTCTGACACCACTGTTTGCTTCACTATATTGCCTCTCAAAGTTCCATTGGTGGCATTTTGAGTATCTTCAGAGGGAGGAAGAGAATGTATGTGTCTTATTTTTATTTTTTGATTTCCGGGTTTCTAAAATCCTATCATCTGTTCCACTGGTTCTTTCTGAATTCATGGCAACCTTTTGAACACTTGAATTTTTTGCCAGCACCCTTGAAGGTCAAAGAAAAAAAAAAGAAAATTGAAAAATGTTTTAAACAGTTATCACATTATTTATTTGCCGACTCTTTTAGCACCAAATGCTGTTTGCATAGAGTTGTTAACTGGCTGGGCTACACTGTCTTGTAAATTCATAGGGGTAAAGGCCTAGTGAGTTGCGTGGAACATGGGATCTCTCTTCCAGGCTGGCTTGACATTATCCTATACCTGTTTCCTTCTACTGGCAGGAACTTGTACCAGACCCCAGGCTGCATACTGTGACCCATTCAGCTCAAGATTTTATCTGGCAGGCATTGCCTGTATGTGTTCTCATTTACAGCAAAAATACAGTTTACACTTTGATCGAACTTTGATGGTACCCCTGGCAGGGTTCAAGGTTCACCGGGGTACCACACACACAGAGAACAAGTGGGATGCAAGCGGTTGCCATAGTGAAAGCCCTAAGGATGTCAGGCCCTGCCTCACTGCCTCTGCCTCCCCCAACTCCTTTCCTAGGGATCATCATGAACTCCTTATACAATTGGTCCTACCCTGCCAGGAAGTATAGCGAAGGTTCAGTATTACCCTTCCTTCACTCCTTTGCTTATTCAGTGGGGCTTAGGATGGATTTTCTCTCTCCTTGTCCCAACAGATACAATCAGTTAGTCTCATTTGTTCCTAAGGTACATTTACTATCAGTCAACCCCTTGGCCCAAAGAAAGAATAGTCTGGTGTCCAAGTTGCTCTTGGAGTATCTTCTCCTGCAACCCCCCAGCCTGCCTCCTTATCCCCCACCCCTTTCTATGACTCTGTTGGCCTCTTCTGAACCCTCATGTGGTATTTAAGGGCCTGATTTCGGACTTAATTTTGCTGCTGCTTCTCTTTAGGGTTGGAATCTTACCTTGAGAGTAGGATGGGACAAGAGCATGGGGCTGGGTGGGGTAGGGGGAGTGGAATTGAGAATTTATCCTCACGCGTTGATTTATTTATAGTGAAGATGTTGAAACCCATATTCCAGCCCCAATGAAATATTTTCTAGAATCATTCCCAGAAAACACACACACGTTGAATTTTGCCCAAGGGGCAAACTCTTTAAAGGTATAAAGGATACAACTTGGGGCAAAAAAACACATTCTAAACTTTAGCCCTAAGACTGGACCCAAAATGAACATCCCTTCCCCCTAAAAGAGTAAACAAAAAAAAGTCCCCCCAAAACATCAAATCAACAAAACAGGCTCGCAAACAACTGGCAGGTTCAGACTCATTTTTGCAGCTAATGATACAAATACCAACCAAATCTGACTGAATCTTGAGCCGTTCATTTGGATGCAGAAAATCCTCTACAGCGTGAGAGAAACCGAAGATACAACAGCCACCAAATTATTTGAAGAGAAGATGAGCCAGATACCCAACCAACCAAACAAAACAATATGGAAAAGAAACGTCTGAATACACTGAGTTATGTAAGAGTCGGAGAAAGAATTCATAGGGTTTCTGGAAACACAATTTCATCAAGAGCTGAAGGAAAATGAAAAGGAAAACAGCAGGCGTAATTGCCGTGAGCAATCGTTTCCCGCTGAGACAGAAGAGTTTTACCATCAGCTCTGTGAGAATACATCCAGGCAAATACAGAAAACATGGAAATAAATACTTCTCATAAAATCAGGATGGGCGGACAAAAGGGTACCCAGAGACATTCCATGTGTAGCAGAAAAGAGAGTGGGCAAAGGCCAGATAAGGTGATAATAGAAAAAGAGAAGTGAGAAAATTACATCTCTGTGAGCATCATTAGGGTGAATGAAGGAAAGCAGGCCAATGGAAGACACTTAAAATGTAACAGAGCAAAGCATCCAGACGCCACAGGTCAAATCCTGTTAGAGCAAATGGTGTCACAGAGAAAATCCCTTTACAACAAAAGAGGGAGGAGTGTGAGCGCGGGAGGGAAAGTGGCAGCTAGAAGTCAGGAGAATTGGCCCAGGATTCTGGTGCTTTCCCTGCCCGCCCCCCGTTTCTGTGGGTCCACTTGCTAACCTTTCTGGTCTGTAACATCAAGGACTTAGCCCCGAGGAGTGATCTGTAACCTTTTGGCAACCTGACCCCTTTAAGAATCTGATGAAATTTATGTCTTCTTCCGAGGCAGGTTCACATGGGCTTATACTAGATATTGCATACCATTTCCAGAGGGTCGTGTATATTTTGAAAGGAGACACTGGACTTTAAGTTTAGTATTGTAACCTTGACTGGTCTCTTATAGCTCTTCCAGCTTGGAAAACCTATGTTCTAGGATTTCCAGGTGGCTAAGGGTCTGTTATTTGGAATAGTATTTAACTTAGCACGGCAGCGGCACAAGGCAGGTAGTTGGAGCTTGTGTAAAGAGTCCTACTATTCGGCGTGAGATGCAGATGAGGGAGGCACTGCCGGGGGTTATTAAGTTGGTTTACGATGCTTCGGTCCTTTCTTCCCTAGCAGCACCGGATTTTCTAATCCACTCTCTATTTCAGCGAAATTTAACCTCAGGGCGTGTCTTGGCTCAATCCTTTGTATTTTGATTTTCTCCTGTTCTTTGCCTTGTCCCCGTCCTCTGGCTTTCCTTTCTCAGAACTTCTCTCCTCATCCTCCTTTCTCTGACTTTTTTTAATAAAGGGATGTAGTGATTAAAGCTAGTGCCTGGAAGGTGGACTTTAGAAAGAACTTTCCATGTGCCAGAGGTGGTGCGCGTCAGAGAGAACTGTAAAGAAATGAGACAATCTCTGCTCTCAAGGAATTTTTTTAAAATAAAGTTATTTATTTTATTTATTTATTTTTGGCTGCGTTGGGTCTTCGTTGCTGTGCGCGGGCTTTCTCTAGTTGCAGCGAGTGGGGGCTACTCTTCGCTGCGGTGCATGGGCTTCTCACTGCGGTGGCTTCTCTTGTTGCGGAGAATGGACTCTAGGCATGCGGGCTGCAGTAGTTGTGGTGCGTGGGCTCAGTAGTTGTGGCTCACGGGTTCTAGAGTGCAGGCTCAGTAGTTGTGGTGCACGGGCTTAGTTGCTCTGCAGCATGTGGGATCTTCCTGGCTTAAACCCATGTCCCCTGCATTGGCAGGTGGATTCTTAACCACTGCGCCACCAGGGAAGTCCCAAGGAATTTTTTAATGTAGTTGGAAGATATGAAGACATGAAAAGTGGAATAGTCATAAAGTGTGAGATTATAAGAGAGAAAATGACAGTCCAAGAAGTGTCTTCAGAAAGTATGCCTGTCGTGTGGAGGAACCTCTTGGGTCATTCATGCTACAGGTTTAAAGGAAGGTGAGTCAATGGGGCTGGGAAGGCTTCATGGAAGAGGTCCCTCTTGGTGTTGGGCAGGGGCCAGGCCTGGAAGGTTATATATGGTTAGGATGGTTGGGAAAGTTCAGTGGAGAAGGAGGTGAGCGCTATAACAAAATACCACAGGCTACGTGGTTTATAAACACACATTTCTTTCTCACAGTTCTAGAGTCTGGAAAGTCCAAGATAAAGGTGCTGGCAGATTCAGTGTCTGGTGAGAGCCAGCTTCCAGGATCATAGACCACTGTCTCTTCACTGTGTCCTCATGTGGTGGAAGGGGTGAGGGAGCTCTCTGGGGTCTTTTTCACAAGACCCCGTAGTGATAGGTATCCCTCGGTAACCACGGGGGATTTGTTCCAGGAGTCCCCTCTGATATGAAAATCTGCAGATGCTCAAGTCCCGTACATAAAAATAGCACAGTACAGTTGGCCCTCTGTATCCCTATTCATGAGAGCTCCACCCTTCTGACCTAATCACCGCCCAAAGGCCCCTTCTCCAAATATCATCCCGTTGGGGATTAGGTTTCAGCATATGAATTTTAAAGGGACACAGACATTTAGACTAGAGCATTCTTATTCAAATTCATCTTGGTTCTGTCTCTTCCAGGGCCCTGGCTGGAAGCACTGCCTCCCAGTCTGTAACTCAAATTACAGTTTAGAAGACAGTGCACATGGTAGGCCACATAAAATGGAGCCAACCTTTGGAGTAAGGAAAAAAGCACTTTTTCTGCATCTACTAGGAAATGAAAGAAAAACTGGAGTGCCTACTTTTTAAAAAATCCCATTCATTCATTCAGTATTCATTTAGCACCTAATATGTGTCAGGCGCTGTGCTACACTGTGGGGATACAGCAGTAAACGAGACCGAGGTGGCTGGACCTCGTGGAGCTTAGTGAAGGAAAGCCAGACACCAGCTTATGCTCTATATGCAGAGGATGGCTGACTGCAGCACTGTTGCTCTTCCTGATTTCAGGTCAGTTTAGACGTCTGATACAGCCCACCTTTATTCTATCAAGAGCTGTTCCATTATTCAGTTGGTTGTTGGTGGGTGGGGGCCATGGTGAGCAGCCACTTATCCCGGAGCAGAAGCTCTGATGCTGGAAAATGACAAACATACTGAGAGAACATATAGATCAAAACAGGAAGTGGAATTTCAGCATTCAGTTCCAGATTAATGAAGCCAGCAGTTTGGCAAGAATACAACGTAGAAATCCTCCCGAGGGTTGGGAGAGGGACGTTGTAGCGATTGGTGATTTTATCGAGAATACAGATAGCAGGTAGGAACAAGTAGGGCTTTTGAAAAAATGCCTGAAACTAGGCAGCCCAACAAGAGATAAAGAAAATGCACAGTAAAGAAGCAAAATAATAAAATGCTGTAATTTGGCCTCCCAGCATGAAGGAGGGAAGCTGAGAGTAGAAGAATGGATTAGAATTCATGAGTCATTTGTTTGGTTTTGAACTGATGGAGCTGTGGCTGATGGGAGAGCTGGTTGTTCTTCCTTCCAGCGCCGGGATCTCTGCTGAGTGGACCTGCTATCTCGTACTTTCTCCTACGAGGCTGACCATTTTTTAAGCAACAACTTTGGGCCCGGCACTGTGCTGGGTGTTCATGTGTATTCTCATCTTCACAAAGTCCTGCAACAAATAGATGAGGACTCCAGGGTTCAGAGATGTCTCTAAGGTAACTCAGCGAGCGTGGAGGCCACAGCCAATCCCAGCCTTTCAGGCTCCTTTATTGGCACCTCTCATATCCCGTGGCTTCCTGTGCCCTTTGGCACTTGACAAATGACCTCTGGTGGAGATGCAAAGCAAAAGCCTCATAAAAGTGAGCTCCCCGAGGCTTCCCTGGTGGCGCAGTGGTTGAGAGTCCGCCTGCCGATGCAGGGGACACTGGTTCGTGCCCCGGTGCGCGAAGATCCCACATGCCGCGGAGCGGCTGGGCCCGTGAGCCGTGGCCGCTGAGCCTGCGCGTCCGGAGCCTGTGCTCCGCAGCGGGAGAGGCCGCAACAGTGAGAGGCCCGCGTACTGCAAAAAAATAAATAAAAAAAAAAGTGAGCTTCCCGGAGCCTTACAGTCTAGAAACATCCCTTCCCTTGGATAAAAGGCAGGGACATCCTTTTAATTACCTACTTCTGGGGCTGCCTTAAATGAGGGTATACTGAGGACGTGATTTAAGAAACAGGTTGATTCTTGAAGTGCCAGAGAGTAGGAAAGTCCTTAAAGCCAAACCAAACCTACATTGACTGTGGGCATGTCACCCACTGAAAGAGCTTCAACGGCCAAAGCTGGAAGATTTTGAGTGATAAAATATTGTTGGATTATAACCCAAAGTATAAATAAACGTCCAAGAGTCCATACTGATATAAATAAAGGATTGGGTAAATAAACAAACAGAGGGAAAGACACAAATGTCCTGTGCAGAAGAATTCCAAATAATTTATGTAGATTCTTCACCCTGAAGGAGGCAGTTTAACTCTCCGCTCGTAACTGTGGGCTGTGCACAGTGACTGCTTTCCAAAGAGCACAGTGTGGAAAGGGGAGCAGAAACAGTAACTTTATAGTGGAGAAATCTGACAGATATCATAGATATTCAAGGTCAACATCAACAGTGATAAGTCATGTTGCTAGTACGCACTCTTTTTTTTTTTTGCGGTACGCGGGCCTCTCACTGTTGTGGCCTCTCCCGTTGCGGAGCACAGGCTCCGGACGCGCAGGCTCAGCAACCATGGCTCACGGGCCCAGCCGCTCCGCGGCATGTGGGATCTTCCCGGACCGGGGCACGAACCCGTGTCCCCTGCATCGGCAGGCGGACTCTCAACCACTGCACCACCAGGGAAGCCCTAGTATGCACTCTTGATACCATTGTGATGAAAACAGCACTTTACCTCTGGTCTTTCTCCCAAACCCCCATAATCCCAATAGAAGGGCATTCTGCAAAATAACTGCCCAGAACTCCTCAAAACTGTGCAAGTTGTCAAAGACAAAGAAAGTCTGAAAAACCGTCAAAGCCAAGAGGAACCTAAGGAGAGCTGATGGATGACTAAATGTAATGTGGGCTCCCAGATGGAATCCTGGAAAAGGAGAAAGACATTTGGTTAAAACTAAGGAAATCCGAATAAAATATGGACTTTAGTTTAAAATAATGTATCAACACTGGTTCATTAATTGTAATGAATGTATCATGTTAATGTAAGATGTTAATAATAGGGAAAACTAGGTATAGGGTATATGGGAACTATCTATAACTTTCATATTTAATGTAAATCTGAAACTGTGTTCAAAAGTAAAGTCTATTTTATTTATTTTTGTTTTGTTTTTATTTTTTAATTTTTTTTTTAATTTTTTTTTTTGTGGTACGCGGGCCTCTCACTGTTGTGGCCTCTCCCGTTGCGGAGCACAGGCTCCGGACGCGCAGGCTCAGCGGCCATGGCTCACAGGCCCAGCCGTTCCGTGGCATGTGAGGCCTTCCCGGACCGGGGCACGAACCCATGTCCCCTGCATTGGTAGGCGGACTCTCAACCACTGTGCCACCAGGGAAGCCCTCACTGACTCACTTTTTTGCCTACACAGCCCCTTCCCAGAATGCCCTTGTACAATTTTGTCAACCCCAATCCTGTCTTTTGTTCTTCCTTCTATTCACTTAAACACCTCTTCCTTGAGCACTAATTATGTGTCTTGCAGTGTGCTAGCTGCTGGGTCTCTATAACACTTATATTCCAGTCGGAAAGACAGATGATTAAGGTAAACTGATGCATGATTACAAATCATAAGCACCTTGAAGGAAACAGAGCACTAAAATAGACCATAAGGAGAGGGGTCCTAATTTAGATGGGGTGGTCAGCAGAGGCCTTGCTGAAGGGAGGACATTTCAGCTGAGGCCTGAAGGATGACAAAGAGAGGTCATGCGCAGTTCTTGTAGAGGGAACAGCATGTGTGAGGGCTCAGAGGCAAGAAGGAGTTTTGCATGTTTGAGGCACTGAACGATTTCCAGAGCGGCTGAATGTGATGACGGAGGGAGAGGGGCACGGAATGAGACTGTGGAAATAAATTCAGCCGGTACTTGATGGCTAGCAAACACCTCACGCTTAACCCGCCTACACAGACCTGTTAGTTCTTTCCCCCAGGAGTGGCCCATCTCGGTAAGTGGTACCACCATCCACAAATCAAGGGGCTACCTTGCTTCTTCTCTTTCTCTTGTCTCCACATCTCCTTCGGTCATTCCTGTGGGCTCCACTCCAGCATACGTCCTTCTCACCACCTCCATTGCCACAGCCATCCATGGCCCAAGCCGCCATCTAATCTCAGACCTTCTCTCCTACCTTTTCCCATTAGGCTCCGGCTTTCTTCTGGCTTTGAATGTGCTGAACTGGTTTCCACATCAGGCGTTTGCAGTTCTTCCCCTGATCGTTCCACGGCTGGCTCTGCCTCATGACTCAGGTCTTACCTCAGTTCTCACCTCCTCTGAGAAGCCTTCTCCCTCACGTCTCCCTCACCTCCTCTGAGAAGCCTTCTCCCTCACGTCTCCAACCCCAGTTATTTTCTGCTCCATTAGCCTATTTTACCCCTTACAGTGTTTGTCAGAAATGGACGTTATCTGACCTCTTTACCAGTCTATGGTGTCTGTCTTTCACATGAGAATGTTAGTTGCTTGAGGGCAGACGTCGTCTGGTTTGGCACCCAGAGGGTGCTGTCACCCCTCTCAGGTCTCAACCAACAGCCAGCCCAGGTGGGCTGGGGCTTCGAGGAGGGCCAGCTCCTCCCACTAGCGACAGGCCAGAGGCTGAAGACCCCGATGGCCACGACGGTTGCTGTAAACTTGGACAACTTAATCCTTACGCCTCAGTTTTCTCCTCTGGAAAGCGACGAGTTTGAACTTGATGACTTCCAAGTGCAAAGATTCTATGACTGATTACTGCTCGTGAACATCAGCTGGGAAAGAGATTTGGCAGAGGGACTTCTTAAACTACTAACCCTACCTAAATAGAGTTGCTTTTTGTTTGTTTATGCCTGTGATTGGTGTAAAAGGAAAAGCACAGAAGAGCATTCACTCCTCTTGGCTAAATAAAGGCTTTCCCAGTGAGCGCATCCCTCTGGAAAACTCCAAAATTGGAAGGTTCTGATTTGAGTTCTTGCCCAAAGACCTGCCTATAGACTATATGCGTCTCTTCTAAAATCAGGTTTTTCTTCAATTTAGAAAACAAATGTTCACATTTTATAATATTTGCCTCCAGTGTTTCCAGTTGTCTTAATAGTAAATAATGTTAACACTTATATTTTATTCTACCAGAACTCAGATGAAAGGAAATATAAACTATAGTTTATATTTTAAGCAGCAACTCAAGTTGAAACCTCACTGTCTCTGGCCCTTTGACCCCTCCCGGAGAGAAAACGATGGTTTATATGTTCTGTTGAATATTGCAGCCATACCTTTTCCCTGAATACAAATAAGATTTATTGATTTCCCCATTCAACAAATATTTGGAGAACCTGCTAGGTTAGAACAATTGTGTTACGCGCTGATAGGAACCTCTGAGCGAACACACGAGGCTTGACAACAGTTTGTTTGTTTGTTTTTTCCTTTTTTCCTCACTGTAGCGTGATTGGGTGGCTAGCTGGCTTTTTTTGTTGGGGGACCCATGTTGGATTATTCTTTGAAGCTGTTCAATTTCTCTGTAAAGGAGTCCCTGAATCTTTCGTTGGGGTGTGATTGGGGTTGGAGGGAGGATGGCGAAGTATGTGCATGGCTGCCAGCATCCAGGAGCAGGACAGGGCAGTGAGCCAGGGGTCTCGCCTTTCAGCAGGCAGACGTTCATGGAACCCCCATTTTTTGTCCTATAGCTTGCTCCCTCCATCCTTCATGCCTCTCTGCCTTAATTTCTCCAGGGTGTATAGCTTTGATCTGTAGAATGGTAGGTCAGAAGAGAATCTGGGGATCTACCCTGCTGTCCCTCAGCCTTCCACTCGGTTCCGTGTCCCCCTCATGCCTTAGCCACGCCGTCCTAGGCCCCTGGGGCTTCAGCCCCTTTGTCTTCCTGAGGTTTTGCGGGAGTAACTCAGTTTGCCCCTCATTGCCATCCCTCTCTGCAGGGACTCTGCTGAGTCAGATACCATCCCCCCATCCACTTTCCATCTCCTGAATTTTGTTGACCTTTTTTTGTACATAACTGTGTCCTTATCCTCATGAGTTTCTATCTATTTCATTTCTTTGAGAAGGGAAATGAGGTAAATACATGTGTCCAAGCTGAATATCTCACTGAGGATCCCTAAGTGTTAGCTCCAGGAATCTCTCTCATTTCTCCTAGCGATTCTACGAGGTAGACCACTTTACAGGAGGGGCATCTAAGGCAGAAAGGGGAACAAGGTCTGACATCTAGGAGGGAACTAGGCTCCACAGGCAGGGTTTTCTGACTCCAAAGCCCAGACCCTTGAATTTTATGCTAAATTGCCTTCTGTTAAGATGGAGTCCAGTTTGCTTTTAGCTTAGCCTGATACCTTATCTTCTTACACAAAAACAGTATGCTTCTTTTCCCAGGCAGGGTAATGGTGAGAAGCTTAGTTGGTGTCTGGGGAAAGAAATATAGTCACAACCTCAAAAATTACTTCCTGTAGGACAGAGAAAAATTTTTTATTTTTCTATTTGAACCACAGTATTGCTATGGAAACTTATGTAAAAATAGATTTGTCATTAAAGGAATTTTCTAGTGATAGCACAGAACTGTTTTCCTTTTTCTCCAAGAGGGCAAAATCACTGCCCAGGTGATGCTTTTCCTTGGTCCAGAGTCAACACTTGATGTTGGTTGAGTCGTCGTTTTGCTTTGCTTGCACAAGAGTCTCAATGCTCTCACGCCAGGTTTTTTTTTGCGCTACACGGGCCTCTCACTGCTGCGGCCTCCCCCGTTGCGGAGCACAGGCTCCGGACGCGCAGGCTCAGTGGCCATGGCTCACGGGCCCAGCCGCTCCGCGGCATGCGGGATCCTCCCAGGCCGGGGCACGAACCCGTGTCCCCTGCATCGGCAGGCGGACTCTCAACCACTGCGCCACCAGGGAAGCCCATCCCCTCACTTTTTACAGGCCCCAGTTCTGACTGCCTCTTAGTCTTGAAGAGACCCAGAGCTCCTTTTTCCCTTCACGTCTCCTCACAAGGATAGAGGTGCAGAGAGGATGGAGGCTCATCAGAGGCTGACAGTGTTGATGACAAGGTGATCTGATGGGAAAGCAAAGCAGGGTGTAGACCCTGCCCTGGGTTCCCACGCACTTGTGCTCAACTGGCAGCGCCCCGTGACTGTCTCCTCTCTGGGTCTAAGTTTTATCTGCAGACCCTTCCAGGCCTTGTGGGTGTCACCAAAGGGTTAGGTAATGAGTTGGAGAACACAAGCCCTCCTCCTAGCTACCCTGCACCCATCTCAGCAGCCTCAACGGGCTGCCACATAGTTCGTTCTTTTATCCGATAAGCCCTTGGGACTTGGCCCACTTGTCTCTCGTTTCCAAATTCTCCCTCTCCTGGAGCTGTCTCCAAAGCAAGCTGTGTCTTTTCCATCAACCCTACTTCCTTGCTGTCACTGAAATATATGCACAATATTTTTCATTTGTAAGGGCTTCTTACTGTTAGTCTCTCAGGGGAGCTGACACAAGTAACACATATTTGGATAGGAACGTAGACTAAGAAATAGCAGTTGTGCCTTGTTCCAGGTTTTACCCTGAGTTACAAATGGCCTGGGCTTCTTCTCATCCCCTTTTCTACACCCGCCTTCTAGGTGGCATTGTGCGAATCCTCCAGGGTTTGCCTGTGGTGATTGTTCTGTCCAGCCTTCTCCAGGTTGGATGCTGAGCTGAACTTCTTAGATTTGGGGTTGGTGTCATTTCCAGGATGGACAGTCACATTTCCCGACAGTATCTGGGCTCCCTGTGGAAGGCTCTTCTTTACCTGGACCTTGACTCCCTTCTGGCCTTTTTACCTGGGTCTGGCAGCCCCCTTTGGTGTCTCTCGGTGGTCCTCGTGGCATCAGCCTCTGGACGTCCTCCCCTGGGCCCTGGCCCTCTCCTCTCTTCCCAGTTTGGTTTGAGTCTAACTGAGCCATGGGGAACTCGTTCCTGCTTGTTCCAGTCTTAGGTGAATAGGACCTGCTCCTTCAGCTATTGCTTTATAACATTTTTTCGGGGGGCCCCCCAGAGGATCTTATGAATAACCATTGTTGCAAAATGACCCCAAAATGGGGGTAAGAGAGTCTAATGGTTAAAGGAGCAGGCTCTGGAGTCGGATGACCTGGCTTGTGGCTGGGCTCCACCACGGAGCAGCTGTGTGACCTTTAGACATTGACTTAGACAGTTAAAGTGGGGACATGCATATCGAATATATCGACATAGGTGGTTGTCCAGAAGGTTGCACATCAAGCTCTCGGAATAGGACCTGGCTTGTGGAAGGTGCTTGGTCAACGTGGCTGTGATGATCCCTGCTTTAGAGGTGGGGAAACTGAGACCTGGAGAAACCGGGTTACTTCCTCAAGGTCACCCAGCCAGAAGTGGGAGCCGAGGTCCAAGCCCAAGGTGGACTGGCGCCGGAGTCCTCTCCCTTAGCCAGTGTGTGGTACCAGCTCACCTCCAAGGGCTGACCTACATCCGCTCCCCGTGACAGCTCCCACACGGCCTTCTAGCTTTTGGGCATGTTCCCTGCTCTGTTACCAGTGCGCTGACCGGGCCTCAGGGAGACCGAGGGGCAGAGCCTACTGGCCGGCCAGTGCACACTGAACCTGCCAGTCCCTGCTGGCCCATCACTCCCTCCACACGCTCGCTTTGTTCTCTGTGCTCCATCATCCAGGTACATCTGTTGCCCTTAGGGGAGTGCTCTCTAATAATACCCAAAGCTTAAAACCCACAGCACAATAACCGGCACTATTTCCACCCAGGGAGGTGGGGGGCTCCCTTGCACAGGTACAGGTGAACCAGTTCAGGGGCAAAAGAGTGACATTTGGGGCTTTTGTCCAGAACTCAGAACACACGGTCACTCATTTATTTTTAAGTTTGAAATTGTTCAGGAAACAACGTTCCAAGGCCTCGATCGTTCAGGTTTTGTCCAGGTTCATAAGGAAAGTTTTGAAATACCACAGGAAAGTTCAAGTCGGGGGAGAGAGTGCCCAGAGGAGGGAGTGGGGGAGAGAGAGCTTTTCTTAAGAGCGGGAAGGATGGAAGATCTGGGAACCTAGCTGGGCTTGGTCATGTTTCTGACCCCACGGTGAAGCCTGAGCTGGTGTGGCCGAACGTCAGCATGTGAGGGCATTGCTTTGAAACAAGCTTTGTTGTGTAGGGAACATACAGGAGAAATTTAATTTTGATAAATTGCAAGACTGTGATCCCTTTTTCTTTTTGGTTTGAGGGTTCTAGCATTTTGCTAGAAAGGCAGTGTGGAAACAAGTAGGAGCAGTGACTCTGGCCGCAGGAAACCTGGGTTCCTGTGCGGGCAAGTCCTGGAACTCCCCGGGCCTGGGGTTCTTTCCTGGCCGGGGCTTGTGCTCCAGAAGCTGGCACGGCAGCCACACCCGAAAGAGCAGCTTCTTATTATCTTGTTTCGGGGACACCTATGTCAGGAACCAGAGTCAGGTATAATTTCATAACTTGGAATTCCCTACTGATGCTTCATGAGACACCCTTTCAGAACAGATATTGGCTCTTCACTTCAGGCATGAATATAGTTAAACGAATTTGATGAGAGAGCACAATCTCTACCTTGATCTTTTTTTTTTAATTAATTAATTAATTATATTTATTTTTGGCTGCTTTGGGTCTTCATTGCTGCGCGCGGGCTTTCTCTAGTTGTGGTGAGCGGGGGCTACTCTTCGTTGCGGTGTGCGGGCTTCTCACTGCGGTGGCTTCTCTTGTTGCAGAGCACGGGCTCTAGGTGCATGGGCTTCAGTAGTTGTGGCAAGTGGGCTCAGTAGTTGTGGCTCATGGGCTCTAAAGCGCAGGCTCAGTAGTTGTGGCGCACAGGCTTAGTTGCTCTGCGGCATGTGGGATCTTCGCAGACCAGGGCTCGAACCCATATCCCCTGCATTGGCAGGTGGGTTCTTAACCACTGTGCCACCAGGGAAGTCTGCTACCTTGATCTTTTAAATGGGGACCCATTACTCTAGTGGACATAAGGGGTAAAACATTTGCTGCTTTTTAAAAAGCTTTTTAACATAATAGTTTATCATATTTACAAAATAGAAATTAGGAGAAACATTTAAAAAAGGATATGTAATGCAATATTATTTTTTTCATTTCTAAAAAGTTTTTATTATGGAAATTGTACACGTATACACAAAAGTAGACAGAATGGTAAAATGAACTCCTGTTGTGGACTGAATGTTTGTGTCCCTTCTAAATTCATAAGTTGAAAGTCTAATCCCCAGTCATGGCATTTGGAGTTGGGGTCTTTGGGAGGTGATTAGGTCACAAGGGTGGAGCCTCATGAGGAGATTAGAAAGAGACAGAAGAGAGCTTGCTTCCTCTTTGAGAAGATGGTATATCATATTTGAAACATATTTGAAAGCAGAGGGAGGACTCTTCCCAAACACTGAATCTGCCAGCCCCTTGATCTTGGACCCCCCCAGCCTCCAGAACTGTGGGGAATGAAGGCTTGTTGTTTAAGCCACCTTGTCTGTGGTATTTTGTCACAGCAGCTTGAATTGACTAAGACCACCCAATGTACCCACTACCAGTTTCAACAATTAGGATCTGTTGGCCAATCTTATTTCCTCTATGCTCCCTCACACTTGTTCCTCCACATTATTTTGAGCAAATCAGATATTGTATAACTTTATCCATAAGTATTTAATATGTATCTCTAAAAGATAAGGACTCTTTTTCTCCAACACTTTGTTAGGAAAAATTTTAAGCATACAGCACAATTGAAATTGTATGCTCAACCACCTAGATTCTACTGTTCACATTACACCATCCTCACTTCGTCACATACCTATCCCTCTATCCATCCATCAAGCCATCTTGTTTTGTTTTGGATGTATTGCAAAGTAATTTGCAGACATCTGTACACTTCCCCTTGAATACTTCAACATGCATATCATTAGAGGTCAATATTTGTTTATAGTTTTTTACCCATTGGATATAACATTTACATCAATGAAACATACAAATCTGAAATATACATTTGTTGCATTTTGACAAATGTAACTCAACCCCCCAACAAGATATAAAAAAATTACTAATGCCCCAGAGTGTTCCCTCATGCCCCTTTCCTAGTCAATCCCCACCAACACTCCCCAACCCAATCTGATGTTTTTCCACCTTAGATTGGTCAAAACAATATTTTTGAGGATTTTTCTTTTCTGTTGTAACAGAAAATTAACATAACATAAACTTTTCCAGGAAAGATTGATTTTCCCCCTAAATGTCTGGGGTTTTAAAAAAGTACTTTCCCGGTTTTGGCTGCGGGGATGGGCTTCATGTTCCCCGCCTCATTCTCCTGTGCTGTCTGTGTAAGAGTTGGTATGAGGAAAAGGATTTATTGCTAAAGAAAATTTGAAAACCAATGCTCTAATCCTTTCAGCTCCAAGCTTATGTACATTTGTAAGCACATTTGGCCACAGGAGTCCTTGGGAAGTTGTACACTTAATAGTGTCCAGAATTACTTGGTCATGAGAGCCATCTGCCTAACCTTTCCCTTGCAAAGAAGTCCAAGGGCTTTCAAGGTTCCTTGGAACTGTAGCCAGGAGGTATTCTGTTCAAATTATCTTCTCATCCCCATCTCCAGCCAATAAAACTCCAAACTGAAAACCTTCCCCAAATTGGCAATCAGTCACGGGTTTTAGACCCTATCTTTCCTCAAAGTGCCAAATTGTTTTGTAATTCCTTGTCCCCTGAAATTCAAATGAAATTGGATTGAATACCCTCTTGAGAGCGGGAGTCACCTCTGCCTCCGATGAGCTCTCTGGGCACCCTGGGGCGTGGCTTGTTTTCCTTGTCACCTCTGGCCTGGCTCTGACATCTGCTGAACTCTTCAGTGTCTGGGTCACCTCACTCTCCTTTGCGAGTTTTCTTTTGGGTCTGAAGTGACGTTTCAGCCTGTTTACTAAAACCCACTCTCACAAGAATTTTGGGGTACATAGCAGATGTTTGTAAAGGTTTAGGAATTTGGAGATTTACATCAAAGAAATGCAAACATCTTAAACAATTTTAATTCCAGAGATTCCCATTTCTAAAGAACCGTTTATCTATTTACTTGTTCATATTGCTCAGCTGTGCACTCTCCTCCCTCCCTTTTTCCTGAAACTCCCATTTGTTTTTCATGCAGAACAGTTTTTTTTTTCCTTTCTTTTTCCTTGCCTTCTTTTTGCCTCTCCCAGCAGGCTTCTCAAGACTATTTTCCTGGTTACCACTATAAGAGAAAGTGGAGTGTCAGCATGAAGATTCTATATATATATATATATATATATATATATATATATATATATATATATATATATAAAATCTCTAATCTTGGCTTTAGCTTTCCACAAGACACTTAACCTTCTGACTCTATATTCTCTTTTGTAAAATGGAAACGGAGCTGTTGCCAGCCTTAGTGAGGATCAAACGTGATAACATATTTGAAAGCATTTTGTAAACTAAAAAGTGTCTGTGCAAACCACCTAAATGTACATCAGTGGATGAATGGAAAAAGAAAATGTGATGTGTACATATAATGGAATATTATTGAGCCATAAGAAAGAAAAGGGTTTTACCAAGAACGTAAAATATGCCTGGTAGATGGCAGATGCCCAGGGGTTGTTTGCTGAATCTGAATTATCTTCGCTTAATAGATTGATTGACAAGCAGGTATTGACTTACAAACCCATCCATTAGATTTCTTGTTCAAGTTCAATTGATATTCTCTACACAGTTGTGCAAGTTAAATTAGGAAGTGGTAGGAAATAACCTTGTTATTAAGATGAGTTCTAACCAAAATTTGAGATGATGATAATAATAATAGCAATGACCACTTTTTGAATGTTTACTAACTGCCTGGTATTATGCTAATATTTATATATATCACCCCATTTAATCCTCAACATAGTTCTGCAAAGTAGATGTCATTATGCCTATTTTATACATAAAGAAACTGAAGTTCAGAGAGGTTAAAAACGTTGCCCAGTGTCATACAATCAGTGGTGGAGCAGGGATTTGAACCAGGCTTCAGGTGACACTAAACCAAAAACTTTAGGTTGACATCAAACCCTGTGTCAACAATTTAGGGTGACACTAGCCAATCTATGTGAAAAGTGTTAAATCTCTTCTTCCCACTCAGGATCCCTGGGCTCTGTACCATTGACTTTGGGGAATGATCCCCCGACTCATGTACTGTAGCCTCATTGCTATACTCTCAACTCATACCTTGTGGGTGGCTGTCTCCTGAACCTGTGTTTGACTTTAAGTCTGCTTATCTTATAGAACAGGGCAGGTGATAGTTGTTAAAAGGGAGGGTCCTGCCTGGCCTGGGGTGCATGGAGGCACATGGGAGCGTCCCCTGCTGTGTCAAGAGGCTGAACCAGTGACCTGACGTGGGCGCCCATCAGGCCCTCTGTGAGGGCTGAGGGCTGGGGCAGTGAGATGGGAAGGAGGCCTCCCCTGAGGTTAGGTGAGGGCGGAGACGGCTGGCAGGAGGAAAAGCAAGAGCGAACCTCGTCCCCTCCTGGCACCAAAGAAAGCCGTCTCCAGTGGCTCCGGCAGCAGTGGAGGTGAGCGGATGGTGAGGAACGGTGCAATGAGCAGGAACTTAGTGAGAGGGTTGCAGTTCACTTCCTGCATCCTGACAAAATTCCTAAGCTGAAGCCCTGGCCCCCAGTAGCTAGCCTGTGACCTTATTTGGAGAGAAATTGTTTAACCTTTACAGATGTTAAAATGAGCTTTTTAGGGTGGGGCTTAATTCATCATGACTGGCATCCTCAGAGAAAGGCGACATTTATACACAGACGAATGTACCTTGACTTTGGACTTCCAGCCTCCAGAACTGTGAGACAGTAGACTTCTGTTGTTTAAGCCATGTGCAGCCTGTGATACTCTTGTGGCAGCCCTAGCAAACGAATACACTCACGGATAGGCCGGCTTTTGGGGATTTGTGTATGAAGAAGCAGCCCTGGTTTCCAGAGGAGGTGAAAAGCATGCTGGGCCACCCTCTGCTTCGTTCCTCTGTTTGGAGACGGCTTCATGTAGGCCTTTTGTGGTCTCAGCTAAGCCTGATCTCTGACCCATGCGTATCCTCTGTGAGGGCTTGAGCCAACTGCTCAGCATCTCTGGTCCTCGGGCTCTGCACCTGTAGGATGGGGCTAATAACACCTACCCCATCAGGGTGATTGCAAGGACCTAGTGCTGTCAGATGAACATAGAAGCTACCTTCCCACCCCAAAAGCCATTTCATGGGAGTTACTCTGCTCACACGCCCTGGGCAGCGGAGTTATGTATCATGTGACGTGATCGCCTCCACCTTCCCCCTCCCGCTGCGAGCTGACTGGAGCAAGACCCAAGGGCAGACAGTCCACAGGCCTGGCTGGCTAGTTGTGGAAAGACAGCTGGGTCACTCAAATGCCTCTCTTGGGAATTGGGACTAACAGATATTGAGATGAGTCGCTAAAGGTGGGCTCTTTAGCTGAAAAGTCATGAAGTGGAGTCAGGGGCCAAGAGGAGTTAGGAGGGGAAGCCCTTGTGGGTGATCTGAGAAGCTGGGTGTCAATAGAGAGGAGCTTCAGCCAAAGCAAAAGTACGGGGGTGGGAGGGCGGGGTAACTGCTGCCCCGGGTGCTGTCCTGGTCCAGCCCAGGTCTCACAGCAGATGTAGTGGGTGCCTGCTTCTCTCAGCCAGAAGATTCCAGCTGAAACAAAGGAGATTCTGTGTATTAAAGGACAGGCGCAGAGCGAGGTCTTGTAGCAAGTGCTCAGTCATGTTAGTTACATTCTGTTACCCCTTCCAGGTTTTCCTTTGATCCCTATCTGTCAGGATAGAGCTGGGGCCCCAAGGACTGCAAGGGGAGATAAGGCACTTAAACATACATGAATTGCTGGGGGAGGACCGAGGATGAACTACAATCAGTGGTCCCTTTCTTCCTCCCTTCTCTTTATCTCCTCCCTCCCTCCTGCTCTCCCTCCCCTCTTCCGTCTGTCCCCTTCTTCTTGCAAACTGAATACCTACTATGTGCCCAGCATAGATGCTGAAGATACAGTGCTGGATAAGACAGACTAGATCTATGGTCTTTACTTTCTAATGGGAAAGACAAATGGTAAATAAGTAAACAAAGGAATACACATAAGGAAATTTAAAAAAGAGAAGGTGGGGGCTTCTTTGGTGGCTCAGTGGTTGAGAGTCCGCCTGCCGATGCAGGGGACACGGGTTCGTGCCCCGGTCCAGGAAGATCCCACATGCCACGGAGCGGCTGGGCCCGTGAGCCATGGCTGCTGAGCCTGCGCATCCGGAGCCTGTGCTCCGCAACGGGAGAGGCCACAACAGTGAGAGGCCAGTGTACCGCAAAAAAAAAAAAAAAAGAGAAGGTAATGTGACAGAGATGGACTGAACCGGGCTTGCGATTGCCACACCTCTGCATAGCCTTCCCTGAGGTTGACCACACAGGGCACTGCTCGTGGTTTATTGCTCTGCTGTTGTCATCTTAAAATTCTTAGTGTTTTTAACAAGGGGCCTTGTATTTTCATTTTGTCCTGTCCCGGGTCCTGCCCGAGGGCAGAGGGGGTGATGGGGCAGAACAATCTGGGCACATGTTGGTGAAGCACGAATTGTCAGTGCGCAGAATCATTTTCTAATACAGCCGTTGATAAACCATGAACTGGAGGAGGTTGTAGATTCCCCTTTCTTTGAAGAGTTTTAAAAATGGCATAAAGCCTCACTCTTCTGCGATGTGTAAACGTATGGCTCTGCTTAATGGTGGGCACATGGGCATTCTTCTGGAGGGACTGCCTGCCTGTCTACAAATCCTTTGTGAGAACAGAGAACTTCAAGGAAGGTCAGGGAATCCATGTGGCATTGGATTTTTTCTTTTCTAGTTGTTACATAAAAGTTTTGTGAAGAAACCATTTTTCCCTTTTTATAGCCTGCATTGAACTTCACAAAAACTTGTCTGTGACAGCCTGAAATGATCCGGGAGATGCAAGGGAGTGTCCCCGCCCAGCACAACTTTCCTGTTCGTTCAGGGCACGTGGAAGTCTTGCCAGGGCTGCTGTAAACCGTTGTCCGGGAAAGGCTGAGAGCATTTCTGATGACAGGCCCCACCGCATATTTAAAAAGGAATTCACAGTGAGGTCGATTCTGCCCTTCGAGACGGGTCCCAGTAAAAGAAAACCATCTGGTTTTCCAAAAATATTTGAAATGGTTGTTCGTTTGCCACGATGAGGGGAGAGATAATATATTCCTTCTAGAAACAAAAGTCCTAGTTGTTTCTGCAGATTGCATTTCAAGCAACCAATTCTGGGAGTAATGGGTGTGGGTTATACGATGCTAACTTTAATCCAGAGGTGGATTCGGGTTATTGCCATTCATATTATTTTAGAAACTTTCCTCTCCCTGTTGAAAAGGATAGGAGGACACAGCAGAGTGAAGAGATTTTGTGGGTTCTCATACTAGGCAAGGTATTTTGGTGGCCAATGAGACAAATGTTGATTGAATTTCTTACCTTTAGTGATATTTTCTTCCACAGATCCCATTGCTTGGTATGTATTATGCGTGCAGGTAATTCGTATTTTTCTATTAGTTGCTTTTTTTTTTGAGGGGAGATGGTCCATGTTTTTATTTCTCCTCATCTAGGTATATTTGAAGTTTATACCATGATGGGAGAAAATCACTAGACAGAGGTTTAAGGGAAGCAGCTACAGACAATTATAGAAATCATGTTAGGAAAAAAATACATCTTAAGAAACTCCACCTCTTATCTGGGTGGAGAAACAATTAGAGAACAATACGAGACAGTATATTATCAAGCACTAAATTGTGTGGTATGGGTAATGAGTGCTATAGGGATTCAGGGAACGGGAGCGGGAGACGATGGAACAACTCACAGCATTTTGTGCCGACAATCTCGCTTCCAGGAAGAGATGTCTGGGCACTTGCTTTGGGAGTTGATTGTGAGGCTCATCTGGCCCACTTTGTGAATCTATCATTAACGGCAACATCAGGTCTTTTGTATGTTCGATTGCATATCGGTTCTGACGGAGCTGGGGTAAATGGGATGTAGAAACCAGTAACATAGCGAGTCCTCCCGTCCGGGCGAGTATGCTGACAAGATGGTCTCTGCATGACAAGCACCCCCTTCAGTCTCCCTGACAACAATTTCTGCAGAGTTGAAAGCCATTAAGGGGTGGATCTCTTCAGTGATAGCCTACATTTTCCAAGGGATAAATCTTTTCTGCTACAGAGGTTGGCAGCTGAATTTTGGTTCCCCTGGCCCCCCTCCTTTACACTTTTCACAGAGCAGCTCAAAGGCTAGCAGCGGCTGATGGGGATGGTAAATATTTCTCACAGAGTGTGAGATGGTGGGTGGAAATCTCTCCCGATTTGTAATGAGACATCACCTTCTCAGTGTGAAGGGTTAAAATCAGTCAGGCTGTGAATGTCTGTAGCTTTCAGCTGTTCCCCAGGAAGTGCAATACCTAGAGATTTTGAAAGATCCTGACATAACCTAAGTTTTGACACACTTACATCCTAAAAGAAATTCTCCACGAGGTAAATATGGACCATTTTCTCTGACAGATGTAGGTGAGAACAAAAAGCTTCAGGAGAGCTGAACCATCCTGAGCAATCAGTTTGGATCTCTATTCAATTCAAGCTCCAATCAAAGAATGTTGATGAATTAAGACCTGTTTAGCCTGTCTGCCAGCAGGATCGTTAAACTGTACCTCATTCCCTGTCACAGACATCAATTTGGTTGAACTAGTTTGTCAGTCATGGTTTGCAATGGACACGACCTCAGAAGAGGCCCCTTCCCACCCCAATTTTTGCTTTGGTTTTGTTCTTTTCCGTACTGTACTAAGTATGGGAACAGGAATGCCCAGCAGGTAATACTACGATTAGATTTTAATGTGCTTTAAAAATATATATATTTTTGTGAGGTATTATTTTCTACCTCAGGGGGTAAAAAAATATGATTGCAAAAAGATTATTTCATGTTTATTGCCCACAAAAAACATTGCTGTTTTTATATGAGGGCCCGAATTCAGTCACTAAGTGGAATTAGGCTGTGCAATCAGGACCCCCCTGCCCTGTCCCTTTGGGCAACCGAAGTACAGAACATTAGCTGGCAACTGATAATAATAATGATAGGTAATATTTCTTCAGCCCTTACCATGTGCAGATGTATGGTTTCTCATAATCCTCACAACCATTATGCTTCTCATTGTGCAGATGAGGAAACATCTGTAAAGCATAGTAACTTGCCCTGAGTTATAGTAGTAGCTAGAGACTAGCAAAGCTGAGCTCCATCCCATGTAATTTCATGTCAAATCCATGCACTTGACCATTATGCCATTGTGTCCGACATGGTCTGGTTTGGCAGGTTTTGATGCACTGTGGAAGAATCTCTTGTAAATCTGGACACAGTTGAGAGCAAAGACACCTAGGTCAAGAAATCCAAGGACAATGGAGAGCTGCTTTGGTGAGAGTGAGGTTGATTGAGCAATGCCCTCTTTTTCTTGAGATGGATGTATTAGGCGGTCTGCTTGCCTTGCTAGTGAGGAAGGCTTGGTCTAAGTTCTCCATCCCACAAGATTTTGAGCAGCTTCTAGCTAGTTTAGGTGACAGTCCTCTAAAGTTTTGCACTTACCATTGGGCAAAACTTGGGTCAAGGAACATCTCTATGAGCAAGAAAGGACGAAGTTTCCAAAGGAGCTGCTATACATAGGTGTAGGCTGGATAACTACTTCTATAACTTATTCAGGGCAATCCTGTTTACACAATCAAAGAAGGTTATTCTCAGGTCAGCCAATCAAGGCTCTCCACATGCTTAAACAGCACTACCATTACGGTAAAATTCATATTTATCCAGTTATTATCTGACTTGCTAAATTTGCATCGGTCCTTCCTACATGTGCTTATAATACCTCATCATCCCTGTAAACAAACGCAGCAACTTTTCATGCCTTTCATTCTCACTAAGCAAAAACCATTAAGTATTGATTTTCTTTTAGTGAATATACTATAGAGATTTCCCTTAAGGATTCAAGTGAAAACAGTAGAAATATTATTCAATATATCATATTTCTGGAAAGGTTACTACTGATTTTTATAAGATACACAGGCTGAATTCCTTTAAGCCCATTTTTATTCTTCTTACAAGATTGGATCTGTTTAGCTTTTGCTTTCATGGCCTTTAAAGGACTTGCATGGCATGGCAGGAATGGATGTGAAACTCATTTCTAAAGAACTTGTCTCAACGGTAGTGTGGTCAAGCCGTACCCTAGAAAGATTTACGGTCTAGGAAGTCTTGTAATAGCTGGAGTGAAAAGCTAGTTAAAAAGAAAGCCCAAGCTCCCTTACAAATGACGTGGCCAATTAACTGGGTGAAAAGGAAAAGTCTTTCTAAGTGCTTATTTCACTAACTTATCATTTTCAAGTCATTATCAGGACAAGCAGAACTTACTCCAGTCTGATTTTGATGAATGGGAGTCGTCATTGCAATTACTTGGTTTTCTGGGGGTTGTCCGGGATGCTTGAGGGTTTGTACCAGTATCATTAGAACCAGCATCTGATGGTTTTAACTTCAAGACCAACTCTAAATCCATTCCTTTATTTGGGGCCCCACTTGTCCTGAATGACAATGAGGTGATTTTCCAAACTTGTTGGTACCACGCTGTCAGTAAAAATGTCACTAGCGGGAAAGAACGCCTCATCAAGACTTGAGCGTTGCCTCATTTACAGAGGGAGTTGCTAAACACCTTGGAAAAGACACCTGTCAGCTAAAGCTTTTCTTTCAACACGTGAGCGCTCTCCCTGGGGCATTTTCCAGCAACTGCCTTTTACCTCCATTATCCAAGACTTGCCAAGGAAGCTTACATTTAGGCAATAATTCACTCTTGTCTGGCTTTGTTTCCTTGTCTCTAGGACTGAAAGGAGTAATCAGGCTTGAATCTTGGAGAAATTCCCAGCTAATACCAAAAAGCAATCAACCAATTCAAACTGTTGGTGAAGTATAGGAAATGAGGAAGAATGGTGGTTAACTTTCTTCCCTCATGTTTTGGAATAAACTGCGTTTTTATTTGCCTAATATAGAATCAGATCCTGTGCCCCAAATCCATGTTCATTTTTTAAATCCTTATCTTCCACTCAGTATCTCTTCCTGTTATATTATTTTTTCAGGGTCTAGAACTGAACCAAACCTGTGAACCACTCAATAAACATTATTGGATGCTGATGAAGTACAAGGCACCGTGGAAGATTAAAGATGGCTACAAATAATTTTATATGCTTTCATTGAAAAGTGGGGTCTTTTCCTTCTCCCCTGACTCTGGTCAGGCTTTGGGACTACTTTGGCCAGTAGAATACTGTCAGGGCCCAGGTCTCAAGAAGGTGGCAACTTCCGCTTTCTGTCTCTTGGAGTACTCTCTCTGGGAGCTCTGAGCTGCCATGTAAGAAGTCCTATTGTTCTGACACTGTTCTGGAGAAACCACTGGTAGGTGCTCTGGTACAGTCCCAGCTAAGCTCAGACTGTGAATAAAGGATTTAGAGTCCTGTAAACGAGCCCACCTGGCTCAGCCCATATTTCCAACCCACAAAATCATGAGATATCATGATTGCTGTTTTAAGCCATCCAACAACCTCAAGTTAGGATAAATGTTTTGCTAAAATCTGAACTGTAATGCTGCTTTGAAAAACTGAAGTGGCAAATGAGCTAATGTGAGTAAAGAGCTTACCACAGTGGCTGGCACCTAGTAAACGCTCAGCAAGAGTTCACTTTTGTAAGTACTACTGTAATAACATCCCAACTATTCTCCTTGCTCTTAGCTTTTGCCCCTCGGTTCCATGTTCCACATCACTGCCAGAAGCAACTTCCCAAAGCACAGTCATATGTTTAATATAACAGATACAGCTGGTTGTCTCTTCATTAAGAAATCCTGTCCTTTTCCTCCATAACAGAACCTTTGAATACTACTTGGGTATATAGAGGCACAAACTAAAGACTACATTTCCCAGCCTCCCGGGCAGCTGGGTGGGACCACACAACTAAATTTTGGCCAATGGTAGGTAAGCAGAAGTGGTCGTGCAACTTCCGGGAAGTGTCTGTTAAGGGAGAGCCGTGTCTTTCTCCTCCTCTGTACTACTTGGCGTATAAGTATGCTACCTGGAGCCCACCTGCCATCTTAGACAAGGTTCACAAGGGTCTCATCTTAGGGTGGCAGGGAATAGAGCTGGAAGGAGTGTGGGATCCTGACTCGTTTGTGGAACTGCCTTAGCAGCCCTGGATTCTTATTTCTGGATTTTTACTTAAGAGATAAAAACCTTGTGGATTTAAGCTTTTTTTCGGGGCTGGTGGTGGTGGTGGTGGTGTCAAATATAGCTCTACCTAATTTTAACTAAAACGCCTACTACTTATTGGATGCAGACTATAGAGGTGAATAAAACGAGGCTTCTGCTCTTCTGGACTTCCATCTTCATGGGGAGATATAAATGAACAGAATAGTAAAGGGCTATAGAATAGATGGAGAAAATTTTATTTTACATTTTCTGTGTACCAGGGACACCTTTTCATTTATTCCCTCACCTTGTCTTCACAATGGTCCTGTAAAATAACTGTTGTTAAATCCATTTTGGAGAAGAGGAAAAAGACTAAAAGTTTGGGTCATTTGCTCAGGGTCATGTTCGTAAGAGGTGAACCCCAAGTCTACACCCTTCTCTTCTGGCTCCAGTTTGTCACTATTTCTGCCACATCACATTGCAATAAGGACGGTATTATTGAGGGTCAATCAATGAGATGACCTTTACAAAAATTAGTCCATATTTGGAAGACACAGTTTGGAAGGGAATTCCAGAAGGAAAGGACAGAAAAGCAGGAGTGGTACAGCATAGGTATGGCATGTTGGGAACATGGCAAGTCCTACAGGGGCTGCTGGAGAACTGAGAGGGGGTATGATTATGAAGGGCTCTGAACTTGTACTTTCTTTGCTTTTGTACCATGCTTTTCTACTTTCTTGTATTCTTAGGCATGCTCTCCCCTCTGTGAGATTCGTTTTTTCTCCCGTATAAACTGAAGGTTGTAGTAACTCCCTGTATCAATCAGGGCAGTTAATGCTAGCTGCTACAACAATCAGTCCCCAAATCCTGATTGCTTGGCACAATAAAGTTTTATTTCCTGCTCTTATGAAGCCTAAAGCAGCTGTCACAGGGAGCAAGAGTGTGTGTGGTGAGGAGTGGAATTCTAGTATAAGCAGCGACTCAGGTTTCCTTGAGGGCATTTTATTTGTGGTGCTGTCACATTCTGAGACCTCCTTGGAGTTCTCTGCTGGATTCTTTGCATTCAGCTGGCTGATAAGAAGTAAGAAAGTGAGGAGGATTATATGGCTTTTTATGATCAAGCCTGAAAGTGGCATCCTTCACTTCTATCCACATTCCATTGACCAGACTGAGTAACACGATTCCAACCCAACTGCAAGGGAAAGAAATGCAATTAGGGACCTCTAGCAAGTATCAGCCACAAGTCTCCAACTTCTTCATGGAGGTAAGGTAAGGGTTTTATGAAATCATATGTGTGAAAGTACTCTACAAAACTCCTGGAGTATAAATTTGCATTCAGGTCTCTTTCCTTCATGTTCGCATGTCCAAATCCTACCTATTTTTCCAGTGTCACCTTCTCTGTGGAGCCATCTTGAATTCCACTCTCTTTCTTCGCACACCTCACTAGTTGAAGGTTATCTTTATCTTCTAACATTTTATTGTATTATTTGAATAGTTCTGATTTGCTTTATACATCTTTTATCCCTTTATACATCTTTTTATCATAAGGACATGTGACCATGGTTGGCACAGTGTCTTGCATATATAGTGTACAAGTTGTGATAAATGATTTATATTTTGAAATAAAAAGAGCAATCCAAAAGATTCGATCTCTAGGGTAACTGGCTTATTCCCCCAAACATACTTGAGTCTCATCACTTTTTTCTCCAAACTTGCTTTGTAAGGATGACATAATGTTGAATCAAGCATGAAAATGGAAACCAAGACTATACAAAATTGACCATAAACATTGGTTGGTTTAGTATGTATTTAGCCAAGAGAGAGTAGGGACTGTAAGGCAAAGATGCCCATGGTCAACTGTAGACAATCACCTCTCATTTGGCTTCATTTTCCTCATACCAGTCTCCTGGCTTGAGGGCTGGGAAGGAGGGTGTGGGTTGCTTACAGTAAGACATCAGAGGGGCTTTGGAAATAGTGGCAACTGGGACCCTCTTGCCTACCTTGATCTCCTGAGGTAATAAGGAGACGATTCTGTCAGAGGGAAGGCTTTCTTTTTTTATCTACCACTCCATTGGTGTCTAATTCCGGTGGTTTATGAGCGTTTATGGTGAAAAAAAATCACTTCCCACTTATACAGAGACTTAGTTGCATATTTTTCTGGTCTTAAGAAATCTAACATAGGCTCTGGTATATCCATATTATTCTATTTCCACGTGAAAGATACATTACAGGGGTAATTTTTCCCTTTCCAAAAGAATTCTCTACCGAATGATTTACAATATATTTCCTTAAATAACAAGATTCTCTATTATATTGAGAGTGTGATTCTCTTTACAAAAATTCAGTTAACGTACAGCATATTTTTTTTTAATAAATTTATTTATTTATTTTTGGCTGCATTGGGTCTTCGTTGGTGCACACGGGCTTTCTCTAGTTGCGGCCAGTGGGAGCTACTCTTTGTTGTGGTGGGCGGGCTTCTCATTGCGGTGGCTTCTCTTGTTGCAGAGCATGGGCTCTAGGGCATGCAGGCTTCAGTAGTTGTGGCACGCAGCCTCAGTAGTTGTGGCTCGTGGGCTCTAGAGCGCAGGCTCAGTAGTTGCGGTGCACAGGCTTAGCTGCTCCGCGGTACGTGGGCTCCTCCAGAACCAGCGATCTAACTTGTGTACCCTGCACTGGCAGGCGGATTCTTAACTACTGCACCACCAGGGAAGTCCAACGTACAACATTTTGAGAACTCTTGTGTAACATAAACTCTTGCACTTACTTGGTGGCATACTAGTTGGGCTTTGGACGGTAGCGAGTCTGTCTTCTGGTCCATTTCTAATTCTTCCTAGTTTTTGTTTTTTTGTTTTTTTGGTATGCAGGCCTCTCACTGCTGTGGCCTCTCCCGTTGCGGAGCACAGGCTCCAGACGCGCAGGCTCAGCGGCCGTGGCTCACGGGCCCAGCCGCTCCGCGGCATGTGGGATCTTCCCTGATCGGGGCACGAACCCGTGTCCCCTGCATCGGCAGGTGGACTCTCAACCACTGCGCCACCAGGGAAGCCCTCTTCCTAGTTTTAAATGAAATCACTGACCCCACTTACTTTTTTAAAAATTTTATTTTCCCATTAGGGAAGCACATGGCTCTCAGATGTGCTAAAGGAAATGCACCGAGAAATCCCAAGCAGGGAGCAATCAGTCACTATTAATGCTCACAAATATCAAAGCTACTTGAAGAAATACAGCTGCTTATGGATGGATGGTAAAATTGAATTCGTGGAGCAGTTCCTTCTCCATGGGTGATTTCTTGGTGCTGAAGAACTAGAATTTCATGCACACTATGAGTGTCAGAACTCCACGCTGCCGTTAGCACACTTTAAAGAACAGGTATTGAATTTTAGCTGAGTCTAGCATCATCTTTTTCAATTCCAAGGACACCTGTTAAATCATAAAATATTTTGAGATACAAAGCTCTTGCCTCTGAGAGATATTCTCTTTTTTCTTTAAGATCAACATCTATGAAATATTATGTGAAAGAGTTGACAACTTTAAAAATCAGAGGGTATTTAGTGGCTAGCTTTTGGTTGATATTAAACCTTTTAAAAATCAATGACGAATGTTATAAAAAGCGGGTTTGATGTTTAAGGAGCATCTGCTTAACCATGTAACCTGCAGATCTAGTCATTTGAATCTGGTTGATTGTGAAAGGAAATTAAAATAACACAAATCATTTGATGAAACCATCCCCGCAGAATTCTAATTTAACTCAAATAATAAGTATTTTAATGGTTCTCCTGTGCGCTTATTTTTAGTCTCGTATTCTGTAAGTTATAAGAGTGTTGCTTTCATGCATGTGAAATGCAATTCTCTTCTTGTAAAAACTTGACACAATGCTTATCCATGTGATTTGATTGCATTTGCATGTTCATTAATATAATTGAAACATGTAGCTTCCCCCAAGTTTTCACAGGCTCATCCCTAATTAACTGTTGGCATTTTCTCACATTGCATGTTAGTATAACTGAGTTAGGCCAATTTATTCGTGAACTAGGAAAAAAGTTGAGCAGAGGAAGGGAGGGGTAGGTTCAGCCCATTCAGTACTGATTGGGGGCTATGGGCAGCCCTTGAAATCTCTACTATTTTAACTGCTGAATTAAAGCTTCCAGAAGAGATTTACATTCGCTCAGGTGATATGGACTCAAGAAAGAAGGACTACCTCCAAGAGACAGTAGATAACACTCTTCACCAACTGGGCCCCAAACCGCAAATCAAAGGAAACTCCATTTCCTAAGTATGTTCAATGTATTTCCGGAATATTTTTGAAGATGGATAGCGGTGATGTAGTGCTAAGATCTATGAGTTTGGAAGGAGGAAACAGTGGTTCTAATCCTTGCTTGGACACTTTTGAGCTCTGTGATCTTACGTGAGCGAGTTAATCTGAGTGTATTTCCTCCCAGAGGGCTATTGTAGGGGTTTCAATGTAATAATTATGCAATCAGTATACTCTCTTTCAAATACATGGCTTTTTTGGGAGAGGACATATAAAGGTAGGAAGTAAAATGCATAAAGGTGGTGGTCAATAAAACAGACAAAAGCCTTTTAAATAGGGATAACTTTTGTCCTTTACAGAGTAATACGAGGATATCTGACTAAAAGAATGAAAGAATCCCCACTTTTATTTTTGCTTCTTGAGGATTATACTCGTTTCACCATATGAAAAAATTAGATTGATTACTTAAGCAAAACCAACGAGATAAATTCATAGCAATCAGGGAACTTTTCATTTTAAAAACTCCACTTTTTGCTTTAATGACACGAAATGAAAAGAATTTGGCAGGCACCCATTTCTGATAATAGCTGTATTACTTTTTATCTTATATTGCTGTCCCATTATATGCTTATATTCTTTTGGAAGAGGTCAACCTAAGTAATAAAGCCAGAGATCTCTCAGCTCTCACCCATACAGAAGGAAAGATCTATCAGGGTTGCTGCTTAAACGGGTGTAATCAGAGGAGCAGTAGGTTACAGAGATTCTCAGGTCGGAGGGAGGAAATGATGCCTGGGGACTGGGCCTGTTCAAGGAACACCATCGACATCACAAAGACAGTTTACTCTGTGAAAACTAGTTTGTCCCAAACAGTGGATAACCACATCCTTCTGTATATCTGAAATTGTTGAAAATCTTTATTAGAAATAGCAGATACCTTTGGAGGAGGGATTGCTGCCCCTTGTGAAATGAAAAGGCTAAAAGAGCTGAGCTTTCCATCAGGTGGTTTCAGCCCTACCCTGGAAAGCTTCATTAGACTAATGTCTTTTCTACACAGGTAAGTTTTGAATAAAAAAAGAAGTGTTGAATTCAGCTGAGTAATCCGTTTTGTGTCTAAAATACTAAAGGATCTGTTTGCTTCCTATTTTACCTGTTTCTGCTATCTTGCAGTCATGTATAAATTAGGCAGTTCCTCACTCTGTGTATAAGTATATCACAAACAACAAGGAAATCACTCCTTATGTTAAAATCAATTAGAATATATGATTTAAAAACGTGTTTGTGAGACCTGCATCTGAATTGTGGCCTAGATTATTTGAAGGGGGTTTGAGAAGGAAGCTTGCTGAGAGCTGCAGAGGGAACTGTGGTATTTACATAGTAGCTTCTAAAATCTAATTGTAATTTTAAATTAATTAATTAAATTAATTAATTGTTATTAATTGACAGCAAAATATTCACTTCCCATTGTTGGCCCCTCTACCATTACATTTTACTCACTTCATTTGTTTCAAATAGCTGTTCCGTGTATATTACATTGAATTAAATATTTATCCTGAAGAAAAATGCCCTGAGGAAGGTAGAAGTTCATAGTCAACGAAGAATGGTAGGCCAAGTTGCCAGAATATCATGGATTATTTAGGAATTCAAACTCAGTTCTTGAATCTGGAAATTGTTTGTAGGAGCTGGGGTTTTGGGTTTTTTTCTTTCACTTTTTTTTTTTTTTATTGGCTAAGTTTGCCTCAGATTCACAGATGCACAAGCTGTGGAATTACAGAACCCTAAAGTTGGTTGTTCCCAATTATTGTTTCACATGAGATGAGAAATATTAATGAGATCGGATCACCAAGAAATGGGATTATGGTGAAGACTTAGGGTGCAGAGAAAAAGAGATGAAAAACATGGGCCCATGAGTATCAGGGATTTGATAAAAGCTAATGGGAAACACCAAGGAAAGCATGAAAAAGAAAGGGATTAAAGGACTTCCCTGGTGGTGTAGTGCTTGAGAGTCCGCCTGCCGATGCAGGGGACACGGGTTCGTTCCCTGGTCTGGGAAGATCCCACATGCCGCGGAGCGGCTGGGCCCGTGAGCCATGGTTGCTGAGCCTGCGCGTCCGGAGCCTGTGCTCTGCAACGGGAGAGGCCACAACAGTGAGAGGCCCGCGTACCGCAAAAAAAAAAAAAAAAGAAAGAGATTTAAAAGGTCAGTATAAAAATGAAAAATAAGATGGACCATTCAAGAAGAAGCTGTGAGGATTGTTTCAAGGAATTCCATGGTGGAAAGTTGAATGGAAGAAAACATTGCCAGAGCAACACGGAAGGTAAATGGAGTGCAGTTTTCACTGCAAATTTCAATCTCGCTACAGGGTCCTCTGCCCCCTATGGGTATGGGGGAGTGAGGGCTGTGTGGGGCTCCCCTTGGTTCTAAGATGGAACTGTGCATTCAAATGAGAGCTGCAGCTGAGTCAATCTGTAGTTAACTGGAACACATCTCAGCCCAGTTGCATCAGTCAGGGTTCTCCAAAGAAACAGAATCAATAGGATAAAAATTTACTTATTGGGATTTCCCTGGTGGTCCAGTGGTAAAGAATCCGCCTTACAATGCAAGGGACGCAGGTTCAATCCCTGGTCGGGGAACTAAAGATCCCACATGCCACAGGGCAATTAAGCCTACGTGCCAGAACTACTGAGCTTGCGCACCTCAACTAGACAGCCCACGTGCCTCAAACTACAGAGCCCAAGCACCCTGGAGCCTGCTGCCACAACTAGAGAAGAGAAAACCCGAACGCCACAACTAGAGAGAAGCCCGCGCCCTGCAACGAACAACCCCACACGCCTCAATGAAGATCCCGCGTGCTGCAATTAAGACCCAGTGCAGCCAAAAATAAATAAATAATAAATCTTAAAAAATTTTTTAAATTTATTATAGGAATTTGATCACACAGTTATGGAGGCTGAGAAGTCCCACGATCTGCTGTCTGCAAGCTGGAGACCCAGGAAGGCCACTGGTAGCAGTCCTAGAGTCTAAAGGTGGATGTCCCAGCTCAAGAAACGAGAGAAGAAATGGCACTCTTCCTTTTTGTTCTATTGGGACCTCAGCTATTGGATGACACCCATCCACACTGGTGAGGAGGAATCTTCTTTATTCAGTCTACTGTTTCAATGCTAATCTACTCCAGAAACACCCTCATAGGCACACCCAGAAATAACGTCTTACCAGCTATCTGGGAATCCCTTAGCCCAATCAAGTTGACACATAAAATTAACCCCCACACCAGTGTGAAGGCTTGGAAGTTGGAGGCAATAATGTAAAATACTTTGAAAAGTAAGAGAGCTGGTGGATGTAAGAAGACATAATCAGTCTCTTTCAGAAAAAAGAGCTCATGAGCCCTTTGGTCCTGGGCTGGGAGGACCAAGGACAGACCCCGAATGCAGAGAAATAATTCTTTCAGGAGCCTCATTGACTGGCATCCCAACCATTTGTTTTTGAAGGGTTTGAAATGAAAAGCACTGTTTGGGGAACATAGAGTTGGAGTTGGAAAGATCTGGTATTTAACCTTGGTTAACTCTAACCTTGACTAAGTTTCCATCTCTGAGTCTTGGTTTCTGCTTGGGAAAGTGGGAGCACTAATAACCTCACTGTGGGGCTGTTGAGCAGCTTAAAAGAGAAAATGTATGTAAAGCACGTAGTTGGTGCTTAATTGTAGCTATTAGGAAACTAGTAAAAGCTGCTTCCTTGCTCTAGCATGACCCTGCTAACCACCAGTTGTAGGGCCCTAGACCAGTGAGCTCACCTCTTTGGGTCTTGGTTTCCTCATCTGGAGAGTTGGTCTACTCTAGACTTTTGAGCGAGTGTCTCAAACTTGCAGGTGCAGAGGAATCACCTGGGGATCTTGTTTAAAGGCAGATCCTGATTCAGTAGGTTTGCATTGGGTGTGGTCGGAGAGTCTGCAGGCCCAAAGGGTTGCCAGGTGCTGCTGATGCTGCAGGTGATGTTGTTGATACACGGGCCTTGCTTTTCCTAACCAGGGTCATTTTGACCTGCTAGGATACTCTGAAAAAGCAAACCGAAGTTGGACCCCTGAGTCTCTGAGAAAATGAGATGTTGTATTTTTCAATGAATGGAGAGCATAGCAGAGAGAAGCTGAGGATGTCTGGGAGGTGGGGGACTAGGCCCAGGGAGACTGGAGTAAGTGATTAATGAAGGTGGTAGGTTTGGAGGAGAGGGTGGAGCAAAACCAAAGAGGGTTGTGCAAGCCAAATTGCAACTAATTCCCTATTGTGTTTAGTCTCTAACTGGAACTCAACAGAACAATACAAACCCCATATTCTTTAATACTTTTCAAGAGGAACCACTGTAAAACTTCACTGTTTCTGAATTTAATCCATTATAGGTTCCTATACTTAACGAAATTACAACAATTCAACAAACAATATAATAGCCCTAAGTACTGCTTTTAATATAATTATGTGTAACTCACTGGAATCTGCTATTGCATTCTATAATATAATTATGACATATAATGTTACCATAAAATTCCTTATCAAATACATGCAAATAATGCAGTTTATGTGTTACTCAGGTGTTGGTGTTTCCATCTGACAACATCCAGGTTTTTAATGGTAGGAATGTAAATATATTTTTCAGTCAGCTGGGAGCAATGAAGGGGACCAAAGTGAGAGAGAAGATCAAGGTCGTCGTTTCTTAAAGTATGGCCTGCAGGTCACCTGCATCAGAATCCCCTGAGCCCTAGATAAAATGCAGATTCCTGGGCTCCCTGCAGCTCTTACTGAATCAGAATCAACAGGGCAGGAAATTTGGACTTTGAGTAAGCATCCCTAGAGGTATTCTTATGTACCCTGAAGTTTGAGACTTTCTGAACTGGATTTTGCCCCTCTCCATTATCATGTGGAACCCAGGCAAGGGTAAATCTGGTTGGGCAGAAGGGACATTTGTGACCTCTGTCCCCAGCTGTCCGCCGGATGCATGCATTTGTGCCCCCACCAGGGCCCTCTCATTCAAGACGTTCCATGCCTCATGCCTGCTTCACCGCCTCTCTCCCTTGCTCAAGTTGTGGCACCACCAACCCATCCAGGTGCCCAGGTGAGACACCTGCGAGTTGTCCTAACTCCTTCTAAACGTTTCGCCAGTTATTGAATCTGGTCAATTTCACCTCCAACGTCATGTTCAAAACTGTCTTTTTTCCACTGTTTCCCTCTTCTACCACTTAGATCACGACTTTCACCATTTAATCATTCCTTTAACATATATTTGTCTACTAATCACCTAGAAGTAGAAGGTGAAAAGAAGAAAAGGAAGCAAGGGGGAGATAAAGAGGCACTGGGGAGTTTTGGGGAGAGGAATGACATGATTGCCGTGTTTTAAAATGATCCCTCTGGCTGCTGTATTGAAGGAAGCCTGAAGAGGGAGAAGCAGAAGCAGGGAGAATGGTTAGGGTGCTACTGCAGTATTCCAGGCAAGAGATGATATTGGCGTATATCAACCAGAGTGCTAAACAGTGGAAATGGCAAGAAATCACTGGATTCTGGCTATAAGCTAGAGGTGGGACCAGCTAGAGCATTTGCTGATTGAAAGGATGTGGGATGTGAGAGTGAGTAGTCAAGGCTGCTACTGACCACTAACCAATCTGGGGCGGCTCTTGGGTCTGTGGTGGGAATGAGTAGGGAGGAGATGGGATGCATTCGGTCGTCATCTCTCACTGGACCACCCAATGGCCTCTCACTTGATTTCTGTGCCTTGAACCTTATCCTTCATAGGACTGTTTACATCAATGAAAAAAAAAGGTTCCAACTCTCCTGCACAAAATCCTTTAGTGGTTCTCTGTTACATTCAGGGTAAAGTTTAATGGTATGGGACGTATCAGTCTGTTTCCTCCCTACCTCTATAGTTTTCTAGCTCTGCAGTACCGTATGATACTGATGTGCTAGTAATTGTCCACAGCACGGGGATATCACTCTTCTCGTCTCTACTTATGCCTCACCCTCTGCTTAGAATCCTCTTCCCATGTCTGTTCCTTGAGAGCAAGGCTGGTATCTTATTCATTATTTAATCCCCAGAAACTAGTACAGTAAACCAAGCTAAAGTTCTCACTAGAGCTTTCTGGGGGAGGATAATCATAATTACTAACATCTCACAGATGAAGAAGTTGAGGTTCAGATAAGTTAAGTAACTTGAATTGCACTAGAATTGGTTGTCCCAAGGTCACAGATTCACAGAGTTGAACACAGATCTGTAATACCCCACAGCCATTTTTTCTCTACACCATACAAAACTACCTCCGTTTTTGCCTGGAGCCAGATCTGCCAGGCTCCCCTTTTTCTGGTTACCTTTTTTTTTTCCTTTTTTTGTGATACGCGGGCCTCTCACTGATGTGGCCTCTTCCGCTGCGGAGCACAGGCTCCGGACGCGCAGGCTCAGCGGCCATGGCCCACGGGCCCAGCCGCTCTGCGGCATGTGGGGTCCTCCCAGACCGGGGCACGAACCCGTGTCCCCTGCATCAGCAGGCAAACTCTCAACCACTGCGCCACCAGGGAAGCCCTCTGGTTACCTTTTAACTGCCATATTTACAGTTACAAATCTCTTACAACTGAGATGCTTCCCCTGAGGGATTCTTTTTGGTTACCAGGCAAACTCTGGCATGACAGCCCCCCTATCCACCCATGATGAAGCAAAAAAGTCCACAAAACGATAACACTCACACATCATGTAAGTACTTGCATACAACTTGCTTTACTGTAGAAAAGATCCTGGACGTCACAATTTCTTTTGAAGCTATCTGGGAAGCTACCCTTTTACACAGGTAAAAAAATGCAATAAGAAAACCTTATAGAAAGTCTGGAAAATAAGAGAAAAATTTCACCTACTCTATTAACATAAAACTGCTTTCATTTGCTCATGTTATATATACTTCTATGAAGTTAGATTTTATGTGCAATAAATCAAATGTTTTTTAACTTAATATTACAGCAGAAACATTTTCCATTTCTACATAATTTTTAATTCCTGCATCATATCCTAGCCCATGGACGTGCCAGAATGTTAGATATTGCATCATGTTTTCGAATTTTTCACTGTTAGCCTCTGTGTTGGGTATACTTTCCTTTTGTTTTTGGAGGTATAGCCTCTGTACGTGGTTTTTTTTTTTTAATTGTTTCTCATTTTGGAGGATTTCCTTAGGATAAGCTCCAGAACTAAGATGGACACTTTTTAATGATTATAATTTACAATGTGAAACAACATTTCAAGAGAGCTGTTCCAACTGGAACTCTTTCTGTTTTTTTCAGGGCTGTTTACAAAGGACAGGCTGGACCCCCATGGGACCACGTCAAACTTAGAGAACTGCTTCCTCGGGGCCTTGCAAGAGAACATGAGTACTGTACTGTAATATCGAGGTCTTCCAGGGAAAGGTGGGGCTACTTCCATCCTCAGGAAGCTGAGTTTTGGGAGGAACTTTCATCCCTGGCAGTGAGTATTCCCTCCTTCTCTCCCTAAACCAAAATGATCCAGAGAGCAGGTTACCTCTTGGCCATAGGCAGGTGTCCAGGTACCACCAGAAGATAGCCGGCTCCACTAAAGATTGATGGATAGTAAATACTTGCTCCAGAATGTCAGCAACCCTGAAATTTGAGGCTTTTATCTTTCATTTCTAGCCTATAGCACAATTAGCAAAAGCAATACATATACAATAATAGCTAACATTAATTATCTATTATATTATCTCATCCTCAAGGAAACCCTATCTTATCATGAATCCCATTTTATAGACGAGGAAGCTGAGTCTTGGAGATGTTAAATGTCTTACCTAGGGGCACTCATAGTTAGTAGCAGCAGAGCCAGGAAAATTGGATTCCAACTGAGGCAGAGACCATAGAAGGAAAATATTTTATCATATTATCAACATTGCTATTGACATTATTTTATCTGGAACAGTAATATTTTTTATCAAACAATTCTTAAATAACATTTAACTAGAAGCCATTTGGAAATGTGGTTCCCCCAACATAAAACTCAAGGTTGGGGTTTCACCTCCATCACTGAGTCTGAGGCAGGGCGGAAGCTGTAATGCCCACGTCAGAAATCTGTTGTTTTCTCAAGTTTAGCTTCTGAGAAATTTGCAGACCCGTAAGAGATGAAAACCAGGGACCTTTCAAAGTATGATTGCTTACTTTTCAATTTCCATCTTTCAAGTAGTCTAATACTTCCTGGGACAAATAGAGTTTACTATGGAAATGTCTTCTTTGAAGATGCAATTTAAAGACAGATTTCTTGTACTCTCACGAATGCATTGTCAACAGATTGCGTGTATTTATTCAACGTGTCCAGATAAAAGCCAAATAAGGCTCAGAAATCGATTTCTTGGCAATTTGATTTTCTGAGGCAGGGAGTATAGGAAAGACCTTGTGGGTATATTCTCCTTGGTTAAAAATTGAGTCAAGCAGAGGGGCGTGAGGCAATCTGGGAGGGTGATAGACATGTTTATTACCTTGATCGTGGTGACCGTTTCATGGGTAGATACATCAATTAAAATTTATTAAGTTGCACATTTTAAATAGGTGCAGTTTACTGTATGACAATTATACCTCAATAAAGCTGTAAAAACAATAAATAAAAATTGAATCAAGCTATGTGTCTTTTTATCAAACTTGTTCAATATGTTGAACATTTTTCCCCCGGGATTATGTAAAGCTTGTCCGCAAATGGCCTAAAGATGACTCAAGTTGAAAACCATATCTCACTTTAAATGAATCTGTGACGTAGGGGTCAATACTATAGAGCTTGAGAATCATACAAAGTTTTATTGAAACTGAGAGAATGTAAGGGGAGCTAGATAGAGTGGTGCTTCTAGATCTGAGGCCTCATTTCTAGCAAATCCTGTTTCTGGCTGCTCTGACTCACACCTGACTTTGTATTAGCTGTGAAAAATCAGAATTAAGCAGAGATGCTGTAGTATCAGCAATAGACTCGCTGAGTCATGGAGAAGGGAGGGATATTAGAAGTTTATCTCCCTTATATCCCTGTCTTTGGGAAGGTGTGTATCTTTTGTGGCTGAACATTCTATTTATACTTCCATTCTCAAAGCTAAGTATTACACTTAGCTCTTCTTCACTGATGAAAGGTATTGGTACAAAAAATATTTGGTGAATCTGGCTTTCTACTGTGAAAAACAGGATCTGTGTAAGGACGGTGTACTGTGACCCACAGCACGCCTTCATTTGTGAGTGGCTACACTCAGGGTAAGAGCACTGTACTTCCAGGGATTAGAAGTGCCAATAAAGAGGGCTTCCCTGGTGGCGCAATGGTTGAGAGTCTGCCTGCCGATGCAGGGAACATGGGTTCATGCCCCGGTCCGGGAAGATCCCGCGTGCCGCGGGGCGGCTGGGCCTGTGAGCCATGGCCGCTGGGCCTGCGCGTCCGGAGCCTGTGCTCCGCAGCGGGAGGGGCCCCAGCGGTGGGAGGCCAGCGTACCACCAAAAAAAAAAAAAAGTGCCAATAAAGATATGTCATAAATTTTCTACTACATGCACTAGGCCATTATTAATTCTTTGTCTTGACATACTATCATATTCCTTTGGGTAGAGACCTTTTGGTTCTACTCTTTAATCTCAGAAAAGGAGATCTATCTGAATTTGGAGAAAAGGAAAAAGGAATAAGTATTTCTTGTCTGTCTTTTACAGGTGATCTGATTTTAGTACCTTTCATGTCACAAATAGACCCCATAGTAATTGTTAAAAGTCAGCCCAGCTGTCTACTGCTTGACCATTTTGTGACAAAATGAAATAACCCATCCTGTTCTACCCAGATTATTACAGCATGAGCTCCCATGGGCCTTCTTTCCAGAAATGAAGGCCCCTCAAAGTATCTTCTCAGTTATCACTGTGAACTGCCCAGGAATCTGGGCTCCTGACAACCAGATGCAAGTGTTCCTGAGAACAAGTCCCTCTAGTTTTTCTTTCTGTTCAGCCTTCTTGTCTTGATGCCAGAATCTGCCCATACTACTGATGATTCCCAAGAGAGAGCCACTTTGATGAGCTCACCTGCCTTTTCCCAGCCCACCTCCAGCGCATGCCTATTCTAGCCTCGGGGAGGGACCATCGCCCTCCTTACTTCTCCTCTGAGTAACTCGGTCAGGCTTGTGAACACAGAGTGGTTCACCGCATCAGCAGGGGCCGCTCTTAAAGCCCACAAGCCCAAAATCTTCCTTCCTAATCCCCAGAGGCATCCAGTGGTGGGGGCAGCTCAGCCTCCACAATGGGAATTCCCAGGCGTTCCGACCTGGAGTCCAATCAACTCCCAGTTTCAGAGAGAACCTGTCCTGCCATCCTCCAGTGCAGGCCCACTCATTTCCTGCTTCTGGGTGATTGACAGTAGGCAGATCCCTTTCCTCCAGAAGGACTTCCCATGGCCCCAGTGAGAGTTCACCATGCATCTCCCTATGATGATGGACTCATTCAGCTGTGGGTAATACCCTGTTGAGGACACTTCCCATCCAGGCTGGGCTGGTACCAAGGCTATAATCTAGGGTCTTCACTGTGTCACCAGAGTCAGGAGAGGAGGAGATATGATCTGTAAATCCCAGAGAGTTCAGCCTCAGGTCCCAGCCTCCCACAAGAAAATGCCTGGAATTCAACAAGACACAAGATCTCCCAGGCTGTAGGTGGTCTAAATCTGGGTATGGGGGATAGTCTGCTGAGACTCCACAGAGAACAGTGCTGCTAAGAAGCCCAATTGACATTATAAACAGGATACTCAACCTCTCCTGCTGAAGCCCTGGCCTCTGGGTCACTTCTCTACCTCAGGGTCTTCCCGAGAACACTGGGTAAGCGTTCACATTATATTTACATGACTAAAAGGGCCCATCAGAGTGGTCACTCCCAACTACATGGAGGGTCTTCTCTAAAAAACAAATCCCATTTTCTTCTCTTGAATGCAAAATTTGCTTGTCACCCACAAAATAGCAAAATACTACCTTAAAAGAAATTAAAGCTCCCAGCTGCACTCAGATTATGGCCACCTGACTTGTGACTGTGATCCAGTCTCACGTCATAATCAGGGCTACTTCGACTCTAATAAAAACTCAGAGGGTGCATCCTAGTTGGAAATGATTCTGCGACTGCCCTCAGAGTGAATCTGTATCACAGGATTTCTCTCTTTCTCGCAAAGTTGCTTCAAATTTTGAAATGATTTTTACTCTTTGACAGACTTAAGAAGAGGAAATACGGTACAAAAAAGAGAAAATAAAAACATTAAGAAAACACATCCCTATGGAAATACAGCATGATATTTGAGGCAACATGAGTTAGCTATGAAAGTGGGTGGGCTCGCCTGCAGTTTCAAATTGCTGCATTTGCCTGAGAGCTCAATTTTAAAGGGCAGGGAAAACGGTTGAAGGAAGCTAAGAGTACTTAGGTGGATGCAATCTGCTGTGATAAGAAAATGTGATGGAATGGCTTCTGAGGTGGAAAAGCTTGCCTGCATGCATGCATGATTGGATGCAGCAAATTCCTGTGTCTAAAACTAAGTATCAGATTTGGCAAGAGCATTATTATTATTATTATTATTATTTTCCATGCTGAGGAACAGACTCCCAGAGACATCAAAGGAATATGCTGTCAGGGAGAACAAAGGATATTTTGGTTCAAGGAAAACAACTTGGTAGAACCTCAGCATTCTGGAGAAGGGAAACGATTAGACTCAGTGGTATAGCAGTGAGAACTTTTTGAAATAAAAGAGTGAGAAATCTTCGAAGAATATGAATTTGTCAAGGACATTGTTCTCCCAGTATTTACCATCATTTACCAAAGACTTTTATAATCAGTCAGGCATATAGGCTAGGTTAAGAAAAAATTTCAGACAAATGGCCCGAATTTAAATACAATTCCAGAATCATCAGAGCCATCAAAGTATCCTTTAGCCGCCACAAGATTTACCTGGGATGGAAGGTGTCTACTTTCCAAACTCCCTGTATTGTAGAAAGTTCCCCTGGTTCAGCTCATCGGGCAAACTCTCTGAAAAGGAAGAGCTCTGATAGCTCTGTATTTACATTTTAAATACATGTTTTTAAAATCATTTGTGTTGGGTAAACGTGTATGGTAGAATGCGTTTTTTGTTTCGTCATCACTTGGGTATTTTTATTATTCAAAATGCATTTGAGGAGCACAACCCCAATTTTTAACATTCTGTGAGCAGGACATTAGGTTTTAGGTTCTAAATTAGAGCTTGCACAGCATGAAGCTTTTTAACAGATGTGGCCTCACTTAAACCTTGGCAGCCTGGAAGGAGGTATTTTCCTCACTTGAGGAAGAATCAGGTCCAGTAATTTGCCTGTGGTCAGTCACCAAGCATTATTATTTAAATACGGGTCTGTCCGACTCCCAAATCTCTGTTCTTTCCTATCTATCTTAGAAGGCTGCCTTCTAGGAATTATGCAGTTAAAAAGTACTTTCTGACTTTCAGCCTAACCAGCTTTCTTAATAGCACACACACGTGGACACACACAAACACACACACACTCTCACGCACACGTACCGATACCTCCTGCACACACACAGACTAGCCCTTACATCTTGAAGATTCTCCCTGATTTAAATCTTGATAATCTAATTTAAATGACTTGGAAGTCACAAAGTACTTCAAAGTTTTTCAAGTTTCAAGATTTTTTCCAAAAATCATTGCTTTCTAATTGAAAATTGAAGTTCAAGGTTTGGCCTAACTGAAGGGGTTCTGAGCTTTTCACAATCTAGCTGGACCCTCAATTTTTCCAAAAGAATTCAGCATTTCTTCTCCTTTCCTCTTTCCTTATTTTTGTCTTTAAAAAACTTGAGATTTGATGCTTTATAGGAGTATTTATATGTCTTACATTGAAAATTAGTAAAAATATATTGAATGAGAAGAAAATAGCCTAGACAGATTCACACTGTTATTCTCATCTTACTGGAATTATTCTTCTGGTTTTGTTAGTCTGACTTACGTTCCAAAGTCTGATTTTGTTTTTGAAAACAAACCACCCCCTGCAAACATAGCAAGCTATTGTATCCAGACTTAACTTATTTAACTTTCATTAGTTAAATGTAGCAAATTTTCTTTGTATAATGAGTGTGTTACAGCAGGCAGGTAGCTAGATACGAACAGAGAAAGGGAGGTACGGACCAGGTGGCAGGAAACCACACATCTTGTAAACAGCATGGGTCCATGGGCAGACAAAGAAAAGCAGGAACCTCCAGACTGATAGAAAACCACACATTTTGCGGTGATAAGTGTCCTGGAGACACACAAAGAAAGGTGGGAGAAGGCGGGAATCTCCAGTGTCCGAATGTAACCTTTGGCTCGGTATTCTCTCATTACGATATAATTAGCCTTGCAGATAAGAAGTACCCATCAGGCACCTATGCCATGACACTTCCGATCAAAGCTAAATGAGGACAAGAATCCTTCTCCCCTGGGGAAGGTGGTGCTGGGATGAAAATCAGGGGATATGAACCCCAAACCCCTCCCTCCCCAGTGAATATTCCTCCCCTTCATTTGTACGCCCCACATAACCGGTTTGCCAAAGAAATTCAGGGCAGCTACTCACCTGAAACTGCCTGCTCTCACCCTGGGAGGGTACTATCACTTACATACAGCCTCCCTTTACTTACTTTCCTGACCTCCCTGACTCCTTTCTGAAGTCTTTCTGCGACGACGACGAGACACCGGGAAGAAGTGCAGCTCCATTACTAATGAGAATGGTGGAAGGACTCTGGCAAAGCCAAGATCGTGCGTGTGTGTACACACTCTTGCACGTGCATGCACACACACACACACGTGGCACGCACACGCACGTGCACATGCATGTGCGTGGGCATGCGGGTGTGAGTGAGGGTGTGTGTCCTGTGGGATGTTTAATTAAAGATGGAGGCAGGCTTGGCAGGGAGCCCTGTTGGTAAACCATGCCTATTTGTAGCCTCCTCAGGAACTACCTAGGAAGTGGAAGGACCTGAAAAGATTGTGCGTGAAGTACCCCCTTGGCCGTCCAATGAAGTGTCTGTTATCAGAAGGAAATGTGTACTTTTTGAGGTGAGATCAGTTATGTGCTCTGAACCGAATGATTTTTTGTTTTTTTTTCTGATAACAAGCTGGTGGTAAGCTTCACTGAACTGAGAAATTGTAAACTCTTAGAAAAGGCTGTCTACAGATAACAATTCAGTGTTTCTCGGTAATGTATTCTGGATGAATCTGATAATTTAAAGCCCACTTCACCAAAACGGGAGTGGTGCTTGCGTCCTCTTTATCTTCAATTATGTCTCATCTGTTTCTAATTCAAACACTGTGCTGCTGTTGTCAGATCAAATATAGATTTTAAATGTTTTATGCTTCTCCGCTGGGAAGTTTTAAAATGAATGCGGGCTGTCTGTCAGGACAGTGCCAGTTGAATCTAATAAAGTTTTAAATAAATTTAAAGGAAATAAAAGAGTACTTAAAAATGAAATGATTCACGGTTCATGCGATGGAACATGTTTAATGAATGGTAGTTGGGGAAAAGTTATGGTAGAGTCTCCGCGGATCACCTGCTTCACCTCTACAGAACTCTCCTTGGATAAATGCATCGTGCCTTTCAGCTCACAAGGCAGGTTAGAAATCAAGTCATCTTTAGGTTTGATGCAAACAGGGCCTCATAAGCATATGGGCCCCGGGACTATAATCCACGGGTTTTCATTCCACATCATGACACTCTGTCATTGCAAACAGATTGGAAAACACAGTTGCGGTTTTCAATCACCGAATAGGATGCAGTTCTTACTGTGATTAGAATTCTTTTTCTCTCCGCTGATTTATGTAGATGCGCTCCAGGTAGCTGAGTGCTGTGGAATATCAAAGAAGAAAAGTGTTTGAGGATAATATGGGGCATCGTCTGACCTGGGACCCCAGGGGCTGTTGCCGGGGTTATATTTGTAGAAATGCTACCCTGATAAAACTTTTGAGACCTCTTCTTAGATTTATTAACTTAGAGAAAGCAGGGAAGAAATGTTTTATTAGAGCTCAGAAAATGTTTCTGTCTTACCAAATTGCCTTTTCATAGTCAGGAGTGTTTAACTGGGGCTTAAAGGTGAAGACCCTGGAGCAATTTGTCATCATGTAGATTTTTCTTGGGTTTGCTTCTAATCCTTTTTGGACTGCCAACGGGGGTGTCTTTTGCTGCCTTGGACGTCTCTCCTGATTTGGTTTTGGAAGGTTTTTCCAGAGTATCCTTTAAATGATAATTAGAATTTGTGCTTGATAGCAAAAGGTTTTGAAGTTTTAACACCATAATCCTTCTAGGTCCCCATCCTCCCTAGCATGATAAAGAATAGTGGGACTAAGCTGATTCTTAGGAGGAAAAGAAAAGTCATTTTACTGATCTCTTAGCTCACTTTGGCTTGACCCATTTACAAAACTGACATTAAAAAAAATCTCAGAAAAAGGGCTTCCCTGGTGGCACAGTGGTTAAGAATCCGCCTGCCAATGCAGGGGACACGAGTTCGAGCCCCGGTCCGGGAAGATCCCACATGCCGTGGAGCTAGGCCCGTGCGCCACAACTGCTGAGCCTGTGCTCTAGAGCCCGCGAGCCACAACTACTGAGCCCACACGCCACAGCTACTGAAGCCTGCGCACTCTAGAGCCCGTGCTCTGCAACGGGGGAGACCACCGCAGAGAGAGGCCCGCGCACCGCAACAAAGAGTAGCCCCTGCTCGCGGCAACTAGAGAAAGCCTGCGCACAGCAACCAAGACCCGACACAGCCAAAACTAATAAATAAATAAACAAAAATAATAAATAAAATAAATAAATAAATTTTTTTAAAAAAGAAAAGCTAATAATTATTTTTTTAAAAATCTAAGAAAAAGGCATTTCTTTCAAATTGCCTCTTTCTTTGTTTTGAAGTTTTAAGGTCAAATTTCTATAAACAAGCAATTTTATTTTTCTCACACAAACTCTGTGGGGATGCAAGAAAAATCTCCCCATTTATTTGTAGTGGCGTGTCCCTTTGGTTTCTTTCTGACTGGTTTGTGTTTTCTATCCATCTCAAGATGTGTAGGGCTGCGCAGTGAGTAAACAATTCTATGTTCTAAAAGTGTATGTTAGATTTTCCCACTGGGCATCAGTTATGCTTTTGTGACTGAAGTTACCACTGACATTCCAACTAGGAAGAATAAGAGAGGATGCGGGCATGAGGGCAGAGTACTCGAGTGCCCGCACACAGGGGACTCTCTCTAAGGGTTTTCCAGAATGCCAGCAGCCAGTAGGGCCTTTAGAACAAGAAATGCTGCCTGTGGTCCCCTGTGAACCCAGATTATAAGATTTCCCTATAACTCATCTCTGAACTCCTCTCTCTGTTTCCACCCCGGCACAATTTCTGTCTATGCATACGGGAAAGTGAATCAGGCTTATTTTCCTAGGGGTCAACCCTACCCTGTCTAACTGACTCAGGGTGGGTCCGCTTAGTCTCAGTTTCTGTTCTTGGAGAGTATTCCATGTATATCCTTTGAAAATGGAAGTCCTTTTTGTTACATATAGTCTATTTTTTTTTCAAAAACTAAGAAAATCTTGTCCTCTTATTCTGAACTTGTCATTTTTGGAAGCTTAGTGGGTGAAGACTTTCTTTAGAACCTAACCACTGAATAACTAGGAGAATGTAGGAGAAAGCGTTGATATAGTACTGTTTTACGATTTTTCAAGTTTGAGTAAGTTTCTTATGGAAAAGGAGAGAGAGAGAAAGAAAGAAAGAAAAAGAGAAAGAAATACCATGGGGTTTATAGTCTATGAAGAACCTACTTCTGTTACACTCTTTGTCCCCAGAAGGAGAAGGGAATAGGGAACAAGTACCAGAGTGTCATGGAAATCGAGGGCAAGAGGAGTGAGCCACGTGTAGAAAACATTGCCCACATGGCAGGAAGTGTCACACCCGTATCAGTAGTCAAAGGGATGTGTTCAGGGGATTGTCAGGCTTTTGACATTAATTGATGCCCCAAAGCACAACAAGGAGGAAATATACATTACAGTGAGGATTTTTTTTTTTTTGACGAAGTGCATTATGCGTTCATAAGCCATTTACACTTCCCGCCAGACAAGAGTTAATTTGGGGATGCAGGATTGTTGCTTTAGAAATGTAATGAAATGACACTCAAAAGTGGAAACACCGCCGTTTCACTGTGAAATGGCAAAACAGGAGGGAAAGGCTAAATTGGCCAGAAGATTGAGAGCAGGAGAGAGAAAGAGAAGTAGAAGCCTGGGTAGAGCAATTAATTGTTTCAGTGTTTTCCCGTGAAAGCCAGTGGAAGAAACACACACAGATACACACACACACACACACACACACACACACACACACACAGAGAAACATACACTCGTTGCAAAAAGATGATGAGATATATTATTAGGACAGAGATACAGAAAACGATTTTTCAGAGTATTAAAAAGATTCTAGGCTACAAGATAACATCCATATTCTTTGGCATTGCTAAAAGGGTATTTCAGAATGTTGGTGTAGAAGCATATGGATGGAACAGCAGGAGTCCTAGTTGTCATACAAGAGGCTGTTTGATGATTGCACACCAGACCAGAAGGTTCACGCAAAGGGGAAATTTAATGATTCAACATCAGCTTCTTGGGTGGTGTTTCCGCAAATGTCACCCCCCCTAAGCCAGCATTTCTCTGACTCTGCTTCCAGGGAAACAATTCAGCCAGTCCCTGGGTCTGCAGTTACCCACTGGGCATCAGGTATGAATCTAGCATGGGGCTGGGGTCTGTGACCGACACAGAAGACGTTTGTGATGTAATCCTTCTCTTTAAAGAATTCCCGATCAAGGGTGAATACCAAATGGATACATATGAAACAGGTAGAGATCTGTGAGGTGAGTTACTGTTCTACCCTTAGACAGGGACAAATGGTCCTCTGCCCCGCACCCCACACTTAGGGGGCCTTGGGTTTTAGGTGACTTCCTCAACAATTTCACAGTGCCCCTGTGGTGTCTGAGGCCAGTGGGCTGGCAGTGCTGCCGTGAGCCAGGACCAGGACCCTGGGGGGCTTCTGTTTCCCTCTGACCCTCTACCCTTGCTGTTGCCTCGAGGAGCTCTGGACCTCGGGTCTGTGGGTCCTGTGGCTCAGCTCTGGCTCCACGAGGGTGTCCTGGTAGCAGTTTTCTCCTGCTGGTAGTGCAGCATTTCTTTCATTGGATCCTGTGAGACTGGCTGCCAGAATGGTGCTGAATTGGGGCTTGTTTGGGTCACTGAAGGAGGATGAGTTCTGGATGCTGGATTACTGTAGGTGGTCCACTGCTGACCCTCTGGACTTGAGCTGTGTGACTTGGCTCCAGCCATGGTACTACCTCTGGCCCATGTACCTGAAGGCGGCAGGGGTGGAGGCAGGCATCCTTTAGTCCATGTGACCCCACTGCTGGACCCCAGGGGGGACACCCCGTATCTTCCACGGGCTCTGTGCCACGTGTCAGGCAGTCCTCAAGGAGACTCACTTTTTCTCCAAGGGTTTTTGAGCCTATACCAGGGGCCCTTCCAACCTATATCTCTTGCCTTGGATAGGTGTGGCAATGCCATGCTTTCCCTGATCCAGCTTGAGCCATGCTGGACAGGGGATGGACATTCCTTGAACTAATGGGTTCCTGAGTGATGCTGTAACCAGACTTAAATAAATGGTATTAGGGAACTGCAAACCACAAGCAGGTCTGAAGAGCCATGCATTATAATACCATCATTGCTACCTTTCTTCATGCATGGGAGACACAAAATTATCTAGGTGCAGTGCAATTAACAATAAAGAACACAAAGAGATGGTGTCTGTATCTGATAGGAATAGATGGTGTCTGACACTATGATGAATCAAATCTTCCCATGCCCTGATGGACAATAACAAATACAAAAATAGCTCCTCTCTACCTATTATTCTAAATTGTCATTGATAAATCACTTTGCTTCACATGGGCCCATGAATTTTTTTTTTCTTTTTTTTTTTTTGGCAGTACGTGGGCCTCTCATTGTTGTGGCCTCTCCCGTTGCGGAGCACAGGCTCCAGACGCACAGGCTCAGCGGCCATGGCTCACGGGCACGTGGGATCTTCCCGGACCGGGGCACGAACCCATGTCCCCTGCATCGGCAGGTGGACTCTCAACCACTGCGCCACCAGGGAAGCCCGAATTTTTTTTTTTTAACATCTTTATTGGAGTATAATTGCTTTACATTGTTGTGTTAGTTGCTGCTGTATAACAAAGTGAATCAGCTATACGTATACGTATATCCCCATATCCCCTCCCTCTTGCATCTCCCTCCCACCCTCCCTATCCCACCCCTCTAGGTGGACACAAAGCGCTGAGCTGATCTCCCTGTGCTATGCAGCTGCTTCCCACTAGCTATCTGTTTTACATTTGGTAGTGTATATATGTCCATGCCACTCTCTCACTTCATCCTGGCCTACCCTTCCCTCTCCCCTCATCCTCAAGTCCATCCTCGATGTCTGCGTCTTTATTCCTGTCCTGCCCCTAGGTTCTTCAGAATCATTTTTTTTTTTTTAGATTCCATATATATGTGTTAGCATATGGTATTTGTTTTTCTCTTTCTGACTTACTTCACTCTGTATGACAGACTCTAGGTCCATCTACCTCACTACAAATAACTCAATTTCGTTTCTTTTTATGGCTGAGTAATATTCCATTGTATATATGTGCCACATCTTCTTTATCCATTCATCTGTTGATGGACACTTAGGTTGCTTCCATGTCCTGGCTATTGTAAATAGTGCTGCAATGAACATTGTGGTACATGTCTCTTTTTTTGTTTGTTTTTTAATCAATTTATTTATTTATTTTTGGCTGCATTGGGTCTTCGTTGCTGCACGCGGGCTTTCTCTAGTTGTGGCGAGCAGGGGCTACTCTTTGTTGCAGTGCGTGGGCTTCTCATTGCAGTGGCTTCTCTTGTTGCAGAGCACGGGCTGTAGGCAAGCGGGCTTCAGTAATTGTGGCACATGGCTCAGTAGTTGTGGCTTGTGGGTTCTAGAGTGCAGGCTCAGTAGTTGTGGCACATGGGCTTAGTTGCTCCGTGGCATGTGGGATCTTCCTGGACCAGGGCTCGAGCCTGTGTCCCCTGCATTGGCAGGCGTATTCTTAACCACTGCGCCACCAGGGAAGCCCATGTCTCTTTTTGAATGATGGTTTTTTCAGGGTATATGCCCAGGAGTGGGATTGCTGGATCATATGGTAATTCCATTTTTAGTTTTTTAAGGAACCTCCATACTGTTCTCCATAATGGCTGTATTAATTTACATTCCCACCAAGAGTACAAGAGGGTTCCCTTTTCTCCACACCCTCTCCAGCATTTATTGTTTATAGATTTTTGATGATGGCCATTCTGACCAGTGTGAGGTGCTACCTCATTGTAGTTTTGATTTGCATTTCTCTAATGATTAGTGATGTTGAGCATCCTTTCATGTGTTTGTTGGCAATCTGTATATCTTCTTTGGAGAAATGTCTGTTTAGGTCTTCTGCCCATTTTTGGATTCGGTTGTTTGTTTTTTTGATATTGAGCTCCATGAGCTGCTTGTATATTTTGGAAGGCCCATGAATTTTATATACATTTAAAATCAAAATGAAAAATAGTTGCCTGAGACCTCGAACACCTTAGAGATGGCCCTGGCAGGATCTAATTAAATACAGAACTAGTGTTCTAACTGCTTATCACAGATTTAGTAAGCATTTACTTTATTATAGTTTTTTAATTCTTAAATATGAAACATTTTAAAACCCAGAAAATGTACAAAATAAAATAAGACTTATGAATCCACTACCCTTTTGCTAATTTTTGCTACCATTTTGCTAATATTTGCTTCAGGTTTTTAAAATAAGTAAATCATGGTGAATACAATGAAAATGTACCCCCAATCTCTTCCGCCTTCTTCCTTTTGCAGAGGTAGCCCGTCTCCTGACGGTGGTAACATCTTAGTATGAGATCCTCTAGAAGCAGATCCAGAGGCAAGGATTTGAGTGCAAGTAGTTTATTTGAGAATAGTGGGGTGGGGAAGTGATACTGGGAAGGAAAAGAAGTTAATGCAGTGTGCTGATGAGCAGGTTATCCTTGTGGGCAACTGGGGCTCAATCCCATAAGGGACTTTGGGGACCTGTGTAGACAAGCCTCAGAGTTCTTCCATCTGAGGGCTAAGGAAGCTGGGGTGTTTACCCATCAACTCCCTTTGTCATTGGTTGTAGACTCCTTGGCATTCAGGCCTGCCCCGTGAGGGGCTGAGCGTTCTCCTCCAGCCTTCAGGTAGAGTGGAAGGTGTTTGCACTAAGAAGCTGGAGGGTTCAGGAATAATGAGCTTGGAGGGAATGTGGGTGGGTTCCTGCCAGCACCTGCTGTAGCCAGTATTATTCCCCGACGTGGTGTACTTTCTACATCTGTATATATCAAAAAGACAACATAGAGTGTTGTCCTGTGGGTTTTTTGGTGTACTTTCTACATCTGTATATATCAAAAAGACAACATAGAGTGTTGTCCTATGGGTTTTTTAAGTTTTAAATAAATGGCATCATATTGAACACATTTCCTACAACTTGCTTTTTTTTTAACTCAAAATTATATACTTGAGATTTATCCATGTTGAAATATGTAGATGTAAATCATTTATTTTAGCAGCTCTTTGTGTTCAAGTGTTTGAATAAACTACTTTCCATTTACCCAATTGATAGTTTGTTTCCATTCGTTCTTATATAATAGACATCTTCACATCCACGTGAGCTCGTGTTTTCTCTATGAGATTCCTGAAAAGCAGAGTGCTGCTCACAGGGTAGTCACAGCTTCATGTTTACTGGGTATTGCCAAACTGTTCTACAAGATATTTATGCCAATTTATACTACAGAAAGCGGCATGAGGAATTTCTTTGTCCGCACATCTATGCCAACATACCTGATATGATAAGATTTGTTAATTTTTGGCGAGTCTCGGGCTGGCCATGGGCGCAGCCATGGTCGCGGCGGAGGTGGAGTTTCTGGCCGAATAGGATCTGGTCACCATAATCCTGAACTTCAGTCTGGACAAGATCCACCTCATCGAAGGTGGCCTGGAGCCTTTCAACCCCAGCTTACCAGTGCAGGTGCCTCTGTGGCTGGCGATCAACCTGAAACGGAGACAGAAGTGTCGGCTGCTCACCGCCTGCCCCACCAGCCCCAGTGGATGGACGTGGAAAAGTTGGAGAAGATTAGGGATCATGAATGAAATGAAGAAACTTTTACCCGTATGCCCAGCCCTTACTACATGGAGCTCATCAAACTCCTGTTAAATCACGCTTCGGACTACATTACACCCTGAAAGCAGATGAGATCTGGAGCCTGATCAAGGACGTGCGGGACACTCGTATAGCCAAGCTCCGGGTGTCTGCCAACAGCTTCATGAGACAGCAGGAGGCACACGCCAAGCTGGATAACCTGACCTTGACAGAGATCAACACCAGCGGGGCTTTCCTCACACAAGCGCTCGATCACATGTAGAAACTCCGCATGAACCTGCAACCTTCTGACAGTGTCCAGTCTCAGGACTTCCAGGGAGGGACTGGTTTGTCAAGGCCTGTGTCTGCCGGCAGGAAGCTCACTGGGTGGTGTTTGAGTGCTCAGGATGTGACAAAGGTACTCACGTTTCTGGAGTTTTAGAACAACTTTTGAGTGTATGAAAAACAGTGCACTGAAGCAAGGAATGGGATTATAACCTTGTTGGAAAGCAACAGGCTTGGGCTTAGTCCTCGAGACATTCTGTAATTCCACATCTGTATCAGGGAGCCAGGTGTCCTTTTATGGGGGGAAAAACATTCATTAGCAGAACAAGTGATTTCCCTAGCAGAGCCCCATGTCTCCCGCATGGGACTGTCACGTGCAGGTGAGTGTTCGGTGACGTCAGGTGTTGCTTTTAAGATAGAGACATAGCAGGATGGTGACGTGGCTTCGGCCTTTTTTTTTTTTCTTCCCTTCTTGATCCTGATCTCTTGGGCTAAATTTAGAATTTCCTACAGAGGTTGTTCACCCAGAGAAGGACAGCAGATGAGTGGCTAGTGAGGGTGACCTATGTTTATCATGTATGCCCTGATGCACAATAAAGATGGAATAAATCCCCCCTCCAAAAAAAGAAAGAAAAGATTTATTAATTTTTGCCAATCTGATAGATTGAAATGGTATTTTATTATTATGATGTTTTAAATGTTCATGTCCCTTAGTTCAGGTGAGGTTGAGCATATTTTCTTACGTGTATTGGGCATTTGAATATTCTCTTTTGTGCATTTCCTGTTCATCCCCTGTGTCTTTTTTTTTTATTGGGTTGTTTATATTTTTCTTAGCAATTTGTAGACATTCTGTACATATCCAGGACATTAATACTTTGGGAAACAAACATCTCTTTCTGTTCTGTGGCTTATCTTTTCACATTGTTTATGGCATTTTTCAGTCATAAAAATTTTTAATTTTAACGTAGTCAGATCTAACAGTGTCTCCCTTTATACATTGTTTGGCTTCTCATTTAAGAAATTTTTCCTTATCCTGATGCCATAAACGCATCCTGTGTTTGCATCTAAAAGTTCTAGTCTCATTTTTTATCTATGGGCCTTTAGCCCATCTACGGGGTGAGGTAGGAATCTAATTTTATAGCCCGTGGTCTTAGATCCATTTATTGAGTAATCCATCCTGTTCCCACTGACTTGTAGTCCCACTTTGGATTTTCTTTTTTATGTGGGTCTGTTTCTAGGCCTTATTTCTATTCATTTGTCTTTACTTGCACTGATTTAAATATTATAGTTTTATAATAATCTTTCCTATAGGGTGACTCTACCTTTATTGTTTAAATTTTCTTGGCTTGAATTTCAAGATCACCAAATTATGTGAAATACTCTTTTAGATTTTGGTTAGAAATACATTGAATTTCTAGAATAAATTGGGGAGAACCATCATCTTTACCTACAGAGTCTTCTTTCTTTTTTTTTTTTTTTTTTGGTGAACACGGTATATGTTGTATAGTTTTTCTTTATATCATTTATTAGAGTTTTATAACTCTCCCTTGTATATCTTTTATTAGATTTATTCCTAGATATGTTAAATGCTTTGTTGCTTTTGCAATATGTATTTTAAAAAACTACTTTGTCTAATTGACTGTTGGTGATATATAGGAATGATATTTGTGTATGTGTCTATGTGTGTGCTTAAACTAGTCAAATTATGTCATTGTTCTAGGTCTATAGATTCTTTTTTTTAGCCCATTTCATAAAGTTTTTTTTGGGGGGAAATTATCTATTTTGTTTAATTTTCAATGTTATTTATATGAAATTCTTATTTGCAAATCACTGTATATAGGTGTTCTTTTGGACATTCCTGGTATTTGTCCATTCCTAATACCTTATTTGTGCCAGGATTCTTTTCTTATCCATCATACAAGAAATTTGTTTATTTTATTAGTCTTTTTAATAATCTGGCTTTTTATTTCTTTGATTATTTTTGTTATTTGTTTTGTTATTTATTTCATTAATTTTGCTCTTACATTTATTTTCTTCTATTTTCTGAGTTAAAGCTTTTGTTTTATCTTGTTTTTGTTTTAGTCTCCTAATTTATTGATTTAGATTCTTAGCTCAGTAACTTTAAATGTTTCTTCTTGTCTAATATATTCATTTAATACTATAAAATTTATCTCCAAATATTACTTTAGCATTATTTTTGATACATAGTTGTATTTTGATATATAATTATTGATACATAGTGTTTTCATTATCTTTCAGTTCTAATTTCTGCTATGTTATCCATCTTTGACCCATGAATTATTTTGAAATATTTGAAAAAAAATTTAAATGTCTAAATATATGGAAATTATTCTTTGTTATTTACTTCTAACTTTATAGCATTATAGTCAGAATATTCTGTCAGTAGGATAGAATCCTCACCCAGCCACCTAACTATACAAAAATTCTAGAATCACTTTTTCCAGCCCAGACCTCTCTTAAGCTTCAGTTCCACATATCCAATTCCTCTCTTGTCACTTCCACCTGGATGTCTCACAGGCCCTTTACACTCAGAAATACACACATTAATTTCTTATATCCTTCCCCTCCCTCCTGCCCCTGTAACACTGGCTGTTCCTCCTGGGTTCCTTAACTTGGTGAGAGATGCCATCATCTTCCCAGTCAGCAAAGCTGGAAACCTCAGACCTCCCTCCACATACATATCAAATCAGAGAACTCATTCCATCTGTTTCAGCTCCTTGATATTTCTTGTATCCATCCCCTCTCTAGCCCCACTGCCGCCTCCGTGATTCATGCCCTTGCCATCCCTCTCCTGGATCCTCATGCCCTCCCTGTGCTCTCCCTCTCTCTACAATGTGGTGTCCTCAAATCTGTTCTCCACATAGTACTACATGAATTGTACTGCATGGAAAACTTATTTTGTCTCCCCTGCTTTACACTCTTGCATGACTCCCTGTAGTTTATAGGATAAAGTTGAATCCCTGCATTATGCGACCCCACCTGCCTCTCTCACCAGCTCTGCCTTGCTCTATGCCCCAGTCCTGGGAACAAGTTGCTGTTCCCAAATAGTGTCAGGATGTTACAGTTTCTGTGAGATTTCTCAGGCTGTGCCCTCTCTCGTGCATGCATTTGCTTTACTTGGTCTACTAAGCAAACACTGAAAGATTCAGCCCAAGTTTCACCACCCTCAAGCAGCCCACTCGGTAACCCCCTTTTATGTACCCTCTAATCTCAAGTTGGGCTTGTCTGGTTAGACTCTAAGCCCCTGGAGGGCAGAGACCATTTCCAAATTGTCTCTTTGTCTTGTTTGTTGGATAAAAGGAAAAAATGAGTACTAATCGTGAAGAAAAATATGGCTTCAGAGCCAGTTGGATGTTGGGAATCTTAAGAACTATCCTCTCTTTCCAAAGTAAGTTAAGTTGCCTCTGGAATTTCAGAAGAGGTGTGGGGTGAGAATTGCAGTGTTAACTCTTTCTTGTCTGGAGGAGGGCATGTGGAAATGCTGAAAGAAGAAGCACATGAAAGTAAAGCTTAAGTAAATTACATCCTGTAAAAACTTATAGGAGAAATTTCTCCAAAGAAGTTATACAGATTGCCAACAAACACATGAAAGGATGCTCAACATCACTAATCATTAGAGAAATGCAAATCAAAACTACAGTGAGGTATCACCTCACACCAGTCAGAATGGCCAACATCAAAAAATCTACAAACAATAAATGCTGGAGAGGAAGTGGAGAAAAGGGAACACTCTTGCACTGTTGGTGGGAATGTGGATTGATACAGCCACTCTGGAGAACAGTATGGAGGTTCCTTAGAAAATTAAAAATAGAACTACCATATGACCCAGCAATCCCACTCCTAGGCATATACCCTGAAAAAACCATAATTCAAAAAGAGTCCTGTACCACAATATTCATGGCAGCACTATTTACAAAAGCCAGGACATGGAAGCAACCTAAGTGTCCATCAACAGATGAATGGATAAAGAAAATGTGGCACATATATACAATGGAATATTACTCAGCCATAAAAAGAAACGAAATTACTTGTAGTGAGGTGGGTGGACATAGAGTCTGTCATACAGAGTGAAGTAAGTCAGTAAGTCAGAAAGAGAAAAACAAATACCATATGCTAACACATATATATGGAATCTTAAAAAAAAAAAAAAGGTCATGAAGAACCTAGGGTCAGGACGGGAGTAAAGACACAGACCTACTAGAGAATGGACTTGAGGACACAGGGAGGTGGAAGGGTAAACTGGGACAAAGTGAGAGAGTGGCATGGACATATATACATTACCAAACGTAAAATAGATAGCTAGTGGGAAGCAGCCACATGGCACAGGGAGATCAGCTCTGTGCTTTGTGACCACCTAGAGGTGTGGAATAGGGAGGGTGGGAGGGAGGGAGACACAAGAAGGAAGAGATATGGGGATATATGTATATGTATAGCTGATTCACTTTGTTATAAAGCAGAAACTAACACACCATTGTAAAGCAATTATACACCAATAAAGATGTTTAAAAAAAAAGGAGAAAAACAAATACCGTACGTTAACACATATATATGGAATCTAAAAAAAAAAAAAAAAAAAAATTGGGCTTCCCTGGTGGCGCAGTGGTTGAGAGTCCGACTGCCGATTCAGGGGACACGGGTTCGTGCCCCGGTCTGGGAAGATCCCACATGCCGCGGAGCGGCTGGGCCCGTGAGCCGTAGCGGCTGGGCCTGCGCATCGAGAGCCTGTGCTCCGCAACGGGAGAGGCCACAACAGTGAGAGGCCCGTGTAACGCAAAAAAAAAAAAAAAAAAAAAAAAAAAAAAAAAAATTGATTCTGATGAACCTAGGGACAGGACAGGAATAAACACACAGACGTAGAGAATGAACTTGAGGACACGGGGAGGGGGAAGTGTAAACTGGGACGAAGTGAGAGAGTAACATTGACATATAAACACTACCAAATGTAAAGTAGATAGCTAGTGGGAAGCTGCTGCATAGCACAGGGAGATCAGCTCGGTGCTTTGTGACCACCTAGAGGGGTGGGATAGGGAGGGTGGGAGGGAGACACAAGAGGGAGGGGATATGGGGATATATATATATGCATAGCTGATTCACTTTGTTATACAGCAGAAACTAACACAACATTGTAAAGCAATTATACTCCAATAAAGATGTTAAAAAAAAGTAAAGTACAGAAAAGAAAAAACTTAGCGGACATCCAGCTTTTTTTGTTTAAAGAATGTTCATGAATTGTTCAAAATCAACTTGGTAATCTTTAGAATAGTTGTATTATCATTTTCGCTAATAAGGTATGCTCTAAGAGGGGGAAGAAGACTCACAAATGCTTCCTTAAATGAAAAGTATTTGCTTATGATACTAGCCTAGTTTTCAACATCACTTTTCACATCAAAGGAACTCAGTGGAAGCATTTTCTCGTATTTACTTCCTTCTTCTTCCCCCCCACCCCATCTCTACCTCTGGTCATAGATTTAGTTCCAACAGATTAAATAAAAGAGCAGCACTTGGAAGAAGCATCCAGAGACATGGTCAGGATGAGACTCCTTCTACTTCAGATCAGGCAAAGAAAGGCAAAGAGAAAAAATCTCAAAAGCTATCCTTTTTCTCCTTTATTAGTTTAAATACGTTTCTAGATTAGAACACAGAGTATGTCTCAAGTAAGGGTAGGGCAGCTTTTCCCAACCTGTATTTCACTGAATAGTACTTCACGAGATTTTAAACAGTGTTTGGGTGAAAAAAGGTTTGGAAAAGGGTTCCTTTCAAAGTTCATAAAAGGTTCTGAGATGTCCTGCAGTTGAAAACCTATTTAACTGTATTTAACCCAGCCTTTCCCAACATTTATTTGATTATAAAATCCTTTTATATGGAGCACCTATTAACGTGCTGCAGAAACACATCATTTGGATAAAAATAGTCTGATTTGAGGGCAGGTGTTTCACTTAGTAAAGATTATTCTGAAGTAGTAAAGAGTTAATGAACATCTTAAACCACCTGAAAAGCAGTGTCAGAAGATTTAAAAAATGCTGTCAAGAACTCATAAAATATACATTATATTGTGTAGCAATATTGTAAAATGCTGTATGATACATTAAAATCATCAGATTATACCCCATTACCCTACAATCTTCTAATCACATATTTATACATTTTACATTGTATCTGCAAAATGATTCCTGTTATAAATATTGTGCTTGAATTACAGAAGTATGCTGTAACCCCAACTATGAAGGATTCCATGAACTAAGAAAGTAACAGCTTCAGATAATGAGAGTGTCAGGGCAAAAGAATGATTAAAAATTATAGCATTACAGAGCTTTAGAGCTAAAAGGAACGTTAGAGATAATTTTAATACAACTCCTTCATTTAAGACAAAAGGAAATTGACAATCATTTATGAGGTCTTCAAGAAGAAGAACAGGTGGCAAAAGTGTAGAAAAGATGGAACACTGGGGACAGCATTTTCCCTTATGCAAGACGTAGAAGAAAGGGTGAAGTGCTCTGGGAAGATGAGGTTAGAATGTTGAGAGAAGGAAGTCTGGATACACGATGGTTGACATACTTACATGTGTCAGTATGAGGGTGAAGAATTACACAGACAAGCAATATGGTCAGCACAAGACACTCACCTAAGCAGACCAATGGGTCATGGTGGGGAAGAGAGGGTCCTGAAGCTAAGAAGCATCAGGACAGTGACTTACATTTAACTAGTTGCTCACAATGACTACCTAAAGTAAGTAGACACACCCATCTCTGAAAACAGCACTGCTCACCTAGAACCCCACCAAGATCGAATTCAGCCATGCGAGTGCTCCACAGTGTACACGCGTTCTCCAGGGTTAGAGACAATTCGATCAGAAGTGGACACTGGCCCAACTTTAACCTCCTCCCCTCTGTGGGATGTGCCTGAGCTGCTGGTGTGTCTAGAATGGCTACCTCCTGCCAGCTGTCTTCTTCCTCCTCCACTAAGAGGAAGCTGCATTTTTCCAGGTAAGTGGAGGGTACATTCCCAAGGGAAACACTTTGCTGTCAGCCCATGGGGTTAGGTTTCTGGCAGATCGTGTGGCCGATTGCCATTCACTGCAAGTATCTTGAAAGTCTCTATCAGAGAGCAAGCTCTGCACATCTGTTGAATCCAGTGATTGCTTTATATTTAAAGGATGATGTCAGCACTCTGAAGTTGTCAAGTGAGGATGACGGTGCTGCATCCTCTGAAGCGGCTCTTTCAGGATGATTTTTAAATGGTAGGGTATTGGGGTTCTTAAATGAGAAAAGATTCCAGAAGGGCTAATAAAAACATCCAATGAATAAATCTGTTCTCACACATTAGCTAAGCGCTCAGTGGGCCCAGCACATGGCAATCATAATAAACATCTATATGCACTCATTATATTATATATAATATTATATTATTGATTATATTATGTCCAATACATGACTTACAGGTGTGCTGTGCAGATCCCCTCTCAGTGAAGGACTTGCAATGTGGGTAGACAGGCTTTCCTGTAAACTGGAAATCTAAAGGCTTGATTGGACTGGAGTTCAACATGTTTTGGCAAGAACACATTTTGAAAGAGCTGTCTACTTCGCATTGTGTTCCCATTCCCAGAAGGTTGTCCCACTTGGACGTTGCCAGGGTTGATCCTTTTTTTTTTTTTTTCTTGGCAAGACTACTTTGTAGATAGTGGTGGGTTCCACGAGGAGGCTCATGGTGTATGACTGTCTGTCTTTCTGTGATGTGAGCACGCACCAATGATTATTGCCTTGATTCATTTATCTATTAGAAGTTGCAAAGTGATAATTTTATTATTCCACTAATTATCCTTTATTTTTCAGCTGGAATACTTCTATAAAGAGAAAATTTCCCTTGTCTACCGTTTGACTATCATTTATATGGGAAAAATGGCATAAGTGCTCAATTCTTTTTTTTTTTTTTTTGCGGTACGCGGGCCTCTCATTGTTGTGGTCTCTCCCGTTGCGGAGCACAGGCTCCGGATGCGCAGGCTCAGAGGCCATGGCTCACGGGCCCAGCCGCTCCGCGGCATGTGGGATCTTCCCGGACCGGGGCACGAACCCGTGTCCCCTGCACCGGCAGTCGGACTCTCAACCACTGCGCCACCAGGGAAGCCCAGTGCTCAATTCTTTACCTTTGTTTATCAGTTCAAAATAACGAGTTTGTTCCCCAGCCTCCTCCAAATGTGACTAAGTCATGGTGATTTTTTTTACTATCACTATAATTTATGGATTGTAAATAATTTCAATCTCTTGCTCTTATTATTCTCTTTTATACCTAAGTTGTGTCCACTTTGGTCAGGGGAGCCTATTCAAGTTAGCACCTGAGTCCTTTTGACCTGACCCTACTAGTCTTTGATAGCTTCCTAGGTATGATCAGATGTTTTATTTACCACTAGTGCAGGCCTGGGCCCATCTAGATGATGTTTCACATTAGCAGGCAGCTGGCTTATTCCTGGAAAGCATAGTTTGAAAAAGCAAATGGCTGTAACTTCCAGCTCAGGCTGTAAGAGGAACTGTGGATTCAGCAGGATTTCCAATTGCTCTCCTCACTGGCAAAGGGAAAACAAGTGCCCTCAATTAAGGGAAGTGAGATCACCCCATCACAGCCTTGAGCATCACTAAGGCAATATACTGCATGGCAAATTACACGTGTCGGGCAGGGGGGCCAAGTAGATTTATAAATGCAGGCACGGAAGGCAGTGATCATTGATATGAATGAAGATGGTATTTGGAAGCAGGCAGTTCAGGTTTGCTTCACTATCCCAAATCTGTACGTTTAATTCTAAAGTAGTCCAAGATACGATCATGGATTATTCCATCTGTGAACTGTTCATATTACAGAACTATGATATTTCAGAGGAAGAGTTCAGGCTTGGTTTTAAGTCTTGACACTCTCGCAAAGTGAGCACAGACTCATTACAATAACCGTGTTCAGGCTGTGTGCGAGGGTGGTGTCCTCTGGACCGGCAGTGGATGGCAGAAGAGCGTGCGGATGTGTGTTGCCCAGAATCTGTGCTGCCACTCTGCTCTCTGGCTATGTTGGGGATCCTCTTCCCAAATCCAGAAAGGCAAATTCCAAAGGGTCTAAGCTCTTGGGCAGTTTTTCAGGGTTAGCAAATATCTTTTATTCCCTCTATGTTTTGGTAAAGGGATAAAAATGGCAGGTGGCCACCATAGTCCCTTTGCTCTCTTCATTCATCATTTTCTTTTCAATGAGTCTTTTTTTTAAATTAAAAATGAGTGTGTAATAAACGCTGGGTGCGAAGGTTAGAAGTCCAGAGGTGAGGCGGAGACAAGGCACAGCTGCAGACAGGCAGCTTCTGTGAGTCTTCAAAGCCTAATGCTTTAGCAGTGTTCTATTCTCGCCCCCCGAATTTCTTCCTCACAAGGAGACCTTCCCCTGCTTCAGCAGCTCTTCTTTGTCAGAGCCTCCACGGTGACTTCTTCTGCATTGGTTTGGGGTTCAAATCTTCCACATCTGAAGGGCATAGGGGTTCAGCTGTTCTGGATCATAAGGGAGCACATGTGAAATGGACACTTCACTGTGATGACACCCCCCGTGGAAGCCAGTGGGGAGATAGGAAAGGCCAGATGCTCCTTCCCCATCCTTTCCTAGAGGTGGGATGTGGGCAGATCCCTGGCCCAGCTAATTGGATGCCCCTGGGGTGGACCTGGCTCTGGAGCTACTGAGCTGAAGAAGCAGCATCGAGGGCTGGTCTGTTGACAGCGGTGGTGGTTCTCAGTGTTTGGGAACAGGGCAGTGGGTTTTAGCCATGACACTGGAAACTTCACTTCCCCTGTTCCAACCTGGATTGTCAATGTGGCTTTTTAGTTTTCCTGGAGAATCTGAGCTACCAACACATCTTTTCAGTAAATTCTTACCTTGCTTACATCTGCCAGAATTGGTTCCTGTGGTTTGAAGCTAAGAGCCTAGACCGATCCAGGAAGTCATCTCTTTCCATGAAAACATTGATATGTCTCACAAACACCTATCCTGTAAGCAGGTCACGAATTCCATCTGACCGTGAGCCAGAATTCCCCTCAGAGCTTGTGTTTTTGTAGAGCACGTGATGTTGGCCCTTGGTAGTCCCACTTGCTGCTGCAGCGGGCTGTTGAAAACTGTCCCACAGGAACTGTCATGTCTTGGATTTCTGAGGGGTGGTTCTGCTTGGAGCTCGTGCTCTTCTCAGAAAGGCACTCTTCCTGCTAGGGTTTGAAGAGCACCTCTTGTCATCTCAACACGAGAGAAAGAAGATCAGCAAAGAGAATAGCAACCCAGAGGGCTCACATGAGAAGGGCAGACAACTCAGCCTCAGAGCAACAGCCAGCGTCTTGGCAAGCCCATGGAGGGAAACAAAGGTTTCCACAGAGGACAAATGAAAAACGCTCAGTACTTGCTGTCTACTCCTTGAGTGACTGCACCAGCAAAAACCAAGACCTGATGCAAATTCCCCAGCACGGGGAGTGAACACCCATGCCCAGCTGGTAAGGAGCCAGAGCAAAGGGATCTCCCCAGAACAGAAGCATCGCTGTAGTTTTGGGTGAGGGCCACCACCACTTCTTAGTACTGTAAATGCTCTACAGGATGAAGCCTGCAACAACGGACAAGAAGGCAATCTCTCAAGCTTTCTTTCAGTTTCCAGTCCAGGATCAGTGGCAGACCTGGTCCCATAATTCCCACTTTCTAGCCCCAGGTTTTCCTCATCAAAGAGCCCTATTTATTTATTTAAAATATTTTATTATGGATCATTTTGAACATACACAAAAATAAACAGAATAGTATAATGGACGCCCTCTCCCAAGTACCCATTACCCAACTAGAACAACCATGAACCCCCAGCCAGCCTTGCCCCGTCTACACTCTCATCCATTCCCTCTCACCTGTAGTATTTTGAAGCGAATTCCAGATGACATATTTTTTCATAGCAGTTAAGGCACTCTCCCTTTTTTTCATCTTCCTTTCCCCTATTTATTCTTTTTTTTTTTAACATCTTTATTGGGGTATAATTGCTTTACAATGGTGTGTTAGTTTCTGCTTTATAACAAAGTGAATCGGTCATACATATACATATGTTCCCATATCTCTTCCCTCTTGCGTCTCCCTCCCTCCCACCCTCCCTATCCCACCCCTCCCCTATTTATTCTTAACAAAACCGCAAAGCCCACTAACGCATTTAAAAATACTACTTTTAAAAATATCATCAAATATTAAAAAGTTTTAATATCATCAGATATCCAGTCAGCATTTAAATTTCCAGTTTACCCTGGTTAAGTCACTCATACTGGGTCCTTGTAGATCTTATAACCTGGGACAAATTTTAAGCTGTGATTTTTTTTTTTCATACTTGCTTCATGACACATACACATTTTGAAAACTAGGACATCTAAGTTCAAGGGGGTGCACATGGTAGAGGTGTTTCAAACAGGATTATGTTTGTGTTTCCTGTCTTTGGAGGCATGTCAGAACCCCCAGAAGGACCTATCATGGAAGGGTATGTTAATGGATTGAGGGGACTGACAAAAATTCTGAATGAGAGTGGACAGCAGAGAAGTCAAGATGCCAAAAGAAGAGACAGTAAGTGATTCAAGGGTAAGGTCAAAAGGTGCTGAGGAGACGGCAGTTTCAAGAAGGTAACTTGTATGATTGGGAAGAATAGCCTTTGGCTACTCATCTGTTGCTGGCATGATTTGTTGTCATTTCTCATAGGCACAATCAGAACTTTCGGGATCATAATGTAACATGAACTTTCTGGATCATAATGTAATATGTCAATAGAGTAGTGATTTCAGTAGGAGATGCAGGTATTAGGAATGGTCTAGAAGCATTACGAAAAGGGGCTGAAATGGCCTCAATAAAATAATCAAACAACTGTAAAATTGGGTGTAGGTTTAAGTCATTGTGATAATGGAGAATAAAAGGAGAAATGATCAGTGCTAGGACTCATGGATGCAGGCTCAAGACCGTAGCGTGCGTTTTATTGAGAGTGTAGATTTCCATTGGGCTACCTTCAGAATTGTTGGGAGCTCTTGTGTGACTTAACATCAAGACATCCATAAGTGGTTGCTAATTTTCATAATTCATCCTTCTTGATATATTTGCCTTAAGTCAGCATTTCTCAGACTGGCTTCTGAGCAATACTAGGTATTTGGTGACTTTTCCAAAGTCAGATAAGTTTGGGAAACACTGTCCACCTCATGTCCCCGCTTAGAGAGTTACAGTGCCCACTGAGCTGATAGATGTTACCCAATGTTTTCCAAACCTTTTTAATCACGGAAACTATTTCTATGGAATACCTATTAACATCACACTGTATACTAGTGTCCTGCATAGGACATACTTATACTAAAAAAATTTTTTATGTTATTTATGTGATCTCAAATTTGACTGGGCATCCTGTATTATTATTTTCCAAATTTGTCAACTCTATTCTGTCTTCATGTCCCTCCAATCCATTGTTTCAGTGGGAGCAGCCATGTTTGAACAAGTGACACGTCCTCTTGGCCACAAGCGATTGTTTGAGTTGGGCACCTTATCCAAACTAAGTCAATCGATTCCTTTCTTGGAAAAGTGGGATTAGCGGCAAGAGTACATAGGTCTGGATGCTGCCTCGAATGGAGGAGAGCACATCAACGAGGGAAGTTCTGGTGATGACCATTTTCTACCATGAAGACTGGGAAACAGAAGAAGGAAGCCGACGCTGAGAGATGGAAAGAAGACTTTCAGGGTTCCCTAAAATGTTCTAATTCCTGCTTCTTGCCCTTTCTGAAGCTTGGCTGTTTAACAACTCTTGAATTCCTCAAGATACCCCAGAATTCTTATAATGCACATTTCCTTTGCTTAAGCTAGTTCAAATGGATTTCTATTTTTTGCAACCAGAAAATATCCTAATGAAGTGTGATTCTTCCCAGAGGGAAATTGATTTCCTCTATCATTCATGATTTGCTATAATAGGTCTGGCATAGAGTGCTGACATGCATTTTGAGAATGAGGTAGCTTATCTTCAAGGAGAACATTTAGAAATTTAGGAGGAGTCTGGATAAATGATGACATAGGGGGGCAGTGCCTTGGCCATTTTCCCAGTTAGCTCCATCTCTAGGCTGGAGATCTCCAGCTTCTAGCAAAGAAGGGAAATCTTAGGAAAATCACAAAACCACCACACAGGCTCTTTCTCTGGGTAAACGGGCAAGTTCACTCTGCATACCAGGTTAAGATACGGTACTTTAAAATCCTGAAGTTCCTAAGACTGGAATCCTGAGTTGAAAATTGGACCCCCCAAGGTCCATGGCTGTTGGCCTTGAGTTAAGTGTCACCCTTTGTTCTTACCATGGGAAGTTCAATTTAGAGCAATTTGGAATGATTCCCTCCAGTCTCAGGGCATCATTAGGTGTTTCAAGGCTGGTGGTTAGCTTGGTAAAAACCACTTCCCCATATTAGAAGATCACAGGGACTATTGAAAAGATATCACAGAGTGTATGATTTTAAGCAAGTCATAGTTTTCAGATTGCCAGTATTTTCAGACAGTTTAAAAAGTGCTTGTATCTTATATACAAACACAATCTATGTAGTAAAGCTCACATTGACCTTGGAAAAAGCCTCCTTAATGCAACATGGAAGTGTTGTGGTCTCCTTGGGTATCATGAGGTATTCAGGAACATTTTATTTTATTTACACACTGTGGTTTATTTTATTTTATTTTTAAATTTTTGGCTGTGTTGGGTCTTATTTGCGGCATGTGGGATCTTTCGTTGTGGCGCCCGGGCTTCTCTCTAGTTGTGGCATGCAGGTTTTCTCTCTCTAGTTGCAGTGTGCGGGCTCCAGAGCATGTGGGTTCAGTAGTTGTGGCGCACAGGCTTAGTTGCCCCGCAGCATGTGGGATCTTAGTTCCTGGACCAGGGATTGAACCCAGGTTCATTGGAAGGGGAATTGTTTATTGCTGGACCACCAGGGAAGTCCCTATTTTATTTTATGTTAGTTTATTTTCCTTAAGGCTAAGATGGGAACAAATGATGGTGAACCTCGATGAACAAATAGGGACCTCAGATTAGGGGTTAGTAGCTCCTTAATTGATCTTCTATTAAATCTTGGGCATGATTTCTGTTGCTGTGAGGTTGTTATTCTTAACATGTGTTTATTGTTGGTAGCTCCAGAGTATGATTCTCATTTTAATCCTGTAAGATCCACTAGAAGGAATCAATAGCAGAATAACTGAGGCAGAAGTACAGATAAGTGACCTGGAAGACAGAATGGTGGAATTCACTGCTGTGGAACAGAATGAAGAAAAAAGAATGAAAAGAAATGAAGACAGCCTAAGAGACTTCTGAGACAACATTAAATGCAACAACATTCGCATTATAGGGGTCTCAGAAGGAGAAGAGAGAGAGAAAGGACCCAAGAAAATATTTGAAGAGATTATAGTCGAAAACTTCCCTAATATGGGAAAGGAAATAGCCACCCAAGTCCAGGAAGTGCAGCGAGTCCCATACAGGGTAAACCCAAGGAGAAACATGCCGAGACACATAGTAATCAAATTGGCAAAAATTAAAGACAAAGAAAAATTATTGAAAGCATCAAGGGAAAAATGACAAATAACATACAAGGGAACTCCCGTAAGGTTAACAGCTGATTTCTCAGCAGAAACGCTACAAGCCAAATTGGAGTGGCATGATACACTTAAAGTGATGAAAGGGAAGAACCTACAACCAAGATTACTCTACCCGGCAAGGATCTCATTCAGATTCGATGGAGAAATCAAAAGCTTTACAGACAAGCAAAAGCTAAGAGAATTCAGCATCACCAAACCAGCTCTACAACAAATGCTAAAGGAACTTCTCTAACTGGGAAACACAAGAGAAGAAAAGGACCTACAAAAACAAACCCAAAACAATTAAGAAAATGGTCATAGGAACATACATATCGATAATTACCTTAAACGTGGATGGATTAAATGCTCCAACCAAAAGACACAGGCTTGCTAAATGGATACAAAAACAAGACCCATCTATATGCTGTCTACAAGACAACCACTTCAGACCTAGGGACACATACAGACTGAAAGTGAGGGGATGGAAAAAGATATTCCATGAAAATGGAAATCAAAAGAAAGCTGGAGTAGCAATACTCATATCAGATAAAATAGATTTTAAAATAAAGAATGTTACAAGAGACAAGGAAGGACACTACATAATGATCAAGGGATCGATCCAAGAAGAAGATATAACAATTATAACTATATATGCACCCAACATAGGAGCACCTCAATACATAAGGCAACTGCTAACAACTATAAAAGAGGAAATTGACAGTAACACAATAATAGTGGGGGACTTTAACACCTCACTTACACCAATGGACAGATCATCCAAAATGAAAATAAATAAGGAAACAGAAGCTTTAAATGACACAATAGACCAGATAGATTTAATTGATATTTATAGGACATTCCATCCAAAAACAGTCAGTGTTTTTTAGCCAGACAACCTCAGTGTATCTGGAATTTTCAGCTGCTAAACTCTTAATGTGGTGAATGGAGTATGATATTATATCCAGAAGATATTAATGGACTCATGCACATAATACAGTCACCACCACAAATAGGCCACATCAGCATTGAAAGGTCAAGCTGCACTGAAATTACAAGTTGAGATATATGGTTTTTTTTTTGTTTTTTTTTTTTACAAGTGATTCTTTCTTCTGAGGCTCCAAATGAGGTTTCCTTCCATTTCTTTTTTTTTTTTTTTGGTACGCGGGCCTCTCACTGTTGTGGCCTCTCCCGTTGCGGAGCACAGGCTCCGGACGCGCAGGCTCAGCGGCCATGGCTCACAGGCCCAGCCGCTCCGCGGCATGTGGGATCTTCCCGGGCCGGGGCACGAACCTGCGTTCCCTGCATCGGCAGGCGGACTCTCAACCACTGCGCCACCAGGGAAGCCCCTTGGGTTCCTTTTTTACCCAAGCTCTCATGATTTAGAGAACCTGTCATCACCTGGCTGTGTGTACCTGCCTTGTAATGGAAACGAGGTGGTTGATTATTTGGGACTCCCATCTCTTTTGCACTACATCTCTCTCCTGCATCTATTTAAAATGCTTATTTGCTTTTTTCAGAACATACCATGCTCTTTTACCTCTGTGCTTGTTTACATGCTATTCCCTTCCCTTTGGAGCGTAAAGGAGCCCCACTGAAAGCAACCTTTAAGGGAGTTGGGTGGGGCAAAATGAAGGCTTCTGGGAGAAGGACACCTGCGCTGAGGTCTTGAATGGTGAGCAGGAGTTAGCTAGTCCAAGAAATGAAAAGAAGGCTTGGGCGAAGGTTGAAGGACATGGAGTGCCTTGGGGAATGTGGAAATGTGTTACTGGTTCAGAGTTGCTGGAGCTTAGAGATAGGAGATCAGGAGGTGAAGCTGGAGGAGTTAGCATGGGATAAACCACGGAAGGCCTAAGTTGCCAGGTTAAGGAGCTTGGAACTTATTAGGTGGGCAAAGTTGAACCTTCGATGTGTTTTAAGGTTGGGGGGACATGGTCTGATTTTTTTCTAGGCAAATCACTGGGTTGTGGGAGCGGTGTAGATAGAGAAGAAGACAGGCAATGTAGACCAATGTTTGATGGGCCAAGAGTAGGCGCAGGAGACCAGAGAGTAAGCCACTATCATGGTCTAGATTAGAGATCATGAGAGTCTGAGTAAGGGTAGTGGTTGGGGGAGAGGGTAATGTGTCAGTTTAGATGACTACCCCTAACCTCCACCCAATCTAGTCGGGGCATAAATTATGAATATTAGTTATTTCTTTTGATGAATCCACCACGTAATTGTCATCTTCAGTTTGACTTGGATAGGTCTTTGGCTCCCATTGGCTGCACCTTGTAGTCACCTGGAGACTTTTAGAAACTACTGATGCCTGGGTCTCAACTCCAGAGATTCTGACTTAATTGGTGTGGGGTACAGCCTGGGTATGGGGGATCTTTGAAAGTTCTCCAGCGGATTCTAGAATGTGTAGCAAAGAGTGAGAACCACTGGTGCAGGTATCACCCAAACAGCATAAAAAGAAAAATATGTATTGGGACAATATTTTTCTTCCTATCTTCCCAATCTTGTCCGTGGGTTTAGGAAGTCATAAGGTAGGCCAAAAAGAGAGGACACAAAAAATGTTCACCATTATTAGTCAGCCAGGATTATTAGGAATACTGTGAGTTCTACACAAGAGCTGGCCAACACAGTTTCGGGAGTTACACACTGAGTCCAAGCTGTATTTCCACTGAATCAGTTGCTTATGGTTACAGATGACACTTTGTGAAATGTCTCTGGCAGCACTCTCTTTGGATTCAAATGGATTTTCATTCCAAGGATTTACTTTGCTTCGACTGTGGATTTATTTTTTGAATCTAAAGAAATTCATCCTAACTGGGTTATTTCCACTTAATTGTCTCGGGTTGAATTGTTATCCAGTATCATCACAGGCCTCTTCAATGATGGCTTAGCTCAGCCCTCAAATTTTAATGTCTGCGAGAATCACCTAGAAATATTGTAAAATGTAGGCTCAGATTCAGTAGATCTGGGGCAGAGCCTGAAATTCTGTATCTAACGAGCTCCCAGGTCCTGCTGAACCCACTGGTCTATTGACCTCACTTTTAGAGGATCAGGGGCCCTGGGAAATATTCTAAAGGCTTTGATTATTCTTCTTTCTCTTTAGTCATAATCATATAAAGGGAAGTATAAGGAAAAGAAACAATCATATTTAATTTGAAAAAATCTCTAGGTGAAGACTTACTTGTGGTATACAATTAAATAAATACAAAACTGTTTTTCCATCTTTGCATGACATTTCTACCAATTTTAAACCTCTCTATTGTGCCTTTGAAGACACCCAGGAGAAATTATTTCAGGTCCATGCAAATTGAAGATGACATTCTGGATCCTATGGCTTTTAAGTGAATCAGGAACCTGTAGTTAACAAAATAGTTAACATATTTCATGTATGTCAATAGCTGAAAAGGCAACCTTTCAAAATATCTGACAATGTTATTAAACTCAAATCTTGAAAATCTGAGATCATCCAAGTTAGTCTGCAGGTACTGGGAGAACTCATAGCTGAGTGCATAATCTCTGGAGTGTATAATCTTTGGAGAACTTTGTGTCTAATGACAGGTAAGAATTTTTTCCCCTCAGAGTACAAAGTTTAATAAACAGGATTCAAAACTCATAGGAGCCCCAAAATTATATTTTTTGAACTCAGGAAATTTGATATTTCTAGTGTAGTTCAAAAGAGAATATCTAGCATGGGTGTTTGTTTCCCTGTAGGGAGAGTTTATAAGGAATCTTGACTACATTTCTAAAGGAAGGAAAATGGAAGTTTGTGTATATAACTAGTATATGAACAAGTGTGACCAGTAAGATGTAATGCAATGAAACATATTTTTTACGTCCACTGCTTTCTAAAATGTATTTAATAGAGGGTTTTTTCTCTTTTGGTGGGTGAAAGTTCTGACATCCTCCAGGAATGTTCTAGTTACTTAAGGAATAGAAAGTCGTACCTACTATCAACCTAAGTCAAAATACACAATCTTGATTAGAAATAGAATTCCAGTTGGATGTATTAATCAGTGTTTCAACATACATTAAAAGGTAAGACTTCTCTTATCCCACCCATAGGCTGTTCTTCACCTGCCTTTGGGGAAGGAAGTGCCAATGGCTTTTTTTTCTCTTTCTTTACTTTCTAAGCTTCAGACTCCGCTGGGGTCAGAGCACAGGGGAGGCTGGAAGGAAAAGGGTACAGGAAAGGGCTTACTTGAATGGTACGTTTGTGAGCTAGTTTGGCACCATCTGGGGCTGGCAGGTGCTTAAAAGTGAACCTTTTTCTCATAAGGGTGTTTGTGCTCTCCAGAGCTTCCCCTGCAGGGTCCCTCCAACAATAGTTCTGGGAGATGGGCCATACGTACTATCCTCTAGCCGTGCTCTCTTCTTATTCCTCGTTTTCTGAACTTTCCGCTCCACAGAGATTTTGGAACCTCATTGCTCCCAGGAGGCTCTCTGGGGGCAGAATTAAAAATGGCTCCAGTTTAGCTCTTTCCCTGTAGGATGGGATTAAGAGTCACACAGGGCAGTGGCTGTCTGCAAAAGGGTTCCTTTTACAAATACTCCCCCGATATCTACACTTGCAACCCTTTTATGACCTCCTTGTAGGTTTTAGGGCTGCGTATCCAGCTTTTAATAATGCTGTTTGAAATTTCCATGAGGGGATGTGATAGCTCACTTTGGAATTTCATATTTATAGAATCTTTGGTGTTTCCGTAGTCAGTTCCAATTTAATATTCTATTATCCTATAATTTAAACTTCTGTTCCTCTTCCAAAATAGGGCAATTCCTAGACCACTGACCTATGTCAGAATACCTTCCTAGGTATTAGGGTTTTTCAACCTCGGCACTATTAACATTCTGGACCAGATGATTCTTTGCTGTAGAGGACTGTCCTGAGCCTTGTACTGATACAGTGTTTAGCAGCATCGCTGGCTTCTTACGCAGTAGATGCCAGTATCACCTTCTCCCTCCCAGTCCTGACAGTAAAAATGTTTCCAGACATTGCCATGTGTTTCCTGGGAGGAAAATTGCCCCTGGATAAGAACCACTGCCATAAATTTAAGAGTACAGGTCCTAGGGCAAACATGTTGAAAACAAGGTATGCATCATAAAGATGACCTCGACAAGAATGGTAGCCCTGGAGGCAACCTCAGACATCCACCTTGTCCAACCCCACTTTATAAATGAGGAAACAGTTCAGAGAAGTGAACGTATTAGCTGGTGTTGCAAAGCCCCTGTCACAGGTAGGACCAGGAAGAACCTAGTTCTCCTGACCTTTGCACAGTGTTCATTGTGAGGTTGGAGATAAATAGTTATTAAATCTCAACAGCGCTGCTAATTTTAAAGTACCTATGCTTAGAATTTTCTGTGCCAAAAATAGGACATAGAAAAACCTTATCTAATTAGTTAGCGAATAACACTGAATTAAAATTGGACACTATAATTAATCAATGCTAAATTGTAGTCAAATCCATTACCCTTGAGTAGATTATCTGTGTGACCCACAGTCTCCTTCTGACACCACACACTGTGGGTCTGAAGGCGCTGATTGGAGGGCTTTGAGAAGACGGGAGGCTGGGGGTTGAGCGGAACCTATGAGTGGCAGTAAATCATTTTTGTGTTATCTGTAGTTTGTTTTTATCTATGTCACCGCTCCTCTCCATTAACAAAGTTAATTGAGAATTGACTATTGCAAACTTTTATTATAGAAGGCCGGAGATGGAGAAACACATGCAGAAAAAATAGAAATCATTCAATTGTTTGTTCTAAGGATGGTCAATTTCAGGACCAATTGATCAAATTTCAGAAACTTTTCTTTCTCTGTTTTTTAACTCTGAGTGCCCTTCATGTTTTGTTTGTTTTCTTTTTTTTTTTTTTCTATCACTGAACAAAGTATATGCTTTCCAAAGAATTGTTAGTTTTCTTTTCAGCAAAGTCTTACAAGAAACAGGCTTTGGAAGTAAAATTTAGCAGGTTCCCTAAGATTTTGTTTCCTGAAGAGCACCTTTCATTTCTGGATTTTATTTGTGTGCTTAGATAGGAACTGCCGGGTTTTAATTTTGTAGGGACCTCCACCGGAATGCTCGCTCTCCACGTGAAGTCAGCTTAAGTCTCAGGTCACTGGGACTCGCTGCTCACCTCCCGATGGAGCCTTTCTCTCCCAGTTCTGTCTGTGGTACCCCTCGGTTGGAAATGTGGAAATGATCAGTGAGTCTGCTCCCTTAATAATAATTTTAAAATTTAAATAATCAAAAATACTATTGTCCATTTATTGGACACTATGCCCCAGACACTGTGCTAACATGTTTCCGGGCCTTTAATCCTCACAACAGTCCTTGGCAGCAGGCATCATTGTTCCATGTCTCAGGTGAAAGAACTAACCAGTGTGCCCAAGGTCATTCAGTCATAAGCGGAGGGACAGGTCTCCAGAAACCCCTGGCCGGCGCATGAGGCTTGCAGTATCTTCCCCACCAGGGATTGAACCCAGGCCCTGGCAGTGGAAGTGCCAAGTCCAAACCACTGGACAGCCAGGGAATTCCCCCCCTTTTTTTTCCCTTTGGCCCTGGCCCATGCTCTTAACCTCCACATGGTTTTGCCCCCCTCACTTAGAATACTGGGCCATTTCTCTCTTTAAAATATCTCCAGGGGTTGTCCTTTTCCCTGTGGCCTACGGTCTTATGCCTGGATTCTTCTCAGAGCCTCCTGTGCAATGGCACACACCTCATACCATCTGCCCCCAAATACTGCTTTTAATAAGCCATTCCTTCCATCTCAATCCCTCTGTAGCTCCCTATAGCCATACAAGCCAACACTTCGTCTGACTCACTGCATTCTGGCTTCTGTCCCTCTCCCTTCAGTCATCCTTTTATGCACCTGGGAAAATGACAGGTTTGTCCTCCATTTCCCTCGGGCCTACCCAGTCACTGAGTCCCGGTCTGAGACTTTTTTTTCCTTTTCTTTTTGGCCGCACCACGCGGCATGTGGGATCTCAATTCCCCGACCAGGGGTCAAACCCGTGCCCCCTACAGAGTCTTAACCGCTGGATTGCCAGGGGAGTCCCTGAGACTTCTTTCTCTGTGAAATTTTGTTGTGGTATTGTAGCCCACCTGGTCCCTGATTTAGTTGGTTCAACCCAGTTAAATTCTTAATTTTTCTCTCATCATTTCATACATGTTACTTGGTCCAAATCTTATGATCTTGTGGCTCTGCTGTGTCTCCTAGATAAGGACCAAAAGATGCATAACCTTCAAGGCACTCACAGTACATAAATGCATGTTGGTTTATTTGGCATCGTTTTTCAAAGATAGGAAGTTACACTGGGATAGAAGAAAGGCTCGGTGGAAGTTTCTGAACGTTGCTGATACCACCAAGAACAGAGATATGTGATCGTGGAGATATTAATCTTTCCTAACAATATTTTAACATCATCGGGGTGGGGGGATTTACATTCATCTTTAAACCAAATCATGATAAGTCAACTTTTTTTTCAATTTCACAATCCATATTGATGTGGTGTGTGAATTAGAGAGGGGTCCAATCGCCTCTTTATGATTTGAGGTTATTGATTTTTATTAACTTGAGAAAAGTATTTTTTCTGATTCTAGAATGGATGTTTCTAATGTTACTGGTAAAATAAAAGCCTACCAATTTCTCAAGAGCATCTGAGTTTGGATTTTTTTTACCTTTCCTTGCTATCTACTGGAAGTTTCTGAATCTTACAAGTTACAGTAGTATATCTGGTTTTTGTTAAAAGAATTGTAGAGATATGAATTGTTAAAGATTTTGATTGGTTAATGACACTACATGTTTTTTAAAGATAATTTTTGGTGCTGACAGAAATCAGTAGACGTCACAAAGCACATTTTTAAAGACTTCTTCAGGAGACAGGTGAGTCTAGAACCTGCTAGTCGCCCACTCTCTCCTTAGCTGCAGTACCTACCTTTGGCCAAGTAAAGGAAAGACCTGTTAATATGATGGGTGCAGATGTTCTGACTGTTTCTTAGATTCCACGGCTGTCTATTTGGCACCCATTAATTGCAGGGCCAAACTAAGGGCCACAGTTTATCTCTCCATCAATCCAGAGCCCATGCTCTGACCCTCCTTATCACCTAATTCTCACATATCAAGCCAATATTCTTCCTGCCCTAAGTCCCCCAGACCAGGTCCCAGACAGCTAGAGACCAACCCGATAGACCAGAGACCACCCACAGAGTTCAAACTAGCAAATCCTTCAAGCTGTTTACCCTGCTCTGCCTTTTCTGTGGAAAACACAGCAAAGGCCCTGGCCTGGGCTTTCCCCTTGAGCCTCCTTCTGTTTCCTCACCGTGCGTGGTGCTGCAAGACGCCGTGTGCCTCTCGGGAGATGTAAGTGATAAAAATCTTTCGGTGGCACTGCCTCTCTGTGTTGCCACTCTGTTGCCTCCAAAAATTAAAATCCCATGAGTACAAATGAGACAGACAACAGTGCAATTTCCTGGGGCTTTTTCTCTGTCAAGTGCATTTGCGTTCATTATTATGTCACTCTAGTAGCTGTCCTTGTTCTGTGCTCTTGGAAACCTGATGTCCAGAACTTACGAAAGCTATCTGACTATGCAAAATATGTTTTGACCTCATCAATTGAAGAAGCTCCAAGTAGGTTTCTTCCTGAGAGATGGAGACCTGCAGTTGGAAGAAATGTGACGAGGCAGGAGGGGAAGGAACGGGTGTGGCAGGCTTTGATGGGTAAAGCAGAGATAAGGACAGAGGCAGCAATCTCTGGAAACAACGTGGGTCCACCTGGAAGTCATCTTAACGCAAGGACTGCACAAGCCATAGGCTGAGACCCTTTCATAGCCTGAGAGCATTCGTTCACTCACTCAGTGGACGTGAGGCTGATCTGGTTGGCTAGGCGGTGTCCCCTTCCTCACTGCTCTGCGTGTGTCCCTCCCATGTGCCCAGTCTACAAGGATGACCTCCTCTGATAGAGGTGGACCGTTCTTCAGTCAGGGGAGCTCCTGCTAGAACCTCCAAACCAGCTTTCATTTATTTATTCACCCATCTTCCCACCCATTCAGCCTTCTATCCACTTAAATACCTACTAGGCCTGGTTCCAGTGCTGAGGACACATCAGTGAAGACAGTCCTTGCCCTTTGGAAGCTGATATTCCTTTGAGAGAGAGGGAATGGGTAGGTGAACGGATACTTAATGAGATACGGTAGGGCGAGGGGAGAGACGAAAGAGGATCAGAAGTGCTATTTTAGCTAGGATGGCAGGGGAGGGCCTCTGTTGGAGGGTGACTTTGAGAGGGACTGAAGGGTGAGTAGGTGAGAACATCTGGGAGGCAAGCCTTCTAGACGGAGGGAGCAGCAGACAGGAAAGCCAGAAACAAGCAGCAGCAGGAAGGCAGCGTGATGGAAGTGGAGGGGAAGCCTGAGACAGAACCCCAAATGCAGTCATCATCCGTAGTACGAACACAAGATGTGGCACGGGCAGCGGGAGATTCTGCCCACGGGCTGGCAGCGGAGCAGGGACAGTGCAGGAGCAGCTGCGCTATCAGCCTTAGTGTGCGCTCGCTGTGTTCCAGGCGCCGGAGTCATTTACAAACAGTATCTCATTTGATTGTACCTTTAACTTAACTTATGTGTTTGTTTTTTTTTTGCGGTACGAGGGCCTCTCACTGTTGTGGCCTCTCCCGTTGCAGAGCACAGGCTCCGGACGCGCAGGCTCAGCGGCCATGGCTCACGGGCCCAGCCGCTCCGCGGCATGTGGGATCTTCTCGGACCGGGGCACGAACCTGCATGCCCTGCATCGGCAGGCGGACTCTCAACCACTGCGCCACCAGGGAAGTTTATTAAGGCAATACATGCACATAGTTAACCAAGGAGAAAGGCTTATAACAAAGAGCAGAAGGCCTCTGCCTTCTTCCTCCCACCTCGAATCTTTTCTTCCAGAGGCGACCACTTTCAATTTTTAAACTGTTTCTTCCGGTATTTACCCCCTTATTTCCAGATCCTGTGCTCACACTGTTACTTCACGCTTTAGTCCTTTCCGCTTGACTTTCTCTTGCGGTAGATGACGATTTAGCTCTCTACTTTACCTCCCTCCCTTCTCACCTTCAACCCTTACATATCGCAATTTTTGTTCAATTAATATTCGTGTTTACATCGTTACGACTGAGTGAATGTTGTTCACTATCTAGTCAATAAGTGTAACAATCATTTTTCCTCAAACTACCTTTTTTCCCCGGAGTAAATCATTGCCCTCTTTTTTTTTTTTTAAGTTGCTCAGTTCTGAGTACATATCACCACTCTTTCTCAGCAGTAATAATCAGTCCCTTATAGACGGCACAGGCTTCCTGATGACAAGCGCGTAGAGCAGGGTGGCTGGAGGGCAGGAACGGGAGGTGGAGAGGGTAGAGCAAGCGGCACCGTCAACGGCTTTGTCCTGGGGCAGCCAGAAGCTGGAAGGCGCCCTCTCCCCCTTCTGGGGCCTTCGTGCCAGGTTTGGGGGTGAAGTGGAGACGGAGCATCCTCCTGGGGCAGCGGCTGACTGGCGCTGAAGGAGTGCGGTGTAATCAGAGCCAGGCCAAGAGCCCTCTGTAAGCTCTTCCGATCACAGTGTTGTGATGAGTCACACTTCCTGCTTGAAAACAGGCAGATAGTAGAGAGGGAAATCCTACTGTGAGGTTTGGATAGGATTTCAAATGGGTCTTTTCTGCAAATAAGGTTGAAAGAGGGAGGAGGAGGGAAGAACTTTCTCTCGGGCTAGTGCTTGTTGAGCCTTAGAGAAAAGGATACCCCGAGGTCCTGGGACCTCCATTCCCTGCATCTTCATTATGTGGTGGACTTGGCTGTTCAAGTGACTTTGACCAGCACTCAGATTTGGTGGACCACTGGGATGTGGGTAAGGACTTTAAATGTTTTTTTGTGGGAGAAGACTTTCTTAAGCAGGTGTGGGGCTGTGGGTCAATATCTGTTGAGCACTGACAGAGGACATCTAGGAAAACTGGCTAGATCGTTGGGCAAGTTACTTTATCTCTCTAGCCTTAGCTTCCCCATCTGTGAAATGGACTACTCAGAGACTATATGTCATAGGATTGTTGTGAGTATTAGAAGAGGGGAGCCTTAAGAGCACTTAAAGGAGGACCTGGCACATAGTGAGCCTTCGGGAAATGTGAACTATTATTCTCATGAGAAATTCATCAATACTCTATGTCACAGTGTTTGTGGTCAGGCTTGCTGAGGTATGGTGAAAGTCTACGGCTTTTTATTACATTTTGAAGCTGAAAAGAGTGATTTCTTTATGTACTCAACATTTTCTGGAAATACAAATGCATGGTTTGAAATCTGGTCCTAAGAGGTAAGCTCGGGGCTCTCGCTGTTGCGGTGGTGATGACTGCATGTTGAAAGAAAGCAGGATGCATTCAAGTTGAAGCCTACAAAGAACCTTCTCGGGTTTGAACCTTAAACTTTACAAAGGAACAAATGAAGTGCATCGGAGCAAAAGTTCCTCAACTCTTCTGCCACCAACAGATAGGGTTAAAGGTCCCTTAGTCCCCCTTTGGACTTAAGGAAAATGTGGACTTTGAGACAACCTTTGTAAGGAGACTAACTTCTGTACAATTTTTTTTTTTAACCATAGGACTTTGGGAAAATAGATTCCAACCATATGGAGATGGTAAACCAGGAATTGTTTAAAAAAAAAAGATCTAGCGTTTTGTTCACTCAGAAGTAAAGTGACGACTGCTGGTTGAAAAGTATATTTTTGTTATTAAGGAAGCAAATTAAAATTGCAAGAAAACAATGGAATGATCAGCTTGCAAAAGTTATTTGCTTTGATTAGAAGCACCAATAAATGTGCCTTGGTTCTATAACTGCTTCATTTAGCACTTGACATAAAATAGATTTTTTTCACAGCATAATATCTCCATTGAAATATAATTATTTTGCAGATTGCTCAACTGAATACTCTTATAAACATGCTGTTGGGGGATTCACCCCAGGCGATCATCAGATCATGACAATGTGCACAGTTGATGGACACGTGAGGGATGTGGCAGTCGAGCTTGGAGCAGAGAAGGTGATTTGTTGCAGAACAATTACCCTAATGCATTTTTAAAAGCATAAAATAAAGAATCATTTCATTTGCTGAAAAGATATTTTAGGTGCTTCGGTAAAGCAGTGACAGAATATTTTGATTGTCAGCTTTTTTTTTTTTCTTTAAAGTTAGATAATTACATTTACCAGTTAAAGAATTGCCGTTTAAAAATAATATTTTGTCTAAATGTTTAAAGATGTCTATTAAAAATGTATACTGAACATGACAGCGGCCTTTTCATGCTGTAATTCTAGTCGGTGGTCTGAAAACAATTAGGATGAAAAAAATGTACATTTATTCAGTGCTAGCTGGAGTCAAGTTTAGAGTATGGTGAGGGTGGCATTATGATTTTTAAGATAGCGCTATTTTGCTCAGATAACACTTCTAAGAAAGGTTCTGCAGTTATGTGCGTGTTTAGTTTCTTCAGTAATCTCTCCAGGGAGCAAAGCTCCCAGTGGGTTGTGGTCCGGGGCACCTTCTGTCTCATGCATAAGAGAGAAGATGGGGAAAAACTTTAGTAAAACAGCCAAATGTTATCCATCTACTTAGGCCCCTCATTCAAACTGGTATACACCAGAAAGGCTGTACTGGTTGTTACAACATTGAAATATTTGCTCACTTGGTGGTAAAAAGTTGGTAAAAGTCCAGCCCCCTCAGGTCCCTCCCTTAGGTCTCCACACTGCTCTGCCATCCAGCAGCCAAAGGACTAATGCCTGCCTTAACCGGGGGTTGCCAGGCTCTGTCCCAGCCAGGCTAGTATCCATTCCAGTCGGTGGGGGTCTGGGCCATACTGGTTATCACCCTGTTTAGATTAATCTTTGGCTTTAGCCTAGGAACATTTAGAATATTCAAAAGCAACATGTGGAGGCTGGCATATGGGATGGGGCAAAAAACTGGTAAGAAACACGGTTCCTTGGTCCCCTTAATCTAAGTAATGGGAGTAGATTCATGTTTGAATGTGTTTGAACTTCTACCAAGAGGGAGGAGCTAGGGGCAGAGATTTGAGCTCTGGGACTGCTTCATGGGGTGTTTCTCACTGCCTGTGGCAGCTGTTGATCTATGGCCAGGAGTGTTAGAGAGCTCTCTCAGGTCAGGAATAACCTCCAGGAGAAGTGAGAAGGGAGATGGTGAAGTTATGGTGCAAAAACACACAGCCACGATGGGGTGAAGCAGTCAGGTCAGTACTCTGTCCTTGACTCTTAGGCAAATCAAAGTTTTGAAGCAGATTTCTGAGGGAAACCTGGTAACTTGCTGTGATCTAGCTCGCTTGAAAGAAGTCCCACAGCTCCCATGGGAGGCTCCCTGTCCATTAAAGAGCACCGAGGCTCTCCTGACATAGACTTCTTTCTCCAAATGAACGTTGAGAGTCTGAAGCCTCCTTTCCCTTCATGTGGGACAGGTTTTCAATTCTAGTTGTTGTATGTAAAAACCTAACAGGTCTCAGTAAACTAGGAATAGAGGGGAAATTTCTCAACTTAATAAAGTTGAGGAGCTGTCTACAAAAAAACCTACAGCTGACATCATACTTGATGGTGAGAGACTTAGTTTCCCCATTAAGATCAGGTACAGGGACTTCCCTGGTGGCCCAGGGGTTAAGAATCCGTCTGCCAATGCAGGGGACACAGGTTCGAGCCCTGGTCCGGGAAGATCCCACATGCCGCGGAGCAACTAAGCCCGTGCGCCACAACTACTGAGCCTGCGCTCTAGAGCCTGCGAGCCACAACTACTGAAGCCCACGTGCCTAGAGCCCGTGCTCCGCAACAAGAGAAGCCACTGAAATGAGAAGCCTGTGCACCACAATGAAGACCCAACATAGCCAAAAAATAAATAATAATAAAAAAAAGATCAGGTACAAAGCAAGGATGTTTCCTCTTACCACAGCTTTTTAGTATCATAGCAGAAGTCCTTGCTAATACAATAAAGTGAAGAAAGGAAATAAAAAATGTACTTATTGGGAAGGAAGTAATAAAATAGTCTTTGTTTGCAAGTGACATGATTACCTATGTTAATCATTATGCCTAAAGAATTGACAAAAAAAAATCTCCTGGAACTAATAAGCAATTATAACAAGGTTGCAGAATACCAGGTTTATATACAGAAGCCAAACAATGAACAATGGAATTTGAAATTAAAAACGCAGTACCATTTACATTAGCACCTTCCAAAATAAAATACCTAGATATAAATCTAACAAAACATGTACAAGATCTATATGAGTAAAACTACAAAACTCTGAAGAATGAAATCAAAGAACTAAATAAATGGAGAGATATTCCATGTTCATGCATAGAAAGACTCAATATGGTCAGGATGTTACCTCTTCCCAAATTGATTTATAGATTAAATCCATCCCTTTCAAAATCCCAGCAAGTTATTTCATGGATAGTAACAAACTGATTCTGAAGTTTATATGGAGATTCAGAAGACCCAGAGTGGCCAACACAATATTGAAGGAGAAGAACAAAGTTGGAAAGCTAACACTACTGAACTTCGAGACACTTTAAAGCTATCATAATCAAGAAATGTAGTATTGGTGAAAGACTAGACAAACAGGTCAAGGGAACAGAACTGAAAACCCAGAAATAGACCCCCATAAATATAGTCAATGACCTTGACAAGGATCAAAGGCAATTCAGTGGAGCAAAGGTAGTCTTTCAAATATGGTGTTGGGACAACCAGACATCCACATGCAAAAAAATGAATCTGGACACAAAACATATACCCTTCACAAAAATTAACACGAAATGGATCACTGATCTAAATGTAAAATGCAAAATTATAAAACTCTCAGAAAATAACAGGAGAAAACTTACATGGCCTTTGGTATGGTGATGACTTTTTAGATACAACACCAGAGACCTGATCTATGAAAGAAATAATCGATAAGATGGCTTCATTAAAATTAAAAACTTCTGCTCTGTGAAAGACAATGTCAAGAGAATGAGAGAACAAACCATAGACTGGGAGAAAATATTTGCAAAAGACACGTCTGATGAAGGACTATTATTCAAAATATTCAAAGAAATCTTAAAACTCGACAATAAGAAAAAAATGATTAAAAAATGGGCCAGGGCTTCCTTGGTGGCGCAGTGGTTGAGAGTCCGCCTGCCGAGGCAGGGGACACAGGTTCGTGCCCCGGTCCGGGAAGATCCCACATGCCGCGGAGCAGCTGGGCCTGTGAGCCATGGCCGCTGAGTCTGCGCATCCGGAGCCTGTGCTCTGTGACGGGAGAGGCCACAATAGTGAGAGGCCCGCGTACCGCAAAAGAAAAAAAAAAAAAAGGGCCAAAGACCTTAGCAGACAACTCACCAAAGAAGATGTACAGATGGCAAATAAGCATACGAAAAGATCTCCACATCATATGTTATCAGGGAAATGCAAATTAAAATAAGAATGAGATAGCGCTACACACCTGTTAGAATGGCCAAAATCTGGCACACCGATAACACCAAATGCTGACAAAGATGTGGAACAACAGGAATTCTCCTACATTGCTGGTGGAAATGCAAAATAGTACAGCCACTTTGAAAGACAGTCTGGCAATTTCTTACAAAACTAAACATACTTTTACCATATGATCCAGCAATCGTGCTCCTTGGTATTTACCCAGAGGAGCTGAAAACTTATATCCACACAAAAGCCCGCACACGAATGTTTATAGCAGCTTTATTCATAATTACCAAAACTTGGAAGCAACCAAGATGTCCTTCAGTAGATGAATGGATCAATAAACTGTGATACATCCAGACAATGGAATATTATTTAGTGCTAAAAAGAAATGAGTTATCAAGCCATGAAAGAAACTTAAGTGCATTTTACCAATCTGAAAAGGCTACACACTGTATGATTCCAACTACATGACGTTCTGGAAAAGGAGAAATTATGGAGACAGAAAAACGATCAGTGGTTTCAGGGTGTTGGGAGGTGGGGTGAGGGATGAATAGGCAGAGCACAGAGGATTTTAGGGTAGTGAAAAATACTCTGTATGACATTATAATAATGGATACATGTCATTACACATTTGTCCAAACCCATGGAATGTACAACACCAATAGTGAACCCTAACGTAAACTATGGACTCTAAGTGATAATGATGTGTTTGTCAGTCGTAACAAACGTACCACTCTGAGGAGTGATGTGGATAACGGGGAAGGTTATGCATTTGGGGCAGGGGATATATGGAAAATCTCTGTATCTCCCTCTCAATTTTGCTGTGAACCTAAAACCTGCTTTTTAAAATAGTCTAAAAAAAATCTTTCCTAACCAAAAATCTAAAAAAACCCAACCTAACAGATCTCCCCACCTCCTGTCTTGCCCTCCTCCAGTCAGCTTACCATGCCACTGGCTTCCAGGTAATCTGTTGAGCAGTAACTCTGGTCATGACCCTCTCAGCATAAAAGCCTTCAGTGCCTTCCTGTTGCCCGGAGAGTGTGTGGGGTGTCTCCAAATGTTTCTGAGCATGCACTTCCGATCTATGTATGTATTTATTTATAAATTATATGCAGGTAGTGTTGTACTGATACATTATATAGGATATAAATATGCCAAAATAGATGTTTTAAAGGATGAGATAAGATTAATATAATAGATATTTCACTATTTTCTTCCCACACCCCTAGTAGATGGTTTTGTGCACTACACTTTAGGGGTCAGTCGCCTAGAGCCATGCTACTCAAATTACATTATGTGCTCACAGATCACCTGGGGAGCTTGTTAAAATGCAGATTCTGATTCAGTAGGTCTGGGGATGGGGCTTGAGTTTCTGCAGTTGGAATGAGCTCTCAGGTGATGCTGCTGGTACTGGTCCAGGGAACACACTACTAGTAGCAAGAACCTGGGGCATACAGTCCAAACTCATTAGAATGTCGTTAGAAACACCATCAGCTGGCCTCTGTTACTTTAGTTATTTGTGATCTAGACATAACATAAATTTGCAGGTCCTCCAAACGTACCATGTGGTTTTGTCAGTTGGTGCTCATGCTTCTTCCTTTGCCAGGAATGCTCTTCTCTTTCTCTCCCCATCCTGGCAAACACCAGGGATTGTTTAAGACTTGGTTTGAGGCTAAACCATCCCGAAGAAGTTTTAAAAAATGACTTTCCCTCTGCCACGTCCATTCTCCTTGCCTCCCCCGCCCATACATACAAGTAGACTGAGGTGCCTCAGGCCAAAGGGAGCAGCCATTATCTGTGCCCTCCCTAAATTCTCACAGAATGCACTTGAAAGGCTTCGGTACACTGTTGTTATGTGTCTGTCACGGACATGTTAACACGGCAGAGTCCCCTCGGCATCAGTGCTTTTGGCAAGAAGGGAAGAGGAAGCTTGAGTGGGCAGGCCCAGGCAGGCCAGGGACAGCTTGGCTGACCCCAAGGGAGCTCTGGAGATGGCCTTTGTACCCACACAGGAATCAGTCACTGGGCGTGGGTGAGGCTCCCCACTGCTGAGCAGGCCCTGGGCGCGGGTCCCTATCTGTCCACAGCACTCCTAACCTTTGCTGCACCAGCTCTTCCTGTAAGGGAAATCTGGACAGAGCATCACAGTGTTCGCCTAAATATCTCTCCCCTTTTCCTAGGACTCCAGCTCCCTTAGGTCAGGGATACGGTTAATCAGTCGTTGTGTCCTGAGGTCCAGGCAGAATGTTGGCACACAGTGGCGCTCAGTAAACAGCACCTGCAAATGTCAGACTGACCAGTGTGGTCACCCTAAGTGGGGTGTACAAGACAGTCCTTTGGGGCATGGGAAGAAAATATGAGAAAGTTCTACTTACATATTTTAAACCTCCCCCTTTGATTCCACGTACATATGTTAGTACAGTATTACATATGTGTTTCATAAATAAACATAAATAAATGAGTTGCTCAAACATTTTTTGTAGAGGTACAGAATCAGTAGTTGTAAGGAGACCAGTGGTCTGGAGCCGTTGTTGGCATTTTTGGTAAAGTTTGACTGGAACACAGCAGCACCCATGTGTTTATGCATCTTCTATGGCTTCTTTTTTTTTTTTTTTTTTCTTTTGTAGTACGCGGGCCTCTCACCGTTGTGGCCTCTCCCGTTGCGGAGCACAGGCTCCGGACGCGCAGGCTCAGCGGCCATGGCCCACGGGCCCAGCCGCTCCGGGCCCGGTCTGGAATGGAAGAGGCTAATTTGTGTCATCGGCCAATTAATAACTATCACTTTTATGGTCAAAAAAAGAAGGAAATGGGCTGGAGGTGTGGAGGAGCTTTGTCAGAGGTTGAATTGGTACTTCTAAGGTGCCCATCTTTGTCCCTGGCCGACAAATAACACTTCGGGCAGTATGTCATGAGCCTTGACCCTTTGTCTCAGTTTGGGATTTGGTTTTGCCCTGAGGTCATGGTTTTTTTTTTTTTTTTTTTTCCGGTACGCAGGCCCCTCACTGTTGTGACCTCTCCCGTTGCGGAGCACAGGCTCCGGATGCGCAGGCTCAGCGGCCATGGCTCACCGGCCCAGCCACTCCGCGGCATGTGGGATCTTCCCGGACCGGGGCACGAACCCGTGTCCCCTACCTCGGCAGGCGGACTCTCAACCACTGCGCCACCAGGGAAGCCCTTCTATGGCTTCTTTTGTGCTACGACGACAGAGTTGAATAGTTGAAGCAGAGATTGTATGGCCCGCAGCGCATAAGACACTTCCTATCCAGGCCTTCACAGACAGTTTGCGCCTCCCTGGTCTGGGGGGATACTGCTGTTAGTGTGTTGACTGCAGGTGACCTTTACCCTTCAATTTCTGCTGAACCACGTGTCCAGCAATAATAATGAAGCCCTAAGTTATTGCAGGGTGGGGCCTCATGGTTAGCAGCAGTTTGCTTCTCAGATGCTGTGAGAGGGACAGCTATTTGTTTCCCAATATCCTTTCTTTATTCTAGGCACATGGATGCCTAGAATAAAGACTGCATTTTCTAGCCCTTGTTGCAGTTACTAGGACCACTGAAGTCTGGTCGGTGGAATGTTGTGTGCAGCTTCCAGGGGGTGGCCTTAAAGGGAATGGTCATGTTCTTCTTCCCTTCCTCCTTTGGCTGGCTGTAATGGAGATAAGATGGCTGGAGTCTGAGCAGCCATCTTGCACTATGAGGTGGGACATGTTGACGATATTATAGCAGCAGCTTAGTAAGAGGAGGCCAGCTCCCTGCCAATGACATGAAGCCATATTCTTTTACATGCAAGAGAAATAAGCTTCTATACTGTTTAAGCCATTGTTAGTTGTGAATCCTAAAGAGTTTCTTTTTACCCACAATTGAGCATAATTCTAACTGATTTGGATAATCTGTCACTGAGTAATCCCCCCAAAGTTTCCCATTTTAGATTATGTGACATTTCTTCTAGGAGGTGCTTTGTCCAAAAAAATCTGAGTTATTTTAACTAAAGAACTAACGTTCACAACTCTGTGCACATCACTGAAGCAGTTGCGCATTGATGAAATTGTGGGGTGATCAGGAAGGGGACACCTGAGCTTGGGCAGCTGAGGGATAACTGTGCAGGGACTCAAATAAGACACATTTGAAAATTTGGGTGCTTCTTTCCTTAAAAGAGATATGTTCCTTATAGTTCTATTTGTGTGTATTTTCCCTTTTCTTCAGAGACTTGACTTGTATAAATAATTCTTGAGTCTTTTTTTTTTTAACTTATAGAAGTTTTTCTAAGTAAATACTCTAATTACTTAGCCAAGTGATAAATGTTTTCCTGGAACTGCCTAACTTTATTATGCAGCACCCAAGAACAATCACTTAGATTTTACAATACCCTTAATAGAGAATTAATTGAGTACATCTTTTTGACTAGAGTAATTTATTTCGAGTTAGAATTTTTGAAGAAAGTAATTTTTATTTGTGCTCACAACAAAATAATTAGTGACAGTCATTTTCCTTAAAAGAAGGGTTTTGAAAGAGCATTTTTTTTAAAGGTATCATTTATTATATGGAAGAGCCTATGAGAGGAACCCTTTGTCCAGGACAATAGTCTTTTAGCCTTGTTAGTGTCTTATTCTGTATAAATGTGCCTAATTGTTACAGTTGCTAAACAGAACCCATCCTACTGAGTGTGATCATTTAGCTGTGAGGAGGCATAATAGCAGTTGCATCCAAAATTTGCAGCAATTTTACATATTCTTTCTGCAGAATTTTTTTTTCTTGTTGCCAAAGGCGCGGAGGAAGTGCTGCTGTTTCCCCCATTGTCAGGGGCAGCTGTCTGTCTGAGCTGAGGCTGCACACCCACCAACCAGGCAGATGGTGGATGGGAGCTGAGGCATGTCTTCTGTGCACAGAACCCACTTTGCTGGCTTTGGGGAGTGCAGCTGCCACGCTCTTAGGATGGTGACAGTGAAGGAGACAGCGTCCGCATTTCAGGAGCCCTTGTATAGGGAGCCATGTGCATTGAAAGGGTGCTTGGGGTCTTTGGAGCATTGAATAGGCACTTGCATATTCAAACTGCCAGAGCTGTGTGAAAATATGAATTCCTATTAATTAGAATTTTGGATAGGAATCAGGCAGGAGGTGTGTTGCAAGGCTGAGGGGAAACCGTTCTGCCAGATCTGCATGTTAATGTGTTCCTGCTGGAGAGGCCAGCCCAGGGCCCTGCAGCCTGCTTAACAACCCCAGCTTTCTAAGACATGACTCACTCCTCGTCCTCCACCTGTATGATCCTTTATGCTAATCAAAGTCCTTCCTAAGTCAGGCCCCCGACAAAGATTCAGTTGTCTGGGGGAGGATGGGGAAGGAATTTTCACTCGGCATGAGGTGGAAGAAACTTCCATGACCCTGCTGCTGTGACCTGGACCTCCAAAGAGGGTGGTTCAATGAGGAAACCACAGCCATGACCCTGTGTTCCCTTACTGTCCAGTCTAGGCCACAAGGCTTGACTTCAGCTCTGTTATTCCTTCTCTACCCTACCTTCCATCCTGTCCGCTGTCCTCCAAAGTGGACATTCAACTTTAACCCAGATATATATTTCAACAAGAGCTTTATTGAGTTTAATTCAGTTGTAATTGAACTGTATTTTTATATCATACAATTCGCCCATTTTAAAGAATACAATTCAGTGGTTTTTAGCATATTCACAGATATGTGCAACCATTACCAGACTCCAGTGGAGAATAGTTCATCACCTCAAAAAGTTCATTACCTCCACCTTTTTTAGCTATTATTTCCTATGCTCATCACCCCTCCTCTGCTTGAAGCAATCACTAATCTACCTTCTGTCTCTATAGAGCCAGATATTCTTATGTGTGAGTAGTTTGGGGGTGTGACAGAGAGTGTGTCTGTGTGGGTCTGTGCATAGGGTGAGGCCAAGAGGAGAGGATAGGGAAAATTTCCAGAGCAGATGAGACACTAGCCCTGGCATGTAAAGGCATTCAGCTTAATTTCCATGTCTTGAAATCAAAGCAATCTACTTCTACTCTTATCTCAAGCTGAAATAGTATCCTATCACAAAGTCTTGGTCAGTCTTAATAGCTTACCTAATCAGAGTATGTTGTGAAAGTGAATTTTATATTTTACACCATACCTGAAGCAGATTCTACAATTTTGTTTGGTTTATCAGTATCGTATGTGTTCCACTCACATTCTAGAACTCGAGCATCAAAGTCTGGCCGGTCGATCCGAAAGTGGGAATAGTGTTAACTCATATTTGAGGAGATCAAGATAGAATTTGCATCAGGTAAGTCTCAGGACAGGGTTTTACTGCCTTTTGAGAGTTTTGATAGTTTGTCACTTACTTCACTATTTTTCGAATCTCTGACCCTAACAGTTCCACTCCCCACCGGCCGTACCCGCTCACTCGTCACTACCCACACCAGCATAAACATTTTTATGAAAGACATATAAGTTCAAAGAATCTGGAGCTGGAAAGGATTTTAGGGACAATTTAATCAAAGCCGCTAGTATTAGTCAGCTGCAGGCTGCCGTAACAAAATACCAGAGGCTGGGTGGCTCAAATAACAGAAATTTATTTTCTCACAGTTCTGGAGGCTGGAAGTCTGAGATCAGGGTGCCAGAATGACTGAGTTCTGGTGAGTTCTCTTCCCGGCTTGGACATGACACTGTCTTGTTGTGTCCTTATAGGGTGGGAGTCGGAGGATTAGTGCTTGCACATATAAATTTGGGGGGACACGGTTCAGTCCAAAGCACCACTCGTTATATTTTTCTTCATGTTACCCTGAAATGAAAGTATCTGTTTTAGAGAATTCACTACATTTCTGGAGTTGTAAATCTAATGAAGATCAAAAATACGTTTGCAGCTCCCTGCTTTGCAGCGTTATTGTCAGCTCTTGAAGGTTCCTCGTTGCTTAGAATTGATGGATCTGGAAGAAGATTCTTGGAAATTATGCCAGCGCAGAAATGAAAAATGAAGATGCAGTGAAAATCTTGGAGGTGGGACCAGAGGAATCTTTGAAGCTATGGCGCAGAGAGAACGAAGCAGATGGGGACTCTGAAGGGAGGGTTGTCCTCCTGAGGGACTGGGTGGAATGCTGGAATACGATTTCAGGTGGGAATAACCTGAGAGTGGCTGAAGAGGAGGAACCGTCCAGGAATGAGACCGTCTTTACAAGGTCCGTTTGCAGTGGAAGCGTGAATACCTGGGCGTGAGTCTCCTCATTCTCTCACAGGCTGGTTCCTTCTCCACCAAAGGTGAAAGGTAGGTGGTGCTCAGAGTGGGTGTTCTCTGCCAGCTGGGGCAGCAAGTTAGTCCTGGCCGTTATTTGGAAATCGTTTCTGGAGTGACACCTCAGTGGCTTTTGTCTCAATGCCTTTTGTCTACGAGAACAATGCTCTACTATTGAAGACTGGGGATGACACCAGTGGAGGTGAGACGCAAGCCCGATCTTGATGGTCATTCAATCCAGCAAACTAGGACACTGACCCACAGTTTACCCCTTTGTATGAAAATAAGTGAGAGCCAGAATTCCCAGTGAAAGAACTCTCAGATTATATGCTTTAGAATTCAAATTCAATTTCTTTTTCTTTAGGACAGTTTGATACCTTAATTCTATATTTATATAAAAAGACATATGAAGCAAGCAATGGTTATTCAGCAGAGGATATGTTTAAATAGAGTATCAGGTTCTCTCGGTGCGTTCAGGGAGATTGGGATTGACATATACACACTACTATATTATAAAATAGATAACCAATAAGGACCTACTGGGAAGCACAGGGAACTCTACTCAATATTCTGTAATGACCTATATGGGAAAAGAATCTAAAAGAGAGTAGATATCTGTATATGTATAACTGATTCACTTTGTTGTACACCTGAAACTAACACAACATTGTAAATCAACTATACTCCAATAAAATTTTTTCTAAAAACTTATCTTGGTGCCTATAAATATGATGTACTCCACAAAGATGAAGTTAACATACAACGTTTTAGGTCACATCTCTGTGAACAGCAAGGTGCACTTGCTGTGTGAGGACACCAGACAGTGGCAACCTGTCCATCTGCTGACATGGAGAAGAGGAGCTAATAGGTATTTTTCAGCTGAACCGTGAGAACACTGACCTGCAGAAACCCCCAAGGAGAGGTGTTGAACTCAGAGGTGCATTTCAGCTGTTTTGGGTGTGTGGGGGGGGGTTGATTTGTTACCAGCATGTGTAATACATTAAAAAAAAATAGATCGTAAACGTTGGTTTGGAAAGAGTCTACTTAAATGATGTCGTGGAACTGTCAAGAAAGGTAGAGTTCATTTACTTCATGGAAACCATGAATATTGTTAACTCTAGTGATGTTTTATAATCATTGACACTTAACACATAGGAGATCCAACACATTTGCTAGACGGTCTTAATAGATATTTGCATAAATGGCAAATACGTGCCACAGCATTCTTTCAATGTTGGTTTTTTCACTGAGTACGAAAATTACTCACTTGTTAACGTTGTGACTGAAATATCCAGTTAAGTGAGCCAGCAATTCAATTTCTCTTTGGCTCAGGAAATGGCTCCCTCTTTTCACATTAGCACATGCCTGTTTTGGAAGTGGCTGGCTATTTTCACTGCGCTCGCGGTGACCTAAACCATACACCCACACTGTCTTGCTTCCCAGCTGATGGAAGTGGTGTGTGTGTGTGTGTGTGTGTGTGTGTGTGTGTGTGTTCGTGTTGTGAGTGTATGTGAGACACAGACAGACAAAAACAAAGACAAAGAAGACAGAGACTGAGATGGAAAGAATCTTTCCCTGAGTGAGAGAGTTTTGGAATCCTTTTCAGGAGATTTGTATGTCATTTTCCCTTTGTTTGGTTTTATTTTTTAAAACCATTTTTAGTGCTATGGATGGCTGTGTCATTTTTGTTATTGTTGTTGAGCTACAAGGAAAACATTGGCAGTTCTGACGAGATCATGAAGCCAGAAGAATTTCTTGAGGAAAATATTCTCATGTGTTATGTAAGAACTTTCTCATTTCATTTTCTTCATAAAAGGACTCAACTCAATTGGTTTTGAAGCCCCCATAAACATTTGTTATTTGAAGGAAAATACAAAATGAAGACTGTCTACTTAGAAATGCTCATCAGCAAATATTTGTTGAGTGTCCACTATGGGCAATGTTTTGCGTTAGGTGTTCTGAGGCTTCAGGATGAATCACATGAATAAGACACAGAAACATGCCCGTGGTGTTTCCTTTGCGTTGTTTCCAAAAGGATTTACAGTGGGAATCTCATGGAGCAATTGACTGTCTTTATAAGTGAATTCTACAGTATATGCATAGAGTGATACAGAAAGTCTCCAATTTAGGATGGATTGGGTTCCAAAACTCCATTTGAAAATTAGTTGTTTGGTGGCCAGAGAGCATTTCCCTATACCAAAAATGTTATATAGGGCAGGTTCCTAAGTTTGTCCACAAGAATTTCTTTAGCTCATAAATTTAAGCCCAAATTAAGATATAAACTGAAATTTTAACTCCTTTTCAGGAGTACCTAACCTGCTTTTATAACATTTAAGGGACTCAGTGACCAGACCTGCCCCTGGGGTATGAAGGAGTCCCAGGTTTTGTGGGGCACCTGTCTGTATAAGCAATTTGTGTTATACAAAGTTCAGAGTGTCAGTGCTATCCTGAGGGGCAGGCTTATCTGATCATGTGGGGGAAAAAGCCATACTGGCCAGCGGAGACTATACATTTGCCGGGCTTCCCTCTGAGAACCAGGGAAAGCTAGGGCACCCTGGGATGACCCTTGTAGGTGTGAGTGCTGGAGCTCCTCAGGGCATCTGGTAGACCCCACAATGTGCAAAGGCAGTAGAGTTTTGAGGAGCCCCCAGAAGGTGGGAAATGTAGACTGGGGCACACACAGGTCCTGGTCCAGGCTCAGAGTACCTGTCCAGTTGGCACTGCCAGTTTTGGACCGTCCCAGGCACCAGGAGGGACTCAAAAGAACATAAACCCCTGAGTCCCAGGTTCTGGGCAAGGCCCCCTGCTTGCCCGAGTTAAAGAGTGATAATGTCAGTGACAATATTTCTATGGGAAAGTGCATTACTAGCCTCAATTCAGAGCACGAGTAACACATTTCTGATATACCTGGCACATTGTAGGTGCTCATTTATATTTGCTGAATGAATAGATATATGGTTTGAGGATGGAGTGCTCCTTCATACACCAGGGTAGATTGAGCAAAATGTTGCTCAAGTTTGCCTAAGAAAAGACACCTCTGTGGATGGGTCAGTGCTCAGTCGTCCTGCTCTAGGAAGTGAAGGTTAACTGTACTATGTGGGTTAGAACTGGTACGATCAGACCTGGATGGCATGTTTCAGTTCTTTGCTAGACATGGATGAGAGACTGACAAGTCACAGTTTGTCTTTATAGTTGTTATACTTCTGAAGAATTATAGGTGGAAAATATTGCCGTTTTCAGAGAAGAGGTAAGTGCCTTAATCACATGTATTCAATTTAGTTACAATTGAGATGAGACTTAGCATTTCTGATGCTTAGTTCAGCACCAGCTGTTAAACCCAAAGTGAAAATGTGGACAACAAATAATTTTTCCAAATAATAATGAATAAAAAGGTAATTCAGACATTCTTTACTGACCTGCAGAGAAAGTCTTGGCATTGCTGAATAATTCTAAGTTCAACTAGGAGTCAATATAGCAACTGCCTCTTGAAGGCTTTTCTTCGTAGAGTAGTAAGTGCTTAAATTCCGCACATACTGACTTGAACGGCGCCTCTCCAGACGCTCAGGATGGCGTGTGGTGTGTGGCTATGGCACTGCACCCCCCCAGAGCGGTCCCCTATGCCATCCTCTGTACCCGTGAGAAGGCAGTTGAGCATAATCATTATGCCTTTATTGCTCTGCTGAGACAACCACCTGTATGTCTAGTTTGTCAAAAGGGTGTGGGGTAGAGGGTCACTTTATCTGATAGAAAGGTGTTTTCTTTTGTTGCCTCAATGACATTCAGTGGCAGAAATAACCACTCAGTATAGTTAGTGATTGTAAGGTACTTTGTACAGTAAATCCTTTACTGGAACAATAGCAAAGAGTTTCAATACAACTCCACAAAAGAACTGGGGTGAGTGGTTTTAGGATTAATGGGGACTGATCACAGGATGGGTCAGAAGACCTTTTGGTCCGGGGCTCACATTGACAAAGGGTCTGGAAATTTACATTTTGACATTAGCCTCCAATGTGGCTACACATAGTCATAGGGCTACATGGCCAAGACCGAGCATCGAAACTATGCTGTTACTTTTGTAACCCTGTTGTGGCATTTAATCATATCTAATTACATTGAGAACCTCAGACAGTGGAAGTGATCCAGTGATCCCACAATCACCGGGAGGCCCTGACAAGCTTCCGCAGTCTTACTCTTTCCACATGCATAACCTTCCACTTTATGCTGGAGGAATGAAAGGAGCCAATGGCTTTTTATTCTCAGTCCAGACACATGAAATGGCAAAGCTAACATGGGGATAAGTGCAGGGGCCTGACACCAGGCCCATTCACTCGTTCACTCACTGAACAAATGTTGATGAGCGGCCAGACGGATCCGAGAAGGAGTCCAGGCTCGGCTGGCATGCTGCCCCTCTGAGCCTCAATTTCTGAATTTGTTAGGTGGGACCAACAATTTTTTAGTACTTGCCTTAAAGGCTATTGTAGGGACCAAATGAGGTAATGCATTAAGGGAGCAGCGCAGGCCTGACATAAACTAGGGGCTCAGGAAAAGCTAGCTGCTGTTATTAGTAGCATTACTTTATGCTACACCATGGGTTAGGGTGTTATGCCAGGAGCTGGAAGCAACAGGTGGAGGAAACACGTCCCTGTCCTCTGGAGGCTTGTGGTCTAGGGCGACAGAGAAGCAGTTGCAAATTCAGTGTGATAGTGACCATACCTGGCATGTGTGCAAGGAGCAGGGACCACAGAAAGAGGCAATGTTCAACTCTTGGGTGTAGAGAGAGGTTCACAGATGTCAGGGAAAAACCCAGATTCTTATCTCACCCAACCACTCATTAGCTGGGAGACTTGAGGCACGTCGTTTGACCCCTAAGTCTCAGTTCCCCAATCTACCAAAAGAGAGGGCAGACTAAGGCATCTCAAAGATTTGCTGAACTGACTGGGTTTCAGAACTGAAGTGGGCTCAGGTGCTTTCCATGGTAAGTCAGAAGTCTGACTTTGTTACCGATTCATCATTATACCTTGAAAAAACATCCTACAATGCTTGACTTCGTTTCCTCAGGGCCTCAAAGTTAGTTAATTTCTGTTTTTAATACACTTTGAAAACAAAATGCCTGATGCCACATGTGGGCAAATTTCAGGGCCCCTCTCTACCTGCTCCGTCTCTCTCTCAGTGATACTCCAGCCCTAGAGGAGCTGGAGCAAGGCTTCCCGCAGGGCTCTCATTGATGTCTGACCTCTCTTCTACCCAGAACTGTCCTCTGTCCTCCATCAGAGTCAGGGAATGTTCACGACCAGATGAATGTCCATACCTCCAGCCATGTGTTAGGAAGGGTTTTCTTTCTAGCATGTTCCATAAATCCCCCTGGCAAACACTGCAGCAAAAATTACAATAAACATAGCTGCTAATCTATTTTCCACACAAGATGTCTTAAACCCCCCATGCCAGGTTTCCCTGGTGGCGCAGTGGTTAAGAATCCACCTGCCAATGCAGGGGACACAGGTTCGAGCCCTGGTCCAGGAAGATCCCACATGCTGCAGAGCAACTAAGGCCGTGCACCACAACTATGGAGCCCACGTGCCACAACTACTGAAGCCCATGCTTCTAGAGCCCGTTCTCGGCAACAAGAGAAGCCACCGCAATGAGAAGCCTGCGCACCACAACGAAGAGTAGCCTCCGCTCGCCGCAACTAGAGAAAGCCCGCCTGCATCAACAAAAACCCAACGTAATCAAAAATAAATGTAAAAACAAAAAACAAAAAACCACCCATGCCTATTGATTTATGTGTCCCTTGTGCTGTGGCTTCACCCAACCACGAGTAGGTGGTTCACTCGTGGTGCACTTCTGGGAAAGGAGAGGCTGAATACCAAGAACCTTGGGCTTCTCTGTTGCGTTATGTGTGCCCTGAAAGATGTCAAGACGAACTATATATCAGAAATGGTTAGGTGTTCGCTCTCCGAACTGAGTGGAAAATACAAAATTGTCCCTATAAAACTTGTATTGCTCTAGAGAGGAAAATTCCTTCTTCATAGCCTGATAAAACTTAATTGCTAAAATAATGCAATATTAAAAATGTATACGTCATCCTTAGAAAACAATCTGGAGGACCATGCATAATAACAAATCAAAAGTTCACCCAGGGGCTTCCCTGGTGGCTCAGTGGTTGAGAGTCCGCCTGCCAATGCAGGGGACACGGGTTCGCGCCCCGGTCCGGGAGGATCCCACAATGCTGCGGAGCGGCTGGGCCCGTGGGCCATGGCCGCTGGGCCTGCGCGTCCGGAGCCTGTGCTCCGCAACGGGAGAGGCCACAACAGTGAGAGGCCCGCGTACCGCAAAAAAAAAAAAAAAAAAAAAAGTTCACCCAGTCTTGGTTTAGTGCCCAGAGAGCTGCACCAACACAATAATACCTGCCCCCTCTGCCACCGCTCCCCCTAAGTGGGCTGAAACAGAGGTGCTGTAAGATAGTGTAGACTCACACATGGCGCAGCTTACTGGAAATGCCGTGGAGAGCAGAGCCTCTCTCACCCAGAGAAAGTTCTGGGAAATAAACCTAGCCAACGGTTCTACCATTGTTAGAATATTATAATAATGATATAATCTATATGATAATGATACAGAAATCCCATTTAAACATATGGTCTGTAGAGTATCCCTGAGGATGATACAATCTTTTTTTTTTTTTAAGATGTTGGGGGTAGGAGTTTATTAATTAATTTATTTATTTCTGCTGTGTTGGGTCTTCGTTTCTGTGCGAGGGGTTTCTCTAGTTGCGGCGAGCGGGGGCCACTCTTCATCGTGGTGCGCGGGCCTCTCACTATCGCTGGCCTCTCTTGTTGCGGAGCACAGGCTCCAGACACGCAGGCTCAGTAGTTGTGGCTCACAGGCCTAGTTGTTCCGCGGCATGTGGGATCCTCCCAGACCAGGGCTCGAACCCGTGTCCCCTGCACTGGCAGGCAGATTCTCAACCACTGTGCCACCAGGGAAGCCTGATACAATCGTTATATTGTTGAAGGGACTTGCTTCCTTTTCTCTCTCCACCCCTCCCCCCTTTCTTTCCCTTTTGTGTGTGTAAGGAAATAACCTTTTCAATCAGAGTGGAGTAAGGAGTGCCAGGAAATACATTTTTTAAAAAAACATGTTAAGTGAATAGTAAAATCTATTCTGGCTCATTTCTATGGCGAAAGAAATGGACAGCTCCTGTAGCCATCAGATCATACACCCATTATTTTATGACTTAGTTTTAAAATGCCATTGTTCAATGTAAAGGTCTAAGGTGTAAAGTAAATCTATCCTGAAATTTTCATTACATCTACATTACAAGATTCAGAATTTTAAACAATCCATAAAATTGGCGAAATCATTCATTAAGCACAAAGCAAGCCCTTTGTAGTGAACACCCATTTTGAAGTTTTAGCATCTTGGATTGTTAAAGACAGAAATACTGCTTAATTTGAGAACAACTTTCATGTTGAACGTATATTTTGCAGTTCTTGACTTAAAATTTCCAGCTAATACTGAGGTGTTTCTGATAATTATACTTTATTTTGACTGTGCAGAATTTAACTGAATTGAGAAGAGGCTAAGTTAATTAGTTTCTTTTCTAACAGACTTTTAAATAGCATATTTTGCAGTACTTGACTTAAAATTAAATAAAGCTGCCTACAGTGACAAAACTATAGTTTCCTGCTTTGCAAATTGATTCTCTTTAAATCTGATTGTTCATTCATTCACTCATTTATCCATTCATTCATGATTCTTGGAATGACCTTAAATCAAAACAAGAGCACAGGTGCTTCCCTGGTGGCTCAGTGGTTGAGAGTCCGCCTGCCAGTGCAGGGGACACGGGTTCGCGCCCTGGTCCGGGAAGATCCCACATGCCGCAGAGCGGCTAGGCCCGTGAGCCATGGCCGCTGAGCCTGCGCGTCCGGAGCCTGTGCTCCGCAATGGGAGAGGCCGCAACAGTGAGAGGCCCGCGTACCGCAAAAAAAAAAAAAAACAAGAGCACAATATTTAGGTGAGCAAAAGTGATTTCTCTAAGAGCTGAATTCAAAAGATCCAGACATTTATCCTGCTGGCTGTCCAGTTCCACCTGAGGATAGAACTTGAGGGTCCTTTATAAGTATGTAGATCATACAGCCCTTAGACTGTCTTTTCTAAATATCGTTAGTTGCAGCCAACCTTTGGGAGGTGCTGGAGAAAAGACTGGACTCACTGACCAAGGCTCAGAATGCCGAAGCTCTGTATTGCTGAATGAAGGCAGATCTTCTGACTTTGGCAACTAAGAGAACAGAGATGGTGGTTGAAGACAGTTTAGCAGTCTGAGGAGACGTGGTACGTTGTAGAGCACAAACCTACAAGGAAGTGGGTCCAGGGATTTCTGCAGGCCCAGCCAGCAGTTCCTTTAGGGAGCAGCTGGAATGTGTTCCAACCTTGAACAAATGGTCCATTGTCTCCCGAGTTTCATACCACAACACAGTGATTTTCAAAACAAAAAAAGTTTTTTTCAGTGGGGAGTTCGCTTTCAAATGAAATTGTATGTAGAACCCTCGTGTATGAAATAGCAAAAGCATTGCTGCTTTGGTTGAAACAAGGTGGAGGGCCTGGTACAGAAGGGGTTTGGGACAGGAAAGTTCTTGAAGCAGGTCTGTCAGTCACTTATCACAGTCAAGAAGCTTTAGTAATGTTCTCATGGATTATTCCATTATCTGTTCACAGACCAAATTAATTGCGAAATGTAGACTCAGGAAACTGAACAGCATGACCTGCAGTAATTTAATGATGACTGAGTGAATTTTGGAGACTGTCTAGCAAAATTGATGGTTTTATTTGCATTGTGGTTAAGGTAGTAGTTAATTGGCAGTGCAGTGAAGTCGCATCAGGTGTGACTTCAAATATATGTGCCCAGCCAAAAAATAAAGCAAACAAACAAAAGACTTAGAAAGGAATCCACCAAGGATTATGTAAGATTTATAGGAAGTAAACTATAAAACTTTTTTAAATGACAGAAAAGGGAACCTAAATAAATCTTAATGGAATTTTCGTGAGAAATTTGTCAAGCTAGTTCTGAAATTTACCTGGAAAAGAAAATGTACAAAACATCCCATGTCACCCTCTTGGGCATTAAATGTACAATTAAGCCTTGGTAATTAAAACAATGCCTGGCTTAATAATAGATTAGTGGAAGAGAATAGGGAATTCTGAAACTAGCCCATGATAAATGGAGATTCATACAGATTTCAGATGGAATTTTAAATCACTGTGGAAAAAAGGGAATCTTCAATAAATTATGGGCAGATTACTGACTTTCCATTTGGAAAAAATGAATAAAATTAGGGTTTTTCCTCATACCAAAGTATGCAGTTAAAATAAACTCCAGATGGACCATGGATTTAATTGGAAAAAACAAAGCTATCAAAGAAAGAGCATAAAATACAGGAAACTGCAAAGAAAACAGACATTTGAAAATTACTGTCCGCCCTTACATTTCTTCACTCAGGGAAATGAAATTGCCCATTGGGTTTCCTGGAAATCCAGTAATGTCCAGTGGTAGTGAAGATTGGGGAAAACATACTCTCTCATTTATGACTGGTGAGGGTGTGAATTGGTATGGCATTGGGGGAAAATAATTTTATTGAAGCTGTTATAATTTACAGAAGTGCCACTTAAAGACATTGGTCCCGAAGAAAGATTCGGACATGTGTCCAGAGTTGTACATACAAGAACGTTCATTACTGCATTGTTTGTGATAGTGAAAATTGAAAGCAGTCGGGGAGTGGTTACATAAACTAGGATACCACAGGCTATGCAGCAGTTTTAACCACACAGCAGCTAACAGGAATGAAGTAGATCTGGGTATCCTGCCAGGGAAAGACTTCCAAGACAGATTTTAAGTGAATGAAGCAGGTTGAAGAACAATATACACGGCATGACAGCACTTGTGTAAAAGATTTCACCATGTAATTGCATATTTATGGACACATATATCTTTTAGATATATTTCAAAAGGTCTGGAAAGGTACATATAAGATTGATTATAGTGTTTGACCTCTGGAGAGGGGAATAATATTGGGTCAGTGGTGATAGTGACAGTGGGATAGGGCTGGTAGTCAAGGAGGACATTGTATTTGGGGTATTATTATGTATATTATCTGGCATAATAAATACAAGAATGTACTTATCACTTATGCAGTTAAGTGTAATTTATTTTCAAAAAACAAAGGAAAATATCAACTAAAAAGGTAATTATCACTTGATTAATTCAGAAAGCTACAAGCTTGAGAAATAAAACCAAATATAGTTGAAAAGAAAAGTATTAAAAGCCAGGTAGTGACACAAGGTCCAGGAACTAATTGTGCCATGTGGAGGAAGGCGATGTTTTTGGATTGAGACAATAAATATCCCACAGTCCTTCCGTGCTGTGGTCCTCAAGTGTGAGGATCTAGCAGGGGTCTGAGAATAGACATCCTGGCCATTTGTCCTCAATGCAGAGAGCTCTTGTCAGCTCTGAACTTCCTTTAATACTTCCGGGAAAGTGACCTGCAAGGACTTTGGACATGGTCACTTCCCTACTTAGGCAGCAAACTCACAGAGTACCTGTATCCAGCAGGTACCCTGACAAGATAAATTGTCATCCCTTCTTTCTTTTCTCTTCCCTTATCTGCATGTTGCATGTTTTGAGACTAAGCAAATATTTGAGAACTATTCCGTGATGTACTCTTGCATTATTTCAACTTATTTATTCATTTGTAAGGCTGCATGTTGCACAACGTCTGAGGACATAAACACACACTGAATGAGGCCTCTCCTACGGCCCCAGACCCACTCCATGTTGTGCAAATTGGAGGCCCCTCTGTTTCTTGAGAGCAGAGTCTTCAACCACGACTCTTATTACATTGATTACACATCCTAACACTGCCTTGGTTTTCCTTCTTTTTTTTCCCCCCTGTTTTTACAAAGACCTGGTTGGGAAAATGTTTAATCATGTTTTCTTCTGGGATTTTGGCAATCGGAGTGCTGGAAGAGGAATGCTGTAGGCGTGGAAGCTTCAGATTTGTGTTTGGTGTCATGGCAGCATAGAGTGGAGGAAGAGGGACCTCTGGCTCACCCTTCCCTGTGTCCTGGGAGGCGTTTGGCAGCGGGGAGATCACGGGCTTTGTTCAGATCTCAGCTCAGTTATTTACCAACTGTGTGACCTTGGGTAAATTCTGTAACTTCTCTAAATCTGCTGTTAGCCATCTGTGGCTTCACATTAACCCCCCCACCCACCCACCCCCCCCCCCCCCGCCCCAGTGTATTCCCTTGTGAGGAACCAGGATTCAGTTCATTTCCTGGCATTCCCTGATTTTCTTATTTTCTTTTTATTATTTATTTATTTATTTTATTTTTGGCTGCGTTGGGTCTTCGTTGCTGCGCGCTGGCTTTCTCTAGTTGCGGCGAGCGGGGGCTACTCTTCATTGCGGTGCATGGCTTCTCATTGTGGTGGCTTCTCTTGTTGCCGAGCACGGGCTCTAGGCGCGCAGTCTCAGTAGTTGTGGCTCGCGGGCTCTAGAGCACAGGCTCAGTAGTTGTGGTGCACGAGGCTTAGTTGCTCCGTGGCAAGTGGGATCTTCCAGAACCAGGGATAGAACCCGTGTCCCCTGCACTGGCAGGCAGATTCTTAACCACTGCGCTACCAGGGAGGTTCCCCCGACTTTCTTTGCTCTCACTGGTCTTTTCCAGTTCGCGCCAGAGGGTATTTCCTTTGCCCATCTTTCCCCAGATCATCCCCAGAGACACTTCTGTTCACTCAGTCCTCCAACTCTGCTCCTCTCTCTGTCACCAGTTCTGGTACCACAGTCCTGTCAGAAAATGCTGTCACCGTGTCTGAGGCTAAGTGCTTTGCAGTTGGGGTCAGAACCTGGAATGCAACCAGATCTCCCCACTTTTCATGAGCACTTCTTGCTATAGAATGTAACACTCTGTCACATTGCCAGATTCTAGTGCTTTCCACTAGAAAAGCACTAGAATTTCCACTTGCTCCTGGATGATGAAAACATGGACGTTTTGTTCCGTCTTTATGATGAAATGTAGATTTCCTTTGGAAACTATGCTAATTAAAGAATGATTCTCATTTATTAACTTAAACTGAAAATCTTCTTAATTTAAAAAAACTGTATGGATTAGTTTCCTAACCTAAATGCCAAACTGTTTGTTGTTACTTGGTCATGTGTTCATTCAGCAGTAAATCCTTGTCTCAGATTTTATCAGATTAATACCTCACACTTTTAGGTAGGTAAAATTGTTACTCTTTAAAAAGGGGATTGTCTTCAACTGTTCAGGCTGCTGTAACAAAATACCACAAAATACCACAGATCATTAGCTTATAACAACAGAAATTTATTTTTCACAGTTCTGGAGGTTGGGAAGTCCAAGATCAAGGTGTCAGCGTGATTACCTTCTAGTGAGGGCCCTCTTCCTGGTTCACAGAGGATTCCTTCTTGCTGTGGGCATAGCATGAACACATGTTAGAAGGGAGGAGGGAATCTCTCTGGAGGCTCCTCTGGAGCCTTCATGACGGCTCCACTCTCAGGACTTAAGTACCTCTTAAAGCTCCACCTACTGATACATCACATTGGGTGATATCAACATAGGAATTTTGGGGAGATGCAACATTCAGACCGTAACAGGAATTAAATATTATTTTGAGTGATTATAAAAATGATATATGTCAATGTAAGGAAAATTGGAACTACAGAAAAAATATAAAGAAGAAAATAAAAATTACCCAACCTGTCATTCATGTAGAGATCACCACTATTCACATTTTGGTGATTAGCCTTTTTTGCTTTGCACATATATAACATAGTATAAATATACTTTTTAAAATTAGGATTATAATGAGGTTATAGTTTTATAACCAGTTTTTCACAATATAGCATCAACATTTCTTGTGTCACTAATAATTTGTGTACAGTACGATTCAGTCTTTCTCTTTTTAATTTTTGCTTTTTGTTCATGTCCAGCACAGCGTCTACAACAAGATCATGAAGGTATTCTATTATGCTGTTTCCTAGATTAAACTTTATTATTTAGCTTTATTATTTAATTTTTATATTTAACTCTATAATCCATCTGAAATTTATTTTTGTGTATGTGAGGTAGGAATCAATAATAATTTGTTTTGCCATATGGATTTCCCACTGACCATGTACCATTAACCAAAGGACCATCCTTTCCCCCACTGCACTGGGGCACTTTTGTCATAAATCGAGTAATTGGTTATGTGCAGATCTGTTTCTGGACTCAAGTATATTCCATTGATCCATTTATCCTTGCACAAAATTCTCTGCCTTGATAATTGTTGCATTATAATAAGTTGCGATATAATTCTTCATGGAAGTAAACGTTAACTACAACTCAGAAATTTTGGTATGTTATACTTTTGCTATCATTCGATTCAAAATAGGTTCTAAGTTCATTGTGATTTCTCCTTTGATCCACAGCATTTTTAGAAGTGTTTTGCCTAATTTCTAAACATTTGAGGATTTTAAAATTAATCTTTTTGTGATTGATTTCTAGGTTAATTTCACTGCAGTTAGAAAACATGGGGTGTATAATTTCAATCTTCTCAAAATTATTTGGATATGCTTATAGCCAGGCAAATGTAAATTTTAGTGAATGCTTCACGTGCAATAGAAAAGTATATGAATTTTGTAGTTGTTGGCTGCACTGCTCTCTATATCGTCAGCTCATGTTTAATCATGTTGTTTTAGTTCTCCATATCCTCACTGTTTGTTTGTTTCTTCTGTTAGCTCCAGAGAGAGGCTTGCTAAAATTTCTCACTGTAATTGTAAACTTGTCTATTCCTCTTTAGTATTGCCATTTCTCACGTTACATATTTTGATGCGTAAAATTTTAAGTTGTATCTTTCTGGTGAATTAATCCTTTTATAATTATGAAATGACCTTCTTTATTGCTATTAATGCTTATTGTATTAACATCTGCCTGGTCTGATATAAGTATAGTTACACCAATCCTTTTTTAAAAATTCTTAACCTTATATTTCATTTCTGAACATTGTATGCATTGTTATTTTATTTTTTTGGCTGCGCCACACAGCTTGCAGGATCTTAGTTCCCCAACCAGGGATCGAGCCCGCACCCTTGGCAGTGAAAGAGTAGAGTCCTAACCACTGGACCATCAAGGACTTCCCTACACCGATCCTTTTTTTTTTTTTTAACATCTTTATTGGAGTATAATTGCTTTACAACGTTGTGTTAGCTTCTGCTATATAACAGAGTGAATCAGCTATATGTTTACATATATCCCCATATCCCCTCCCTCTTGCATCTCCCTTCTACCCTCCCTTTCCCACTCCTCTAGGTGGTCACAAAGCACCGAGCTGATGTCCCTGTGCTATGCAGCTGCTTCCCACTAGCTATCTATTTTACATTTGGCAGTGTATATATGTCAATGCTAGTCTCTTACTTTGTCCCAGCTTGCCCTTCGCCCTCCCCGTGTCCTCGTGTCCATTCTCTATGTCTGTATCTTTATTCCTGTTCTGCCCCTAGGTTCATCAGTACCTTTTTTTTTTTTTTTTTAGATTCCATATATTTGTGTTAGCATACGGTATTTGTATTTCTCTTTCTGACTTAACTTCACTCTGTATGACAGACTCTAGGTCCAACCACCTCATTACAAATAACTCAACTTCATTTCTTTTTATGGCTGAGTAATATTCCATTGTACATATGTGCCACATCTTCTCTATCCATTCATCTGTTTATGGACACGTAGGGTTGCTTCCATGTCCCGGCTATTGTAAATAGTGCTGCAATGAACATAGTGGTACATGTCTCTTTTTGAATTATGGTTTTCTCAGGGTATATGCCCAGTACTGGGATTGCGGGGTCATATGGTAGTTCTATTTTTAGTTTTTTAAGGAACTTCCATACTGTTCTCCATAGTGGCTGTATCTATTTACATTCCCACCAGCAGTGCAAGAGGGTTCCCTTTTCTCCACACCTTCTCCAACATTTATTGTTTATAGATTTTTTTGATGATGGCCATTCTAATCAGTGTGAAGTGATACCTCATTGTAGTTTTGATTTGTATTTCTCTGATAATTAGTGATGTTCAGCACCCTTTCATGTGTTTGTTGGCAATCTGTATATCTTCTATGGAGAAATGTCTATTTAGGTCTTCTGCCCATTTTTGGATTGGATTGTTTGTTTTTTTGACATGGAGTTGCACGAGCTGCTTGTATATTTTGGAGATTAATCCTTTGTCAGTTGCTTCACTTGCAAATATTTTCTCCCATTCTGAGGGTTTTCTTTTCATCTTGTTTATGGTGTCCTTTGGTGTGCAAAAGCTTTTAAGTTTCATTAGGTCCCATTTGTTTATTTTTGTTTTTATTTCCATTTCTCTAGGAGGTGGGTCAAAAAGGATCTTGCTATGATTTATGTCATAGAGTGTTCTGCCTATGTTTTCCTCTAAGAGTTTTATAGTGTCTGGCCTTACATTTAGGTCTTTAATCCATTTTGAGTTTATTTTTGTGTATGGTGTTAGGAAATATTCCTATTTCATTCTTTTACATGTAGCAGTCCAGTTTTCTCAGCACCACTTTTTTTTTTTTACATCTTTATTGGAGTATAATTGCTTTACAATGGTGTGCTAGTTTCTGCTTCATAACAAAGTGAATCAGTCACACACACACATATGTTCCCATATCCCTTCCCCCTCGCGTCTCCCTCCCTCCCACCCTCCCTATCCCACCCCTTTAGGTGGTCACAAAGCACCGAGCTGATTTCCCTGTGCTATGCGGCTGCTTCCCACTAGCTATCTACCGTACGTTTGGTAGTGTATATATGTCCATGCCTCTCTCTCGCTTTGTCACAGCTTACCCTTCCCCCCCCCCCATATCCTCAAGTCCATTCTCTAGTAGGTCTGTGTCTTTATTCCTGTCTTACCCCTGGGTTCTTCATGACATTTTTTTTCTTAGATTCCATATATATGTGTTAGCATATGGTATTTGTATTTCTCTTTCTGACTTAACTTCACTCTGTATGACAGAGTCTAGGTCCATCCACCTCACTACAAATAACTCAATTTCGTTTCTTTTATGGTTCAGTGGGTTGTGTAGGCTTCCTGGTGGAGGGGACTGTTGCCTGTATTCTGGTGGGTGGGGCTGGATCTTGTCTTTCTGGTGGGCACTGCCACGTCCGGTGGTGTGTTTTGGGGTGTCTGTGAACTTAGTATGACTTTAGGCAGCCTCTCTGCTAATGGGTGGGTTTGTGCTCCTGTCTTGCTAGTTGTTTGGCGTGGGGCGTCCAGCACTGGAGCTTGCTGGCCGTTGGGTGGAGCTGGGTCTTAGCGTTGAGATGGAGATCTCTGGGAGAGCTCTCAGCAATTCATATTACATGGTGCAGGGAGTTCTCTGGTGGTCCGGTGTCCTGAACTCGGTTCTCCCACCTCAGAGGCTCAGGCCTGCCACCAGGCCAAAGCAGCAAGACCCTGTCAGCCCACGGTGTCCTTAGCTCCTCATCTTCTATTCACACTTCATCCCACTGTGGTCCTCATGATTTATTCCATCCGAACCTGTGCATCTTACTGCTGGCAGTAGGAACAGGGTGAACAAGGAGAAGCCGGGTTTCCAGAAACAGGGTCCAGGAGAGATTCTGAGGTCAGGTCCTGCTGGTGCAGGAAGAGAGAGCTGCTGTTGGCTCAGAACCTGCTAGAACTGAGGTCCAAATTCCCAAGGCTTGTCTTGGTGGTCACAAGTAGATCTCCACCCCCCACCCCCCACCCCACCAGTCAGGATCTTAAAAGCTTATACAGAGGCCTCCAGTGGGTTCAGATACCCATGTCTTTCAGATGGTCTCAACCACCTACACCGATCCTTTTGACTATTGTTTATCTAGTATACACTCTTCCATTTTTTTTCTTTTAACCATTATGTGTCCTTATATTTAAGGTATGTCTTTTATAAGCAGCATAAGGACTTAAAAAATTGAGTGTAGTCAACTTTTTCCTTTCTTTGGAGTATTTAGTTATTTTAAAATAAATATTGATATACTTGGGCTATATCTACCATATTACTATTTGTTTGCTATTTAACTTAGTGGTTTTAGATTCTTTCTCTCTCCTTTCTTACTTTCACTGAAAGTGATTGAGAAGTTATTATTCCAGCACCCGTCTGCCAACTAGCTTGCTATGTAGCTTCTGTTACTCTGTTAGCGCTTACCTTAGCAATTACGATATGAATTTCTGACTTATTTGATTCTACTGTGAATTTTACTCTATGGTTTCCTTGGCCGTGGAAAGACTTGAGAACACTTTAACTTTATTTAACACCTTCTGTCTTGTGCTGTTGTTGTCATACATTTTAATTCCACATATTTTCCAATATTATATTTTGAAAATTTTCAAGTGTACAGAAAAGTTAAAAGAATTTCACAGTGAACACTCATACGTTGGGTTGGCCAAAAGGTACATTCGTTTCTTCCGTAAGATGGCTCTAGTAGCACTTAGTTGTCTTTAACTTCATTCGAAACAATTTTGTTAGATTGTATTGTGACAGCTGTCCTATCAGCATGCATTAAAAAAAAAAAAACTTACCAAAATTGGTGAATTTTGTAGCCATTTCAATATTGAAGATGGAAGAAAAAAAGCAACATTTTTGGCATATTATGCTTTATTATTTCCAGAAAGGCAAAAACGCCACTGAAATGCAAAAGAAGATTTGTGCAGTGTATGGAGAAGGTACTGGGACTGATCGAACATGTCAAAAGTGGTTTGCGAAGTTTTGTGCTGGAGATTTCTCACTGAACATTGCACCATGGTCAGGTAGACCAGTTGAAGTTGTTAGCAATCAAATCGAGACATTAATTGAGAACAATCAATGTTATACCACGCGGGAGATGGCCAACAGACTCAATATGTCCAAATCAAGTGTTGAAAATCATTTGCACCAGCTTGGTTATGTTCCTCGCTTTGATGTTTGGGTTCCACATAAGTTAGGCGAAAAAAACCTTCTTGACCGTATTTCCACATGCAATTCTCTACTGAAATGTAATGAAAACGTTCTGTTTTTAAAACAAGTTTGGATGGGCTATGAAAAATGGATACTATACAATAATGTGGAACTGAAGAGATCGTGGAGCAAGTGAAATGAACCACCACCACCACAAGAAAGGCCAGTCTTCATCCAGAGAAGGTGATGTTGTGTATATGGTAGGATTGTAAGGGAGTCCTCTATTATGAGCTCCTTCCGGAAAGCCAAACGATTAATTTCAAGTACTGCTCCCAGTTAGACCAACTGAAAGCGGCACTCGACAAAAAGCGTCTGGAATTAGTGAACAGAAAACACATAATCCTCCATCAAGATAATTCAAGACTGCATGTTTCTTTGATGACCAGGCCAAAACTGTTACAGCTTGGCTGGGAAGTTCTGATTCATCCACCGTATTCACCAGACATTGCACCTTCAGATTTCCATTTATTTCAGTCTTTATAAAATTCTCTTAATGGAAAAAATTTCAATTCCCTGGAAGACTGTAAAAGGCATCTGGAACAGTTCTTTGCTCAAAAAGAGAAAAAGTTTCGGGAAGATGGAATTATGAAGTCGTCTGAAAAATGGCAGAAAATAGTGGAACAAAGGGTGAATACGTTGTTCAATAGAGTTCTTGGTGAAAATGAAGAATGTGTCTTTTAGTTTTGCTTAAAAACCGAAGGCACTTTTTGGCCAACCCAATACCTACCACCTAGACTCCACCATTGACATTCTACAATTATTCTCTTATCATTATAAAATGTTCTTCTCTATTTCCAGTAATACTCCTTGTCTTGAAATCTAAGCCTCGAGGTAACTGAATTTCTTCTTATTCCTACCAATGGAGGAATACGTTTAACCCTGTGTTTAAGCATAGTTCTAGTGGCAGCTGTTGAATGAACCCTTGAGGATTATTATGGGTGTAGCTTTGTCAGGCAGACAACGAAACAAATAATTCTCAAATGTAGAAACAAAGCTATGTGACCTCTTGGAGGGTGAGTTTATGAGATACCAAAGTGGTGGCTACTAACTTAAGAATTTTGCAAAGGCCGATCTGGGAGGCGTCCTGATCACTAAAACCATATGGGGAAGATTTAGTCCTGGGATTTATTGGGATAGATAAAAATTAATGGAGGGGATTGCTCCAAGAGGTGTAAGTATGTTGTTGGGTGTAGTCCTGTCCTTGCTTGCTGATTTTCTTTGCTTAATTAATTAATTCAGGAAGTGTCTGATTGACTAATTGTATATCCTTAATTTTATAGTTGGCATTGCTGATGAGATGATGTATGTTGAATTACTGTAAGAAAAACTTGTTTTGCTTTTGATTCTAATTCACTTGATGATACATGTTCATGTCTTACTGGGCTTGAGCTAAATCATTACATTAGTGGAACTGCCATCAGAGATTGCTCTAAACATTTCCGTTACACTAATTGCCGTGATTTAGTCCAATTCTATGAAAAAACTAGAGAGCAAAATGACCCTCTTATCGATATTTTTTTCTTAGAACATAAGAAATATACCCGTAATTGGCTGACGACACAGTTTTTAATCCACAAAAATGGACTTTTAAAATAAAATGATGGTTGTAGTTTGACACGAAGGCGGCATATTTGATTTTAAGAATGTTATAATTTATGTTCCTACAGTCGTGAGTTGCAGTTACTGTTTGTTGTTGCTTTTTGACCTGTGGAACTATGTTGAAGACTTAAATAAGATCCAAAGACCAAGATTTGTATTGGGAAGTGTGCTTACGCGGCAGTAATTCTTCCTTAGATAGTTAGGACCTTTTTCATGGACATACAGGAACTCATCGGAAAGTATAAAGGTCACTTTCAATGCCTTTGGAAACATCCCAGATATTGGTAGAACATAAATCTCAGTTAATAATCTATTAAGCCTGGCAAGGTGAGCTTGGATGTTGGGGACTGACTGAAATATTGAGAGATGTGTTGATTATAGTTAGGATTTTGCAGCCATCAGAGATTATCTATAATCTGGATAAATGTGATTGGATGTGTGTATGCATAAATAGAGAAGGGTCTCTGCATTCAGAGTGTTCCATTTGATGCACCCTCGTCCACTGTGCCTGGGGCTTCAAGTCTAGAGACCCTTTATTTTACTCTCTTGAGAGACTAACCTCCCAGGCATCTGCTGGGGCTGGGGGGAGTGGCTGTCCAGGAACCTATAGAAAAGAGGGGACACTGGGATCTAACTGCTCCTCACACAGCTTTTCACTAATCTGCCCCTTCACCCCACTTCCAAGGGTATCTGATGCCATAGAGTTATGAGCCTTTTGAACACTTGACTGGATCAGGTGGGTTCTTGGCTTTCATCACTGCTGACTTAGAATTCAGCTTTTCAGATCTGCTAAGTCAGACAACGCTTGTCCATCTGTTTCCCAGCTTCCCACCTTTTATTTTTGTTGTCTCCCCTTTATTTTCCCTGTCCTTGTAGGTTTATCTGTTTTTGTTTGTTTGTTCACTTTAAATCTCTTTGCCGTAGTTTTAGTGGGATTTAGGGGAGAGCGTTAAATTAGATATGCTTGTGCCATCTATCACATTTCCAGTCATTCATTCATTCTTGAGAGTCTTCACATGCCAGGGCTTGACTGAGTGCTAAGATTTAAAAAATGGCAAGACAAAGTCTTTGACACCAAGTAGTTCAGTTTTATGGGAATTGGGAGGACCAGCCAGGTTACTAATATGCCACCAGGCTCCTAGAATGGGTTGGTCGTTGCTAGAGGCGGGAGTGGGGTGTGGGAGAAATGGATGAAGTGTTTTCGTGTTTTGTTTTTTTAGCTTAAATAAATTAAACAAAAATAAAATGCACAGTGATAATTGCACATCAGAGGTCTGTGTCAGGTTCAGTGATAGTGTGGGATAACAGTTAGGCACTGTTTGGTGTGAGTCCTTGGATGGACAAGTGGGAGACGGCATTCAAAACAGAGAAAGGAGCATGTCGTTTGGTAAGCCTAGGGTACATGGGGGTGTCTGGCCTTGGGCGGCTCCCTGACCCAATGGACCCTTGCCCTACTGCAGTGTCCTAGGACTGCTCCCCTTTCTGGTCCCTCAAACCTGATTCCATCAAGCTCTGAGCCTCTTCTGGCTTTGCTTCCTGACACCTTTTGTCCTTTGGACTTGATGCTTTTCTGGGTAGTCCCAGGAATGCTCTTGGCTCTTTTTTTACTGAGATGGTTGATAGCCACCTGGCCACACGGCTTCTGGTCCCCTGTGATATAATCCTTTCCCAAGTGGGGAAGGCCAAGAAGCCTGCCCCAGCCTTCCATAACTCCCTGCCTTTCAGGAAAAGATGACAAGGTTAGTACCTCAGCTAGGAAGCAGCGATTGGGGTGCTTTGAGCTGGTCATGGTCACTGTCAGTCCTGCTACTTAAAGACTATGACGAGAGGAGAATGCTCCATCTGTGTTGCACCCTCCTGGAAGTTCGAATCCAGGCCGACTGAACCCCAAAATGTTACAACTCTGTAGCCCAAGAATTTGCAGAGCCTGGAACTGAAAACTGAATTGATTTAGAGCCACTTTCTCTCCAGGCCAAATACAAGCTGCCTAGAGCCTGAATAAGACCTGGGGCCACGAGACCCTCTACCGAGCGCTCAGGGCTGCTAGACTTCTCCAGCCTCAGGCCACTGGCTGAGTCTCACTTATCATGCAGATACCTTCTTCGCTTATGCTGAACAATTTTCCAGGGGACCCTCTTGTTTTCCTTGCATATTGGATCCTCCACCCTCTACCCCTGGGCCAGGTCCTCAGCATTTCACACCATCAGATGTCACTGTATTTGCCTGAACTCGCCAGCCCCTCAGCTCGTATGTGAATCAGTGGGCGCACAGGTGTATGGCAGAAGGAGCCCAGGATGCTGCCTGACTCACCCTGAATGAGATAGACAACTTAGAGTCACCTTATTATACAGATGTTTGCATTGCGGGTTTGAGCTTCTGTTGTAATGGCTCGCTTCCCTCCTTAGTAAAAGAATCAAAGAACACATGGGAGAGTACTTTTTAAAGTAGAAACCCTTGTAATCACATTCCAGTCCCACAGAGAATTTTCTATTAGTGCTACTCTTTCCTCTTTGCTTCCTTTCCCTTTCATATTCTGGCATGCCAGACCACAGAGGACCAGGGTCAGGTTCAACTTCCTTGTTTTCTCTGTTTCAAGTCCAGTTAAGAGAAAAGGATCTTGCATACTGAGTGCCTATTCCATTTTCCCCCTCAGAAGTTCTCTGGAAGCAGAGCCAAAACCTAGCAGCAGAAGGCAGTCGATTTATTCTAACATATGCTTCATGTAACTTGAGATGTTGAAAAACTCCAATAGCTGCACTGAGTTGAACACAGTCAGCAAATCCCATGGTCACCCAACATGTGTAATCTAGTTGAGTGGATCAGTCAACCTGGGACAAGGCACCTTCATGCATGAATATGGGGATGGGTTGCCAAGATACCTTCAAGAATGTCCTATGTGTCTATTGAAGCAGGAATCCAAAATTAGAAAAATGCAAATGGCTGTGGTACGTGAACGCAGTGGAAGGATGGGCTCTTGCCAATTCAGTTGGCTCACCTCTAAAGCCCAAGGCTGTGGCTTCCATGAAGGAAGGAAGCTATGGGGCCGAGTACTGATTAGAACAGGAAAAAGCATTCCAATTGTACAGAGCTACTGTAAGTCCTTTGGAAGGAGTTGGTGTGCAGTCTAAATGGATAATAAATTGGTGAAGGGACGTGTGTCATGGAAAAGAACAGTTCTGATATGACTTACGCCCTCTGAGTAGTGAAGAATCATTAGACCTGAAAATGTTTCATTGGCTTGAACCTGCTCTAAATGATACCATTTCATTCTTTCTTTAACTCCTAAACTCGTAGAACATGGGCACCCACCTGGAGCAGATATTCTCAGATTCCCAAGTGAATATACTCTATTTCACCCCGTCCCTAAATTTACATACAGGCTAGAAAGGAGAGTTCCATTTGGGATTCTGCCTGCATTTCTTTAATTCTTCTGTTAAAGTTTTTTTTTTTTTTTTGGCCTCTCCCATTGCAGAGCACAGGCTCCGGACGCGCAGGCTCAGCGACCATGGCTCACGGGCCCAGCCGCTCCGCGGCATGTGGGATCTTCCCGGACCGGGGCACGAACCCGCGTCCCCTGCATCGGCAGGCGGACTCCCAACCACTGAGCCACCAGGGAAGCCCCCTGCTAAAGTTTTTAAGTACATGCAGTAGCATCTGCTCTGCCCTAACTCCAGGGATAGACTTGCAGATTTCTTCCCAAAATGTTTTGATTTCAAGTCATAGATTGGGTAGATTTGATATAAAAAAAATCATCACAATTCTGTGGTGTTTTCATTTGGAGGGAGAATTCAGTTTCACTATTATGAACCCTGGGTCTTAGCAGGGGTTCCTGCTCATTCTCTCTGTCCTTCATTCCACATCCATGAATGGGGAATGACTGCACAGACCATGGTGTTGTGTGGATGAATTCCACCCTTCTTCTCTGGAGGTGTTTCCTATGGAGGGCCATTAACACCATCATTCAGGGCACTCTACAAAACAAGTCAGAGATAAAAGAAAAATGATTCATGTCAGAAGTCTATCTTCAAAATACAATCTTTGAGGAAAGAGAATTGCCTGTGGTCAAACTCTGTTCTATAGGAGTACAGAATTTCAGCTTTATTCATCCCATATTCTGTGTAAAGGCCTGAAAAGGAAGAGTCCTTGATGATTCTTTTGCTTGAGTTACTGCCTTAAAAATTGCAACTATAATAAATACCAGCAAATTCCTTGCAGGGATAAGTGACTGGTCAATTACTTTATAAATCAGGGCCGACACATGGAGTTTTTCACTCAGACAACTTATTTACTGCAAGTTTTCACTTATTTGTGCAGTTTCTATTTTGCTATGTAATGTAGTGTTAAGACTGGCCAATAATATATAAAGGTACCTCTCCTTTATTTGACAGAAATTGTTGAAACTGATTTCAACAAACCCTTAGTGGAATTCTACTACCATCAGATGTCTTCTAAGACCTAAAGAATCAAAGATTTGAAAAGTCATGTTCCCTGTCCACTAAGAGCTGACAGTTTGGAGGGAGTAGACATGTATGCAGGTGATTTTCTATCATGTGGCCAGTGCAGCTCTAGACGTACGCCAGGGCCTGTGGGATGCTTAGCTGGCCAGCACGAGTCAGGAGAAGCTCCTTGAAGAACAGGACCCATGCGGTAAAGATTTCTGTCTGTACATTTGGGGGGGTAGGGGCAGTTTAAATTACAAAAAATATCCACGTCCAGTTGAACGGTGCATAAATGTGTAAAGGAAAAGCGAAATGTGGTGACTCTTACAGGGCAAGCGGCTCTGGGACTACTCCCTGCCAGGGTGGATTTAGGGTGGGAGAGATGTGAATGTGTTTTATAGACTGAGGGAAAGTTAGGGAGAAGCGAGAGCAAGGGAGAAGGCAGAGAGGGAATAAACAATGGGCCAAGACCTAGGAGAGCAGGGGGTCTAGGGTTATGAGGACAAGTTATGGATTGGCCTTGAGCAGGTACAGGATCAACTTTGCCAGGTCAACCCCTCTGAGATTGGCAGGAAGGGTGACTGTGGTTGTCAATGAGCTGTAGGTGTGTGTCAGTGTCTGTGTATGCATATGAGCACACACAGGGCAGTAAGTGAAGGCAGGTTGCATCTGCTTGTTATACTATCTCTTATGGACTGAATGTTTGTGTCACCTGCAAACTCATGTTGAAATCCTAACTTAACCACACATGATGGTATTAGAAGGTGAGGTCTTTGGGTGGTAATTAGGTCATGAGAGTAGAGCCCTCATGAATGAGGTTAATGACCTTACAAGAAGAGATAAAAGAGAGCTTGCTTCTTGCTCTCTGCTCTTCAACCTGTGAAGATACGAGGAGAAGATGGCCACCTGCCAACTGGGAAAGTGAGTACTCACCAGACACACTTGATCTTGAACTTCCAAGCCTCCGGAACTGTGAGAAATAAATGTTTGTTGTTTAAGCCTTTCAGCCTGGAGTAATTAGTTATAGCAGCCCCAACTGACTAAGACACTATCCAACATTCATTGAACAAATGTCTATCAATTGCCTACTATTTACCAAACACTATTCTAAGCACTGGGGATCAGCATGAACAGATTAGCTGAAGTCCCTGCCTTATAAGGGCAGAGCTGGAAGTGTGCCCTGTGGGAGTGGGGGACCCAATGACAGCTGTAGCGTACGTGTTGATGAGGTTGTAGCATTGACCGGACAAGGCTAAACATCTCGCGATCTCTAACATCTGCTAATTTGATGTAAGATTCATTGTCCTGGCCATGACCTCTCTTTCTAAGGACTGCCCTCATCCACCCATGAGGATGGACCCAGAAGACATGTTTATATTATGTTGACCATGACCGCTCCCCTGGCATAGTCAATTCGACAGGAATAGACGCCTGACCTAAGCTGGATCACTCAGATTTTTTTTCCCCTGGGAATTTGGAATTGATCCTGAGAGAGTTACTCTGTTTCTGCAATTGCTTTGAATAAAGATATGTAAATTCAGGAACTGTGAGTGTGGCCATGCTTGGCTCTGTGTATACAGAAGCATCAAAAGGCAATCTATGGAGAAAAAGAGAATTAATTATGACAGGAGTGCAGGGAGAGGCAGGGATGAAAGGCCATTTAGGCTGAGAGAGGGAGAGGAAAAGGGGAGAGGGAAGAGGGGAGAGGGGAGAGAGGAGGGGGTATGGGGAGAGGAAAGAGGGAGCGGGCGAGAGGGGAGAGGGAGTGGAAATCCATTTGTTTACCCAACAATGATGTGAGCTCCTACTCTGGTTAGGTACTGTTTAGACACTGGGGATACTATGCTGTCAGGACAACAATCTACCTCACTGGAAGCTTGCATTCTAGATGGAAGGTGGACCTTGACTCTGGACAGCGTTCTGATTCCTGGTCCGGGTCTGTTATGGGGCCCCACTCCATTTTCTGCCCCGGGGTCCATCTCACTTGTTTCTTATGATAATCCCTCTTCCCCCACCATTGTGCCTTAGCTTGTTTGAGCGGGTCTCTATTACTTGTGCCAGAAGAATCTTGATCAAACAGAAATTTGCCTTTTTTTTTTCTTTTTTAACACCTTTATTGGAGTATAATTGCTTTACAATGGTGTGTTAGTTTCTGCTTTATAACAAAGTGAATCAGTTATACATATACATATGTTCCCATATCTCTTCCCTCTTGCGTCTCCCTCCCTCCCTCCCACCCTCCCTATCCCACCCCTCTAGGTGGTCACAAAGCACTGAGCTGATCTCCCTGTGCTATGCGGCTGCTTCCCACTAGCTATCTACCTTACGTTTGGTAGTGTATATATGTCCATGCCACTCTCTCACTTTGTCACAGCTTACCCTTCCCCTTCCCCATATCCTCAAGTCCATTCTCTAGTAGGTCTGTGTCTTTATTCCTGTCTTACCCCTAGGTTCTTCATGACATTTTTCATTCATCCGCAGCCCGAAACTGGAAAGAAATCTGTTCAGATGGTCATAAGATTCCAGCTCTGTTCTGCTTTACGTCAAGAACTACCTTTTTGTGGATGACGATAAATCTGTACATCCAGAACTAGTAGCAACTCGTGGCAATTCTGTAGCAAAGCAGGCTAATTATATTTGTTCTATTATGTACCATAAATTGCGTGAATTGATTAAAAATTACTTTGTGGAATGCCTAATTCTTCATATTGATTTTCAGTCCTATTTTTCTTTCACTTCATAAAGGGAATTTCTTCCCAACGGTACAAAGGATATGATCTATCATCCCCTCTCCCCACTGTGTCTCTGGACTGTATGTCAGGGTAGACATTTTTACTGGTATTTCAGAGACAAGCTAAGGCAAAGGAAGGTAATTGTCAATCACGCTGTTTCCTAAAATCAAGACCAAGACTTAGCTCAACATTGCCTAGGTCCAAGGAGGGCTGTAAGGATTATTGCAATTAGATTTAGCTTGAAATATGTAATTAATACTTGAGCAGATGATGAAATCAGTTATCATGCATTTAATTATAAAAGCATGTTTCATAAAATAAAGTTTTTGGGTTTTTTTCTTTTCTTTTTCGCGGTACGCGGGCCTCTCACTGTTGTGGCCAGTACTGTTGTGGAGCACAGGCTCCGGATGCGCAGGCTCAGCATCCATGGCTCACGGGCACAGCCGCTCCGCAGCATGTGGGATCTTCCCGGACCGGGGCACGAACCCGTGCCCCTTGCATCAGCAGATGGACTCTCAACCACTGCGCCACCAGGGAAGCCCCATAAAATAAAGTTTTTATAACTTCCTTCATTCACCTCTTTTCAAAAACAGAAAAAACTGATCACCTAGCTGGCAAATCATTCTTGTCCCTAGCTTAAAATTTTTAGGAGAAACTACACCGTTGAAAGCTACAGCGGACAAACTTATAACTATTAATCCTGAATCCCTGATATGTGGGAAGCATTAAACTTTCAGAGAAACTTAACGCTTAATTTTTTTTTTAGTGAGAATTTAATATAATTAAAATTTTTTCTAATGGCCCATTAAGAGTGCATTTTTCATTTTACTGACGATCAGATGGTCAACTAGAGGGGACATTATTCTTTTTAAACACTCTGAATCAAAAAAATCATACAGGGCTTCCCTGGCAGCGCAGTGGTTGAGAGTCCGCGTGCCGATGCAGGGGACACGGGTTCGTGCCCCGGTCCGGGAAGATCCCGCATGCCGTGGAGCGGCTGGGCCTGTGAGCCATGGCCGCTGAGCCTGCGTGTCCGGAGCCTGTGCTCCGCGACGGGAGAGGCCACAGCAGTGAGAGGCCCGCGTACCGCAAAAAACAAACAAACAAACAAAAAAAACCCAACATATTTCAGGGATATCTATAAATTTTATGAGTCCATTTTAGTAGTGTTCATATCAATATCATTAACAAACTTCAAAGGCAGAAAAGATTCTTTGCACGTGGAATTTTGGGGTCAGCAGTAAAGCTGCGCCTAAGAATTACCTTTCTCATTTTATACCAAAGATTTTATTCTAGCAGTATTTATTCCGTCAACCTCCAGAGATGAAGGTGGAATTTAGTCTAATTTGAAAACTTTTCATTATAAAAAGTTCAAAGATATATAAGGAGAATGATGAGATAATGAATCCTCACATATCCATCACTTAGCAGTTGTTCACATTTTGCTATGTTTGATTTACCAGTCTTCTTTTCTGCTGATATAGTCTAAATTCCAAACATTGTGACTTCACTCTCAAATACTTCAGTATACCTCTCCATACAAATAAGACATTTTCTTATATAAACATTAGGCCTTCATGGCTCTCCAGCAATAATTCCTTTGTATCATTCAATATCCTATCCACATTCAAGTTTGCCCAATTGTCTTCTCAATTTTTTTAGTAGTTGTTTTGTTCAAATAGGGATCCAAAAACGTCCACATGTTGTATTGGGCTGCATATCTTTTAAGTCTCTTTAAATCAAAAACTGAGAGAAAACCACTGCCATCTAATTCATGCCATTGCCTTAAACAGCTTGGTTGTCCTGTAGAATTGTACACATTCTGGATTTGTCTGCTGTCTTCCTCATTATGCCATTGGGTTTGTTCCTGTCTTTTGTTTTCTTTTATTTATAAAAGCTTTAATATATTTGGGTGAAGGGTTTTGGGTTTTACCTCATATTGCATCATGTCAGGAGAACACATATCTGTGTATTTCAAAATGCCAAGATTGATCAATGGGTTCAGCTGGTGTCAGCAGACCCTTCCATTATAATGTTGTGGTTTTCCTCTTATAAGTAGAAGTAATCAGCCACAAATATCTGCTTCTTCATTGGTCCTTCATTATTAGCATCCATTGCTGTTTGTTGACTGAATCAATTATTACGTTGAGTTACAAAATGATGATTTTATAGTTTTGTCTTTCCTTTACTGTGTATTAACTGGAATTCTTCTTTAAAAAAGATTTCCCTCATCAACTAGCACTAATTGGTTACTCTGAAACATAGTTCATATAACAAAGACAGAATAAAGGCTTAAGTTTTTCCTTTAATTGAAAGTTTTCAGAGTAATAGTCCATTGTTTTTAAGCATTGGCCACTGAAGTTGCTTCATCAGTAGTACCTGTGATATCATTAAGAGAATGGTGAAATAATCCCTGGGCCAAAATCCTGTATGTCAAGAATGGACTTTGCACGAAGACTACATCTCTACGTAGCAATAGAGGAGAGGGCTGTTTGTAGGTGCCTGAATGTAGGTACCTAGAATGAACTATTCATTCTGAAAGGTTATGGAGGTAAAATTCTTTTTTTTTACCCATAAGCTCATAATTATTTGATATTTTTCCTCTTCATTTTTCAATTACAAAGTTTAAAAAATCAATGTATGCTGTTCATAGTGTACACAATACCTGTATAGAAAAGAGAGACACAGAAGCTAAGGGGGAAGAGTAGGGGTGTGGAAATAAAGATTCTTAGAAATTTTCTGGGCCCCAAATGGTTCACAGTTTAAAGAATGTTCTCTAAGCAATGGGCCATATCCCAGTCCACTATTTCAAATATTTTACTTTGAAAGAGAGTGTAGATTAGAACATTTCTTCAGCCATTAAGTATAGTGTGAATGTTATATAACAACAAAATAGTCTCATCTAGTTATTTATACTTCTACTGGCATCTATCGAGCATCCAGAGTTTAGCATTTCCTCTTATAAACGCTCGCCGTTTTCTACTATATGGAAGTATAGTAGAAATGACAAAAACTGTGACCGTTTTTGTAATTCCAAGAGTCAAGATTTCATGGGAAATTTTCCCATGAAAATTTTTGCATTCCAAGATATTTGCCAGGAAGTTTATCTGTCTCTATGCATTTTGTTGACAATTGCCTTCTTAGCATTTGACAGGTGTGACCCCTCGTGAAACCCTGCCTCTTAACAAGTTTATTAAAGAGCTCTGCCAGTATCTTATCAGTAGGATTGTAGCAAACATCAAAACATATCTAGTTGCAAGGATTACTATTTGCATTGAACATGACGGCTCAGATGATTACGTGACCAGCTATCCAAGCGACAGGAAAAGCATGTTGTGGCCTCCTCCTGAGTGCAGGGAAGTGAACAGGAAATCATTCTCTTCCTTGAGAATTCTAAATAAGGTGCATGTGTTCAGTCTGGAAAGGTATTCCGTTTCCCTTGGACTAATCATGGCAGAAGCTATGGTCTGTGGAATCAGGGCACAATGCCGATGGGGAGGCAAAGGGTAGCCTTCTGCCTCTTTTATTTTTTGCAAATTTGATAGTCGAACTACACTCTTAGCTCTGGTATTCATTCTTACTTTTTTAAAGGCAGAAAAGAAATATGGCTTGGTGATCTTTAGAGACTTTTAAGAGCACTTAAAGGTTGTAATTGTCATGACAACATGGAGAAAAATAACATTTTGTTGTATTAATACAGTACATATCCTGGCGTAGCGTGGCTCCCAACTGGAGCCGAAGCCACGTCCACGAATGGGAATCAGATATATTCAGTCATTCCTGGAGCTCCACCATCACCTCCCCTGCACCCTCTGCCACTGCTGTGGCCCTCCAGAGGCGAAAGTCACATGGCACAGAGGTTACAGTGGTGGGTTCCAGAGTCACAGTACCTGTGACTGAAATCGGACTCTAGCACTTAAGGACTGTGTGGCCTTGGCAATTTACTCAGCTTTTCTCCACAGATCAGATTCTTCATCTCTACAGAAAAGATCCTAACAGTTGTTAGTTACTGACAGATTCAAATAAGACAATAGATATACAGTGCTTAGAGTACAGCCTAATCCTTAGTGAACACTAGATCAACGTTGACTTTCCTTCTTTTTCCATTGCTGTTATTGACGGGTGAGGGTGAACAGGCCAAGAGTTGATATACACAGGTTTGCTTGGGCTTTAATTCTGATGCTGGTACTTCCTGAGTGCATGGCTGCAGACAAGTTTCTAAATCTTTCCATGCCTCAGTGTCCTCATCTGTTGAATGGAGATTATAATAGTACCTATCTCATAGGGCTGTGCTGATGATTAGCTGATTAAAAACGTGCAAGGCCTTTAGAAGAGTTCTGAATACATTTATTTATTCTGGCACAGAATAAATATTAGCTCGTGTGACTAGGGTTTTTGTAGCGGTTGTGTGAAGAAGTAGGGCCAGGGGGAGGAGATTGGGAAGATGGTACACAGAATAACGTGTGCCTGAACCTTAAGGAGATGGATGCTAGAGGCAGATGTCACAGGAGTAATTTTCTTTTGGGGACCAAGGGACAAAGTATAGCACAAATGGGGGGGGAGCAACACACCACTATTGCTGGAGCGAGGAGAGACTTTAGTGACTTGAAAATCGCAGAGAATATGGTGCTTGTGTGCTGCCTGGGAACCTGCAGGGCGCCGCTGATGACAGCAGTGCCCCGGGGAGCAGCGGGGGCACCTGGCAAGAAGGGGCTTAGTGACAGCAGAGCCCTGGCACTGACAAGAGCTGAGCAGAACAGACTCAGAAAATGACGGCACTGCATGTCACAGGGAGACGCCATCTGGAGACTTCTAGAAGTCTCTGGGATAGAGGAAGGGGTCAGAGTGTCTGAAGCACAGGCGGCACTCCACTGTGGCTTTCACTGTGAACTTCACTCACTCAGTCTCCCACTCAGCTCTTTGGTGAGGCCTGGGCTATGTTTGGAAGCCATGCAAGCTCTAGGTAAACTACCGAGTGACCAGCGTTTTTGTTGGCTTAGTAGTTGGGGAGGAAGGCATGTGGTAAGGAAATCGGATCAGTTATTCACAAACATCGAATCCAGAACCTCAGAGGCTGGAATGGAAGCAATGTAACTGCATGGGGTAGGTGGATGAACCTCCAAGGGTCTCGCCATGGGTCATGAAAGGTGCTCGGAGATGCCTTCACTCAGTCATTTAGCAAGGATTCATTGAGTGCCTACTGTGTGCTGGGTACTGTTCAAGGAATCATTGTGCATCAGACATAATGCTTGCCTTCACGCTCTGTGGGAAATGCAGATTAATAAGCAATTAAATATAGTGTGAAATTCCTAGGCCACGGAATATGTTCAGCTTTAGTAGAAGCTGCTAAACAGTTTTTCCAAAGTAGTCATACCAAGTTAGACTCCTACCAACTGTGTCTGAGGTTCCCATTGCTCCACATCCTTGTCAACACTTGGTATTTTCCATCTTTTTCAAATTTCGCCATTCTGGAGCACATATAGTAGCACTGTATTACGGTTTTAATTAGCATTTCCCGAATGACTTAATGAAGTTGAGTGCATTTTCATATGCTTGTTTGCACTTTGGATATCCTTTTTTGTGTGTGATGTGCTTTTTTCAAGTACCAAAACCCCAAGTGCTGCTTGCATGGGATGTCCATTTAACCTGTGAAGGTCAAGAAGCCAGTGTGGCTAGAGCAGAGGGAGAGAGGGAGAGAGCAGTAGGAGAGCAGGCCAGAGAGGAAATGGGTGGAGCACGTTGTCTGGTGGGCCATGTAGGACTGTGGTTTATATTCTGAGTGGGGAGCTTTGGGCAGAGAGTGGCATGATCAGACTTATGTTTTAACACAATCATTGTGCAAGGCACAATAATGGCCCCCAAAGATGTCCATGATGTAGTCTGCAGAACCTGTGACTATATTGCATGGTAAAGGGGAATTAAGGTTGCAGATAGGATTAAGGTTGCTAATCAGGTAGCCTCGAGATGGGGAGATTATCCTGAATTATCTGGATGGGCCCAGTATAATCACAAGGGTCCTTATAAGTAGAAGAAGGAGACAAGCAAGGAAAAGCCAGAGGGGCGGCGGTGTGGGGACTCAGCCCACTATTGCTGGCTTTGAGAATGGAGGAAGGAGGCCATAAGCCAAGGAGTGCAGGGGGTGGGATGAGGCTGGGGTGGGCTCTAGATGCTGGGAAAGGCAATAAAGTGCGCTCCTCCTGAGAGCCTCCAGAAGGAACACAGCTCTGTTGACACCTTGATTTTAAACCAATGGGAGTTCTATTTTTAGTTTTTTAAGGAACCTCCATACTGTTCTCCATAGTGGTTGTCAATTTACATTCTCACCAACATTGTAGGAGAGTTCCCTTTTCTCCACACCCTCTCCAGCATTTGTTATTTGTAGACTTTTTGATGATGGCCATTCTGACTGGTGTGAGGTGATACCTCATTGTAGTGTTTTTTTTTTTTTTTTTTTTTGGCGGGCCTCTCACCACTGTGGCCTCTCCCGTTGTGGAGCACAGGCTCCGGACGCGCGGGCTCAGTGGCCATGGCTCACGGGCCCAGCCGCTCCGTGGCATGTGGGATCTTCCCGGACCGGGGCACAAACCCCTGTCGCCCGCATCGGCAGGCAGACTCCCAACCACTGCGCCACCAGGGAAGCCCCTCATTGTAGTTTTGATTTGCATTTCTCTAATTATTAGTGATGTTGACTATCTTTTCATGTGCTTTTTGGCGATCTGTATGTCTTCTTTGGAGAATGTCTATTTAGATCTTCTGCCCATTTTTTGACTGGGTTGTTTGATTTTTTGATATTGAACTGCATGAACTGTTTGTATATTTTGGAGATTAATCCCTTGTCAGTCTCTTCATTTGCAAATATTTTCTCCCATTCTGTGGGTTGTCTTTTTGTTTTGTTTATGGTTTCCTTTGCCGTGCAAAAGCTTTTAAGTTTAATTAGGTCCCATTTATTTATTTTTATTTTCATTACTCAAGGAGGTGGATCCGAAAAGATATTGCTGCAATTTATGTCAAAGAGTGTTCTGCCTATGTTTTCCTCTAAGAGTTTTATAGTGTCTGGTCTTACATTTAGGTCTGCAAGGCTGGCAGACCCCACCCCACCACAGAACTACCATATGATCCAGCAATCCCACTCCTGGGCATATATCTGGAGAAAACCATAATTCGAAAAGATACATGCACCCTAATGTTCATTGCAGCACTTTTTACATTAACGAAGACATGGGAGCAACCTAAATGTCTATCGACAGAGGAATGGGTAAAGAAGATGTGGTACATATATACAATGGAATATTACTCAGCCATAAAAAAATGAAATAATGCCATTTGCAGCAACATGGATGGACCTAGAGATTATCATACTTAGTGAAGTAAGTCAGACAGAGAAAGACAGATATCATATGATACCACTTATATGTGGAATCTAAAAAGATGATACAAATGAACTTATTTACAAAACAGAAACAGACTCACAGACTTCGAAAACAAACTTATGGTTACCGGGAATTCCCTGGGGGTCCAGTGGTTAGGACTCTGCATTTCCACTGCCGGGGGCACAGGTTTGATCCCTGGTCTGTGGACTAAGATTCTGCATGTCATGCAGTGTGGCCAAAAAGAAAAAAAGAAAAAGAAAAAGAAAAAAATGAGAAAATTTTAAAAACAAAAAAACTTATGGCTACCAAAGGGGAAAAGTCAGGGTGAGGGATAAATTAGGAGGTTGGGATTAACATATACACACTCCTATATATAAAATAGATAATCAACAAGGACCTTCTGACTGTATAGCACAGGGAACTCTGCTCAGTAATCTGTAATAACCTACATAGGAAAAGAATCTGAAAAAGAATGGATATATGTATACGTATAACAACCACTTTGATATACACCTAAAACTAATACAACATTGTAAATCAACTGAACCCCAATATAAAATAAAAATTAAATTAAAAAAATAAACCAATGGGCTCCATTTGGGGCATCCAAACTCCAGAACTGTAGGATAATACATTTGCATTGTTTTAAGCTCCTAAGTTTGTGGTAATTAGTTACAGCAGCGTTAGGAAATGAATACAATCACTATAGCTGCTGTGTTGAGCATAGACTACAGGTGGTGGGCAAAGCGAGAAGACAGAGAATAGTTTAGGGCAACTGTGATAATCCAGGCAAGAAGTGATGGCAGGGCTTCCCTGGCGGCGCAGTGGTTGAGAGTCCGCCTGCCGATGCAGAGGACACGGGTTCGTGCCCCGGTCGGGGAAGATCCCACGTTCCGCGGAGCGGCTGGGCCCGTGAGCCATGGCCGCTGAGCCTGCGCGTCCGGAGCCTGTGCTCCGCAACGGGAGAGGCCACAGCAGTGAGAGGCCCGCGTACCGCAAAAAAAAAAAAAAAAAAAAAAAGAAGTGATGGCAGCTTGGATCAGGGTGAATAAGAGGAAAAAGCTGTACTTTATAAGGCAGAAGATAAACAAAAAACCCACAGAGTACAGCTAACTTTTTTAAAAGTCCTACCATGTGCCAGAATGTACGCTAAGCCTTTTCCTTTTTTTTTTTTTTCATTTAATCCTCACAACAAAATGAGGTAGGTATACTATTGCCTACGTATCATACATGAGGATCGAAGGGGCTGTCACCTGCTCCAGGTATACAAAGGGGCAGCCAGGATTCATACCCAGGCTCTAAGATACCCAATCTCTCTTGCTTTCCTTTTTGTTCTCCCCAAGTACATAACAAAATTATGGTTAAATGTTCTCATTTAAGTGGGTCTCAGCTGTGCCTCAGAGCATTCTTGAAAGGGTGGGCTGGAGGTAAAGCAAGAATTGCAAAGGACCTCTGGGGGCATGTGAACCTCAGAACACACAGGAATTAAGTCTATGGGCTGTGGCTCCCTTCCAAGAGGGGTCCTCCCTCCATCATCAACAGTGCAGAATCTGGGCTTGATTTAACTCAGAAAGCCTCGGGGCTCCCTGACACCTGTAAACAACTAATTAGAATACAGCAAGATAGTTTCTGTACTTGAAGTTTGTGCAAAGAGCTAATCTGGGGATTGTTTTTCTGTCCGACGTATTATAGCATACTCAGAGTACCTGATTATAAGAGGATAAATGGTGAAACAGGCTTCACATGTCTACTTTCTGTGATAGTGTGAAAATTGCTTAATTAAGGCTTATTCTGCGGGCCCCTTTGGAGTCAGGGTGGCTCATGGTTCGTTCTACCTCTCTCAATAGGACAGCAGATCTTGCACCTGTAGTTGGGCACAGATGCTAGAACCGGCTGCTCAGATCAGGGCAAGTGGGGATGTGTGGACAAGTTTGGCCTCCGAGGTAGGAGGCTGAGAGCCCCCCGCTGACTCTTCCACTGATGGTCACCTTCAGCTGCCCTCATGCATCTGTTGCCTCTGCAGCTGGTCTGCAAGAGTGGCTGGGGTAGGTGCAGCTGGTCAGGGCTTTGTCCCCAGTTTCTGAGCCCACATGCCAGTGGAATTCCCTCGGCTTTACCTGCTGGTGGATAACGTGGTGATTCTGTGATACACCAAACCTCTAGGCCGGGCCTGAGACTGGTTCAGCCCCTAATTTTTTTTTTTCGGTACACGGGCCTCTCACTGCTGTGGCCTCTCCTGTTGCGGAGCACAGGCTCCGGATGCGCAGGCTCAGCGGCCATGGCTCACGGGCCCAGCCGCTCCGCGGCATGTGGGATCTTCCCGGACCGGGGCACGAACCCCTGTCCCCTGCATCGGCAGGCTGACTCTCAACCACTTCTTCACCAGGGAAGCCCAGCCCTTAATTTTTCTAGTGTCATTTTCACTGCCTAGGGGGGGTTGATAACCTGTGTCCTTCCAAAGTAAGAACATTCTCAGCAGCTCCTTAGTTGTTTTTTGTTTTTATAATTTCTCTGAACAATCAAACTCCCCGTGGTGTTTCTAGGATGGAAGCTCACTACCCTTTTAGTGAACACTGACTAGCCTGGGCTTAGGCCCTTCACGGAGCATGTCTCATTTCGTTCTCACAACATTTCTGCACGGGTAGATATTATTGCTGTTCCCAGCAGTGACCTTGGTACGCGGGGAAGTCATCAGGTCTTCTAAGTCACATCCCTGATTTTATTATAGAAAAAGCAGGCTTTCTCCAGAGAACTGGTGTCGATTTGACCGTGGTGTCAAATTACACAGGAGACATTCTCCCCTCCCTGTTAAGGTGCGCAGAAAGTCGGCTCTCCTAACTTCTTGCTATAAGTACCTTGAAGTAGAGAAGAGGGAAAAGTTAGAATGGAGTGGGAGGAAGATGGGCGTTTGTCTACAAAGGAACCAGTGTCTCTAAGGGAAGGAATGCAGAAGGCTTCTGAGCTGTGTATGGAAGGCATCCTTTGAACCATTAAGGGAGACTAGAGAGGATACCAAATGGTGAACACGTTGCCTGTATATCTCATTTGCTCATTCACAAAATTAAGTAATTATATCCTGGGGGGAGAAAGAGCTGCAGCATCAAATATGCAGTATGCATCTGATGTCACTACCGGTAGCAGATTGAGTTTAACAAGCCATATGGGTTGTAATTGTCTGAGTATGATTAATTCATAATGTTTGTTCATTTTATGCCTTATATTATGATTTGTTATTGTTTCATTTAATTACAACGTAAGTCCTTTTTCCAGCCATGATCAAGAACCCTTAGGGATCTTGATATTCCCTCAAATAAGAGTGAATAACATCTCAGTATTTCTGGACTTTATCTGGGACTTATTTCTATGGGTGCAAGTTCCATGCAAAGAGCAATGTGAACTTGGAGCAGGTGGTGCATCTGTCCGTTGCCGAACTCCACTTGCAGCCTGAGGAAAACTTTACACTAAAGGTGGAAATAATAGCTTTCTGCTCAGTTTGTTGTAAATTCTAAATGGGGTGATTGAAGGCTGTAATGATCACTGCTGTTGGACACCTCTGGGCTCCAACATCTGGCAAATGCCTTTACTAGCTGACAGCTGTTAGCCTTGGTATCACAGTGTGCTGCCCAGGGCTTTTGTTTTAAGTAGGCTGGGAATTGTGCTTGAAGTAAGTATCACCAGTTCATGTATCAAGACATTAGAGGGAGAGAGAGGGAGAAACAACTTTATTTTCTGGATTAACTTCACCCTGGTACATTTATTAAAAGCAGAGCCTTTTGCATATTGTTATGGAAATGCTGCAGCCTTTACGTTCAAAACCCAAGGTTTTTATTACATTTTTAGCATGAGTTTAAATTAATATTCTAAGCCCTGTTTAGCCTCTGTCAGATACAAATCCAAATTGCTAACAAGCGCAAGATAAATTTAGGAAAATTGGCTTAGGTCCTGAGATCAGGTTGAAGCTGAATCAGTAAAACTCATACAACAAAAAAGGAAACAATTTGTGTTCTGGAGATAACAAATTGAAGGGGTAACACTGAAAAGTATAGTACCTTGAATTGGAATAAGCAGTTTGTCTATTATTTTAAAGAATGGAATTTAAGAAATAATAATATAGGCAAGGTGTTTGGTATAAATATTTCCATCACTAAGATTATGCTAAGATATTTTAAGTCTAAGTTTTCTGTGACTAATACCATTTAAATAAGAATAAAAGTAAAATTTGAAAAGAAATTACTTGAGGTTTTTTAAAATTTTTAAATAGTTTTTTCTCTTATCATTTTTTTAATAATTAAAAGGTCAGTTTTAATTGCTTTACCCAGATTTATTTCTTTTCACATTTTAAAAACATTGTTACTATATTTAAAGACTGTGGAATTTTGGCTTTCTTTTTTTTTGTAGAAGCAAAAGCTATTTTGATAAGCATCAGAGTGAGAAAGAGAGAGAGACAGAGACACAGAGATAGAGAGAGACAGAGAGAGAGAGAGATTGAGAGCGAGGCAGGCTTGGGTCTGTTGGCCATGAATCTGCCATTTCAAGAACCAGGGTGGTTGGTAGAATTATGATCTGAAAAGAGTCAGCCTACAACTGTGTACTTTCCATGTGAAAATACAAGTGAGAAGCTTTGAGGTGAAGAAAAAAGAGGGGATAATGTCTGCTCCAGGAACTTTTCAGAGAGAGAAGGCCTACTTTTAGAAGCAACAAGTGGAATCTCCTGGGAGAGTAGAAGTTGAGACAATTCTAATATCTGGAAATGCTTCCGCTTTGCTAACTTAGAAGACAAAATGCTCACTGCTCTGATCTTCAGTGTCCTTGCCATGTCTACTACCAGAAACGATGCAGGTTTATGTCTTCCTGCTCTGTAAAAATGCCAAACCTTATCATCAAGGTGGATTTCCTCTAGATTGTTCTGGTCACTAGGTAGATGATGGTATTGAGGAAGAAGAAGATGATGATGATGTTGAGGATGATGATGATATTGAGGATGATGATGATGGTGATGTTGAAGAAGATGATGATGATGTTGAGAAATGATGATGATATTGAGGATGATGATGATGGTGATGTTGAAGAAGATGATGATGATGTTGAGAAATGATGATATTGAGGATGATGATGATGGTGATGTTGAAGAAGATGATGATGATGATGTTGAGGAGAACAGCTAACCTTAATTGAAATAGTAACAGATTATTTTTTAAAGAGCCTAGTATTTTAGATGCCCTTATAAGTGTTGATACACGTTTAGAAACTCCACCAGTAAGACTGATAGTTCATATCAGCTACCTCCAGAAAGCAAATTTGATAATGTCCAGAGTTGATATATGAGTGAACGGATGGGTTGTATGAGTACGTTAAAAACCAGAATCAAAGAAAAATGAAAGATTAAACTCATTAGGTATATAAGAGCAACTGACATGTGCTAAGCATCTTTAGTGCCTCATTTCATTTAATCCTTATAAGAACTCAGTGAAGGAGATGCTATTTTCATTCCTGTTTTACGGATACAGAAACTGAGGTCTAGAAAGAGTAAAGAACCTGCCCAAGATCACACCACTATTAAGTGGTAAACCCAGAATTTAAACCCAGTCATCCTAAACTACAACATCATCAACTCAACCACCATCAACAGAGACTTAGTGTTTGATTTTCAGCAAAAGAAAATTACTGAGGAAGTCATTGCTCTCTTGCCTCCTGACCACTCAAGTCATCACTGTTTCCCACCACCACCCAGACCATCTTTCTTTATCCTGAAGCCGGGTCAGAACATGCAACTCTATTTGTGAAAGCACAGGATGTTGCTTTAGCTATGAATAAGACATGGCAAAATCATAATTTGATATTATGATCTTGCAGGGAGCTAACGATGGATGTGAAATGAATCACAAGGGCAGCATGGCAGGAAATAAAGCAAGCTACCTGGAAGTCAGGGCAGGAACTCTGCCACTAACTCTCAGTGTGACCTCCATCAAGTCATATAACTTCTCTGGGACTCATTTTCCTCAATGATAACACGAGAACATTAGAGTAATTATGTCCAAGGTCTCTTCAAGTTACAACATATGAGGAAATGGGTCTTATTACTTTCACGCCATTGTTCTTATTAACATGCAAACACATTTCATTTTGAAACCTAGTCTAACAAGTGTAATTTGATATAGCTGGAAAACAGTCAGAGGCAAATGGCTTTACCTATTAAGTTTTTCTTTATCCTAGACGGTCTAGGATTTGCCATTTGGAGAAGGGCTGGGGAGGCCTGGAAGTTTGCCAGTTCTCCTGAAAAAGGGTTGCAGTGTGGTCATGCCAAGAACTCTGAGTGTCAATCTGGACTCAATACTGTGTCTCTCGTTATTGTCTGCTCCTGCCAACTGCTGCTTTCTGCTCCAGCTGTTTGGAATCCAGACCTGGCACTATGAGGTCTGCCTTGGCACGCTGTGTGCATGTGTGTGTGATGTGTGTCTGTAGACTCAGTGTGACATGATGAAAAGGAGCAAAGGCAGAAGCCATATGTGGACCTTTATCTTCTTCACCTGCTCACTGCTAAGCCAAGTTCTGAATTTACTTCTCCCCCACGTGACCCAGGCCTGTCTTAGTCCCTTCTCAACACCTTTGGCTATGTTGAGACCACAAAACAGCCGGTGATGACAAAACAAAGAATGTGTAGGCTGGTCAGTGGTCTCATCGGGCTGGCGGCCCAGCATATGTAATGGTATAGATCTCTGCACATCCATGGAACTATGCGGGCATCTCCCACCTTCTGCTCTTTTGTATTTTGTCTCCTGGGTGAGCCACAAGGATTGAGACATTCGTGATTTTACCAGGATGCCTGTGGCTCCGTATCAGATTGGATGGCATCTGAGTGTTTCCACGGGGGGTGCATCAATGTATTTGGGCAGAGCCCCAAAAAGGGCCAGCTCAGAGGGTGTGTGCAGAAGCTGCTCGTAGACTAGTGATTGAAATCACTCAAAGATCCGCCTAAGTCCTGCATCTATTGCTGCTGCAGGTTGATCACAACATGGAAGATGGTCTTCTTGGCCCATGGCTTTTCAGATGGCAGTTAAAACAGGGACAGCCTTGGGTAGTCAGGAGAAAAATATGTATGGGCAATAATATGACCTATAAAATTGTGATGTAGGTTAGAATTTTCTCCTATGTTTTTATCCTTTTCTATCCATTCCCTTTAATTTTTTGTATAACTGCATCTTGGTACTATTTTACAAATTCTCAGATTCCCTAGTTACGTTGCTGATTGTCTGAGCAAAGTTGTAACAGCTGTACATTCTTTCAGTCACTGTGCCCAGGTGGCCACTGGGAACACAGTGATAAGAAAGAAAGACCCAACTCCTACCCAGAGAACTTACATTTTAACAGGGACCAATCTAAATGGCCACAGTGAAGTGTGTTAAGCTCTATGGGAGGGAATACCAGGAGGTAAATAAGAGAACACAGTGGGGTCCGTGAGGAGAGTCTCTACCTGGTTCTACTGGTCACCCAACAATGCGCTGGGCATTAAGAAGTCTATGTAATGTGCAGGAGATAAGAGGCTGCTCCCAGAGACCTCACAGCCTGGCTGAGGAGACCAGACACACATAAGAAACAGAACCATGGGGAGCCAAACTGGGAGATGCCACTTCTCCGCTGCATTTCCCAGAGGTAGTATTTGGGGTGTCAATAGTAGTCAACTTGCAATATCTGGGATCTGTTCTACTCATTTGATTCTAAATTATAAAATGGAACTCATGGGACTATGTGATCAGTTAGGACTTGTATCATTTTATAACTGAACTTTTTATTGGTGTGCAGCTTTTCTTTTTTTTTTTGCGGTATGCGGGCCTCTCACTGTCGTGGCCTCTCCCGTTGCGGAACACAGGCTCCGGACGCGCAGGCTCAGCGGCCATGGCTCACGAGCCCAGCCACTCCGCGGCATGTGGGATCTTCCCGGACCGGGGCACGAACCCATGTCCCCTGCATCAGCAGGTGGACTCTCAACCACTGCGCCACCAGGGAAGCCTGGTGTGCAGCTTTTCTTAACTAGCTGTTAAATTTATTGAGGGCAGAAATTATGAATTTTATTGCTTTGTGTTCCCTCTAATCTCCAGCCCATTGCTATCTATACGGTAGGCACTCACTAAACATTCAAGAAATAAGTACAAGACATTATAGTTTCTTATTGTCTTAGTGGAATTCTAGAGCATAAGAAAGAGGAGAGGCTACAATTACCGAGAGAGTTGGAAGTTCTAGATTCATCTCTTGCTCTGCTGTGACTGTTTTTTCTACGAATGCACCATCTTTTATTCACGACCTTCCTTCACCCCATTTGGAATGGGGATGCATGGGTGTAACTCTGTCTGCTTATAACATTTTCAGTAGCAGGACAATCTCTTAAGCATTTGAGGGGATGGAGAATGACAGCAGACAGATGGGCCCATTGACAAGTGTGTCCCCTTGTGGTACTCCTGTCACAACTGAATTATTCTGTCATTTGTGCTGTCATCAAATCAGGCTGATCCAAGAAGTGGAAAGGAGAGCATTTCTAGTGACAGTCACAGAGGGAAATGACTCTGTGCCATGTGTGTTTTCTGTGCAAGGGACTGGCTTTAGTATTTTCTAAGGGTGGAGAAAGGGGCATGATGTATCAGCATATGAATAAGTGACCTGCTCGTGATGGGGACAATATTTTGAATTACCTCCTGAGTTGGGTTTCATTTTATTTAACTGGCATCTCTCTCTTGCATCCGCCCACCTAAATGTAAGGAGGCCGGTTTGGGGGCTCAGGAGTTGTGCTGGATCACAGGCTTCTCTGGCTAACCGTGCTGTCTTCATGTGGTGGGCACTTTCCTCCACCTGTACTTAGGCACCTCACCTGCCTACCTCCAATTAACCCTAAGAGTGGAGCAATACTCTGCCCATGACCAAAATGCATCCACCCCACATTGCTGGGTCATCCTTTGAGGACAGTTCCCTCAGGGCTCCAGGACACTCACGAGCTCAAGGAGCCTCTTGGAGGGAAGAGCTCCCATAGCTGTACTTCTGTGGTCAAGCTTGCCTGTTACGTAAGTCTCTGGCCCTTGACTGGAAAATTGTCTGTTGTGATTCCAGTCCCAGAGAGTGTGATAGCCTTGGGAAATGGGGGATGGAATGCATTAGGGCAGCTTTTAAGTCAATTCCAGAAAAAGTGATTTACTGAATATATTTAGAATCACATTTTATTTTATTTTTAAACTGGGGAAATACAGTTGTTTTCCTATTGTTCACTACATTTCACATTTTGCTAAAGTTTTTCTAAATTATCCCAATAATTTCATCTTACTCATTTTCAACACATAGACTTGCTGTGAGTTGTCAAGATGATGTTCCCAAGGCACGAAGGCTGTTTTGTTAATTAATTCAACAAATATTTGTTACGTAGCTACTGCGTTCCAGGAGTCTGGAGATGAAAGAGTCCTAATCCCGACTTCTGGGAATTCAACTGTCATGCGAAGAGGACAGTATAAAGCTGTTCACCTGCTAAGGAGTAATTCATTGAACAGGGCGTCTCAGCATCCGCTTGATGCTGCTGAGTAAGTGAGATGTGAGTGCGTGTGTGTGTGTGTGTGTCTGTATGTGTGTGTGTGTGTGTGTGTGTGTGTGTGTGCGCGCGCGCGCGCATGCACCTGGGAGTATCTGAACATTACATTTTAGGGCTCAGTTCTCCCATGCTTTGAATTTGTTATATAATTATGAATAAATACTAAAGACATGAAAACCACCCATACCTACCTCACATGATCCTACTGGCTTTGGGGCACTCTTATTAATGGCAACAGTGAGTTTACTATTTGTCTTCATTCTTGTGATCAGGTACTAGATGCTAAAGTCATTATTTTGTGTTTTTTCAATTATAACTGAGACGGAAAATTAGCAACCTTATGGACCTCATTTTTGAGTATTTGAAAATGGTTTTTACATTTTATTTGTGGAAACATTTGAATCTACGCAGGAATAAGGAGAATAGTAAAATGAAGTCTAGGTGCCCATCACCAGCCTCAAGAACTATCAACTTAAACCTAATATTGTTTCACCTATAATCCTCCCTTGCCTCTACCTCTTCCCACTTTGCCCTGGATTACTTTGAGACAAATCTCAGACATGAATTTCATCTGCAGATTTTTGGGGACTCACAGTGTTTGTTTTTATGTTGTAGAATGTTATCAGAGAAGGAACACGCCATCTGGTTTTCACAACCCTACCGTTCACATTGTCTTTTACCAGCCTGTACTTATTGCTATTACCTGCCTGCCCTTGCAAGCATTTGGGTTTGCAACCTCTAAATTTCTTATTTTATTACCTGTTCCCCTCAGTCATGTTTGTTATTACTTTCTTAACGTACAATTTGTGCTGCTACTTATAAATATACTAGACATAATAATAATTGCATAACTCAGTGTTAGCTTAATTTTTATCTGAGAGGTTTTGTTTGTTTGTTTGTTTTTTAACATCTTTATTGGAGTATAATTGCTTTACGATGTTGCGTTAGTTTCTACTGTATAGCAAAGTGAATCAGCTTACATATACATATATCCCCATATCTCCTCCCTCTTGCGTCTCTCTCCCATCCTCCGTAACCCACCCCTCTAGATGGTCACAAAACACCGAGCTGATCTCCCTGTGCTATGTGGCTGCTTCCCACTAGCTATCTATTTTACATCTGGTAGTGTATATATGTCCATGCCACTCCCTCACTTCATCCCAGCTTACCCTTCCCCCTCCCCGTGTCCTCAAGTCCATTCTCTACATCTGCGTCTTTATTCCTGTCCTGCCCCTAGGTTCTTCAGAAGCTTTTTTTTTTTTTTTTTAGATTCCACATGTGGTATCTGAGAGACTTAAAATTTATTTTCTGGAGTATGCTTACATTTGACTGGCTAACTGGGTTTGAACATGCTGGCTCATTTTGCACTCTCCGTACAACTTGATGAAAATGGCTTTCAGGATCTGCCTCAAAATCAACAATAATGCATCATTCACAATGTCACCTACTTTAGACTCTGCAATCATAAATCTGAGTTTTGAAAGGCAAGTAAACCAAAGAGTTTATAATAAGCAGATGCCTCATTCTAAAATGCTACTGCTGTTACTCCTACTACTGCTACCACTCCTACTACTGCTACCACTGCTACTACTGCTACCACTACTACTACTGCTACCACTACTACTAACTGCTATTACTAAACTCCATGACAATAAATCCCTTGTATCATCTAGAATGAAATCCTTTAGGATTAATAGCATCTCCCAGCACTTGCAAAGCACCAGGCCTGTCAGCTATTGGCAAGCTGCCTTCCTTAGAGAGAGAGAGAGAGAGAGAGAGAGCAAGGAAATATACATGAAAATTACACTGGAGAAATAATGACTCAGGAATGCTGGTTTGCATGAGGATATAATTGAATAAGAAGATAATTATAAGTGTAATATATATGTGTATAAACATATAGATAACATGCATCTATTATGCTTAACAAAACTATGCAATATATTTATATTATATAATTATAATGTATATACTTATAGTATATTCTGTATATTATATATACTACATATTATATATACTACATATTATATACATATATTACACTTACAAATAGAATCATGTTTTTATAGCTATTCTACTGTCCAATCTCAGAGAGATTTTTGTCATGTCAATAAAAAATCTAGAACTAGTAAGATAAATATTTTTAAACAGTCTAGTGTTTTAGTGCTTTATAAGTACTGATGCACATTTTAGAAACCCCACTAGCAGGATTACTCTTTCAAATTAGCCCCTGCCAGAAAGCAACTTTGATTGTGTTCAGAGTTGGCATCTATATGAATAATGGATCTAGTAATGCGAGTGTGATAAAAACCAAAATTAGGGAAAAGTACATATTGCACTCCTTAGATAAGTAAGAGTGGCTGGCCTGTGTACGTCTTCTTTCTTTGTCTCTGTTCCTTCCCTCCTTCCTGCTTCCCTTCCCCCACCTCCCCACTCCCCATTATCAACTCATTTCGAAACTAGAGAATACCAGGATGCTTAAATAGTGTTGTACACTCTCCCACAGCCACAGGGGCCTGCAAAGGATCACAGCACGCCCGGTTCCTTGGGCTCCTTAGGCAGTCCAAGAGGGACCCTCAGGCTGTGGAGCCAGTGGATAGGAGGGGCTTCCGGGTTCAGTCTCCCCTAGCTGGCTCCCCTTTCCGGGCACCGCTGACTCTGCTACCTGCTTGAATCCAGATCCCGTCTCCAAGAAGGTTGCCTATGCCTTGGGGGGGGGGGGGTGGTGGTAAAGATGAGTATGTTTATTTTACTTTAGATTTCTCTTTAAAGGATATGAACATTCCATTACTCTGTACTAATACTTTCGATTGTGTGTGTGAGTGTATGTGTTGAAGACAAGTACCTAATTGTTTCTAAAAAAAAAAAAAAATCCCAAACCTTCTCTTGACTAGTTTAACCAGTACTGTGCCTGAGAGCTGCTTCCGCTGTATGTAAGTAAAATGTCTGCCTGCTTTGGTGTTTCTCACCTGGTGCGCTTGCTTGATTTCAGAGGTATAGAGATAGGTCCACTGCCTTCCTGACCTCGGCTTGGCTCCTTGGTGTTTTACTTCTTATATTTTAAAATGTAATTATGATTAAAGATTTTTAATCTCAGAGTCTAAACCCAAGATGCAGGCAAACAAGGAATATTTTTTACAGTCACCCATTTTAAAGATGACGCCATTGCAATACCTGAGACTGAGTCCATATACTGTGTTGTGTTTGCTGACATGTGAGCTGCTGGGCTTCTGAAGGCTGGTTGGTGAAGTCAGGGGTCTAAACCACAACACACAGGTATGTGTCGGGGACATCACGGCTGTGTCACTGTTCTGGATGCACGGCTTATATGCTTATGGGAAACACCTGTTCTACAGCACTGTGCAAATATACACTACCTAGCCCGCTCTTTATTCTATATAATAAAAAAGTACCTCTTGGGTTTGAATTGAATCTTTTTCTGATTATGCTGCTTCAGATGTAAGCTCTTTAAAATTTGGAAATATTTTGATTCTGGAAATGTTCTTGATTCAGAATCGGTCAGATTCTGGATATGCCTGGGAAATGGTCTACCAGCTTTAAATTAGAAGTCTGAGACACTATAAAGATGATCTTAGGGCACATCTATATGTTAGGTCTAAAGTAAATGAGACGGGGACCTTAAGGAAGCAGTTCATCAGCTAAAAGAAATTTAGGCCCCTAATGTTGAAGAAATTTAATAATCTGCAAGTTTCTTTTCCAAATAGGGACAGTTAGAATTTATGAATATTTTATTCATGGGTTAACTATAAACGTGTTTGCTTTTGACAGACATTCATATAGCATCCTTCTTCCAAAGAATTTGGATACCGGGTTCAGAACTTTAAATGAACACAACCAAAATGACACAATTGAAAAAAGAAAGATAAGAAATGATCACCAGTGAACAGGGAGAGGCTGGAGAGGATTCTAGGAGATAAGAGAGCAAATACTAGTTAAATCAGGCCCCAGATGAAAAAATGCTACAAACTAAATGAGGCTGCGGTAGGGGTCCTGGGACTGGAGAAGCGTCTCCAGGGGCCTTTTCTCTGTGGGTGATAATCTTTTAGCTCCCCTCTCTCTTCTTTCCTCCTTAGCATTTTATTGAGAATAGGTAGGAGGAGGAGAGTACTTGAGTCAGTAAATGAAAAATTACTAACTTCTAGATGCTCCAGCTCATTATAGCAGAGTTTCTCAGTGCTGACAGACCCTGTGCTCCAGAACATTTTGTTAACACTCTTTCCTGTCCAGTCATGACATTCATGGGTAATAGAATCTACTTCATAGGAATTTTTTTAAAACATAGAATGCCCAGTTATAATATAAAAGAGAAATAAAAGACATTTAAACTATTCTTTATTTTAATATGTAAGTGCTTGTGAGCAATGGCATAAGAATCCAGACCTAGTGTGCAGCAGCTACGGAAGCAGGTGACCCAGGAGTACTGTGTCGGAGTCTCAGATACCTAGAGCAGCAGGTGACCCAGGAGTACTGTGTCACAGTCTCAGATACCTAGAGCAGCAGGTGACCCGGGAGTACCGTGTCAGAGTCTCAGATACCTAGAGCAGCAGTATGGTCATGAACTGACATTCTGCAACAGTGACTACTCTTGGTAAAGTCTCCAACAAAGCTAAGAATAATCTTGCCACAGTCAACTAGAGAATTCAGAGCATAATAAAATCATGCAAAGCGCAAAAGAATCTTCTGTGTTTATATGTAAAATGGAAGAAATTTCTAGGCTTTAAAATAAGATGGTGCTCATGTATATGATGTGCAGTGGATCACTTGAAAGCCCTGAAGGATGCAGCTGGGAGGATGATTCTTTGTGGTTTGGGAGTGCTTATGCATTGCAGGACATCCAGCCTCTGCGGCCCTGCCCACTAAAGGTATGCAGTAACCCCCCCAGTAATTATTTTGACAATCAAAAGCACACCCACAAATTTCCAAAACATCGCCTGTGGGGCAGTTCCAGACCCCTTGAGAACCATTGCACCAGATCCTCTTATATGTTCAATGAAGTTCTGGGAGATGGTGAGCTGGGAGAATGCTGCAGAAAACAGAACAAGAAGGGTGTGAAAACCACTTACAAGGCCAGTGTTGGCCACGTGAATCTGTGGCCCAGAAGCCCTCACAGTGATAGGGTTGCTACAGTCCAGTTTGAGTACCCTGCCAGGGAGGGTGTGTGCTCTGTCACCATCCATCCCTCTCATGCGTCCTTATTTGCACCCTACGGGGAACCCCTGCTCATTCTTGATCTGCTTGCTTTTCATTAGTCAGCCAGTTGTGGTTATTGGATACATTGGGGCAGGGCTTATGCTGCACCTGCTCTTGAAGTTTTCAACAAGAGGATTCCTCGCAGGAGCTGCATGGCATCAGGCGGTTCTCGCTGTAAGGCTCCTTTTAAGACTGGCTTTCTGCTCTCAGATTAACATGAATGAAGAACACCGAATCCTGCTCTTTGAAAGAGGAATATGAATTTCCCAGCCAAGGCGTCCACTTGCCTCACTTCCTACCTACAGAGCAGGTAAAAGATTTTCCACGTCTTTCCATGGCCACTGGTATACTCTATTCTAACGTGAAATGTGGCCTCTTCCTTAATGAGCTTTCTAGGGATACCTGCTCTCGTTCAAAACAGCTTTGGGGGGTTTGTTTGTTTGTTTGTTTTCCCCTGAGTCAAACCAGTCAGGAAGCCGAAAATAAGCCACGGAGACCAAGGTGGGTCCGTTTTGCTGGAATCGGTGCCTTTCCTTCCTTCCTTCCTTTCCCGTGACTGACAGGGCCCGAGTCTCTCCCTGCTCCAGATCAGGAGCCATTAGCTTTGCAGTGACCCCCACAAGGCTGTGAGATGTGAACAGGGCCAATGTAATTCGTATAAGACGGGTGGTTGCAGGAGACAGGCGTTCCTTCTGCAAAGCAGAGGTCTGAGGTTACTGATGTGGCCGAGGCTGGCTTTCCTACAATGCCTCCCCACTGCTAAGCGCTGGAAGTGGCCGACATTCCCACTTGGCTCTGGGCTTCCTCTAGGTTGTGTTTCCCCTGCAGAGTCAAAGTCAAAAATCACCAGACCCACACTTTTCCCCATTTATGACCAGTTTCTCATACTCTTAAGCAAGGTAATTCATCCTCCCATTTTAGAACATTATTCTTTAAAAGAAAATCTTGTCCTGTTATCACAAGAGTTACTTTGACTCATGCAGGTGGCCCTTCTCAAGGAAATGCAGTGACTGGGCATTTTCACTCGAAGACTGGATTGTGTGAGCCCAGCTGGAGAGAAGGGTTTTTGTTCACTGGGTATAGGGACTTTTGCAGAACAATCAGAGCTTCCTAGTTGACACTTTCATTTCTGAAGTTTTATCTTTCCCTCATTCCAAGAGTATAAATATATGTGTCATTTCTTTGTTCTTTTAAAAATGGAAGTGGACGAAGGGTCTAGTAGATTTGTTAAGTATTTACTTTTCTGTTCCCTAAATGATCTTTTCTCCTACCTTCCTATTATTTGAACTTATAAACTAAGGTATAGGGCGTTGCAAAATAGCAAATGGGTATAGATTATTCTTCTAAAAACACATACTATCAAACCTACCCTCTCTGGGAACCATATGTGAAAACTTGGGTTCCTTTATGTTGCCCTCCAGGCAGACATGAAACTTTTCTTTATCCTACGTGTATGATGCCTAACTGGGAGCATTTATATATTTAATTTTTAAATTGCATCTTTAGTTCATAATTTTACTAATGAGATAATTAGCCATCCTTTTATTTTGAGTACTTTTGATTACAGTCTCCAAATCCTTCTAGAAGAGTTTTACTTATCCTTTTTCATCTTGAAAGTCTGCTTACCCTCCATCAAGTATGTTGTTTAGAAATCCATAGTATATGCCATAAAGAAACAAGAGAACAAACATTTCTGGTAATTCTTTTGCTGACTTCTTACAGCTATTCCTCATGTTTTCACCACCACAACAGGAAATCAGGGCAGAAAAAAAAAGAATCAGACATTAATATCAGATATTTTATTTTAAATGCCTAAAGATTCAGACGTTTTATTCTTTAAAAAATAATCTATAAGCCTTCATAACAGTGGCAATAAGAAAGAATATTAAGTGGAAAGAGTGCTAGCAGCAGCCAAGTTTTCTTAGGCCTGAGAAGTTTGACTTTCCTGATCAACTACATTAAGGTAGTATCCTCTTATCTGTTGCTGGGTAATGAACAACCCCAGAATTTAGCACTGTAACACAGCCACTTTTTCCTCTTTTTAATTTTTTAGGTCCAAAATTCCCAAGAGACTCGTCTGGGCAGTTCCCTTCTGGGGTCTTCATTCAGCTGCAGTGAGCTGTCGTCTGGAGCCACAGCGCTTTAAAGGCGTAACTGGGAAGGAAGGATGTTCAGGGAGACCCCTCTTGTGGCGGCAGCTCGTGCTGGCTGTTGGCTGGGAGCTCAGCCAAGCTGTTGACCAGGGTGTCTGTACGTGGTGCCTCTACGTGCCGTGGGCTTGTCACAGCATAGCAGCTGGATCCCAACAGGGAGTATCCAGAGAGGGAGTGTCCAGAGAGAGAATGTTCAAGAGGCCAAGGTAGGAACTGCAAGGCTTCCCTGGACCTGGCCTCAGAAGTCATCAGTACCATCTCTGCCACATTCTGTTGGTTACAAGCAAATCGTCACAGCCAGCCCATACTCAAGGGAGGGGGAATCAGATCCCACCTCTAGATGGGAGGAGTATTAAAGGCTTTAAGGCTGTTTTTAATGTACTATAGGTGGTGCTGGAAATATGTCTAAGATATGAAATAATCCACACTATTTCATATGTAATGAACTACTCGACTTAATTATGCTCTGAAGCATTGGCTTAGGAAAGTAAAATGATTTTTTTAGTTTCTTTTTAAGTATGTAAATGCTTGACAATGAATGCTAAATTCTTTTTAATACTTTTAGTCACAAAGTGGTGATCTATTGGCTGAACTTGCCTCAGGATGTTTTGTTTGACCTTCACAGTGTTTTCAAAAAGATAAGCCAACATCTAAAAATAGGATTTCGTATAAAACTCCAAAGTTTCAACTTCTCTTGGAAAATGGAAAATTTGGGTCATAGAGGCCTGACCTCTACTTGGCAGTGCTTGACCAGAGCTGAGTAGCAGCTGTCCCCTTAGAAGGCATCAACTCTGTCGAAATCTAGAGTTAAATGTCATTTTTCTATGTGCCTGCATGAGTTTTTTCTTATGGTAGAACAATATATATCTGTACTCAATCTTTACTGAAAGTGAGAAAACAGAAGATGAACAGGGCTGTACGTTCCCAGAAATGATAGAATGCATTTTTATGTGTGTGGAGTAGAAGAATATTCTTACGTGTTCAAATTGCCAATGCCCCTGTCCACTTCACTTACATAGGTTTCCTGCCTGACTTCTGTAGACACTTGAGTTGCATCCCCTGCTTTAGTGACCAGAGGATAGGGTTGCTCTTAAATGTTTAGCAAGAGGCCCCTCAGAGTTTAGTGGGGACCCAGGATATGCAGTTGTGAGGGTGAAGCTTTAAGACGTTGGAACTCTAATTTTTATGAGATTATGGAATGAGACAGAGGGTATCTGTAGTAGATTAAAGACAGCTGCAAATTCTTTGTCATTTTGCCCAAGGAGAGGTGGATCCTATTTCTCCACCCCCTTAAATCTGTTCTGGGCCTATGACTACTTTAATCAACATGGTATGGGGGAAGTGATGCTAACCTTTCAGATGACAGACAACTTCTGCTTCTTCCTCTTGAACCCCAGCCTCCATGCTATGAGGAAGCCCAAGCAGCCGTGCAGGAGGCCCACATGGAGGAGAGCTGTGGTCCCAGCTGATGTCCAGCACCAAATTGCCATTCATGTGAAGGAGCCACCCTGAAAATGGACCCTCCATTCCCAGGCAAGCCCCCCCAGCTGACAACACGTGGGGCAGAGGTGAGCCATCCCTGCTGAGCCTTGACCACATTGCGAAGGTCTGTGCAAATAAATGATTGTTGCTGTCTCATGCCACTGAGTTTTGGAGGGGCTTGTTACACAGCCATAGAAAGTGTGGTGTCTGTGGGAGCCTAGTGTTTGTGCTTCCAGAATCCATGTGCCCATCCTGTGGTAAGGTTACCTTTATTTTCCTTGGGGGAACCAATCCCGTTCCCACTCTCAGTACATATACTTTGAATGGAGTCGACTCCATCCCTGACTCCAGGGATGAGCTTATGATGCAGCATGACCAAAATCAGAGGAACTGACCACTGAGATTGCTTCTGGAACCAGATGTGTGACTCAGTCAGAGCCAGTGAGATACAATAAAAGACTTTTTCTGGTACTGGTGAGAGAGCCCTTTTTCTTTTCAACTGAATCAAAAGCCAAAAAGATATGAGCTTGGAATTGCTAGTGTCCATCAGGTAGAGGCTGAAAATGAAGCCAACATCGCAGAAGGCTGGGCTGAGAGATGGAGAAACCAAGTCCTGAACTGTTTTGATTTGAAAACAATTCAAAATTGTTTGAATTTTGGCACAAGCTGTGCCTGAGGCCATCCCTTCCCTGGGACTTGTCAGCTACATGGACGCAGAACATTTGGGTTTATTTACTTTGCTTGAGCTGGTTTGAATTGGATTTCCTGTCACTTGTGGCAGAAAGAGTCCTCAGACACAGAGGGTCTGAATTTGGATTCTGGCTTTGATACCTTTTTCTTACTTTCTTCTTTTTTATTTTGACATAATTTCAAACTTACAGAAAAGCTGCAAGAATAATATAGAAGAATTCCCTTTACCCAGATTTCCCAAGTGCTAACAATTTTACCACATTTGTACTTTCCCTCCCTCCCTCCCTCCCTCTCTCTCTCTCTCCACACACACACACACACACACACACACACACACACACACATACACACACGCAGATGCTCCTTTACTCCTAATCACTTCAGTGTGTTTCCTAAAAAAAGGACATTCTTTTACATAACCACAGTGTAATTACCAAAGTTGGGAAATTGATATTGGTATAATGCTCTTATCTCATCTATTAACCTTGTATAGATTATACTGCTTGCCTCCAAAGTGTCCTTCAGAGCAAAAGAAAATTTTGGCCCACGCATTGTGTTCATTGTCATGTCTCTTTAGTCTTAAAATCCTCAGTCTTTCATGACATTGCTATTCTTTAAGAGTACAGACAAGATATTTTATAGAACGTGCCTCAGTTTGGGTTTGTCTGAAGTTTCCTCATGATAAGATTCAGGTTGTAAATCTTTGGCAGGAATATAACAGAAACGATGCTGTGTTTTTTTCAGTGAATTATATAAGGAGCCACCCTATGTCCATTTGTCCTGTTACTGCTGATGTTAATTTCAAGCATTTGTTAAGATGCTAGCTGCTAGGTTTCTGTACTGTAAATGTAACATTTTTCTCTTTGTAATTAGTAAGTATTGTGGTGGGATACTTTGAGACTATCTAAACACCCTGATGCTCCTCAGACTTCTATCCATGAATTTTAGCATCCGTTCATGATTTTCACCTAAAATGGTGACATTTCTATCATTCCTTGTACATTTATTAGTTGGCTTTCTAATATTATATATATATAACTATATAATACATATTAAAGACACTCCCTCTATATCCTCCTGTCCATCCTTCTGTCTCTTCTCTTTCTCTCTCTCTCTAATTTGTATGGATTCATGAATCCCAATTTTATTCAGTGGGTTATAATCCTTTGCTATCATTTATTTGATGCCCAGTTATCCCCAGTTTTGCCAATGTGAGCCCCTTCAGGTTGAATCCTGTGTCTGACCCCCTTTAAAGGGAAGAGATAAAAGCATTGGCTCTGTAGCCAGACTGCTGAGGTACAAATTCTAGCTTCATAACTTAATCGTAAAACCTTGGGCAAGTTACTTAACGTTTATCTACCTCAGCTTTCACATATGGAAAATGGACATGGTAATAGTGACCCTTCATAGGATTATCATGAGGATTAAATGAAAAAATAGAAAATGCTCAATATCTCAGTTGTGTTATCTTTTTGAGTCTCTGGCTTTTCACTGAAATGGTGGGTTGAAAACTTTTTTTTTCCCCACAAAGTTGTTCCGAGGGTTAAATTGCATAATGTAAGAAAAGTACATGCGAGCTACTCTCAAAATGTTAACTACCTTGCCTTTCCCCTTTGCAAAGAGGAAGTGTAAATAAAAAGTCCTTTTAGAGATGAGAGAGTGTTTTAGTGCTATCTCATTGTTGGGGGTCCTCATTTTATTCCCAGGCACATCTCCCCAAAGTGAAGGTGGTGACAGAATTTCCTTAAATCTCCATTCTGTATGTCGGTGCACAGCTCTTGCTTTTTTATGGATTTTGACTGGATTACCACAGTTCAGGTGGGAGGGGCTGACGGTGGAAAACCTAGCGAGTTAGGAAAAGCATTCTCCCTCCTCTTCCCCTTCCCCTTCTCCTCCTCCTTAAATATAGTAATTCATTTGCTCTTTCCTATGGTATGCATATGAAATCATCTCAAAATTAATGCACCATTACCATTGACAACCACACATTCTATTAAAGATGTGTAGCCAAATACTGAGTTTACAATTTTTTCCCTATGTAGTCATGTTATCCAATTTATTTACAGTTAAAATCATTTGTTTCTCTTTGCAATCGAAAGAAAACATGGGTACAATTGACTGCATTCCTGAAAAGCAAAACTTTTGCCCGACAGAAAATGCAATAAGCAAAGACAAAAGAAAAACTGGCAGAAAATATTTTTAACAAATGTTGGCTATATTTGATTGAAAAGTAAAGTAAGGATAATTCAGAGTATAGAATCAGGAGCCCAGAGGGCAGAGTTAAGAGCTTTAGCAAATTTTACACAGGAAGTAGAATTGAACTCTGATCAAGGAACTGGCAAAATGCGCCCAACTGGATTTCAGAATAACTTTGGAGCAATGATTTCTGTGTGACTCCATTTTCTTTCTTTTTGAACAAGAGTGTTTATATATATATTATATCTGTCCTACCATTATGTGTTGGGTGTGTATGGTGTAAATAACTTTCTCTGAAATTCATGGGTTTTAAGATCAAGAGACGTTTCACATGGGGAGCTGGACTTGAGGAACTTCAGCCAAAGGGCTTCCTCTCTTCGGCCATGTGCTTTCATTTCTCTTGGGTAAATATCTAGAATTGGAAAGACTGGATCATATAGTAGGTGTACATTTAACTTTTGGAGAATCTTAACTTCTTAGGAAACTGTTTTCCATGGATTTGCTTTAGAAGGTGAGATCCTGGACCTCAAGCCTGAGCCTAATACCATCATGGGATAAGACTTTGAGGGTGTCGGAGAAGGAGAGGGTGCATTTTGAATGTATGAGGAATGTGAATTATTGGGCCAGAAATTGGACTGTGGTAGATCATACTTTCCAAAAAATAGCTTCAATAATAATTCCCATTCCACATGCCCTTCCAGACTTTGCTACTCCTTATCAAGAGGTAGCGTCTGTTTCCCCTTTCCTTTTTTTTTTTTTTTTTTTGCGGTACGTGGGCCTCTCACTGTTGTGGCCTCTCCCGTTGCGGGGCACAGGCTCCAGACGCGCAGGCCCAGTGGCCATGGCTCACGGGCCCAGCTGCTCTGCGGCATGTGGGATCCTCCCGGACAGGGGCACAAACCCGTGTCCCCTGCATCGGCAGGCGGACTCTCAACCACTGCGCCACCAGGGAAGCCCCCTTTTTATTTTTATTACTTGAGTAGTAGTCTGTTGTATGAATATACCACAAATTCTTTAACCATTCACTTGTGGTTGGACATTGTTTCCAGTTTTTGCTGATTAAAAACTAAAGCTGCTATGAACATTCATAGTTCTTTGCATGGCTGTATACTTTCATTTCTCTTGAGTAAATAGGTAGGAATAGAATGGCTGGATCACACGGTACTGTATGTTTAATATTTTAAGGAATTACCAACTGTCTTACACTGCTTTTCAAAGTGGTTATACCATTTTACATTCCCTGTAGCAGTGGGAAAAATGAGAATTCTAATTGCTCTAATTCCTTGACAACACTTAGTATAGTCAGTTTTAAAATTTTAGACATTTCAATATTTGTGTAGTTTAATCCACTAAGATTGGAGTGTTAAGCAGCAATAAATAACTGGCATGGGATGAAAAATTAACTCCCCCAAATTGAATATAAAGGTAAACCATTTTAAAGTGCATTAAAAGCTGTATTTGTTCAGGCCCTTTCATAGAAGCATCAGAATACGTAACTGAGGAAGACAGCTCTGTGACCAAAATTCAAATACTGTATGCTATTAAAAAGTGTTTACAGTCAGAGTTTATATCCTTAATCAACAATGAGATATAGCAAGATGTTAGAATGATGACACCAATTAACCTACCTAAACATTACAGTCAACCGAAAAGGAAACGAGTATGCAATAAATATTTAATTGGCTTTTGATCCCCTTGTCTCAGTCTCTTGCAAGTGACATTCATCACTAGGTATTTTTGAGAGTCCCCAGGGGGTGTCTTTATAAGTGCTCTGAAGCTAGTCTGGGCAGGCGAGGGGTTCTCCCTCCACTGGGTGTCTCCAGGCAATGAGTCCCCACCCCAATGGGAATACCAGGTCCCTCTAGAATACTAAAGGTGCTTGGTGTTCAGGTGGCAAGACACGAGAACTTTCTCTCTTGTGTTTGCTGTGGGAGGGATCCCCAAGGAGAATTGCTTGTGCCACACATGCTTATGTAAATTTTCCCATAGACGTTCTTTGCAAACATCTCATACTCCCTCTGCCCTATGTCCTATGAGGATCCAACCATGAGACAAACGTGGGGCAAGAGTAGAAGACAAATCCAACTCACAGACTTAGAGCTGTGTTCATTTTCACATACCCTCCCTCTTTGTCACTGGGTCAGGCTCAATGTGCCTGGATCCTCCTCTAAGGATGAGGTGTTACCCAGAATGCTCCCCTCCTCACTTTTTAGGCAAAAAAACTTCAGGCAGGGCTGCCCCAACAGTTTGTCAGATACACGCAGACATGTTTGCCTCTCGGCATGTTCTTAACCACAAGTTGAGCTGAGATAATTCCCACTGCCTCACGGTGATAAATCAGAATGACTCTACTGCACCCTGTTGTACTCCCTGTTCAGTGGCTGTTCAATGTTCTTGTTTTATGATACATTTTAAAATTGATATTTAGTTTAATTTTCTTGTTTCCTCAGAGTAGATCACCCCAAACAACCTCCCCTTCCCAAAGAATTCTTTTCTCTCATGGTTTTTATTTTTCCTCTTTTCTCTTCATTTGAATGGTTTTCTTATCCTTTCTACATTTTAGCGGTAGGCAATAGATATGTGAAAATTCTGAGACACTAGGTAAACACTCAGATTCCGTGTAAATGAATAAAAGTCATGGCTTCTGCGTGTGTTTTGCTCTCTCAATTCCAGGGCTTAAGTTGAAAGTGTAAACATCTTGATCAAAAACTTTTCAGTTGGTTATCTTTAGTCCTTCATGATTAAAACTGTAAGCTCAACACGCTTTCTCAAGTGCCCTTGGAAAGAGAACTACTCTATTATGTTCCTCTCATGGTGCCTCCCTCCCCAACCCTCCACACATTAGGCAAACAAAAGCCTGAATGGATAGGGTTCGCACCGAATTTCAGGAGGCTGTGATTACATCTCTGAAATTTAAAAAAAGAATCCCACATTTGACAGAAATTGTTAAGAGTCTACAATTAACAAATAGATCTGGCATTAGTGTTTTTCTAATCAAAATCTATTGTTCTGCCGATGCTCATGGCTGTTGTGTGAACTGACAGTGGTTGCCCTTCCAGGAAGCCTGGGGAAAGGGTGGTGCACGGGAGAGGTGAGTGTGCTTTCATGCTCATATCCCAATCTGTCAGATCCCTCCAGAACCGTACAATTCGTCTCCTGCCCTCGCCTATGACGGTACAAATTTGTCCCTCATGTTGAGCAATGACCCTTTCTCTCCTGAAGTCTTCAAAGGAAGGAGAAAAAAATAGATTATTAAGTTCTCATTGAACTAGAAAAACAAAACAAATCAAAAGTCTGCTCTGCTGGAGCCCCCTTGCTGGTGGTGCTCCGAGCAGAGGTAACACGGTTTGCCACTTCCAGTCCAATCCACAGAAATCATGGCAGACAACAGGAATACCATGGAAGTCTTTGGCAACTTTGAGAATTAACCTGATGATATCATTCATTCAATGAAATAATGACTTCAGATGTTCTTTTATGAAAGCGTGGCAATGATGAAGTTTATGAGCTGAGAGACCTTCATCGCCATAACCTGCCTAATTTTTTAAAAAGCATTGATTCAGGGCTTCCCTGGTGGCGCAGTGGTTGAGAGTCCGCCTGCCAATGCAGGGGACACGGGTTCAAGCCCTGGTCTGGGAGGATCCCACATGCCGCGGAGCAACTAGGACCGTGAGCCACAACTACTGAGCCTGAGCGTCCGGAGCCTGTGCTCCACAATAAGAGAGGCCGCGATAGTGAGAGGCTCGCGCACCGCGATGAAGAGTGGCCCCCGCTCGCCGCAACTAGAGAAAGCCCTCGCACAGAAACGAAGACCCAACACAGCAAAAATAAATCAATTAATTAATAAAAAGCATTGATTCAAATTCAGTAACTGCTACAGATGAAAAATAGCCAGAAAGAGGAAATCCTCAGATGTTTTATTTAAGTATAATTTGAGAGAAACAGAAACAGGTCATCTGTACACTGATTTTCATGTGTTTTCATGGGGTGTTTTGCAAGTCTGTACGATGTCCCTGAGATATGTTTAGTCGATTCTGTTCGGGACTTGACGCTGAAGGACAGCTGCCAGTTCCACAGAGCAGCCCTGGACACGCTGTCCGGCTCGGATCCTCCTTGCCACCCTGACTCTGCAGCGGAGCTCAGAGCTCTGTGTCCTCCCAGACGGGTGCCTGCTTAGCTCTCCTTACAGGCAATGTGCCTCTGAGGGAGCTCGAAGATTTAACTTTTTTGGGCAAAGGCTCCTCATGATGGCTGAAATCCCCTCTAGAGAACACAGGTTTAAGTTGCTGGGGAAAATGCAAATTCTGAGACATGCATCACATTTATTTTCTGGGACAGCTTGACTAGGGAATATATCACAATCAAGCAAAAAACATTTTCTTTTTAAAATAATCCTAAAACATGCATCTGTCTTCCAAACCTCCATCTGACCGTGTGGCAGTCATGTCAGAGATCCCCCTCTTTCCTCAAAGCTAAGCTTGGGGGTTAACGTCAGCAGACGGTCTTGGCTGCTTTCTTCCCTTCCTTGTCATCACCCAAGACTGTCTGTCAGTCCTTGCCAGTTTCCCCTGGGTCACCCTCGTTTGTGTCCACAACGGTGCCTTCACACCCAGGAGGTTTTCTAGGCTCCTTCAGGGACCCTCCCTCTGGCACACAGGAAACCATCCACTGCTTGCATGACGTTGAGCACAGCTCTCCCAGGCCCATCTGCCTAGAGACACTGCTGCACCATTTCTGCTCTTCTTCTCCAGTGCCATGACGCCCTCAGGGGTGGGCCACTCTGGGTCTCACCACTGCTGAAGGCTCCACTTCGCAATGAATGGGACCCAGGCCCTGCCTGCTCTGGGTTCAACTCTAAACCGTTGTGGTTTCTACCCTTTCCATGAGGCTCAGCCTAGACAATGGTATGTCAAAAGGGAATAGCAGATCTAACTCACTTGAGGGTGTGTGTTCCCAGGGGTGCATGGGACCTTGTCCTGCATCCAGACACATTCACCAAGTTCGGAGTCGCCTCAGCAGCTAAGCTCTAGGAAGCGGAAGCCAAGCCTTTTGAAACTCAACAGCCTTTTCTCTCCTTGCCCCCCGCAGTCTCCAAGGCAACGAATGCCCCGGACTGAATAAGGGAAAGACAAGGGTACAAGAGGGGGTTCATATCTCAAGGTATCATCTGACCTCAGAAGGACATGGTATCTGTTCCTGCCATTATCTGAGTCCCTTCCCTGGGAATTTGGAGTTGGCATTATGAAATTAGCCTCTCTTGGGGCTGGCCTCTGAGTGGAAGAAATATCAAAATTTCAGAGAGAGAAAACTCACACACCTTGTACGTATACGTTTTTGAGAGGAAACTAGATCGTCTAGCCCACCTGATTTTCATTTTCTAAAGAGTGGCATGGCCATCTTCCACCATGTGGATGAGTGTCAGATGAAGCTGATGGAAGCTGGCTGAGCATGACACCTGGGGACCTGATAGCACCCCACCTCCTGGCTCAGGCCTAAGTTCAGCTGCATTCCAGTTCCCTAACTTTACTGGAGAAGGAGAAGGAGAGGGAGAGCGAGAGGGAGAAGAAGAAGGAGTTCATCTATTTGCAGTGGATTTTGATGGGTGAATAAGAGTTCACCAGACAGACATTAGCAGGAAGGAGATAACAGCAGGATGGAAAAGCAGGCCTGCCCCTAATGTTTACCACAGGGTCCAGAACGGGAGTACCGAGGCCCAAATGCCATATATGTCAATACTCACAAGTTATAAATCAAGCTAGTAAACTGTTAAAGAAAATATAATCCACTCCACTCCCGTGATAGATTTACTTTTACGATGACTGGGAAAACCAAATTCAAATTTTGAATTCTAGCCCTCTTAGGGGTTCCATGCTGGAATGTAAAGGCATGAGGTGAGCTGGTCCCTGTCACCTGTGCTCCTTCCTGGGAGCCTCTTTCCTTCTGTTCCCACCCACCAGCTCTATCCTGTATTACAAGTTCTTCATGTGCCACGTGTGGACACTTTGGTTTTACCCCAGCTCCTCTGCAGACAGCCGCCTCCTGGCCACCCTCAGGCTTAGGAGTGGTCAGCCACGTGGTTTGGACTGAGCTCTGAAGGATGCGTATAGGAAGAGACCCACACCGGCCCTAGAGGCAGGCTTGGGTCTTTGGGACGGGCAACACTGGAGCCCTGGTCACTGGGAGTGTGGTCTAGAAGGGGAAGTGCAGCCCCTGTGCAGGCATATAACCTTGGTCCCATGGACTGCCTGCCTGTTGGAGAAGGGTGGCCAGAGGACAGGGTCAGAGCAAGACCCCCCTAAAGCATAGGGACCTAGACAGGGGTTTCTCTTGCACAACCAAAGGACAATTTTGCACAAAACAACAACAAAAACAAGCCAAAAACCCACAACTTGTATAGTGACTGAAGTTGTGAAAGAACATGGTTGGACACGAGAAATATTAAGAAATTCAGTGTGTCCCAAACATGGATTATTTGTAGTAAGGGGCAGAAGATAAAAATAGGGCAAGATTTTAAAGGGCATGTTGAGTGCTGTGGACTTTGTTTGGTGGGCAGGGGGCATTTTTAAGCGTGAGAGTTTTGTTAACTATTTCTTAGGAGGAAAAGACTGGAGACAAATGGAATCAAGACAGTGGGAAGAACTGGAAGATTATTGGAATTTTTGTGAGTGAGAGAAGGGCTGGATGCCTGAACTGAGGGACAAGTGGGAAGGAGCAAATTCAGGAGCCATTTCTGGAGTAGAATTGACAAGGTTTTGTGAGATAGTCTAAGATAACTTCCAGCTTGGAAGGCCATGGCACTCACGGTGCATCGCCCAAGGGAAGGAGTTGAGGGCAAGGTGCAGGTTGCAAAGTCAAATGTTGGACGCGCTCAGTTTGAGGCTCTATGATCCTAACTCTAGCTATCACGTGATTGCCAACGACAATAGAAATTACAGCCATAGAGCTTTGAAATCTGTATCCCGAGGGTCAATCTAAGAAAAAATGGTGTGGGAGCATTTTGGAGAATTTCTTATAAAAGAACTTTGCCTTTTCAATGCCTGCATTTTGCAGGCGCCTGGTTGCTAATGGAAAGCTTTAGGACAATCAATTTCATGTTTTGAGGTCTGCTTCTGTTATTCATGTAATAAACCCAGGCTCTCTTCTGTTGGAAACTATAGCTCATGTAGTGGATACAAATTATGATTATTTTTTTGAGCAGCAGTAGGAAACTTGGTGTGGTAGCATGTCCTTTGCAGAGACATTTATAGGTAAAAATGTCGCCATTGGCCTCTTTTTAGCGTTTGCGCACTTCTCTGATATTTTTGGAGAGGCTGCAGGCAGTGGATGCTGGTTGGTTCTTTGGATTTCCCAACAAAGAGTAAGTTTTTCAGAATATAAATTCTAGATGACTGAAAATTTCATCCACTCTATTTAACTTGGGAAACCAGGGCATGGAAGAGAACTGGATTCCCAAGAATGTAAGGGTAGAAATGTCAAATGTAACAAGCCATTGTAAATTGACCGTTTAGAAGTGGCCACGCTATATACTCTAGCTAGTGCTCTGAATTGTTTATCTTTCAAAGGGCTTATTTCCCCAGATAACATTTTCTTGTTCTTTTTCTTACCTTTTTGCTTGTAGCAAAAAGATAGCATGTTGTTATTTTTCAAGTTGCCGGGATTAATGCTCATTTTCTGGTTAATTAAAATCTTTTAAACAAAAACACTCCAAGTTCAGAGAATTATTGTACTCATTAACATTTCTGCAGTATCTTTGCAGCTCAGCTATTATGCAAGGCTGCAGTAATTTCAATACAGCCCTTTTATTGTTTGTCTTTATTGAAGACTTTGTGCTCATTACTGGATTGTCTCCTGACAGCCCAGAATACTCCCCCAGACTCTCCTCCTGCACTGTGTGAAACCTATTTTGCATTTGCAAGTGTCTGGGCCTTCCAGGATCAGGTAAGTGACTGCATTCAAAGAGAATTAAAAATGTGGGAGGGGGGGGAATCTCTTAACATAAAACTCCACTTGGTCTTCAAATCTCCCCCATATGTCATTTTTTGGTATCAAAAGCCTTATAGGGGTAGAATTGGCTTAATTCTGGGGGTAAAAAAAAGTGGTAAAAATAATTATACTCAACATGCATCAATGATATTTATGTAAAATCAATATACGATGAGTTTGAGATATTTATTACTTACTTTTGAACGTGTTCCCCTAGCGGGTGTGCCTGCTTCATTATATATTGAGGGTGCTTTCACTCTGCAAACACTCACTGTTTGCTCATGGGAGTTCCTATTCCTCTCATCCCTGTCCATTTTCTGCTGGACAGAGCACCTCTCTATCATGTTTAATAGGCAGTTGCTGTCTCTCAGGGCATTTTCTAGGCCTATTCAGTATGAATGGGAGGATTCATTTTGACATGCTTGCAGCCCACTCCAACTTTGGTGACTTGCAGAAGCAGCTTAAACTAGACAGAAAAACCATTTCATGCTCAAATTGTTCTTAGCAAGAGGCTACAACTACTTTTGAAGAAAAATGAATTTAGAGTGTCTTTATGGGTTTTCTAATAGCAAATAGCTCGAAATATACACACAAAAAGAATCTGTAGTAGAGGTAAAGTGGGGTAGGCCACCTGTCCTTGAATTTGGATTCTACCTCTCTCGATGGCAGAGGAGGGTCTCCTACAGAGACACTTTGTCTGATTGTACTTGAACCTGAAGGTCCTCCACCTACAGGCATGCTAGCGTGCTGCTGGCCAGGGCTTCCCAGGGGCCATGCTGACTCCTAGAGGCCCCTCTCTGGCTCTCTTCCAAACAAGCTCTCGCCTCACGGAGTGTCTTAGATGTGGCCCTACCTGAAGGCAGGAGGATGGTCTCCCTTGACCAGGAGGATGGTCAAGGGAGAATCAATGGCTGTTTGGCCCATATTTTGGCCACTTCTAAACGCTTTTCATTTGTACACTCTACATCAGACCATCCCCAGGCTGTCCCTGCTTTAGCTTCTGTTCCATCTCACTACTCTGACCAGTGAACCTATGATCATTTAAAAAAAAAAAAAAATCTAGCAAAACTAACGCACCTTTTTCCTATCTTCTTACCTGAGGGGTAGTATCTATAACACCAATTTCACACCTGTCCTGCTAGCTTAGATCTCTCTTCACAGAATGTTCCCCTTAAAATTTTACAGATCCATTTAATGACTCAACAAACATTTATTAGCACCTACAGTGTGTCAGGCACTGAGCTGGGCCCTGGCCCTGTAGCCGTAAGTAAATGGACATGGTCCCCACCCTCCTGGAGACCGCGGATCAGAGCTCCAATGCAAATATGAGAGTACCATAAGGCCTCAAATCACAGCGACACTGGGGTAGGGAGTATTGTGTCCCCAGGCAAACCCTGCAAAGAAAGTCCCTCCATCCCCACTGCTACCTCCATGTTAAGTGGCGGGAACTGGTGGGACAGCGAGGGTGGAGAGGATTCCTTGGGTGGTGACTGTTCCTATGGGCTGGCAAGAAAATTCTTAGAGCCCCTGGTCATACAATTGTCTGAGAACCTGCTGACACTGTACCACTCATTTAAATTCATGCTCAACTTGGAGTCGCCAACGCTTCAAATGTCTCCTGGAGAACATGTAGAAATAAGTGCTCTCTGGAAGCCCCGTGACAGACCTCATCAAAGGCTGGTTCCCTCTGTCCAAGGGTGAGTTTTATGAGAAAGAGAATAACGCGTAACTAACCACATTTTATTCTTTGACATTCCAATTACATTAACCAAGGCAGGCATTAGAGATCAATTGATGGGCCAGCCCAGTGATGTGAGGGCTGAGAGGGGTGGGTCACCGAGGAGATGGCCCTGGGTGTCTGCGGGGCGGTGGTGGGCACCTCTGAACACGCGCTTTCTCCCTGTGAACCTTGGCCCGTCGCTTCTAAAGTGCTGTCCCTTCATTACCTTCCTGCTGTTCTTTTCTGGCAATGCGAGCCTGTCAATCTCCACCATTGCCTGGGTTGGAAACCTGGTTAACTAGGATTCATCTTGTCAATTCAAAAGGCAGCTTCTGTTTGTGGGCAAAATAAATGAGTGAGCTCCCAACTCCTGAGCATTTTCATTGAAGCACTGTGAGCCCCCAGCTTAGGTTTAATCAATCTATTTCTAACTCAACCATCCCAGGATCCAATGGATTTTACCTTATCTAGAGCAAACTAGCTGTTCTCTCCTTCTTCATTTTGCTGCTGATTGACTATGGCATGGAGTTTAGTAGATTGTGGATCAAATAAATGAGAACCATAAAATTTCCTCCCCAGGGACTAGGTTTTGATTATTTCATTGACCCCAGAACAAGAAATGTGCCCTCTGGACCAAAAAAAAAAAAAAAAAAAAAAAAACTCCACACGGCAACCCAAGGCTAGAAGCTCCTGCCCAGGACTGATTCAATTACATTTATTAAAAGTAAAAAGGTAGGGGCAGCACATTTGGGGAGAATTATCACATGCCTTGATGGGAGAGGAACTGACAGTAATATTCAATGTCTAAAAATCTGATGATTCCTGGAAAGTGAGTGTCAATTTGACACTCTGTCTGGGGTTCAGAAAGAATTCCAGGAATTATGATAGGATAGTTATGGTAAAATTACAGTGATGGTGAGGATGTGCTTGTATTTAGAATTCAATTTCTACTGAAATTTGGTGGCTTTTAAATGGACGGACATCATACCAGAGAATGGAGATGTTAGCAGCCTATCCTTAAATATTTTATCCTTTTTTTCTGCTCTGGAAATTTCTGTGTCCCGAGTGCCTATGATGTGCCAAGTTGTGGAAAAGGGAATGTGGTAAAATGAAAAGAATATGGTTGGGGTGGAAGAGATCTAGGTCAGAAGTCTACTTGCTACCTTTATAGCCCTGGGCAAGTCCCCTAATCACAATAAACCTATCAAATGGTTAAAGTATCAGCACTTGCTTAAGATAGAGACCTTTGGGAGTGCTTAGTGACCTATGTCCTCCTCCCTTCTCAAGGGTCTACCTTCCATGCAGAGCTGGCTTCATGGGACCTGGGCTTAGAAGGGCCCTAGTCTCGGACAGTTCTGCTGTCGGCATCTTGAATTCTTCATAGTTGTTGAACAAGGAATGCTGCGTTTTCATTTAGCACGGGGCTTCCACGTTACGTGACTGCACGGGGCTCCCCGGCTGTGGGTGAGTCACTCAGAACAAATCAGGGGTGGAGCCACCCTTCCTTTACTGGAGCCAAGAGATACCCACGCCTCTCCCCTGCAACCCCCCCTCTATGCTCAAGGTTGTCTGGATGGCTTCGGTAACTCACAGTCACATGCAAGCTGCCCTTGGTTCATGTAGCTACAATGTCAAAGAATAAAACGTGGTGAGTAGCGTCTTGTTCCTATCTCGTGTTTGACTGAGAGGGACCTCTGACCCAAGGTGGACCAATCAGAAACTGGAGGGCAGCTGTCTTCTATGCATAGGGAAAACAAAGAAAGCCCCTGCAGGTAGAGACGAAGTCGGGGAACAGGTGCACAGAGAGAAGCTGAGAGGAGAGACTGTGGCCTCACTGAGAGACAATGGAGCAGATGTCTCGGTTCCCAATGATTTTGCAGTTTCTCAGTTCCTGTTGGCGTGGAGCCACAGTTCCTGTCCTCAAGTGGTGAGATTCCTGTCCTCAAGTGGTGAGATACCTGTCTCTCCCCAACAATTGTTCATGTTAGTTTAAGATAGTTTGATCATCTGTAACTCACTCAAACCATCTCCAACATCCTGACCCACTCCCTCATGCGTTGCAGAGAAGAGCAAATGAGCCAGGGTGATGTGGAACCAGCACTTTGCAAACGTTAAAGCTCCTACAACCATGGCATTCCATTCATTGTGTAACAGAGCAAGCTGGAAAATAACTATGGACTGGTAAAGTCTGTGGTGTTTATATCAAACCTACGTGAATCAGGTAACATTCTTCACCTTCTTCATTTTCTAAGAAGGAACTTGTGTCACATAGCAAATGTCACAAAGTCCTGTGTTTAAAGTCATTTAAATGTTCCTGGGGAAGATGCCACATTAATCATGTAATTTGGACTAATGTGAATATTTTTATAGGGTTATTAACATTTCAAAGATGTTAGGGCTGTTTTGGAATTTAAAATTAGATTTATGGCTTTGGGGACCACATAAAAAAAATTAAACTGATTTCTTCTGGTTTGAAACCATGAGGTTGAGACGATTGAAAGCAACAAAGAATCTGCAGTCACAACAGTAACGGTAATTCAAAAGATAAGGAATAGAAGGTAAATACTAAAGAACTTGGGGAAATGTTTATGTAATTGACAAAATGGAAAAGCTTGGATTGGGCAAGTAAACGGAAAACTATGGAAAATGAATGAAAACAAGAAAGCTTTGAGAAACAGGTATATAGTTGAGGAATAGCTTATTTCTTGGTGCTGTCTTTCTTTTATTCATCCATTTACTCACTCATTCATTTCATACGCCCTGTGCCCTTCGAGGTACTGGAATCGTGGTGGTGAACAAAATAAAGTCTGTGTCTTCATGAAGTTTACTTTCTTATGAGATTAGAGAGAGGCTGAAGAACCAGGATTCACAGATGCAAGGAAGGGGAAGGAGAATGGACGGGAATAGCCCTTTAATAAGTATCTCATTTCCCTGAGAGGTCTCCACCACTCACAGGGGCCAGATGCTTTAACTTCATTATCTCATTTAATCCTTACCACAGTCTAAGGTGGACAGGATTTTAAATGCGCACAGGGACCAGGCATGCCACGCAAAAGTGCATGGAAGAGATGACAAAGTGGAGAGCACACAACTCTTCCAAAGGGGCGTCCACTGCTCAGCTCTAGCTGCCTGTTGCCATGTGGGAGTGGGAGTTCCCTTCTGCCAAATCTTACATTTTTCAAGAGAAGCTTCAAATCCACTTTTCACGTGAGATTGGATTTAAAAAAAATGTTGGATCAATTTTTTAAAACTGCTATGCTGTTTGTGCAAAGACAAGCATAATTTTATTACCGTAGTCTTGTTTGGCATAGCAAGCGATTAGAAACAACCTACATGTTCCTCAACAGTAGACCGATTCAATAAATTATGGTCCATCTTACGTAACTACTCTGGAGCCTTAAAGAACAGCAAGGGAAATCTTTATGTGCTTCATGACGTATTAAATGAAAAACGTTAAATGCCGTGCAGTCTGTATGACATGCTACCATTTATGTAAAGGAGGGGGGAGAATATATATATATACATATGTATTCATTTGTTTATATATGAATAGAATAGTTCCGAAAGTATACATATATGTATACACATATGCATACATATATCTCCATCTAGGTAGATGGATAAACAGATAGGTACATATATAGACTTATAGATAAACTAGCAGCACTGGTTGCCTCTGGGAAGGAAACTGGATGGCTGAAAGATAGGGTGGGAGGGAAAGCTTTTACCTTATCTTCTTTTATATATTTTGAATTTTGAGCCATGTGCATAATTATTATTTTACCAAACAGATGTTTGTGAAGGGCCTGAGAATCATCAGTTCATCACGTCTTCCAGAGTCTTAGTTATTTCGTCTGAATATCAAGAATTGCCATTCTTTTTTTTTTTATAAATTTACTGATTTATAAATTTATTTATTTATTTTTGGCTGCGTTGGGTCTTCGTTGCCGCACGTGGGCTTTCTCTAGTTGCGGCAAGCAGGAGCTACTCTTTGTTGTGGTGCGCGGGCTTCTCATTGCAATGGCTTCTCTTGTTGTGCAACACAGGCTCTAGGCTTCAGTAGTTGTGGCACGCGGGCTCAGTAGTTGTGGCTCGCGGGCTCTAGAGTGCAGGCTCAGTAGTTGTGGCACACGGGCTTAGTCGCACACGGGCATGTGGGATCTTCCCGGACCAGGGCTCGAACCCATGTCCCCTGCATTGGCAGGCGGATTCTTAACCACTGCGCCACCAGGGAAGCCCCAAGAATTGCCATTCTGATATTGGAGGCATTGGAAGCATTACTGTGATAGACTGAAGGGGGTTCAGTCACTTTGGAGCAGGAAGCTCCAGGTTCAGAACACATGTCTGACAGATGATTCAGGTGTCGTTCTTTGTTCTTCCACTGCTCACGTGACTTTCAATCAAATGGAGGATAATCCCAGAAATCTTGTTTAGCCTGGACCTGCCTGGATTCTACTGGTAGGTTGGGACCAATTGGTCCCAGAATGGCTTTGCTGGCTCTCAGGGATGTTCTGACCTCTGGCACAGCCTTAGATGGAGAGAGACACTCAATCCCTCTATCTCATGGGATTGTCATTTGGTTGGAGAAATTAGCACATTCCGTTCCAAGTCTTTGGTCAGTTACGGGGGGGAGGAGGAGTATTTGTTGGATCATGGGACAGTCATCATAGAATAGTATTTTTGAATTACTGCTATTCTTAGCTGTCTCACCCTGCCAGAGGGAAGCAGCTGGGTCTGAGATTTGGGAGCACCTTGAAGGACATAGAAAATTCATGCAGGAAGTATGATAATTCATTGGGAAGTAGATAAGGCTAGAGGCCATTCAGGGCTTCCTCAGATCACAACTCACACACCATAGGGTTATTTCGGATCCTGCGAGCACAGGCTAGTGGACTGCTTATGCCTGCTGAGTCCCACCCCTGAACATCGCAGTGGACCCTAGATGGCCTCTGTCTGCGTTAGGACACTGTGTGCATGAAAGCGAGCCCCTACTTCTTCCTCTAGTGCAGCCACTGCTCAGCAACCTCCCCCTTATGCTCCGTGGCTAGATCTCAGCTTGCCTGGTGGCTGGTGAAAAAAGCCTCTTGTCATGATCTCATGTGTCTCACTTCTGGGTGCAACGCACGAGCTTCATAATAGCCAGGGTCGGCTATCTGCCGAAACATAATTGGCATTTCTTGATCTGTATGTGGTCTGGGTTTACTTAGAGTTTTCATCATTTGGGGGGTGTGATATCTCTGGCTTTTACTGCAAGGCTGGGCTGCTATCTGCTGTTTTCTGGAGCTTTTAAGATCTTCCCTGTGCCCTGCTTGTAGCAGTCAAGGTTCCAGCAGGCAGCAGAATGCATTCAGACGTTCTAAAGAGACTGTAATGAAGGGCCTCTTTACGGAGCTATGGGCGGGTTAAGGGTACCTTAATGGACTCTGAGGCACCTGGAGAGAAACACCTGGAAGAGTCTTTCCTAACCCCAGGCCTGAAAGGGCAGAGGGAGGAAGAGTGTTAGTGGAGCTCTGTGAGAACTTGCACCGGGGAGGGTTACCATCCCCTACACACACACACACACACACACACACACACACACACACACACAGGAGCTCTAGTCAGGGAGGGATCCTACCGCTGCCAAACTCTGGCATCAAAGCAGGGAGGGAGTGGGGGACTCTTCCTCCAAGCTCTCTCTCACTCCGCCCTGTGCCATTCTGATGGTCCTTCCCACGGGCCAAGCCCAACAGGGAGCCAGACAGCAAGAGGGCCTTGTAAGACAGCCTGCAGGGGCAGCATCCTGGGACACAGGGAGGGGCAGCAGGGCAGCAAATGCATGAGGAGTCCAGGTGGTAAATGGAGACAAGCACACCAGCCTAGGGACTGTCGGTGCCTCCTGTGGGATCACCACTTTAGCCAGAGGAGTCCTGAGTGGGATGCAGGGCACGTGGATTCATTTGGACCTATCCCATGGGATGGGGTGGGGGGGAAATATCATCATCCTGCTTTTTAAAATATCCAGTATTGGCAGCCATTCCCACCGAGGAGGTTTTCTATGATCTGTTCTTATGAACAATCTACCTTCTACTTTTTAAGTTTTTTTTTTTTTTTTTTTTTTTTTTCGGTACGCGGGCCTCTCACTGTTGTGGCCTCTCCTGTTGCGGAGCACAGGCTCCGGACGCGCAGGCTCAGCGGCCATGGCTCACGAGCCCAGCCACTCCGCAGCATGTGGGATCTTCCCGGACCAGGGCACGAACCCGTGTCCCCTGCATCGGCAGGCGGACTCTCAACCACTGCGCCACCAGGGAAGCCCAAGTTTTTGATTCTTTTTTGTTTAACATTTTAAATTTTGAATTCATAATAATAATGTAAAAAAAGCCCTCAAGGTTGGCAAGGACTAGGATTGACAGTACTATGGCTTTTAGAAATCCCCGTTGTCCATTTAAATTTTAATGTTTCTATCGTTTGTTCCTCAGTGTAAATTAACAGCCATGGTGGTGGGTCGGGTTTCTTTCCTGAAGTCGGGACTTTAAATTTAATTCAATAGCCGAGATTTACGGCGCTTCTATATTTCACACGGCAGAATCAATAATGTGACTGAAGTGAAGAAGATAAAAATTTATGGTATCTTGCAATTTAATGGTTGAAAAGATGCAATTGGAGAGATCATAAATTGTGAAGGAGTTTATGCTTCATTGCTCCTGATTCAGTACTTGCTGTTAGAACTTGATTTGTGGCTATTCACAAGGTGTGATTAATGATGTGATCAATGCTTGCTTCAGCGCAGTAAAGCAGTTGTAATGCTCTTCATTAGAATAAATAAAATAAATTGACTGAAGCTTTATAAAAACTGTGTAACATTTAAAATCTAAAATGTCAATTTTTTTTTCCTGTTACAATTTAGGTTTCTTCAGGCAGTTTCCACCTACATCACATCACTCATTGTCATTCTTTTTGGATATTATAGAAATCCGTGTGGGTTTGGGTAAGCTTTATGCAAAGCTCACTGAAGAGGAAAAAAAAAAAAAGAGTTGAATAGGACCGACAGAGCTAGGATACTGTGGTGACTCTGCTTTGCCATCCTCCTAACGTGCTTTTTATCCTTCTTAAACACGTGAAGTTTAAGGAAATCAAAGCAGAAAGTGAGCCTTCTATTCACAGATTTGCTAAAAAACAATACAAGTGTTCATGTTTTAAGTGCAGTGGGTATGCATGCATTTCCATGGCAAGAGGCTGAGTGGATACAGGCACATCCTTCAGAAAACTCCGTCTTGATGTTGGGATTTTGTTTGACATGATTCTATTGTCAGTTCATGCTATGATTCAAAAAGTGAGCAAACACAGAGGGGAACAGTAGTTTCACTGTGGCTGGAAAGAATGAAGTCACTCTAGGTAATGCATCCTGGACCTTAGTGAGTCACTTGGGCTGGGAAAAGTTGCCTTGGAACATGCATGGAAATTCTTGCCATTTGGGGAACTTATTCATCACAGTTGTAGACCAGCAGCCTTTGTTTCAATATCATTCACTGAAATGTATTACTGTTGATTAAGGCAAACTTTTGGCCTGTCTTGGAGAGTAGTATGTGTCTCCAGAATACACCTTTGCTTGCTTCTTTTCATGTGTTCATCTCATCTCTTTTTTAATGCCCGAAGTCACAAGCAAGTGACATGGTTAATCTTATGGATTTAGCTGGTTATAATTGACTTATGGATGTTCTGGTCCCAACAGTATTTGCAATTGTGGATTTACACCAGGCCCTGGAGCTGGCAAGCCTTTATATTTCCAAGACTCCAGCCAATTCCACTAGGATGACCCTGGAAAGATTTGATGTGCTGGCAGTTCTGTTTTCTCTCCTTGTCAAGGCCTTAAAAGGGAAAAGAAGACACAGGGGTGGGTCTCCTTGGCTTTTGCCTTTGCACCACACTGCGGTGACTTCCTGTCAACCTGGGGCTCTGCAGAAGTATTAGGGGGGCCATGCATGGTAGTTCTCCACTTCAAGGTATCAAGTCAACTGGCTTCCCAGGTTTTCCTCATTTTCCTTAAGAGATCCTTAACTCAGCCTGTATTTTCAAAATGATGAGGCAACTTGGTGTAGTAGAGACCTAACCTCTAAAAACACTTCCAAGTTATCTGCACTTGGCATTGATGAACTTCCTTTTGACTTGGCATCAGAATGCTAAATGGGAAAGAGAGCTGTACTTAAATTTCTTGAAGGTTTTCAATATTATGTGCATTTTAAAGGTACTTTCTGAGCTACTTGGGGGTGTAGGAGCTGGAGGATACAGACAAAGAACGCACTGATTAAAAATGATGAAATAGGGGCTTCCCTGGTGGCGCAGTGGTTGGGAGTCCGCCTGCTGATGCAGGGGACACGGGTTCATGCCCCGGTCCGGGAAGATCCCACATGCCGCAGAGCGGCTGGGCCCGTGAGCCATGGCCGCTGAGCCTGCGCGTCCGGAGCCTGTGCTCCGCAACGGGAGAGGCCACAACAGTGAGAGGCCCGCGTACCGCAAAAAAAAGACAAAATAAAGGAAAGAGTACAAAGAATCAACAGAGCTTGAATGAAATAGAATTGTTTACCACTGATTATGGCTAGATTTCTGAGTGTTAACATGCTTTCAGAGTCTAGTAGAAAATAAAGACTGTGCTATTCCATTGAGGACTGTTCCCCAAGTTGGAAGAGGCAGCAAACCTCTAGTGTGCACCCCAGGAGGGTAGGGTCTTCCCTTCCATCACCGCATAGCCAGTGTCTAGAACAATGCCTGGCACATACAGCAAGCTTTCAATAACTGTTTGCTGAGTGGGGTAAGGCAATAACTACATCTTTCGAAAGACTGTAGGCAGACTAAGCAGCTAAGAAAATGTCACGGGCCATCATTGAAAAGAGCCTGTTAGGATAGAGAAAATCTGAGGAAAAGAGGAGGAAAAAAAAACCCAGCACAAACCTAAATGAGAGTCGGCCTCGTCTCAACGAGCCACTGTTCTTGTTTGGATACTTAGTGTTTTGACGTGGCTTCTAGTCAATATATTTTAGCAATTTGGTGTTGGGCGAGTGAGGGTGGGTGCAGAGAAACAGAATGACAAATTCCAACCTTTTCTTGGATAAGTGGGGGGGGGGGGGAGGGGTTGGCAGGGGAATTCCAGCCCAAATATATAAACAGCAGATGGGAACTTTTCATCAAACTTGGGGAAGTGAATGAAGGCCTCTGGGCCAGTTTTCTTATCTGTGGTGTGGGGGAGGGGAGGGGTAAGATGTTCCCTAGGGTCTCCTTCCATGCGGCATCCTTAGCTCTGTGCTTCTGATGTTTTCTGCCCCCATTCTGGATCCTAAGCCCCAACCTGCTCCACAAAGATACATGGTTATTTTCTGCTAAGTCTTTCCCCCTCCCGGACTTCCCAAAGCACTGCTGATAGGACCATTCTCTCACGTGCCAGGATACCTAATACACAATACAATTGACGAGTTTACAGATGGGATTTACAATGAGAAAAAAACAAACTTAAAACTCAATATGAGGGCTTCCCTGGTGGCGCAGTGGTTGAGAGTCCGCCTGCCGATGCAGGGCACACGGGTTCGTGCCCCGGTCCGGGAAGATCCCACATGCCGCGGAGCGGCTGGGTCCGTGAGCCATGGCCGCTGAGCCCGCACGTCCGGAGCCTGTGCTCCGCAACGGGAGAGGCCACAACAGTGAGAGGCCCGCGTACCGCAAAAAAAAAAACCCCAAAAACCTCAATACGAGCTGGAACTCCTTCCCAGAGTGCACCAGCCATAACCCTCCACGACGAGGCCTTGTGGCCACTCTTGTTCCTCCACATCCGTCTGTCCTTCCTCCTCGGCACCCTGGCCCGCCACCTTTGTGAGGGCCTTTGTCCATGTTCTCCCCACCCTAGGACCAGGCCCCCGCTTTGCTCTCAGGACCCAGCCCAGGGGAGGGCAAAAGGGCAGAAGTAAACCAGCCTTGCTGTATAACTCAGCCACAGCCAAAACCAAGCTTTCAACACAGGGCCCCAAATGTCTCCATTTCAGAATAGGATTTTGGCCCAACATTTGCCTAGTCCATTGAAATGTTTCCTTTTGTCCGTGTTTTACTCCCGGAAGATAAATGCACCCTGGCCCTCAGTTTAAGCCTCCATCTCCAGCAATAGAAAGCACCACCAAAGCTTTATTTGTTTTTAAGATATCAGCAATTGCAGGATGAGTTTAAGGGATCAGAGATTAGAGGATCAGTATTTGACCTGCAGCCCTTCACCAGCTGGCCCTGAGCATATAGCTATGATTAGGGCACAGGGTGGAGCTCCAGAAGGTCTATCTCCCTTTCCCAGGGCAAAGCCCAAGAATTTGGCTTTTTCTGTGCCGTTTAGGAAAATCAGGACTTTGGCAGGTAGATTTCGTAAGAAGTCTTGAGTTTTAAGTTCCTAGCCTCCTTTTGTGATAAAGAAAAGAGAAATATGTGTCGTTTGTAGCTAAAATTTCGTCTTGGGTTCTATTTTATGTTGCCCCTAGTTTAGATAAGTTGGGGTGGGGGGTAAGGGGGAGGAGGGAAGCGATTTCCTGATGGCTGACGACATCCACGTGCATCCAGGAAGGAAATAGCTGCGCTACTGCTTTTCTGAACTTTTACCCTTTCTGCCATGTTTTGACACTGGTAATTGCTCCAAGGTCAGTAAATGAGATGTTAACCTGTCGAAGTAACTCAGGGGGAAAGATTGTTATGCTCTCTGAAAATGAAAGTGCTATATCAATGCTTAATAATAAAAACACTTTGGTCACCAGATCATCTCCATTCTCTTTCTCTCTCCCTATTGAATTTTGCTTACAGATGTACAGAATGTCACAAAAGTAATAACTTTGCAAAGCACTTCAGGTCTTCCCATATTTGATCTCATTTGGACTTTACTCACAACAACTGAAGGAGCTACATTGGTTTACTAGACCCATTTTGCAGACGAGAAGACTGAGGGTTCAATGGCTCATCCCTGGTCACATGGCTGGGCCCAGGCTAGGATCTCTGAACCAGCCATTCCACTCACCACCTGGCACTCTGCATTGGAAAGTATTCTCTGATTCTGTGGAAAGCCTTTCTGTGGTATTTCAGGACAGAAATTCACTCTGCTACCTTGTATAAATCAAAGTGCCTCTTTTAAACAGTTTTCCCAGAAGGTTTGAGCTAGCTCTCACACAAACAGCTGTTTTATCAAGTGCTTTCTGAAAGCATATGGCGGTTCCCCTGAGGCCTGAGGTGAGAGTTCACTGCAGTTGCTGTCCTGCTTCCTTATAAAGCTGTCATAAGTTAGGGGACAGGTGAAGGAGGAAGAAAGGATATTCTCCGTTCAAAGGTCCCCAAACCATCCCTACTTTGGCCGTTTGAGCTTGCCAAATTTCTAACTCGCTGTGATGCCCAAGAGTCCGTTAGGTCAGTCTGAAAGGCATTTGTCTATCTTCTCAGGGTGACATATCTTCCCTCTAAACAACCTGTGCTGACGATTGCCATGTTTGGTTTTTTTTTTTTTTTTGGACTGGATGAAACAAAAGATTTCTTCATAATTCTATTCTCACTTTCCATTTATCTTAGAAGCGAAATCACAAGTTCCTAGCACGCTTTACTACCTACATTTCCGTGACCCCATTATAAAACCATATATATATATGGTTTTCCTCGAAGGCCTTTTTATTTTATATGTTTACATTATATTATAATATAATATAGTAACAGCTGGGTCGGGGCTGAGAGTAGTCACTGAGAATTCCTCCTGTCCTGCTTTTTGTGAGTGGCCCGCTGACTTTGGGAGGGCAAAGGCCCACGGCAGCCGGCATCGGAGCGGCTGTGTACAGGTCCCACATGTGAGGCTGCTCTCATTAAGCCTTCCCAGGCTCTGCTGAATGGCTGGAGGCCTTCTCAGGAAGCTGCTTAGAAGATTGCTGGAGGGACTCCTGCTGTTACACTTAGTTGAGTTTCTCTCCTTTTTCTCCAAGTTATCCCCTTATTAGAGAATCCTGTAAAACCAGGAGGAAGGAGAGGCGAATTTTCTGGTTAGCTTATAGTCCTTCTGTCTCTCATTAAGGCCTCTTTCTCGGTGGATCCTGTGATGTGAACTTGTGAACTCAGTACCGCTTACTTCACCATCATTGCAAAATCAGCACTTAAAGGTATCAAGGACCCAACAGCAACTCGGCTCTCAGGAGGCAGAACAAAAGCACAGGCCCATTGTACTCTCCTGTCTACTTGTCACTTTCTGCTGCTCACAGCTGTTGGCATTTCAAGGAATAGGAATTGGACTATGGGATGCATTCTTGACCATCCTTGAGTTCCATGTATCATGGGTGAAGAGCACCCTTTTGGCTTCTGAAATGAATTCCGAGCACTTAGTAACAGGGAGCTGGGTTTTACAAACCAGTTATACTTTGAGCTAGTGGGAAAACCCTCAGGATTACAGTGTTAAACTCAGTCAATATGGAGCAATTAAGAGCCAAGTAAAATAGGAAGAAGGAGAAGGAAGGACTCCAGCTTAGGCTAGTTCTGAGGACCTAACTACCATGGTGGTGGAAATGGCTAGGGTTGTTCAATGGATAGGGGTAAAGGGTGGGAAAATATGTCAGCCCAGACCTTTCATTCACTCTGGCTCACGTGACATGCTCTTGGACACGGGCCCCATGTACCATCCCTGTCCTCTTGGTACAGCCTGCAGGACCGACCTAAACTGCTATGATCATGAGAGACATAGTACTGATGACGTCTAAGTACAGGATAGGGGTCATCCCTCTAGGCTCCCAGGCCAAATTCAGCCACTGCTTGTTTTTGTATATAAAGTTTTATTGGAATATAGCCAGGCTCATTCATTTAGGTATTGTCTATGGCTGCTTTTATACAAGAATGACAGAATAGATGCAAAGCCTAAAATATGTACTCTCTGGTCCTTTACAGAAAAAATCTGACCACTGGAGTAGGGGCTGTGGAAGGATAAGGTATGCTTAGTGGATTTACAGTCAAGAGATGGGATGTTGACAGATGCTATAGCTTTGGAACAAGTTACCCCAAAACGTAGTGAGTGCCATAAAACGACCATTTCTTAGGCTCATGGATTCTGTAGGTCAGAACACAGCCCAGACGGGATGCTTATCTCTGATTCATGATGTGTGGTGTCTCAGCTGGACGAGTTTATGGCTATATACAGGCTTGAAAGCCTGGGGCTGTTTGTATTCCTCTTGTGCTTACTCAGCACCAAGTAAACATTTGGTGATGCTGGTCTGCACCGTGCTTAAATTTCTCATGGCTGAGCCTGCTGCCAAGTAATATGTAAACTCTTCAAGCTCACATTTAAATTTCACCAGTGTTTGTCTGATACGAGTTAGAAATAAAGTTCAGAGAAGAGGCACGCTGCCTCATTCTTCTGAAAATGTTTAGGTTCCTAACAGGAGTAAATGTAAGATATATTTCACAAACAAGATCCCAAACTACTAGTTTTAAACTCTGTGAACAGACCACTTGGCCAGTGCATGGCTTATTCTAACACTATGAAATACATGTTTAGGAAGTAAAAGCCAAACCAAAAAAGACAGAAAAGAAAGAGAAATGGGAATAGAGAGGGGTGGGACAGAATTTATCTTAAATGACTAAGAAAATCTTACATCCTATATCAGCTCTAGCTTACCTCGAAGAAAACAGTAAGAAAGCTTGTTCAAGAGATTTCTCCACACACCCCTCTGAATTTCGTTTTCAGCTGTGCTAGGCCAGCCACGCTGAACATTTGCCAAAAGATGATCTTTGTTTATATTTGGCTCCTAAACGAACTAATTTCTCTGGTTGCCTTGAATTCTCTTAGTTATTTTTTCAATGAAGTTAGCAGTGTATCATGGAAGATGGAGAAAGATCATCTGTCTTCTCTCCCTACACACACACACACACACACACACACACACACACACACACACACTCTATTTTTGTCTGGTTTGCCATTTCTGTGTGATAGTAATAGTTCCTCTCTAGATAGCTCACAGTTCATTAAGGGGTTGCTCAATTTATTAGGAACCAATCATGCATTTATACATTCTTTTATCTGAAGAGCGCTTTTAAATGTTAGACCATACACTAATCAAGTTGAACATGATAATGAGAGCACGTTCACATTGTTAACGGAAATGACCCAATGCACTTAGAGTGAAGACATATTTGAAGTACAATTTGCACTTTTCATCGCAATATTGAAGAATCCCAGCAAGGGTCAGGATGCTCTTGGCAACTGCCTTGGGAGGATTCTATTAGCTTCCTATGTAGAGCCGGACCCTCCTCATGTCACTGTCACTTTGTTTTCCATTATCTGTGAAAATACAGTAGGAAGACAAGGCAGAATTTGGAACAAACAAAAGAGGATTTTGTAGCAAGACCGTGAGTCCGGTTTGGATCATTTGTAAGTAGTGGAGAGAGGAGTGGATGTGTATGGAATGGCCTCAAATTGTTGAGAGTCTGAAAATAATGTATATTTGTGTTTGGAACACATTTTGGTGCATGGTTTTAAGTTGAATAGAATTTGCTTTAAAAACAATCATGAAGCCACACCGTAGAGACATCACTCAGGAAAAGCTGGAAGAGTGTCTTTCTGCCATTTGGTCTCCACTGCCCTATATTCCAGTGCATGCTGGGATTGAATCTGTTGAAGTTCAGATCCAAGCAGAATAGGAATTAGAACCAAGCTGCCATGAAAGGGGGTGGTGTAGTTAAGGACTTGATTTCTGTCTTATAAACAATGTGCTAAGCAAGTATCTTAGGCTAGGTATAGACACTCAGTAAATCTGAAATAATGTAACCTTACATAAAGTTTATTTTAAGGGTAAATTATATTTCTGGACATTCTAGTATGAGAATGAGTTGGTTTTGCTGCATAAATGCTTATTGAGCCAGGCAAAGAAGACAAAGAGGAATAGACTGTGTGTGTGTGTGTGTGTGTGTGTGTGTAAGAGCGAGAGCAGAGCGAGGGAGAACAGGATTCATTTTCACTCTGGGGAGCTTCTGGAACCAGTCTCTCTCCTTGTCTCTACATTGTCATGTAATTCCCATCACCAGGTAATACTTTTCAAGCACCCTGGTGAGCTGGGCTCTGCTGACCATTTTGTACTTGCTTAAAACATCCTAATCACTGCTCAGTAGAAGCTTATGAGCTGCTGAAGAACTTACAGTGAACCCAGATGAGCATTATCAAGCAACTGTGCTGTGTAATGGGACACACTTTAAGCAGGGAGAGCTATCAGGCTCTGTCTCAGTTTAAATTCCCCAGGCCTCACTTTGGGGAACTGGACCATAGACTCTAAGATTTCTTCAACTCTGACATTCTATTAGTCTAATTTATTATTTTAGTTTTCATTTAGGAATGAACCGAAACATCCTCAAATATATCAAGGACATTATTGTAAGTATGACATTTTAAACATAAGTGCCTTTCATGTATTATCTCATTTCATCTTCATAACATCCTACAACTAACTGTTGGAATTCTTATTGGGCTGATGAAAAAATAAAATGCCCACGACCACAAAGATAGGGGTAGAGTTTGGGGTCTCAGTTTGCGTTGTCTGAGTCCCAAGACTATGGACATGACTACTGAGCTATAACGCCCCCTCTCTTTCCCCAGCCAAACAGCAGTGTCATCTGCTGTGTATTTTATAAAATAGCAGACAGTTGGAGCATCCTGCTTTGGAGTGATGCTTCCTCTGAGGGCTTTGGGACGTAGTAAAACATCTGATGTTCTAGTACTTCGTTGTCATTGTTTCACTAGTTATCAGCTCTAACACAAAAATGTCATTTGCACAATTCTTTTGATTCCAGAAAATTACCTAGGTCACTAAGTATGTCAGCTGTCATAATGCAATGGCTAATTCTTCCAAAAACAGAAAACTGTCTTTCAGAATTGCCATTGGCAGTAAATCTGACCTAGACCATCCAACCTCTCTTAACTGGAAATTCATCACTATGTAGAAAATAATTTTGTTCTTTCCAAACCTTCAGCCACCAGTGGGCTTGTTTTCTCCTTCTGCATATTGTGCTGAAGTTGCTGCTTGGAAAATAACCAACCATAATTATTTATTTATGTACATATTTCTGAAACTGTGATAATCTGGTCAAACTGCCTTGGAAATTTCTAACAAGTTGGTGTGCATGAAAGTCCATAAAGTTGATCCTTAAACTTTTTGTTCCTGATGAATTTTTCTAAAAATCTTTGTTCTAAAAGAAGATCTTGTTTATAATTCCTCCAAATGGCGTCTCCTGTGCTTTTTTCTGATTTTGTTAACAAAATTCACAGCTTTTCTTCTTCATCTCTCTGGTTCCTTTGCTCCACATTGTTCACTTTTTGTTTTTTTTTTTTTTTTTTTGCTTGGTTACACATGTACCACGTCATTTTTGGAAAATCATAAATTGTAAATAAGCAAAAGAAGAAGAGAAAGAGGAGGAGGAAGAAGGGGGAAAAGGAGAGAAAAGAAAAATAAGCTGTGTTTCAGTCTTTCAGTGTATATATATCCTCTCCCAACCTAGATATTTTTACCAAAATAAGGTTATACTATTTTAACAGCTTTATTGATGAATAATCGACATATCATAAATTGCACATTTTAAAATATACATATAGCGGATTCACTTTGCTGTACAGTAGAAACTAATAACATTGTAAAGCAACTATACTCCAATAAAAAAAATTTTTTTAAAGTGTACAGTTTAATGTGTCGACTTGTGTATATACCTGTGAAACCATCGCAATTAAGACAGTGAACCAATCCATCACCCCTATGTTTTCTCATGCTCACTGTAATCCCGCCATCCTGCCTCCTCTCCCATAGGTCCAATTTCAGGCAATAACAGATCTGCTTTCTGTCACTATGGATTAGTTTAAATTCTCTTGAATATTCTATAAATAGTATCATGCACTATGTACCCTTCTTTTCCAGCTTCTTTCACTCAGCAGAATTATCTTGAGATTCTCCCACGTTGTAGCACGATAAGTAGTTTATTCCTTTTCATTGCTGCGTAGAATCCTATTGTGTGGATACACTACAGTTTGTTTATTCTTTTACTTCTGAAGGACATTTGGTTCGTTTCCTCTTTAGGTTATTTTGGTACACGGCCTCTCACTGTTGTGGCCTCTCCCGTTGCGGAGCCTGCTGGGATTTTGACTGGGATTACTTTGAATCTTTAGATAAATTTGAGGAGAATTAACATCTTAATGATATTGAGTCTTCTGACCCATGAATGTGGCATCTGACTCAATTTATTTAGGTCTTTTAAAATCTCTCTCAGTGTTTTTGCAGTTTTTAGTGCACAGATCTTTCATATATTTTGTCAGATTAACTGTTAGTCCGTTATAAATGGTGGTTTTTTAAAAAAAATCAATTTCTAATTGCTGGTGCGTAGTATATAGTAGATTTTTGTATATAGATTTGTATATTTGTATCCTGCAACCATGCTAAACTCACGTATTAGTTCTAGTAGCCTCTCTTATAGATTTAATTATATTCTATACAGATGATTATGTTGTCTACAAAGACATCTATCTTTCTAATCTGGATGCCTTTTGTTTCTTTTTCTTGCCATACTGCACTGGCTAGAATATCCAGTACACTGTTGAACAGAAATAGTGAGGGTGGATATCCTTGACTTGTTCCTGATCTTAGGAGGAAGGCATTCAGTCTTTTACAATTAAATATGATGTTTACTGTTGGTTCTTCATAGATGCCCTTTATTAGGTTGAGGAAGTTAACTTTTATTCCTAGTTTCCTGAGAGTTTTCCTTAGAAATTGGTGGTAGATTTTGTCAAATGCTTGTCTACATTATTGAGATGATCTTAGGGTCTTTTCTTTTACTGTTTGTTTATATTGTAAATTACATTGATTGATTTTCATGCCTGCGTCATGATATATTATCATGTTTATATATTGTCAAATTTGACTTGCTATATTTTTGTTTAAAAATTTTGTATCTGTGTTAATGAGGTTTATTTGCCTATAATGTTTTTGTCTGATTTTGGTATCAGGGTAATGCTGGTCTCATAGGATGTGCTTGGAAGTTTCATCTTCTTTTCAGTTATCTGGAAGTTTGCATAGAATTGTTATTATAACTTCTTTAAATATTTGGTAGAATTCACCAGTAAAGCAATCTGGGCCTAGAGTTTACTTTGTTGGAAGATTTTAAACTCCAAATTCAATGTCTTTAATAGATACAGGGTTATTCAGGTTATGTATTTCTTCTTGAGGGAACTTTGGTTTTTTGTGTCTTCTAAGAAATTTGTCCATTTCTTCTGAACTGTTGAATTTATTGGCATGAAGTTATTCACAATATTCCCTTACTATCCTTTTAATAGGATCTGTAGTGAAGTCTCATTTCTGAGTTTGGTAATTTGTGTCTTTACTCTCTTTTCTCTCTGACCATTCTGGCTAGAGGTTATCAATTTTATTGATCTTTTCAAAGAGCCAGCTTTTAGCTTCATTGTCTTTTCCTATTGTTTTTCTGTTTTCTATTTTTTTTCTGCTCCAGTCTTTATTATTTCTTTTCTTCTTCTTACTTTGGGTTTAATTTGCTGTTCCATTTAGAGTTTCTAAAGCTAGAAGCTGAAATTATTGATTTAAGACCTTTTTTTCTTCTCCAACATAGGCATTTAGTTCAATAAATTACCCTCAAAGTACTGATTTAGCAGTATGCTACAAATTCTGATATGTTATGTTTTTGTTTTCATTTAGTCCAAAATATTTTATAATTTCCCTTTTGATTACTTCTTTGACCCACGGATTATTTAGAAATGTATTATTTTCCAAATATTTAGAGATTTCCCAGAAATCTTTTCATTACTGATTTCTAATTTAATTCCACCATAGTCAGAGAACAAAACTTGTATGACTTATATCCCTTTAAATGTCTTAAGTAATACTTATTTATAACCCAGAATATGGTCTATATTTATAAATGTTCCATATATATACTTGAAAAGAATGTGTATTCTGCTGCTGTTGGTTGGAATGCTCTCTAAATGTCAATTAGGTCAAGTTGGTTGATAGTGTTGTTCAAATATTCTATATCCTTACTTATTTCCTGTCTACTTGTTCTATCGATTATTGAGAGAAGGGAGTTGAAATATCTGACTATGTTTTAAGATTTGTCTATTTCTCCTTGAAGCCATTTCAATTTTTGCTTCATGTGTTTTGCAGAAATGTGATTAAGGACATAAACATTTAGAATTGTTATGTCCTTTTAATGAATACTTTATTATTATTAAATGCCCTTTTTTATCCCTGGTAATATTTTTTGCTCTGAAATCTACATTGTCTGACATTAAACATAGGCATTTCAGCTTTCATTTGAATGGTGTTAGCATGGTATATTTTTCCATTCTTTAACTTTTAACCCATTCGTATTTTTATATTTAAAATGCATTTCCTGTAGACAACATAAAGTTGAATCTTGCTTTTAAAACACATTCTAACAATCTCTGCCTTTTAATTGGGGAATTGAGACCATTTGCATTTTATGTGACTGTTGATGAGATTAGGTTTAAATCTATCATCTTGTTATTCCTTTTGTTTGTCCCATGTGTTCTTTGTTTTCCCTTTCCTCCTTGCCAGCCTTTTTGTTGATTAATCGATATTTTTGTGATTATATCTCATCACCTTCATTGGCTTATTAGCTATAACTTTTTGTTTTTTTTATTTTATTGTTTGCTTTAGTGTTTATAGTATACATCTTTAACTTATCACAGTCTACCTTTACGTGATATTAAACCATTTAATGTACAGTATAAAAACCTTATAATCAAGTACTTCTATTTCTCCTCTCCTGACCTTTGTGCTCTTGTTGGTACACATTTTACTTTTACATGTGTTATATTCCCCCCACTATATTGTTATTATTTCTGTTTAAACAGTCAATGATCTTTAAAAGTTCTTTTAAAGAGATTTAAATATTAAGAAAAATACCTTATATATTCTAGTTACCATATCTGGTCCTCTTCATTGCTTTGTCTAGATCCACATTTCCATCTGGAATCATTTTCCCTTTGCCTGAAAGACTTTTTTTTTAACATTCCTTATAATGTGGTCTGCTAGTAATGAATTCTTTCAGCTATTTTATGTCTGAAAATGCTTTTGTTTTCATTTTTGAAAGATATTGCTGTATATAGGATACAAATGGGCAGTCTTTTTCTCTCAATACTTCAAAGATCCACTGTTTTCTTGCTTGAATTTCTTCTGCAGGAAATCTTCTGTCATCCCTATCTTTGTTCCTCTGTGTGTAACATGTCTCTTTTTTTCTGGCTTCCTTTAAGATTTTCTTTTTATCACTGATTTTGAGCAATTTGATTATGATATGACTTGATGTTGTTCTTGTTTGTTTGAGTGCTTGGGTTTGTTGAATTTCTTGAATCCCTGTGTGTATAGCTTTCATCAAAGTTGAACACCTTCTGGCCACTATTTCTTCAAATATATATATATATATATATTTTTTTTTTTTTTTTTTTACCCATCTCTCTCTCTCCTCTCCTTTAGAGCTTCCACTTACATGTATATTGGTCTGCTTGAAGTTGTTCCACAGCTCACCAAGGCTCTGTTCATATTTGTAACATTCCCTTTTCACTCTGTTTTATTTTTGATAATTTCTATTGCTGTTTACCATTCCTTTCTTATGTAATGTATAATCTGTCATTAATCCATCCAGTGGGTTAAAAAAAAATCTTAGACATTGTATATTTAATCCCCTAAAGATTGATTGGGGTCTTTTTTTTTTTATATCTTCCATGTCTCTACTTAACTTTTTGAACATATGGGACACAATTATAATAACTCTTTTAGTGTTCTTTTCTACCAATTCTAACATCTGTGCCAGTTCTGGGTCAGTTTTGATTGACTGATTTTTCTCCTCATTACAAGTTGTACTTTCTTTCTTCTTTTCATCCCTGGTAATTCTGACTGGATGCCAGACATTGTGAATTTACCTGCTGAGTATTCCTATAAATAATATTGAACTTTGTGACATAGCTAACTTACTTGGAACAGTTTGATCTTTTTGGGTCTTACTTTTAAGGTTTATCATGCAGGACTAGGGTAGTGCTCTGTCTAGGGCTAATTATTAGCCATTTTGTATACTCTACCCAAGGCCCTGTGAATCATGAGGGTTTGTTTTTTTCTTTTTAGTCTGTCTAGTGCAAATGGGCATTACTCCTGGCCCTGTTTATGTATCAGGCATGGTTCTCTCTAACCCTCGTGAGTAGTTCTTTCCCTCTCCCTCAGTTTCTTCACATGCACGCACCGATCAGCTGAATACTCAACACTGACCTTCTGCAGATTTCCAGAATTCTCTGTGTAGCTCTCTCCTTTCAGGTGCTCTTTCCTGAAAACTCTAGCCATCTTAACGTCCTTGTACTCTCTCTTCCATCTCTGCCACTCGGGGAACCCAGTGGTCTCTGACTAGGTTTTCTCTCCTTGTACTGTGCTCTGGAAATCCTGTCAAGGTGGTAAACTAAGACAGTAGTAGGGCTCACCTCACTTATTTCCCATTTCTGGGAAATCACTGTCCTTGGTTGACTAATGTACAGTATCTTAAAAATTGTTCATATATTTTGTCCATTTTTTGGTTGTTTCTGGCAGGAGGTTCAGTTTGGTTCTTGCTAACTCCTTCTTGGCCAGAGCAGAATTTCCTACACACTGTTTTTGAAACCTGACATTTTTTTACTCTAAAATATTTAAATAACTTATTTTGACATCAGTAAAGAACATCAACAGTATTATTTTATTTTTTATTTTATTTTATTTTTTTATTTATTTTTTTTTTTGCGGTACGCGGGCCTCTCACTGTTGTGGCCTCTCCCGTTGCGGAGCACAGGCTCCGGACGTGCAGCCTCAGCAGCCATGGCTCACGGGCCCAGCCGCTCCGCGGCATGTGGGATCTTCCTGGACCAGGGCTCGAACCCGTGTCCCCTGCATTGGCAGGCAGATTCTCAACCACTGTGCCACAAGGGAAGCCCAACAGTATTATTTTAAATGGGTGCATAGCATTCCACCATTTAGACAGGCCAGAACTTTCTAAACCAATCTTATATTATTGAATGTTTATATTGTCTCCAATTTTTCTGTCATTACATACAATGTTAGGCCAAATGTTCTGAAGCTAAAGGTTTATAAACTTCTCTAATTACTTTTGTAAGAGAAATTCCTAGAAGTGGGTATTTGGGATCGAAGCTATACACATCTCTGATGAATTCTGTACATTTTGTCAAACCGCCCTCCAGAAAATTTATGTATTTTTGTTTATTTTACTAATTTCCTTGCTCATTTGTTCCTACAGCTCACTTATCTCCTCTTACTCTTTTTCTTGATTTTTTTTTTGTCCACAGCATTTTCTTATAAAATCCTATAGTTTATGTTTTCTCAGAAAAGGAAGGGAAGGCCGTGTAGATTGAAAATATGACTTTATTCAGCCTGCTTTCATGACCTCCAGAAATGTAGCAAACTTGATTCAAGACCCTGCTGTCCCCGGCTGGTGTTTGCTCACTGGTGACCACTCTCCTACAGTTCTCCTTTCCAAGTTCAAGCTTTACGGCTCAGCTAAAGAAAAATGTCACCACTATGGGAAAATAGCAGGGTGACGGATACTTGTAGAGTCAGCAAGACCCTGGAGCATGACAGAGACTGTTTGGTGCATCAGAAGCAGGCTGGCTTGGAGCGATGGTGGTTTTTTGTTTTGGGGGGTTTTTTTGTTTGGTTTTTTTTTTTTCATGACTCTTTCCTGTCCCCAACATGTGCTATGACTAAACTTCATATTGTAACTCTCTGAGTGAGACAGAAGTCTACAAGAGGCTCACGCCTCTCTCCCAGCTGGGGGAAGGACTGAATTCCTGGCAGCTGTTACAAAAAGAGGAGATCAAGAGTCACCAAGGGAAGAAACGTGGCCCGGGAATGAAAGATCAATGATGGAGCCTCACTCACAAGCAACTCCAACTGAAACTGAATTTTGAAGACCACAAGCAAACGACAACGTGGCAACACAAGGCTAATTTCTACCTTCTTTTTTAAAAATCACAAAAATATTCTGTATTTATGAGAGAGGCTTTGTAAGATTTTAAATTGCTTTAGTGATTATAATTAAAAGATAGCGGGTCCTGGGGACTTCCCCGGTGGCGCAGTGGTTAAGAATCTGCCTGTCAATGCAGGGGATACATGTTCAAGCCCTGGTCCGGGAAGATCCCACATGTTGCGGAGCAACTAAGCCCGTGCGCCACAACTACTGAGCCTGTGCTCTAGAGCCCATGAGCCACAACTACTGAGCCCACGTGCCACAACTACTGAAGTCTGCACACCTACAGCCCGTGCTCCGCCATAAGAGAAGCTACTTCAATGAGAAGCCCGTGCAGCACAACGAAGAGTAGCCCCCACTCACCACAGCTAGAGAAAGCCCGCATGCAGCAACGAAGACCCAATGCGGCCAAAAATAAATTAACTAATTAAAAAAAAATTCTGTAAAAAAAAAAAAAAAAGATAGTGGGTCCTTGCTTTATATACTTCTATAACAATTGATGGGAAAACATCTGATGTATTTTCCTTATTCTTTTTTTTAATTTTAAAAAAATTTTTTATTGGAGTATAGTTGATTTACAATGTTGTGTTAGGTTCTGGTACACAGCAAAGTGATCCAGTTATATATACATATTTTTTCCTTATTCTTAATTGCAAGGCATGTGCACCCTTTGGGGGTATGAGCTTCTGGAACAGTTAGTGCAGTGGAGCCACAGCATGGAGTGGGTCAGGAGACAAGGAGGACGGGTAAGAGCTGCCTTTGGAGTCAGACAGACGTGGCTGTCCATAGACCGACAATTTATTCAAATACTGACGTTTTTCCTAGAAGGGTAACAGAGGATGTTGGCAGATATGCTCAGTCTAATCAAAGACCCTCATCTCTGTTCCATCTGCCCAGACAGAATCTCCTAAAGCCTAAGCACGTTCTGGGCACCAACCATAAGTCAAACTTCAGAGGTCTCGGTGGAGGCCAAGAAACTGGTGTTCTCTCAAGAAATGGTGGCCAAGGCCATGGTAATGTTGCATGCGAAGCCATCCAAGGGAGGAAAAGTGATGAGCGTGGTAGAGCCAGTGGCCTCTAGCATTAGGGGGACCATTACATGGTCCCAAGCGCTGCAGGGTCTGTGGGCAACTGCTTAACAGAACTCAGATGTGTTCTCAGTAAGGAGTCCAACTTTTGATCATACCCCATCAGAAAGGAGCAAATACCATTGTACATGTGGTAAGATTAGAAAGATTTTTGCAGACAGGCACACAAAAAAATTGGCATTGAATGAGGGGGGAAGCTCATTTGGAGTAAGGTGTTCCTGGGTTTAACAGGAGGGAAATTCTGCTCGAGAGGCCTGGCCTGTATGGGGAATGTGGAGGACCACTGCATTCCCACTGCTGGGATGATGGTCACTCAGGAGAGGAAGGAGGAGAAGCTGAGGGAGAAGGAAGCAAGACTTACTCTCACAGAATAGCCCAGAATGGACATGGGAGGACAGGGCTGCTGTTGGGTCTGCCTTAGTGCTGGGATTTGTGGTCAAGCAGGTCCCAGCGTAGACCTTCACCTGCACAGGCACTTGGTCGGTGGCTGTGCTGACAACTGTGCTATTACTTCTCGTGGCGGGGGGCGGGGGGCAGCCAGACAGCCCCCATCACCAAATTGTGCCTGGTGGCAGAAGATGCTGGGCTTGCTCCACACATGGCCAGGCCAGCCTCCAGCTCCAGACAGGGACCTGCCTGGCTCCCAGCCCTGGAAGGGAACTCTCATGGTGACTGTTCATGGGGGACTTATGGGGACACCTTTGGACTCAGTGACATAGAACCCACCCTTTTGTTTTTTGTGTGTGGAAAAGAGATTTTTTTTTTTTAACGAACTGCATCCATGCTAAGATGGTTCATGAAAAGGCAAAGATTTTCCTGAAAGGATGAAGAAATGAGAACAGTGCCAGAAGGGAACCATCCTGACTCCCTGGAAAAATAAGCCCGATTAGGAACCTTTTCCTCTCTGCTGTAAGCAGAGCTACTCTGAGGGAAAAACTGCGCATCCCAACTGTGACAGAGTCAGAGACAGAGGACAGGAGGGTATTGGATACTTATAAACGGTATTGTTCATTCCCTCGTCTGGGTTTTGCCATGGCGTGCAGTCCCAAGGCAACTTGGATGGTTCAGAAAGAACAACCTTGGATGGCTTTTTATGAACATTCTTAACTCTATTATAAAGAGAGAAACTTGGGCATGCCTGAGACATCTCTATTCTGCCTTCCCAACTCACAGCTTTGTGGAGACAGAATTCCATCCCAAGCCCAGCAGACTCCAGCAGGACTCTCTGCTGGGTGACTCAGCCCCTCCCCACCCATCCTCAAAGTCTCCAGTATTTGGGCTCCTGTCCTTCCTCTTACGTACCAGTTCTCCCTTCTCCAAAACCAGCAAAAGATAGACTCTCATTCATTGGGAGAGTGTGATCCCATCTAATGAAAGCCAGAGCTCTGATTCATCTAAATCAGTGGTGTTTTGGAAATTCGTGGGGACTAATGAATTGTCCAAATCATGGCAGGGATTCTACTGATACTTAATGAGAGTGGGGGGCAGGATGTTTAGCCCCATATGGTGAAAAATTGCCTCACCTCCTGCTTAACTGGCAGAAATCCCCCCACTGGACATTCACACAAGTGAAAAACACATTCATGATTACCTGAGACTAGAACTCACCCTCTTTTTTAAAAAAAACTCTTTTATAGATAAACATGAAGTCCTTTCCATAGTTTCAGTAATGCTCTATTTTTCTGGAATATTGTGTAAATCAAGGAAAGGCTGCACTTTGTTTCATCTGGAACCTGACCAAAAGTTGCTCCCAATTTTGGAAAATCGCACCACCAATGACAAAAGACAGCTCCTGGTACTAAATGTGCCGGTGCAACAACTCACCACTCTACGCCTGGCTGTGTTTGCTGCTTTCACGCTCACGGTGATGCCACATGTAGCTGATAGCAGTATTTGGAGCTGAGCATCTATACGTTGAAATACACCTCAGGTTATCATATATTGCTTGCCTTTTCTTATGCTTTTGTATTATACTTAGGCCATTTCAAGGTCTTTAAAAAAATTCTGTGTCTAGGTCAGCAGCATTTCCTTTCAAGATAATAAAAGGGGAGAAATTACATGAAATTCATCATAAGGAGGGGCATTGGCATTGATACAGTTGAGATGAACTGTTCTAGAAGTTCTGGAAGTCTCGTCAGGGTTCTTTATGGCTATGTAACCCTCTTGCTCTTTATCAGCAAGAACGTGAGGGTTACAAAACTGCTTTGAGCCCTTTTCTTGGTTTTTCTGTCTCTCCTCTCCCCACATCCCTGATCCTGAATTTTGATCACTACCCACTGTCGGGTACAGCTTTGGCGACTCCGTCAATGGTCTTGTTGGAATCAATGGACAGGCGCTGCTGGTTTCCTGCTTCGGACGAGAAGCAATTTTCACACCTTCCTAGTGCTACATTTCACCCCCTTGTGCTCTGTTGCCCTTGTGAGGTCAGACAGCTGGAGTGCAGCTGAGGGTACAAAGTTCACTCATTTTGAACAATGTAGAAAGTCTATGTATTTGACGTGTGAGCCACCAGTGCCTCCTGCTTTCCTGTGGGCTGATATAGATAATGGTACATTATGGGACCTCTATATTTTGCTTCTTATTTGGAGCCTTTCAAAGAAAACCGTTGCTTCTTTTTCGTTTTAACCACCTCGCCAGATTAAATTTTATCTGTGATTTAAGCTAACATCCTACCTCATTTCTGCTTGTGATATGACAGTGCAAAAGAAGTACCTGGTGAGACGAATAGGAATGTATGTCTACAATTTCAGCTTTAAAGAAATTGGTGCTTTTCTCAGGTTAAAACTACTGCCACAGTATTTACTCAGTTTTCCAATTACAATTCTGATCTTCATGGTAGAATTTTAAATCGTGTAACTGGAAAGGCAGTTCAACATCATTTCTCTTCATTTATGTCCATGTTGTATTATTTCACCGTAATCACACTATAGTTGAATGATTTATGTTTATAGTATGCCATTTATATTTGAAAATGTGCGTATAGATTTTGCAGTAATTCTAATAACTGCATTTTACTCTATTTTCAGTGGCAGGAAAATGCAACATTCCACCACATTGAGTTACAAAAGCTACATAGTGTAATCTTACTGGAACATTTATTCAGTGCCTAATCTGTGCACTGACAAAATTTTCCATTGTTATTGGGAAATTAAGACTGTAACAAGCCTTACCTTGGTATATATGTAACAATTTTACATTTCCAGTGGTTAAAGCTAACATGATAAATAATTCATTTTTTCCTGTCTTTGTTAGAGGAATGATTAAGAACAAATCTAGGTGATTTACATTAGTATTTGAGCTCTGCTAATTGCATAGACTGTATCTTTCAATGGAGGTATAAGCTATGTTTTTACGTCTCTTTTCAGAGGCAGACTACCATAGTAGAGGCAGCTCAAATGGTCTATGTGATATTCTACGCATCTGCTCTTGGGAGCAGACAAAGTCAATTATGCCAAGGGAGGATCCATTTGTGAATTAGTAAAGTAGATCTGGGTCTGAAATTTTCCAGGATATCAGAAGATCTGGTAATAGCTAAAAACCCCTTCCAATGACTACATAACAGTCTGGTTATTATTGTTATATATTATATACAACAAATTACCCCATGGTTTCTATGGGTCAGGAATTCAGGAAGGGCTTGATCCAGCAGTTCTTTCCTACAGTTGCAATCAGACAGTGGCTGGAGTCACCCACTTCCAGTGGGGTGTCTGGAACAGCCAGAGGCTGGCCAAGCATTTCTCTCCTTACTCTTGTGGTCTTAGGCTTCTTCATGTGCTCTCTCCTTGTGGACTAGTTGGGCTTCCTCACAGCACGGTGGCCTTGGGGCAGTTGGACTGCTTCCATGGCAGCTCAGAATCCAGTGTCAGTATGCAAGGAATGAGGCAGAAGCTGCCTGTTTTCTACAACCTAGCCTCAGAAATCACACAGAGTCACCTTCACTCTGTTGGTTATGACCAAATCAAAAGCCTGCCCAAGTTCATGGAGAGGGGACATGAATCATACTTCTGGAAAGAGTGTCAATGATACACTGTAAGAGAGGGTGTGGGATGTGTGCTTGGCGTGCATGGTAACATCCCCGCTTGGCCTGTGAAGCCCTCTTCTTCTCGTGGAGCCGCATCCTTCTTGCTTCTGCTGCGAGAGCCCAACTTAAGTCTTGAACACATCAAGAAATGAAAGCAATCTTCTGAAGAAGAGGCTGTCAAGCAGTTTACTAACTTTAGCAGAAGACTAGAACACTGTGCTAATGTATTGGGGTGGCCAAAAAGTGCCTTCGGTTTTTAAGTAAAAATAAAAGACACATTTTTTCATTTTCACTAAGAACTTATTGAACAACATATTCACCCTTTTGTCCCACTACCTTCTGCCATTTTTCAGGCAACTTCATAATTCCATCTTCCCAAAACGTTATATCTTTTTGAGCAAAGAACTGTTCCAGGTGCCTTTTACAGTCTTCTAGGGAATTGAAAGTTTTTCCATTAACAGAATTTTGTAAAGACCGAAATAAATGGAAATCTGAAGGTGCAACATCTGGTGAATACGGTGGATGAATCAGAACTTCCCAGCCAAGCTGTAACAGTTTTTGCCTGGCCATCAAAAAACATGTGGTCTTGCGTTATCCTGATGGAAGATTCCGCGTGTTCTGTTGACTAATTCTGGACGCTTTTAGTCGAGTGCCGCTTTCAGTTGGGCTAATTGGGAGCAGTACTTGTTGGAATTAATCGTTTTGTTTTCTGGAAGGAGCTCATAATAGAGGACTCCCTTCCAATCCCACCATATACACAGCATCACCTTCTTTGGATGAAGACCAGCCTTTGGTGTGGTTGTTGGTGGTTCATTTCTCTTGCCCCACGATCTCTTCTGTTCCACATTGTTGTACAGTATCCACTTTTCATCGCCCATCACAATTTGTTTTAAAAACACAACGTTTTCGTTACATTAAGTAGAGAATCTCATGCGGAAATATGGTCAAGAAGGATTTTTTTGCTTAACTTATGTGGAACCCAAACATCAAAGCGATGAACATAACCAAACTGATGCAAATGATTTTCAGCGCTTGATTTGGATATTTTGAGTATGTCGGCTATCTCCCACGTGGTATAACATTGATTGTTCTCAATTAATGTCTCAGTTTAATCACTATCAATTTCAACTGGTCTACCCGACCATGGAGCATTATTCAGCGAGAAATCTCTAGCATGAAAATGCGCAAACCACTTTTTTTTTTTTTTGTGGTATGCGGGCCTCTCACTGTTGTGTCCTCTCCCATTGCGGAGCACAGGCTCCGGACGCGCAGGCTCAGCGGCCATGGCTCACGGGCCCAGCCGCTCCGCGGCATGTGGGATCCTCCCGGACCGGGGCATGAACCCGCGTCCCCTGCATCGGCAGGCGGACTCTCAACCGCTGCGCCACCAGGGAAGCCCGCAAACCACTTCTGACACGTTCAATGAGTCACAGCACCTTCTCCATACACTGCACAAATCTTTTTTTGCGTTTCAGTTGCGTTTTTACCTTTCTGGAAATAATAAAGCACAATATTCCAAAAATGTTGCTTTTTTTCTTCCATATTCAATATTAAAATGACTACACAAAAATTCTCCAATTTTGATGTTCTTTTTTAAATGCGCGCTGATATGACAGCTGTCACAATACAATCTAACAAAATTGTTTCAAATGACGTTAAAGACAATAAAGCGCTCCTAGAGCCATCTTACGGAAAAAAAAACAAACAAACATTTTGGCCCACCCAATAAATGATCACACATTACATGATGCGGCACCATCTTTTAATGGCGCTGGAATATACTTTCATTTATTTTTCTAGGGCTGTAAATAAGGAAAAGTTGTGTTTTTGCCACAGACATTTCATATACCCCTCATTTTCTTCCTCCCTGTTTTCCTTCACTGTGAGAAGTTTCTTTCTCCTCTAATCGCTACCAATTTCATAGCAGTGGAGAGATGTAATTGTATGGTACGGATTAAACAGAATTTACTCATAAAATACGTATTTTTTTTAAATTAAGCATCCTATATTTGAAAGCAATATCAATACTCTGACACTTTCCCTTTGTCCTGCTTCATTCATTCATTCATTCATTCACCAAAACTGGATACAAGTGCACGCTAGCCACTAGGCTCAATACACCTGGCTACCCAAATAAAAATGTCAGAGTTGTTGACTCCTCATTTTCTCCATACTCTAATAATCCTATTGAGACTTAAAAATTAGTATATGTATTTTTTATTTATTTATTTATTTTTTTGCGGTACGCGGGCCTCTCACTGTTGTGGCCTCTCCCGTTGCGGAGCACAGGCTGCGGACGCGCAGGCTCAGCGGCCATGGCTCACGGGCCCAGCCGCTGCACGGCACGTGGGATCTTCCCGGACCGGGGCACGAACCCGTGTCCCCTGCATCGGCAGGCGGACTCTTAACCACTGCGCCACCAGGGAAGCCCAATATCTGTTTTAATTTGGACTCTTTTAACTGTAAGTGTCAGAATCTATTGACGTATGTAGCTTGGAAAACTAGAATGGCACAACTGGGTCCAGGAACCCAAACGAGGTCGTTAGGTTGTCAGGTCTCTCCTCACTCCCTCATCTCTGGACTCTGCCTCGGCCGGTGGGTTGGCCTCATCCCCACCTGCCGCAGAGAGAGTTCCCAGGTGCTGAAGACGGCGGTCAACATCAGACAGCTCTGTGCCTCCATTCCTCCCACTCCAAACTAAAGTTTTGATTGGCTCTGTTTCTGTCCTATGCCTATCACCCTGGAGCCAATCCCTGTGGCCACTGGAATGAGGTTGGAACAGTCTATAAAGTGAGGGAGCGTGGGTCATGGAGAACTGTAAAATGCCCACCCCACTGATGCTCAGGCTACTTCTTTCTTTCTATTCCAGTTACTACGGCCTTGATGCCTGGCTAGCCTTCCAGCATCCGGTGCTCTTAACTCCAGCAAACTATACCCCATCAGTAGATCCATGTCCTCATCCTAGGACTCGACACACTGCCCAAATCCATCCATCTGCGCAAGCTCCTCTCTCACTTCTTCCTTCACAAAATCTCTACTCCGGTGCTGCGGGTCTACTCCCTCCACACAAAACCACAGCATTCCAGCCCCCACGCACTTGCTCCCACTGTTTCCCTTACATAGAAGGCCCAGTTTGCCTCCACTTCTGATTCCTACCCTTCATTCAGAGACCCTCCTAAGCCCTGCTTCTCCAGGAAGCCTCACTGACCAGCATGGCCATTCAGATTTTTACCTTTTCTTCAGGATAAAGCCTATAATTCCATAGACACTTTCTCATAGGACCTATTTCTGCCTCTCTTATCATCTGGTTTGCTCTTTTCTTATTCTTATCAATTTTATTACTGTTATATATTAAAAGTCTAACAAAGGATCCGTGAACGTGGCAGGAAAGGCACACAGTATTAGGCCCTAATAAGAGTTATATGGACTCTGAACAGAACAAGCTCACACCAGAGTCCATTACGGATTCAGGAATAATATGAATGGATTCATGGGGGCCTTAAACTCACCTGCTGCCCCTGGAAATGTTCTGGCAGGCTCCCTGTGGAAAGAGGATCTGGATTGTATAGACAGCTTCAGCTCAGGGCAAACCCAAGGTATAGAACTAAATAGGCTTTGGATCCAGAGGAGGGTAGCTCAGACAATTTTACCATAATTTCCTTTCAAAATGTGAAACAATAAAAGGTCAAGAATGACATTTAACAAATGAAAGAGAATACATTGTTAACAGTTCTTCATTTACGTTAGCAACCTTGGCCAAGGGAGGCTTTGACGGATTTAAGTGCTCCTTTGGAACATTTTCTTCTGCTATAATAATCCATTCCATTGTGTTATAGAGCAATTATAATCACCACTCAGTGTCCCAAGTCACAGCAGAAGAAAAGAAGTATTAAGAGCAAGAATTATCTGGAAATATCTCACATGCCGGCTTTCTGCTTCTTAAGAACTAAAAAGCAACATCTCTTTATAATGTGATCACTGGGGCAAATGTTTACAATACTTGTAATATGATTGTACTAGAAACATGTACCATAGAGGTAATACAAGTGATGTACCTTTGATGAGAAGCAATGGGCTCAGGGAGGACCCATTTGGAAAAGGAAAGTGTCTCTCTGCTCAAGAGAGAATTAGCAATGAGTAGAACAGAGACACAAGCTTGGAGCCTCCACTGAAAGTTCCAGTTCTCCTCTCTTGGGCAACACTGGGGAGGTGACCTGGAACTCTCACTCTTACTATGTTCCTGTCTTTGGGAGAGAGTAGGTGAAACAACATAAAGCTATGGCCAGGTCAGTGGCTTTCACAGACATAGCTGGATAAGGGACTGTGGTTTGATGTAACCAGAGAGCAAATTCTTGCTTGAGTCCACATTCGAGTGTATGCATGAAGTTCGAGGAAATGCTGGAGAAGAAACACAGAAGCTCGTGCACTCCAAGCTTCCACACCCATTTATGAAAACAGGCAAATTATCTGTGGCTGAGGAATAATTGAATGTGCTTTGCAGGCTGAAATTGCCCAGAACTTGCCAGTCCTATATTACAGTTTTCACAGAGAGTATTTAGTCTAGGTGTTTTCTCTTGCATAAACTTCTTGCATAAATTTTCCACAAGTGTATTTGTCCCATGTTATGATGTTTAATAAAACTAATAATTGGGAGAATTCATGAAAGATGGCATGGAAAATGGAGCACAGCAGTAATCCATTGTAAAACAAAAATGATAAAACTAATACAACATTGCAGATCAATTATACTTCAATTAAAAAAAAAAAAACAACAGAAATGGTACTTTCAGGATCTAACCCAGGCACAAGTAAATTGCATGGAAACATGGCCCAGATTCCCATATTACTTACCTTGTTGCACCAAAACATCATCCTCAACTCACACCCATGTGCTCTCGGGAATCCCTTTGGCCAAATGAAGGAAGAGGAAAGAACTCAAGCCAGATTCCTGATGAGTTGACATTATATGTTTGTGCGGCTCAGAATAGACTTCTCCGGCATCGCAGCCTCACTCAGAGGCGGTTCTGAAGGGCAGTGGTGAAGGAATGCCCTCCCAGCGTCCAGAGCTTCGAGCAGTACATGGGGCTGATCACTTCCTATGAGACGTTAGAAAGGGACTCCTAGCCAGTGGCCTGTAATGAATAAGACTGCAATATCAGAGACAGGGAGTACTGGGGAAGGGGTACGTGGATGTATCTATGGGCTCTTTGTATTCACCAAAAAGCACCCATCACAGGGGAGGCGTTCAACAACCAAGTGGACAGTGTGACTCTTCCGTGAACATCAGTCAGTTCTGTTCTCAACCACGCTGGTGCCAGGGAGCATTAAGGTTCCAGGAACCTTGGCGCTGTGACTACCACTGGGTTACTTTGGGCTTCTCAGGCGAGCCAAGCAGCAGGCAAAGAAAGGAACTACTGCATCAGAGGGGTGTTCAACCCTGACCAGCACACCGGCCTCATCTTCGTCCCGACACGGCCCCCAGCCACTGGCCAGATCTGAGCTGAGAGAAGGGAGACATTTTAACCCAGATTTGATTGACACATACAAGTAGGTCTAGACTGACTTCCCCAGAAAATTATGATGTCTAAATTATAATTACACACTAGGGGATATGCCTGAGATGGCATTAAGGCTGGGAAAGAGCAAAGGCTTTGGCTGGAGAAAAATAAAGTCATTTTCTGTTTGTACGTCATCTAGTTGAACCTTTGCAGTAAACCAGTTATAAGCATATTATTCAGAAACATGGAGAAAATCCCAGAAGAAACAACTGAAAGACAGGAAAGAGGTTGCCTCTGGGGAGCATGATTTGAAGTTGGAGAAGAATTTTTTTTTCATTACGAGTTTTGCTCATATGATTTTTAAAACTGTGTGCATGTAAGTTTGATAAAAATAAAATTTTATTTAAATAAAGCAAATGTTGTATGGAAACGCACAGTGTGGGGAAAGGTTGACATGGAAAGTTTAGAAACACAGAATGGCCCTGTACTTAAAATTATAGACATAATTTTGAACTAAAAGCCCTTGGAATCTTCTAGTCCAGGTTTCTTAATCTGGAACGCATGTGTAGGGAATCCATGGATGAGGTTCAAGGGGTCCATGAATATTCTTGACGATCTTCTATTCAAAATGTGTACGCGTGGGCTTCCCTGGTGGCGCAGTGGTTGAGAGTCCGCCTGCCGATGCAGGGGACACGGATTCGTGCCCCGGTCCGGGAAGATCGCACATGCCGTGGAGCGGCTGGGCCCGTGAGCCATGGCCGCTGAGCCTGCGCGTCCGGAGCCTGTGCTCCGCGACGGGAGAGGCCACAACAGTGAGAGGCCCGCGTACCGCAAAAAAAAAAAAAAAAAAGTGTACGTGTACATTTTAGGGGAGGGGAGAAGATATTTAGCTTTCGCTGGGTTCTTAAAACCTAAAAAAAAAATGAATAAGAACTACCGATCGGATGTCACATGTGAAATAACAACTGAAGAATCTATACACTTGCAAAGGAACGTGCATGCTGAAAGTGAGTGGAATCACGTGCCATATTGCACCATATTGTTTACAGTAGCTCCACTCAAGGGATCCGTGGGATTGGGTGGGAGTCAATGGAGGCTTTTACTTGAGCCACATTGTTTGGATTTTTTTTAATAATAGGAATATATTAGGCATTATTTTTTATGTTTAAAAACCTTTAAACAATTGGTTTAATTGGTTCTTCTCATTTTACAGTTGAGAAAATGAGTTCCAGAGATGTGGCCTAATAGTCCAAGTCACACACACACGGGCAGAGGTGAGACAGGAAGCAAATCTCCTGCATCCCACCCTCATGATCATCTCAGTGCCCTGGTGGCATTCTGAGCCGGCTGCAAGAGATCTCTACTACCCTTTGGGTTGATCCGTCAGCCAGGCACACTGTAGACTGTTGTCGTATTATATTTGCACATGCACGTACAGTTATACAAACCAAACAGTTTTACAAATATTATAACAATACCATCAGTATTCCTTATATAGGGTTAGAAGGAGGTAGTAAAAGAAATTGATTCACGCAAGGTTTCTGTGTCAGAGGCATTCCAGAGGTTTTTTATATACATGTATATTTTTTATTTATTTATTTTTGGCTACATTGGGTCTTCGTTGCAGTGCACGGGCTTCTCATTGCAGTGGCTTCTCTCGTTGTGGAGCATGGGCTCTAGGCGCACCGACTTCAGTAGTTGTGGCTTGCGGGCTCTAGAGCGCAGGCTCAGTAGTTGTGGCGCATGGGCTTCACTGCTCCGAGGCATGTGGGATCTTCCTGGACCAGGGATTGAACCCGTGTCCCCTGCTCTGGCAGGCGGATTCTTCTTTTTTTTCACTTTTTTCCAGCTTTATTGAAATATAATTGACATAATATTGTGTATGTTTAAAGTGTACAATGTAATCGTTTGATACACATATATATTGTGAAATATGTACCACAATAAGATTAAAACATTCCTCATCTCACATAATTACCTTTGTTGCTGTTGTTGTTGTTAGCATGAGAATGTTAAAACTGAGCTCTCATAGCAACTTCCTAGCGTACAATACACTAACGTTAACTAGAGTCACCATACAGTACCTTAGATCCCCAGAATTTGTTCATCTTCTAACTGAAAGCTTGTACTGTGTGACCAACATCTCCCATATTCCCCATCCCTCAGCCCCTGGCAACCACCATACTACTTTCTGTTTCTACGAGTTTGATATTTTTAGATTCTACATGTGAGTTCATAAAGCATTTGTCTTTCTCTCTCTGGCTTATTTCATTTAGCAAAATGTCTTCATGGTCCATCTGTGTTGTCACAAATGGCAGGATTTCCTTCTTTTATAAGGATGAGTAATATTCCATTCTACAAATATACCTCATTTTCTTTATCCATTCATCTGTCAATGGACCCTTAGGTTATTTCAATGTCTTGACTGTTGTGAAGAATGCTATAGTAAACACGGAGGTGCAGATATATCTTTGAGATTGTGATTTCATTTCCTTTCAATATATATCCATCAGTAGGATTGCTGAATCATATTATAGTTGTATTTTTAATTTTTTGAGAACCCTCTATACTTTTCCAACAGTGGCGATACCAATTTACATTCCCATCAACAGTGCACCAGATTTCCTTTTCTACACATCCTTGTCAGCATTTGTTATCTTTTGTCTTTTTGAGAATAGTCATGCTAACAGATGTGAGATACTATCTCGTTGTGGTTTTGATTTGCATATCCCTGATGGTTAGTGATATAGAGCTTCTTTTCATGTACTTGTTGGCCATTTGTATGTCTTCTTTGGAAAAAATGTCTATTCACGTTTTTTGCCCATTTTTTAATCAGATTGTTTGGGTTTTTGCTGTTGAGTTCCTTATGTATTTTGGGCATTAACCCCTTATCAGATATATGGTTTACAAATATTTTTACCCATTCCATAGATTGGGCAGGTGGATTCTTAACCACTGTGCCACCAGGGAAGTCCTGGCATTCCAGAGTTTTCTTGATTTTTGAACTCTTCCTGCTCTACTAGATCATGCTGCCTCATCAGCATGAGGAACAGTTCTAAGATGTACCTGGTGAGGATCAGAAACTACTTGTGGGCAACACGTCCTGAGTAATGAGGGGTAGGGACTCAAGTCAGACTACCAGGTTTGAATCCTTTTTGTCACTTACCTGCTGTGTGACATGTGCCAAGTTGCTCAACCTCCCCGAGTCTCCATTTTCTCTTCTGTAAAATGGGAATAATAACAATACTATCTCCTAGGATTGTTGTAATAATATGTGTAAAAGCACCTAGCACTGCATCTGGTATAATTCAGTGTTAGCTGTTATTCTTACAGGATGATTCTCAAAAGGGGGTCTCTTTTTCAGGTGCGAAACAGCTTAGATAAATACAGGAGTGTCAGGAAACACCTACTCAGACAGGTGTCAGGCTGTGTGTTCCCAATTGAGGGCAAGACATCAGAGAGGGACATCTCGGGGAGAAGCCCCTCACTGCTCTCCTTTTCCCATTGTTCCCCTTGTGGACAGATTACTTGTCCCTCACTCACTTTATTATTTCATGGGGTGGGAGCAGGTAAAACAGATGCTAAGAGTAGGTGTGTGGAAGAGGAAAACTTTAAATTCTCTTCCAGTCACCACCAACAATTCAACAGTTTTGGAGGACGCATTCCAAAATATTCTTCCAACACTGTCAGCCTCTTCTTGGCAATAACATGGCATAGGGGTGCTCCCTAGCACAGGGAGAACTTCTACTTCAGGGGGCCTGAGAATGAGCAGGTGTGCCTATAAAAATGGAGGTTCCTGGGCCATGTCCCTTGATACTTTGATTCAGTAATCCAGCATGGCTTTTGCGAGCTGAGTTTCCCAGTGTGTCTTCTGACCACCTGCTTCAGAATCACCTGTAAGTCTGTTGAAAAGTGTAGCTTCCTGGTTGATTCTGATAAACATTAAACTATAGAAACCATCAGAAAGGACCTTTGCCAACTTGGCCTCTTCTACGGCAGATCAAAAAGGCAATGGAGGGATTCATAGTTTTATAACAACCTAGGTGCAGAGTGATCATAGTGATTCGTCCATGCCCTTGACCAGTAGGGACCTACTCTCAGAAGGCTAACCCACCTGATTATTTTTCACTGTTGGAATCTAACTTAATAACTCAGAGTTGGAATCTCCCTTCTCTCCTTAAACAATCAGGCCGTTGGGCCAAGAGCTTCTTTATGGGGTTGGTTCATCAAATAAGTCACATCAATCTAGAATTAGCCCTGTCAAGAATTGTGTGTTATTTGTTGATAACCTTAGTTAGGAAGAGCTCATAAAAATGTCAATAATTGCCTAACACAAGTGAAGGGTAGACTTTTATGATGCAATAAACTCTCATTCCCCAGCACAGTAGATCAGGTTGCATGAGTGCTAATGGATCCTTGCAGGGATCAAATTTGTACTGTGAACATTCTGAATAAAATTACCAGAGTGGAAACCTTTCTTCACAGGCTAATGAGACTTTAAGTGAGATCAGCCAGGAGGCAGATCCAGTCGCTCTCAGAAAAGATCTCTGGTTGAAAAAACAGACTGCTCAATGAGAAAAAGACAGACAATCCCATAGGAAAATGGGCGTGGTGCTTGAAAAATGCCCAGTTTCACTCCTTGTAAAAGAAATGTAAACTCCAGGAGACCATTTTTCACCTCTTGGATTGGTTAAGATTGAGAAGTGTCACAGGCAAGAGCCCTGGACATTGTTTCTGAGAATATAAGTTAAAAGAAAGTTTTTGAAGGTCAGCTTGTGCAAAATAGACTCAGCAATTATACTCTTAGGAATTCTTTTTCCTTTTAGGATGTAGGTACAGTGATTAATTGTTGTAGCACTGTTTATAATAGCAAATGACTGGAAACAATCTAAATGACCATCAGGAGTTAAATATTGTTCAAATATTAGTTACATATTAAATAAAATGTAAATAAAAATTGAGTAAATTTAAATAAATATTAAATAAAAATTAATTAAATACTAGTTAAATACATTTTTGTATTTTCATACAATAGAACACTATTCAGCCACTAGAAACAAAGAGCCACATCTAAACAAATATAGAAGTTCTAAGATCTGTAGTTAAGTGATAAACCAAAAAAAAGTTACTATTTATGTTGCAGGCACTGTTCTAAATCCTCCACCTCTATTAATTAATTAATTTAATCATTAAATCATATGTAGTAGGCACTATTAATATCCCAGTTTCAGTGATGAGGAAACAGACTCAGAGAGGTTAAGTAACTTGCCCAAAGTCATACAGCAGAGCCAGGATTCAGACACCAACTGCAGAGTCCAGAGCATGTGCTCGTTACCATTATGCTGAAGTGTGTAGAGTATGCTTCCATGTAAAACATTTATCTCTGTGCATATACACACATCATACACTAATACATGCAGAGACTCTCTCCCAAAGGACCAATGTGAAAACTGGGCTTGCCTTTGCCATGATGAACTAGTGCCTGAGGGTCACTGGGAGGGAGACACTTGAATTGTGTTTCAGTCTTCAAAATTTTTATTTGGACATATATGATCTTCCTCTATCCACCAGCCCTTCACTAAGAAACAAACAGACAAACCATCAGATAACAACAGTAAAAACAGATCACAACCTGTGCTATGTAGGTCATGGAAATTAGGGTCCCTTTGAGGCAGGCTGGAGAGAACAAGGGACTCTCTTCAGAGACTGAAGAATTGTGTATCCACCACTTGAAGTACTGCTTTTTTCAAATAACAAATTTTATAGAAAGAATTAAAATTGTGTTTGCCATAGATCATGGAGAGTTGGAGAACCCAGATTTTATCTGCTTGGTTTTTCCCCAGTGAGGGATTAAATCTTCCTTGAGATGTTAATTTCTAAACATAGAACATTTTCCCAATAGTCTTCCTCAGGTGGAGACAGATTCAGTATGGAAATCCTAGAGGGTAATCTACTGCGGGTCCAAGGACCTTCATGGGGAGTGTGAGAGGCCAGCGTATGGTGGTCTTGAAAGCTCTGATTCTGCCTAATGTCTGTTTCACTCATTTGAAGCTTGGGTACTTATATAAACAGAAATGCTGGACGGCCAAGATGTAGGATGAAATAAGACATTTACCTAAGCAAATGCAACCCAGTATTGAGTTTGCACAACTATTTACAGGGAAGTGTAGGGCAAACTAGATGATTCAATAGTCATTGGGAAAGAAGAGCTGCTTATTTCAAACCCGTTGAGGAGTGAGGAGTAAACACTCTCTTTGGTCTCAGACACCAACACTGAGGCTGTCAGCTTCTTCCAGGGTGTGCGTGCAGCAATCTTGTGTGTTTTCACATCGGCTGCAGGCCAGGAAGAGGCATTGCCTTGGGCGCTCTCTCCAGCATCAGCAGGTGTGGCCTCTACCCTCCTCCTGAAAATTGAGGCTGTATCTGAAGACTTTGGGTCCCTAAGGAGAAGGAAGTCCAGGACGATTTCCTTAGGATCTTCCCTAAGGAGCAGATCCACAGGAAACCTGAACTGGTTCTAAGTTTGTCTGATTCCAGCAAAGGAAGAGTGAAGCATTCTGGAAACCTCACTTCTCTGCAAGATGCTCTACAAGATCTTTTCAGAGCAAACTCTCAAAGATAAGTAGAAACTTCATAGTGACCCAGGGGAGTCCCCCAGTGACACAAGCCTATTGGATATGCCCTATTGGAACCCACTCTGGGGAACACGGACTATAAATACCCAAGGGACTGCCTTGTTCATTGGAACCTGCTCAGCACCGGCCCACCTGTAAGCGAGCCTGCGTCTATTTGCATGGGCACTGTGCCAGCCATTGCTCCAGCATCTACCATCAGCCAATTGCTCATCTTACTTTATTCCAACTTCTACCTCTCATTTCTGGCTGGGTTCCATTTCTCTGAAGTAGTGCATTCTCAGTAACTCCATACCTGCAGTTGATCATACCTGAAACTGCCAGGTAGCATCTTGTGGTGGTGAAGTGAACCACCATAGACTTGGGAGTCAGATGCATGGATTTAAATCTTGGGTCTACCATGCTGGGTGACCTCCTCCCAGTTTCTTCATGGCTCTCTGCCTCAGTTTCTTTATCTGTAAAATGGGGATGTAATAGTACCCATGTCATACGGTTGATTTAAGAATGTAAGTAAGATAACCTATGTGGCTGACAGCACTTTTTCATTTGGGGTTTACATGAAGAGGAAGTAAAGCATAAGTAAAATATTTAAAGCAGAGGAAGACATTCTTGGTCCTAAGACCTAACACTGGCTTGGATTACTAAGAGAACGCATGGAATTAACTTAGAATAGAACTCTTGTCTTGAGATAATTTAGGTGTTCTCACTTGGTGAAGGTCAATGGAGTGAATGACCTCTCACCATCCCTTCTAGATTCGCTTCTAACTCTTGACTCTGAGGCTGTACCCTGGGGTTAGGGGAAACCCGAAGTTCTGCTCTCTGGGCAGTGGGAGGCCAGAAGTTCTAAGAGCTAATCTCGCAAAAGTGCCATTTAACTGTTGGCTGAAGGGTAGGTACAAGAAGACAGCTTGAGAACCGCGTCCCTCTTCTGCTCCATCCTTATGTTTCTGTTGCACAAATGCAGCAAAATGAGTAGCAATATTTTCATTGAAAATATGCCTCATGCAAATCAGTTTGGTAAATATGGAATTTAGCCTTTATAAAAGAGCACCTGTTCCCCTCCTCCCATTCCTCCATTTAATTTTTGCATTCAGATGTGCTCTGCTCTTGCGTAAGCCTAGTCCCATACACTGTTATAAGAACAGACTCGCTGGTTTTGAATCCAACCAAGCACACACACCTCTTTCCCAAGAAAAAAAAATCTCTAAAAATTAGAGGCACCTGCATGATGGTTTCCTAGGAGGCCCTGAAGAATATTTCCATGGCGGTGAAATATATTGACATCTTGAAAACCAGAGAGCTATTCAGGGTTGATACGGACTCCTGTGGGTGAGGAGAGGTTCGTGGGGCAGATATGAGGGTCGTTCCTGGTCTGCCCAAGGCCTCAGAGGGAGCAGCGGCTCCAGTCCCCCTCCAGGGTATGGTGATGCTTGGGTTAACTGCTCTTCTCTATGAGGAGCTGGGATTTTTAAGTCAGTTGTGGTTTGGTCTCGGTGGTTTCCTTTTTACCTCACCATCAGAGGGATTCTTTAAAATCACAAACAGAACCTGGGGAGAGGAGGCCCAATTTGACACCTTTGAACCTCAATGGGGCCACTTTATAGATTCAGAATTAGAGAGATTGTTGGGTGGGGATTTCCAACACAGGAGAGCTTTTCAGTGCCTTTCGTAGAGGGACACAGAATCAGAGTTTCCTGAAACGGTGTTTTTTGTGTGAACCCTGTCAATAGAAATATCAAACTGTGAATATACAATTGGACTTTATTATCCCTTTTGATTTTGTAACTACATAGGTATGACAGACAGAGGCCGATTTGAAAAGAAACTCACAATTGCCAGCGTGTCCCTGGTATGAATCCCACGGCTGGAAGTTTTTCTGTAAATGGGCATCTTCAGGTAGGGGCGGTGCAGGTGCCTCCCGCTGATTCTTGAGGCACGTGTTACTTAAGGAACATGAGATCTCTTGACTGTCCGTTGTAGAGTGGGAGTGCCCTTGTGGTCTGAATCGGGGCTCTAGAGATGGCATTGTGGCCTTCACCTTTACTCTCTGCACAACTTTCATTTCAAAGACTCTTACTTTGTGAGCCAGAGGGGTTTTTTCCCTTTTCTTTCTGTTCTTTTCTTTTTCTTTCTTTCTTTCTTTCTGCTTATCCCTGCAATGGACTAAACCTGGAATTCAAGAGTCAAGCTGTGCTCTTTCTGCCTCTGACATCGTTAGAAAACCAAAAGGTGGGAGCTGGTCTTCAAACGGTTGGCCTCAAAATGAAAACCTTGCCCCACTGAGGGATTCAGAGAGTTGGGGCCAAGGCCTCCCTTCACCCGCAGTATCAGAAGTCAAACTAACGGGCCATACTCTTCCCGATGCCCTCAGCTACTTAAGTCACAGGAAGCACTGCTCCTGACATAGCTCAGACTTGACACTGGTGGTCCAATTCTTTCCTCCCCAAAGCCTACATCTTGGTAAAAGAGAGAATTTCACAGACTCCTTGCAAATGAAGTTGCTACTAAGGACGTTTTCCATTTAAACAGTAAGCGTGGAAATTGCTAGAAGTAACACGAACTGGTAAAGTGAGGCGCACACTGGCTAAGGGTCATAAAAACCAAGGCAGAGGGAATTAGTGAGATCTGAGACCAGGCATTTGATCCATTACTATTTCTATATCTATACAATGAAAAGCAAGACCAGATAATCTGTAAAATGTCCTTTTGGTTCTAAGACTCTACAACTGCAACGATTTCAGTTAGATGTTGAGGAATTAAGGGAGATACAGAGAAGGTATAAAATACAACCATTGTCAAGGATGCCCTCCAAAGTGATGACAGGATTTACCTCTAGAAAGGAGAAGAGGGGAGCAGGATTGAGGAGACGGGCAAAGAAAAATGTAGCTTTATCTGCAACTTCTTTCTTTTATAAAAATTTATTTATAAGGAGACCGCACTGTCATATTAACTGTGCAGGTAAAAATTAATTGGAATAAAGACGCAGACGCAGAGAACAGACTGGAGGACCTGGGGGCGGGGGGTGGAGGGGAGGGTAAGCTGGGACGAAGTGAGAGAGTGGCATGGACATATATACACTACCAAATGTAAAATAGATAGCTAGTGGGAAGCAGCTGCATAGCACAGGGAGATCAACTCGGTGCTTTGTGCCACCTAGAGGAGTGGGATAGGGAGACGGGGAGAGAGACGCAAGAGGGAGGGGATATGGGGATATATATGTATACCTATAGCTGATTCACTTTGTTATAAAGCAGAAACTAACACAACATTGTAAGGCAATTATACTCCAATAAAGATGCAAAAACTAAAATTAATTTGAAATCCAAAAAACACTAAAATAAGTTAGAATGGGCCAAAATGCTGCCGCACCACCCCTCTTCCCCCGCAAGTTGCAAAACAGTGTGCCCACACTACAACTATTCTGTATACTTTATACAGGCATATGTGTGGATGTAAGTGTACAGAAAAAGTTCTGCTAGTATATAAATATATACCTAGCTGATGGCAGTGGTCACTTCAGGGGGTGGGAGGTATATGTTGGGTAATTATAGCTAAAGATAATTTTAGACTTATCTGCAATGCTTTAAGGTTTTATAGGAGAAATGTATTCATGTATTTCTTATCTAATGAAGTCATACAATTTATACATATGAGATATTAGGGCAAAGCAAATGTATTCATGTGTATACATATATGGGAATATGCACACACGTACACACACAGCCTTTGCCCAAAATAAGAATTTGCAGTGTTGGAGAAATTTCAAATGTGCGAACTCTTAACAACTGGAGAATAATCCTTAGGCAAGCTGTCAGCCAGCTCGGCTCACCTCCTCCAGGAAGCCTTCCCGCACGATTACCTCACATTGACCTTGCCCTTCTTGCATGCCGACCTTCAACATCACCCCTTTTCTCACCACACCTCTTCTCCCTCCCAGCATCACTTTGGGTCCGGCCTTACAGAACCCTGAAACAAACACTATCCCAATACTTCGTTCAAAGTTTCTGCCTCAGAGGCACAAGCCGAAGTGCCTTACACCCTTTGCTATTCCTCTCCCCACTCCACTCACTCCACTTCTCAGGGAGCATCTCTCCTGTGTCCCTGCTGTAAGTATGCCCCAGGGAGCCCGCTAACGTGCAGAATCTGAGTCCAATCTCTAGGCGAGGGCACCAGACATCCATACTGGTAACAAACACCCTGGAGGAGGCTTACGCCAAGTACGGCTGGCAAAGGCTGCTCTGAGGTCTGACGTAGCCCATGTATCACACCAAGAAGAGAAAGAAGGCACATTTCTCTCCCACACGGGATGTACTAAAAATGGCTTGGACTCTCCTACACTCATAGACCCAGAAAGGAAAGCAGTTTGACATAATGCATCAGAAACCTTTTAAAAACACATAGCCTTTCACCCAGCGATGCCACTTCTAGGCATCCTGATGAAAAGAATCAGAGATGAAGATAAAGATTTGTATATAGTTAGTCATCATGCAATTGTTCATGGTTAAGCATGAAAAGAGTTAAATGGAGTGTGATTCTTCCATGCAGTAGTACTACACAGCCATCCAAAAAAGGAAGGGGAATATTTAAGTGCATCGTTACAGTAACTTATTGCTACTTATTAAGGAAATAATCAGGAATCAAAACTGTATCATGAACATGATCTTTCTAAAACTCAGAAAAAAAAAAAAAGGCAGAGACAAAAGGCAAAAAGAATATGAGGGAGGGAAAGATTAGCGAAAAGAGAGGTCCCAAAGAGAGGACCTGAGAAACACAGAGTTAATGGGCATAAGTCAGCCCTCAGCCCTTGGCATTCTATCCCATCAGTACCAGTAATAAAGAAAAACTGAGCAGACAATTTGGTTGACGATGTGGAAGGCAGAATATCACACAGCTGCTTTACCCACAGCTGTATGGCTTTGCAGTGTTGACAGTTTGAAAAAAGAGAAAGACAAATAGGAAATAAAATCTTGTCTTGGGCTGGAGAATAAGCAGATGGGATGTGACCCTCATAGGGAACCTCGGTTGGATTAGTAGAAGTTACTGATTTAACTTGAATTTCAGACTTATAATTTCTACCTTCTAATGAAGTTTCCATTATTTGGAGTTTTTCTCCGCCTCAGGGCTTCTAAGTGCTTTTTTTTAAACCAATATTTATTTCTATATGTTTTGTTTCACGCTTTAAAAAATCTCAATAAACAAAATCACTATAATATACATTTTCCTTTGAAGATTCCACACCCCCTACCCAAACTATCGTCTTCTCACCCCAAATGGTAAATATAAATGGTAAGTAAATTCTTCGTATTGTTGAAAATCTAAGCCGATATACAAAGGAAAAGTGAAGTGGTGGATTAAGTAATTATTTAGTGAACTTCAGCTGGGTAGACAATCTGTCTGATACCATAAGATGTTTTTTCCTCAACAGCCGTGCTTTTCTTCTTTTTTGGTGGCCAAAAAATATGTGAATGACGGCCTCAACCGTCCCTTTCACTTTGGCTGAAATCATCTTGTTACCGCTACTTAGGTCAGATGTCAAGTAATTAAGAGAATGATATTAACACAGCAATTCTGAGAATTCTCTGTTTTGTGAAAGCATCTATTTTAGAACTCTTGCAGGTGGCTGCAGCTCACAAAGCCTGTCATGTACTGGATGCAAAAAGGTTCAAGGGCTGCTTGTGGTTTTCAAATGTTATCTAAGGAATCTTTTCACAAATCCTTGCTATTGTTCGACATAATTTTTGTGGCTCTTGGGGACTTAAATGTAACTGAACAAATTTAAAGAAACCAAAATATGACAAAGGAAATGATAGCCCCCTATTATAAAGTATTCTCTTCTTTTTCTTTCCCTCCCTCCTCCACCTCTCAGCCACTGCCCTAGGCTGGCTGATGCAGCTGATATCTGAGAATGCTTGAAACTTTAGGGTTTTGACTTCACTGGTTTAATAGAATATCTGAAGCACCGTGCACATATTAAATTACCATAAATTAGGGGGCTTTTTTTAGAACATGAAGATATTGAAAATCAATGTCTGGCTGCTGGGTCAGGCTCATTTGCTTGGTGTAATACCAACTTGATAGTAATTATAATCTTCATAGAGTAAGATGCCCAGTGAATGTGACAGCACTCTATGCTGGGCCAGAGGAAAATACTTTAAATAATTTCAATCTTTGAAATTATCTGTGAACTTCGGAAACCAAATAGAAATACATCTATTTCTTCCATTTTACTCTGATGTTTTCCTCTTCTTCATCTCCCAAAACCTTCCCATTACTTTAAAAAAAACTCTTCCAGAGTTTCTCTATATTCTTTTTCATCCCATATGTAATAATAATGATGGTGATAGTTGATATTTATTAAGTAATTACTATATGCACGGCATAGAACTAAGCACTTTATACATTAATTCATTTAAAACTCATAACAGCCCTGCGAGGTCAGTACTGCTACTATTTCCATTTTCCAATTGGGGACATTTGCCCAAGGCCCGTGGCTAATAAGTGGCAGAGCCAGGTTCAGAACCCAGGGTTTCAACTCCGGACACCATGCTCTTAAATACTATAATGGATCATAAATATACCTTTTCCACTCTGAGAGATACTGATCTATTTTCATACTTATACAAACAGCGATTCATAAAAAAAGGAGAATTTCCTGCCAATACCTATTAAATTCAACTATGTTTTTGATTTATAATATTTGACAAAACAGACACATAATATCATATATATAGTTAACTTAATTGTAGCTTTAATAGCGCAACATTTCTGTACTTAGTACAAAGTGTCTTTTTCATTGGTTTATTCATTTATTTCTTTAGAACTCCTTGATTTGCCTCTAACCTTCACTCATTTCACAGTAGAGCCAATGAAAACTCATTTTTAAATGAAACCAAAGTATAGCAGACTTATGAGAGCTTTATAGGGTAAAAAAGGGAATTTCTCCCAGCAATTAAAGCTCATCTAAGAAGTGTGTTCCAGGGAGAATGAGTCCAGGAAACCAAACACAATGTTTTCCTCCAATATTCCCTACTGCCACTAACACCATTATCCATGATTTGAGAAGGAAAGGCTGTCAGTGGAGAGAAAAATGGAGACTCTCTCCAGTTCTAGCAACTAGAATATCACAGAACAGGCAAGAACTGAGTGAAACCCAAACTAGTAACAAGCCAGTCCTGGAGGCTGGTGGAGCTGAGGGCTTGATGCTAAAGCAGTGTCCAGAGTCAAAAAAAAAAAAAAAATGGGGGGCGGGGTTCGGAGCAGTCAGGGCAAAACCCCAGGTCAGCTTAGCAGCAGGACAAGAAGTCAACACTGAGCAGGTGCAAGAAAAAGAGTTTGTGGATGAGTCCCGGAACAAAGGCTGCAGGGGGTTGACAGGGAGTCTAGGTCAGGAGGTGATGGTGAGGAAGCTGTGATTCTCCATCGCCCCTCGCAGACAGACCACAGTGCCCGCAACTTCGCCTCCTCTAGATGCCCTATGGTCTTTGTCTTTCTGGTGTCTCCTTCCAATCATGGAGCTCAATCTGCTAATCCTAGTGGATGGTCCAGATCTTATTTTTACAAAAAGAAGAAAAAGAAAGAAAGAAAAATGTTTGGGAATTTAAAACACAAATAACAGATGGGGATAATTTCTTCATTGAGTACGGCTTTTAATCTGTACAGTGTAATGAGTACTAACATTCAAGACCACTTTTGAAAATTAACTCATATGTGCGTTATAAACCACTGTGCACCAGATCATTGCATACTTTAAATCTTGATTTTACTTTTTTTTAAAAAAAGAACTTAAATAGAAATATTAAACGTTTGCCAATTATCTTTGCCATGAGAAAAGCCATTAGAGAAGGATAATAAAGGTGGGGAACTTCACATTTATACATTTCTATGTCTAGGGTTTGCAAGGACTGTAAAGATGATCATTCTGTCAGCTCTGGGTGCACTGGTTCAACCTTGTTGGAAACCACAGCTGGGTCAAGGTGTGGTTATGCACATGCAGAAAGAGACAGAGCCACAGCTTCCAAATAAATCAGGAGTCTTCCAGTTCAAAAAGCCATGACCGGGCTTCCCTGGTGGCGCAGTGGTTGAGAGTCCGCCTGCCGATGCAGGGGACACGGGTTCGTGCCCCGGTCCGGGAAGATCCCACGTGCCGCGGAGCGGCTGGGCCCGTGAGCCATGGCCGCTGAGCCTGTGCGTCCGGAGCCTGTGCTCCGCAACAGGAGAGGCCACAGCAGTGAGGGGCCCGCGTACCGGAAAAAAAAAAAAAAAAAAAAAAAAGCCATGACCTCAGGGCAAAACCAAATCCGAAACTGAGACAAAGGGTCAAGGCTCATGACATACTGCCCGAAGTGTTATTTGTTGGCCAGGGACAAAGATGGGCACCTTAGAAGTACCAATTCAACCTCTGACAAAGCTCCTCCACACCTCCAGCCCATTTCCTCCTTTTTTTGACCATAAAAGTGATAGTTATTAATTGGCCGATGACACAAATTAGCCTCTTCCATTCCAGACCTGATCCTTCGCCCCCACCGTGGCACATCAGAGGAATGGTCTATAAAGTTCGTTATTAGGTTTCCCAAAGAGACCAACAGAATCCCTAATGCTGCTGGTATTTGACCAAAATCACTACCATCACCTCACTTCCTGTGGAAATTAGTTAATGGTTTCCTATTCTCCTGACTTAAGAAAGCATAATAATAAATATAAATATCATCTGCATAAAATATAACTTATAAGTTTAAGTTTATAGGGGTGGTTCACAGTTTTTCATTATTTGGTCCTATAGAGCTACACAAATTACAGACAAAATACCACAAACTGAACTTGGGTAATATCTGGGTTTTTCCATGAAATAGAGCACAAAGTTTCAGGACTCTCAGCACACAATCCTATCAAGTACGCCTTTTATCTTAAAGAAGAGTTTAATAAAGAAGCAGCATAGATATTCATGTCCAATTTCAATGGCATAATATGTCATTTAGAGTAAGACTTAAATGAATACAAATACCTGGGGTCAGTGTGACACACTTAAATATTAGGCTCTTCAAAATAGACCAGTCTCCTTTGAGGACTTCTAATTTAACCTCTTCAATTTAAAGTTAAGAAAATAGAGACTTGGAATGAGTAGGTGGCTTGCCCAAGTTTGCACAACTACTTAGAAAGAAAACTGGGTAAAGAGACTTCCCTGGTGGCTCAGTGGTTAAGAATCCACCTGCCAATGCAGGGGACACGGGTTCAAGCCCCGGTCTGGAAAGATCCCACGTGCCGCCGAGCAACTAAGCCTGCGCGCCACAACTACTGAGCCTGTGCTCTAGAGCTCGCGAGCCACAACTACTGAGCCTGCGCTCTAGAGCCCGGGCTCCACAACAAGAGAATCCACCACAATGAGAAGCCTGCGCACTGCAACGAAGAGAAGCCCCTGCTGGCCACAGCTAGAGAAACCCCACACGCAGCAACAAAGACCCAACACAACCGAAAATAAAAATAAATAAATTTATTTATTTAAAAAAAAAAAGAAAGAAAACTAGGTAGAGCTTTGGTTTCCTCCACATTATACTCAGAGTCATGGTCTCCCAGTGTATAAGAGAAAAGGCTGGGCTAGGTAATCCCCAGAGAGATCCCTCCCAGCCCACAATGCTCTGGTTTTCCTAGGCCTGAGCAAGCCTTCACACCAGCATCAGATGCTGTCCAAACTTCCGATCAGCTCTGACTTGGGGAGACATAGCAGCTTCAGCATCAAAACCTTAACCTTGCAGCCTAGGCTGGTAATTCACAAGTCTTCAAGAGCACAAATCCCTCACCATGGTCATTTTTGGCCCTGGGTAAATATCCTTGAATCTCCATCCCATTCACTCTATCAAGTTCCCTGTCTTGTTCAAATCCTTTCTCTTGGTAAGGAAGACTTGCCCTTTTAGCAGGGGTCTGTGTCTACTTCCCTCTGACCCCAATTCAGAGTGCCCTGGCATGCCAGCCTGTCCCCCAAATACCAGTACTCACGTCCCTCCCAACCCAGTGGGGTGCCTTGGAGGGACTCTAGGGTCAGAGATGGCTACATAATTTGCAGGTCACAGTGTAAATGAAAATGCAGGGTTCCTTGTCCATAATTTGTGCAGTCCAGTTCAAAATAAAAATGCTGTTAAGAATGCTCAAATATAAAGATTTTTCCTTTCTTCTATGGCCTCTTTCTCTTGATTTGTTATGGTGTTTTTGTCAGTCTAAGGAAAGAAAAATTAAAATTCCAAATTATTGGCATGAATTTTACTGTTCATATTTATATTGTGCATTTCCACTTTTAAATGCAAATATAAGAATGTTTAACTTGCATGTGGAATCATTAAAATGGCACAATTTGTATTTCATACATGCATATGTATTTCTTTCTTATCAGAGCAGTGGAAATGCTGCAAAAAACGACCTGAACGCTTTTTATTTTGCTTCTTTCTTGATACACGCACATTCTACCAATACTTTCTATCTTCAGCTTGCAGAACGAGTAAGGAAGGACTGAAAGGAAAAAGAATTACGTGTTGCCCTATCTTTCTCTTTCCTTCAACATCATCATTTTCAGCGTTAAGTGGTTATCTAATGCAGGGAAGTGGCATGGAGATAGAATACCACTTGTGTTTCTTAGGATACCATTTCCTTCTTTCTCTGTTGGAAGCTCTGATTCAAATAGAAAGTGTAGTGTCTTAGGGATGGCAGCACCTCCACTTTACTCAGTCACAGATGTAACTCTCTTACTTTGTACTCTTCTTTTGAGTCTCATGCCCCATGGGTCTTCGAAATTCCGTGCTCGTGGAACATCGCGGGTGCTACATGTGAACTGGGCATCAGTGAACAGTGGACGTGCATATTGAGATATCTTCTCTGTTCCCACACATGCTGCCTGGCACACTGGACTTCACTTACAGAACACAAGCCCAAAGATAAAACTATTAAGAATTTCAAGATGGTGACAGCAGGGTATTACACCAAGTATGGGACCCTTCTGAGCTGTAGGTCCTGTACAAGTGGTACATTCATGAAGCTGGCCCTGCCTGGGGTACTTGTTATTGTGCAAGTAGGAAATTTTCCAGTGGGATCTTGAAATGTAGGGACCTATACCCTTGTGACTAGAAGGATAGTAGACAAAGACCCTCCAGTAAAGGGACAGCAAGAATCCTACTCACACAATGGGACGGAATTCCTGGCTTCAGTGCTGGGATGCTTCCACTTGTCTGACCAGTGTCCCTGGGACATTTGCCTGATGTCCCCTCAGAAATCCTTTCCTGGTCCATGAGCCCCAGCACATCCTAGACCATGTAACAATCCTGGAAATGATTCCCATATGACTTAGCCAGCAGGCTCAGAGCCCGCTCTCTTTTCTTTCCCCCTCCTCCTTTTCCCCCTTCTTATTTTCTGAACCAAACCCATGTTTTGCGGACCCTTTCTACAATAATAGAAGAGAGCTCAGTGGCTTACAGGAAGGGCTTCAACATTAGAAACAAAAAGTCCTGTTTACCCTTCCTGCTTGAGGAGGGGAGGGGAAGATACTGGGAAATACCTTCCATTCTCCCCTGTGAGTTTGTAGTCCAAACGCTGAGCAGGAGGTAATATCTGGTATCTTCTTGCAAAATGGGAAATAGTAAATCACAAGTTAAGTGTTCAGCAGGTTACCCCATCCATTAAGTGTTTGCTGGATCACCCAGCTACATGTAGGATCAGAGTTAAGGAAGGGGTGTCTCATCAGAGGGAAGAGAGACACCAAAAAATAAGAGAGGACACTGAGACAGAGCTGAATGTGAAGGAAGGACCCGATACATCGGTGTCACTTTCTCCACCACCTTGTACCTAGGGAGATATTTTTATCCTTATTTAGCAGAACAGAAGAGTTGAAGTAGAGGAATTGTGACTTACCCAAGTTAAAATTACACTGATTCTCTGGAACAAGTTTTATGATTATATACCCATTTTTGTACAAATCAAACCAAAGCACGATCAGTGATCTGAGGTACTTGGGCCACTTTTGACCAATGCCTTTTACAGATCATTGTCTAAAGAATTAACCCAATATTCTGATTACTAAGTACCAGAACTTGCATATAAAATAATTCATTGTACATATCTATACATTGATATATAATATTATCTACATGAAAAATGGCCTTATAGATATTACACATCTGTTTATCTATATATTTATATATAGCTATACAAAAAAATGGGCTTATAGTCTTATGAACAATTTTGGCAGCTCAAAGAGCTCCTTTGATTGGCTAAGAAATCTCATGCAACCTGATTTAAGTTGCCAGTTTCAATCAGACTTTCCCTCTGTGAAAGAGGCAGCCATGTAAACTGATCTAGTTTGGCTGTTAGTAACAGTTTCAGAAATCCAGCACAGAGAGTGTTTTTTAACAAAAATATATACAGGATTAAAATGTTGATAAGACATTTGCAATGTATGTAGAAATATGATAATTTACACTATTTTGCGATAAGACTCCTGGTTGGCATTAGTGATGCGTCATATGATTGCATTAATTGCAAAGAAGAAACTCAAAACGGCATAATTGTGCCTGATGTTCAAGTAATAGAAATGGAATTTAAAGTGTTGTTAGAAAATGGAAAATGTTCCTGAGGTGAAAGGGCTTTAAAAACACGAGGGTAAAACCGAACCATTAGCATGTGTAACCCTTTCAAGGTGATATGAAGTGAGAGGCAGAGCTCCCACCAACAGCCATTGACGCAGACAAGGATAAAAGACAAGTGGGGGGTGGGCATCAGCCTCCAGTGTGTCACCTCTGCATGTGCTGAAGAGGATGGTCACACATTGTAATACCCTCAAGTCATTAGGCCATAAGTAAATATGCTGGCATCGTTGGGCTGAGAGGCAGTCTCTCAAAGCGTTTGTTGGCTGCCTTAGTGTGAGCTGCAGCATCATATCGTGGTCTGGAGTGTGGACTCTGCACACCAAACTGCCTGAGTTCAAATCTTGGCTCTGCTGCCAACTAGCTGTGTGTCCTTGGGCAAATCACTCCACCTCTCTGTGCCTTTAATAACATTTGTAAAATTCGGGGTCATTCAGCCGGTTATAAGATTGAATGAGTTAGTATTTGTAGAACTCTTGCAATAGTCCCTGGCACATAGTAAATGATAAATGTTTTTTAAGTAGAAAATTTTAAATGATTATAAAATGTATACATGATGTTTTTTCATAGTATGAGCTGAGGAGGCTCACCCTCTGAGTGGTCTCCTTAGTTATAGAATGAAGAATGAATCCCATTCAATCACAGTGACTGTGTGGGCGATGAGAGTTCTATCCAGGCCGAGCACACCCTTCACTACAGCAATTTTCTCTCCCCCGCAGTCTTGCGTTGAGGTAGGCCCAGCTGGAAGGTTTACAACTCTGACCAAACTTGCTTGGATTAGAGACAAAATCCTGACTAAATCTGAACAAGAAGAGTCTCTGTCCACGAAGTTTGAAATGGGAGAACTGAAACATGGACCAGGCTAGCTTTGGGGCACTGAAGTGCAAAGTCGTGCAGAATCTGAGTGGGAGTGAGCATCCTCATAAGACAGGGTCGCATATACCAGCATCTGTTACCAGCGGGAGCAAAGTGGGGCTGGGGGCTGGGGTGTTTACAAACCAAGAGCCACTCGCAGTAAACCAGTGCGTGAGGTTCTCCTGGGTTCTTACCATAAACCCCCTTTTCACTCAAGCTTGTTGGAATGGATTATTGTGCCCGGCAACCCTGAGACAGGGCTAGAACTCAGGCTAGAAAGTAATTACCGAGCACCTTCTGTTGTGCCCACCAGATGCTGGGTGTGCGGAAGGGTTGGAAAGAACGTGTGTTTATTGAGGTGCTCAAGCTGGCAGGCAGTGCTAGGCATTGAGATATACCCCCTCACTTAAGCTTCCCAGTAATTCTGTTACCTCAGTCTCGTTATCCCATGTTCCTGCATAAAGACACTGAGGCTCAAAGAACTTAACAGGTCTTTCTAGGAATTGGAAGAGTTAGAATTTTATTTCACATTTGTCCAACTCTTAAGTCCCAAACTCCTTTCCCTGCCCCCAAAAAATGAAGTATGTTCAAGGGTATGCACATAAAAAAACACACCCTAATTCTTTATATTATCCCAAATGCATGCAGAGACTGCAGTGAGCAACTCTCTAACAACAGAGCCCGAGAGAGCCAGCCCTGCCGTCTTCCATTCTAACCAGCAAACTAAGGCCAATAAGTGTCAGTTCTTAGTCAGTGCAAGAAGTGTGTTCTAGGGGTAGGGGAAAGAATAAGTACAGAACTGGGTTGAACTTCAGGAAGGAAGTTGAGGAATTTCCTTTCTACACTGGTCAGAGTGAGTGGAAGCCGGCAGTTCATCAGGGCTCAATCTGGCAACTTTCCCAGCAGAGCCCGGGAGTCTCCTTGTGGAAGTCACCTCCCCCTCCTCTCCATTCCCATCGTGCTTGGTTTCTAACCTGTTTCTTGCATCTAATAGCAGATATCTGGATTCGATGCATTTTGGAAACCCTTTCGCAAGCCAGATCAGCACTCTGAAATAACATTTTTAACAGATGTCCATGTTAACGGTTTATTGAGAAATTTCAACTCTTTGGCTTATGAACATTAAAGAATTTTACTTCATAAGAATTGACACCAACTGTACCATGTTCACCGTACCCCCCTCCCTTTTACTGTTGGGTAAGGACTCCCCTAATGACTACCGGGCTAGATCGCATATACTTTTAGCCTTTTTTTGGTTATTAAAACAAAAACAATCTTCTTCCAGTCCTGTTCTTATGCAACTTCAACTCCAAATTTGATTTAAAATCATCTCCTTCTCTTTCCTAAGCACAGGGTAAAACTGTATGGGGTGGCGGGGGCGGGGGGGTGAGTGCCTGACTCGCAGCCCCTCTTCCTCTTTCTTTTAGACGCCAGGTGTGTTTGTGGGGGGAGGTGAGGCAGGCATGAAAATCAGAGATGTCTCCTTCTTTAATTGTCCTGCCTCCATCCTCCACTTGGTTGGCCACAACTGCTGTTCCAGCCCATTGTCTTGGGTTAAGGGTGGACAGGTGGTAGCTTGCATGTGGCCCCTGGCAAGGGCTCATGCGGCTAACTAGCCCGAGTATCACCCTTGCCATATTTAGTCAGATCCACCAGCTGACTCCAAAAAGCGGGTCTCAAGCTGCATTTCCGGATGTGTGCACCTCCCTGCCCTCTGTGAGGCAGTGATCCCAACAACACCGTAGCTCCCAAGATCAGCTCCAATGTGTGGCAAACTCTCAGGCCCCCAGGCAAGTGAGGCACCCATCTTTTATGCTCATCCATAAGCATGCATACATTTCTTGCTGATAGGAATAAACAAGTGAGTGAATATATAAACGAGGGAAAAGGGAAAGCACTTCGTTTCAGTAGAAAGCCAACTAATGAAGGTAGAAGTAATGATGAAATTAGAAAAATCATAGTTTGGCAGCTATCAAACTGGAGCATGGCCAACAGTTACAGATTCTTTTTCCCTCTGCTCTGGTATGATGGGGCAGATCAGCAAATCTGGTAGCTAAGTAGTCAGCCAATCAAGGGATGAAGTACCAGTCTCGTCTTCTCATAGATACCCCTGATCTTTACGAGATGTTAGTGAGGCCCCATTTCTTTGGCTTTGGGTAAGGAAGGAAGGAAGGGGCCCTTCTCCCGTTGCTATACAAAGACTGTAATCCCCAAACATCTCTCTCTCTCCAGATGGTGTGACTCATTCTCTCTAAGCCTTGCTGGGAGGTAGCCAGCCCCACCCAGGAGCAGTCCCCGTTCTTAGGATGAACGAAAGAAAACTGGACATCTTGTTAAAATGAATCAGTCACTAACATATCCAATACACACTCACGCTTATTTCAAACAATAATAATATGGTTTTTTGTACAATTGTAACATCTTTCTGAAATTTTCATAAATTTTATTTTCATCAGATATTATTATTTTTTTTGCTCAGAGACAACTATCTATGATTTCTCCTGGATAAAGCCAGCCCATTGAAAATATACTGGAAAGGGAAAGGAGTGGGAAAAAAGCAGTGATGGAATATCTATTATTTCATGATGGTACGTGGATACATGGTCATTCTGCCACGTTATCCCTTGACTAACCCTAGTGTGCATGTGGCATGCATACACACACACACGCATATACACACCTCCTGACTCAGAGGTGGAGGAGGCAATACTCCTCGTCATCACTTCTTTTACTCAAAGCACACGAGACATGTGTCCTGACGCCAGTCATTAGGAAAGAACCAGTAAAACAAATCAGGATGAGAAAGAAGAAAAATGTGAATTTCCTATAGGCAAGACTTTTTTATGAGAAAAATACAGGTGTTATTTTAAGGTATTATATACATTATTTGCTTTGAATTTGAATTCAAAAATATTTTATAAAACTTACTATTAAAATAGTACAATAATTTTCTGGGTTTTAAAATATTAAACATTAAATCTCCAAACAATGAAATCTAATAATTGAGTCTATGGATAAAAGAGGAACTGATGGAGTGTGGAATAAATTTTGGACAATTATCTTTCCTATTAAGACTATTGTCTCAGTGCATTCAGGCAGCTATAACTAAAATACTATAGACTGTTTGGCTTATAAACAACAAATGCTTATTTTTCACAGTTCTGGAGGCTGAAAGTCCAAGATCATGGTGCCCACAGGTTTGATGCCTGGCAAAGGCCCACTTTCTGGTTCACAGTGCCTTCTCACTGTGTCCTCACATGATGGAAGGGGGAAGTGGGCCTGGGATCTTTTTTTTCTTTTTTCCCTTGCTGTGCCACGTGGGATCTTAGTTCCCTGACCAGGGAACTGCCACGCCCTCGGCAGTGAAAGCATGGAGTCCAAACCACTGGACTGCCAGGGAATTCCCCCGGGATCTTTTTTATAAGAACACTAATCGCATTCATGAGGCTCCACTCACATGACCTAATCACCTCCCAAAGGCCATACCTCCTAACACCACATTCGGCATTAGAGTGGAAACATGAATGATGGGGGGACACAAACATTCAGACCAGAGCAACTGTGATTCCTCCTCCTCTTCTCTGCCCTTCCTTTTTTTCCTTTTCTTTAAAACATATTTATTAGTTCCCTTCCCTTAGCTTGGAGTGACAGGGCCACTGGGGCTGGAACCGAGGAAGTAGTCAGAGCCTAGGAGGCCGGTGAGATTCAGAGGGTCTGCAGAGGCAGAGCAGAGTAGATGGGTCCAGAGATTGCTGTCATAAGCAGATGAATATATGAATAGATAATGGAAGCAGGCTTCTTCCCTCAAGAGAGGGGTTATAAACATGGAAAGAGTAAAAACTAAAATGGGCCCTGTGGTGTTGGATTGGAATAGAAATTATTGGTGTGAATTCATGACTTTTAATATATTTACATAGATGCAGACATATATACAGATGTGTGTATACATATGCATAAGCATGCATACATTTCTTAGATCTGTCCACTGAGAAGGCTTAGATTCAACGAGCGTACCTAGTGCCCAGATCTGGGTTTCTAAATACCGTTCTCCACTCAGGGCAACCAGAGCTCTTTGGAGAAATGACTGAGGCAGGCAAAGTTCAAGATCGGTCTGGAACACTTTGCTGTTCGAGAAAGTAAGGAAGTCTCAGAAAGATAAGGGGACCTGTTAAAAATCACACAGCAACCAGCTTAAAGGCGCTCTCACTAGCCAGATATGGGACGGTTTGAGCAACAATATAAGTAATGATGGAAGGACCATGATCCATTGAATGAAATGGAAATCCATGGCTCTTGCTGATAGGAATAAACAAGTGAGTGAATATATAAATGAGGGAAAAGGGAAAGCGCTTCGTTTCAGTAGAAAGCCAACTAATGAAAGTAGAAGTAATGATGAAATTAGAAAAATCATAGTTTGGCAGCTATCAAGTAATATTTTATTCAGGCAAGAATCATCTAAGGATGATAAAATAAGCTGAGAGTTTGTGGAGGAATAGGATATTAACATGATTTCAAAGCAGTACCCCATAAGATATTTATTAATTACAAAGTAAGAAATAATAACTTTGCACTGGAGAAACCTGGCAAACACCACCATCACCAAACGACCAGAGTTCACATGACCAGTGATCAGACACAGTGATATCGTATCCTTTCTACCATGATATAATGAGGACCCATGTCACTTTGGCGATATTCCTGCCAAAAATGCGTAACATAAAGCTAATCAGGAAGAAGCCACAAACTCAAATTGAGGAACATGCTACAAAATAACTGCCCAGTATGCTTCAAAAACACCAAGGTCACAAAAGACAAGAAAAGACTGAGGAAGTGTTCCAGAATTAGGAAACTGAACAAGATAGGTTAAAAAAACATGACAACCGAATGTAATGTGGTATCCTGGATTGGATAATGGACCAGAAAAGGAATTTTTTTCTTGCTATAAAGACCATTTATTGAGACAATTGAGGTCCTAGAGATTAAACTATTAATTGATATTAATTTCCTGGTTTTGATGCTTGTTCTGTGATCAGGTAGGAGAGTGTTCTTCTCTTTTAGGAAATACACAGTGAACTATTTAAGTTTTCAACTTATCCTCAATTGATTTATGTGGGAAAGAAGAAAAAACATATATATGTTTTATATATATAACACATACATATTAAAATCACATAAATAAAAATTAAAAATTATATACGTACATATACGTAAATAACAGGACAAGAATGATAAAGCAACTATTTCCAATCTTAAGAATCGGAAATCTGGGTAAAGGGCACACAGGTTGTACTCTTTTTCCATCTTTTCTCTGAGTTCCAAATTATTTCAAAATAAAGAGGTTAAAACGATGAAAGGAAGCCCTGTGGCTCATATCTTACTTCATTCTTTGAGGGCAGAGACTTGGCCTGATGCGCCTGCTTACCCTAGTCTGGCCCATTTCCAGGTACATAAGACGAAACCAACGACTGTCTGTTTGAATAATTGGTGATTATACTTGTCTTGGGCTCTGTACTAAATTGTAAGCTACTAGAGGGCTTGAACCACGTCTTGTTTCTCTGAATTCCCTCAAGACCCAGCTCCATGTCCTATGCATAATTGACACCATTGGTTATTTGCAGAACTGAATGGAATTACGTGGCCACTCAAATGTTATGACAATGATTAGTCTCTGACAGAGATCCCCTCTATGGGCCTGTGAAAACAATCACAGTACTTGAAAATCAAATTCCCCTCCTGGGCCCAGGAAAGCCAGGGTCCAGGTTAAGCAGCCCTCTGTGAAACTGCATTCTCTCCGAGCAGCATCTCACTCTCCACTGAGTCACCTTTGGCAGGCAGCCTTCCTCTTGGTCTGCGGTCATTACCCTAATGAAGTGCAGCTGGGGTTTTGAACAATGAACTTGCACTCAAGTGGCAGCCACCCTTAAAAGAACAAGTACCCTCACGCTCTGGAACAGCCCTCCCAGGCCAGAAATTGGCCCGGTGGTTTTACGTCTGGATGAGATGTGGACCCACCGGGAGCCAGAAAATGGCAGCTGCAAAGCACGCTATTGATAGAGAAAATTTCAGTTTCCAGCTAAGTGGAAACCCTGCCCAGAGTGAGAAGCAAGACTTGCTGTGTATTTCAAAAACCACTGCTGTATCTTTTTGGAAAAAAACTGTTTCTGCAAAGGAATCTGACACAGATTTCACCTCTGAACAGCTGTCCTGTTCATTCTGCCCTGGTCAGCTGTGGGGTGAGCTGGAAGTCAGTCTTTAGGGCTATGAATACAGGGCGGCACCCGACAAGCAACAGGATCTCCACGAGGAAACCTCCATGTGAGGCACTTATTCCAAGGCTCTTTCCCTTCTGAAAAACAAATGTTTTTCTACGTAAGCCTGTGTAAGTCACTCGTCTGATACAGAAATCAAT